>NC_143150.1:122470000-123095000 GCF_059928025.1 Delphinapterus leucas | reverse complement strand
CACAAGGAGGCAGCATTTCCCCATTCCCAAATCTGGGGACTAGGGCAGCAGAGCCTTTCTGGAAGTCGTGTTCCTAGGTTGTAAATTAGAATGCAATGTGCCAGGAGAAACGCCCGTAAGTTTATGTCGCATTACTTCTGGTTGGTTTTTTAAATTATTTTAATCGGGGTAACGATTAGAATATTGTGTGTCCTAGGTGTACACAGTCTGGTTCATTTGTACATTATACACGTGTATTCATGTCCAGATCCTCTTCCCATGTAAAATATTACAGAGTGTTCCCTACACCTCCCTTGCTACATGGTCGGTCTTTTTGATATACGTATATAATATGTATCTGTATACGTATGGTACCGCGAATCTTAATTTATCCATTCCGCCCACCTTTCCTTTTAGATAAGCATAGTTGATTTCTAAGTCTGTGAGTGTCTTTCTCTGTGGAAATATGTTCATTTGTGTCAGTTATTAGATAACGCCTCTAAGTGATATCATAGGATATAGGTCTTTTGCTTTCCGACTTACCCCATGTCCTGTGATCATCTCCCAGCTCGTCTATGGTGCCTCCAAGAGCAGTGTTTCATTGTCTTCCGTGGTTAATATTCCATTGTGTACACGGACCACCTCTTCTTAATCCATTCGTCTGTCGATGGACATTTCGGTAGCTTCACCGTCTCGGCTATTGTGAATAAGGCCGCAGTGCAGCTGTTGCAGCCCGGGTCTTCTCGCTTCTGGTCTTCTCAGGTGAGAGGCCCAGTGGTGTGACTGCTGGATTGAATGGTACCTCAATTTTTACTTCTGAAGGCAGCTCCTTTCTGTTCTTATTGGCTGTTACCACTTTACATCTCACCAGCAGCTAGAGGGTACACAGTTCTCTAAAACCCCTTCAGTATTGATTGTTTGTAGAATTTTTGCTGATCGTCAGTCGACAGGTGTGGGTTGCAAACTTTTTGTAGATTAGATTTGCATGAGTCTAATAATTCCTGAGGTTGAGCTTTTATCCACTTTCCTTTTAATTTATTTATGTATTTATTTATTTATTTTTGCGGTACGCGGGCCTCTCACTGTCGTGGCCTCTCCCGTTGCGGAGCACAGACTCTGGACGCGCAGGCTCAGCGGCCATGGCTCACGGGCCCAGCCACTCCACGGCATGTGGGATCTTCCCGGACCGGGGCACGAACCCGTGTCCCCTGCGTCGGCAGGCGGACTCTCAACCGCTGCGCCACCAGGGAAGCCCCTGTTCTGAATTTTTTTGTCCATTCCCTACCTCAGCACAATATTTTAGGGCGGGTGTCCTTTACAGCCCTGAGTCCTTGTGACTATTAAGTGACCATTAGCTGCGGGCTTAAAGCCGCTCTTGCGGGAAACGGCCACAAGGCGGCAGCATTTCTGCCTTTGCAGCTGTGGGGTCTTGGGCGACAGAGCTTTCCTGGAAATCGTGTTAGTAGCCTGCAGATTAGAGGGGAATGTGCCAGGGCAAACCCCCAAGAGCTTATATCTCCTGCTTCTTGTGTTTTAAATTAAATTTTGTTTAGGTATCAGAGCAAATTTGGTTAAAAAAATGCAGTTTCTCCTAAGTGTACAGAACCTGGTTCATCATATCAACGTATCTGTCTATTCCCCTTTGAGTCCTTTCCCGTGTAGGTTATTATAGAGTCTTGAGTAGACCTCTTGGCATTCCATAGGTATTTTGTGATTCTATATTTCATATGTATTAGTGCATGTCTGTTAACCCCCATATCATAACTCATACATTCCTTTCACCTTTCCATTTGGTGAAACGTAATTTTGTTTTCTTAATCCATGCTTTTCCTTCTCTTGGAAATAAGTTCACGAGTATCAATTTTTAGGTAACGCCTATAAGGGATGTCATAGGCTATCTGTCTTTTCAGTTTCTTTCTTCAGGTTGGGTGGTTATCTCTAAGTCCTTATATGGTGGTGCAAACGGCACTGTTTCATTGTTTTCCATGGCTAATATTCCATTGTTGACATGGACCACTTCCTCTTTGTGCATTTTTCTGTTGCTGGACATTTTGGTTTCTTCCAAGTCTTGGCTATATTAAATGTTTCTGCCGTGCAGGATTGCCAGCCTGCGTCTTTTCCATTCTGCTCTGCTCAGGTGATAGGCGCGTCAAAGGACCGACCAGATCCCATGGTAGCTCAGTTTTCACCCTTAAACGCACCTCCATTATGTTCTCCCTGCTGGCTGTTACCAGTTTACCTCCCCCCAGCAGCTAGTGGGTACACAGATTTCCGAAACCCCTTCAGCATTTATCCGTTGTAGACTTTTTGCTGAAGATCATTCTGACGGCTGTGAGGTGAACATTTCTGTGGATTGGATTTGCATGGCTTTATTAATTGCAGATGTTGAGCGTTTTTAAATTCCCTTTTATTTTGAAGGAAACAAGGAAGACAAAATGGGCGTAAAACATGCCCCTTGAAATTGTCTTCTTGAAATGTTGACGTCTTTTGAATCTTCTGGTCGATTTACGACCCCAGGATTTTTTTTTTTTTTTGATGGCAGGTGTCATTTACAGGCCTGCAAGTATTTTGAATATTAAGTGACCATTAGCGCTGTTGTGTGAAACGGCCAGAAGGCGGCAGCACTTCTCCTTACCAAATCTGTTTACTAGGGCAACAGAGCCATAATGGAAGTTGTGTTGTAAATTGTAAATTAGAGTGTAGTGCTCCAGGGAAAAGCCCCTTAAGTTTATGTCTCATTACTTGCTGTTCGTTTTTTCAATTTAACTTTTGTTTTGTATCAGAGCAAATTTGATTACAATGTTTTGCTTGCTCTAGGTGTGCAAGATGTGGTCGTTTTACACATATACGTATATCTGTTCTCCTTCGGGTCCCTCTCCAACGTAGCTTATGACACGAGGTTGAGTAGTCTCCTCTTGGTATGCCGTAGGTCTGTGGCGATTTTATATTTCACGTGTGTTTGTATATCTCCGTTAACCCCAATGTCCTAATGTATCCATTCCTCACACCTTTCCATTTGGTGAACCATAAGTTTGCTTATTGAATCTGTGATTGGATGTCTCTGTGGAAATAGCTTCACTGGTATCAATTTTTAAGTAACCCCTGTAAGTGATATCATACGTTAGGTGTCTTTTGCCTTCTCGCTTACTGCAAGTTGCGTGATCACCTCTAGACTCATCTGTGGTGCTACAAGTGGCATTGATTTAATTTTTTCCCAAGCTAATATTCCATCTCTACACGTAGCAGTTCTTCTTTGTCCACTCCTCTGTTGACGGACTTTTGGTTGCTTCCATGCCTTGGCTATTGTAATACTGCTGCAGTGCAGAGTTGCTGCCTGTGTCTTTCCAGTTCTGTCTTCTTAGGCTATAGGCCGTGGAGTGGGCCTGCTGGATCATAGAGTAGCTGAATGTTTACCTTTTAAAGGCACCTCCATTCTGTTCCCATGAGTGGCTCTTACCAGGTTACGTCCCACTTGAAACGGAGGGTATGCATTTCTCCACAACCTCTTCAGCGTTGATCCTTTGTAGTTTCTTTGCCGATGGTTGTTCTGACTGGTGTGAGTTGATAGCTCTTGGTGGTTGGATTGGCATGTGTCTCATAATCCCTTGAAATTGAGCCTTGAGGCATGTCCTTTTGTTTTTCAAGCTGTTGTGACAGCTTACGTTTTCAAATTGTTTTCTTGAAATATGTGCCACATTTTGAAATATTTTGGCCTTTACCTGCGTCAGGACATTTTGAGGGCAGGTTTCCTTTGCAGCCCTGCAGTACTTGTGCATATGAAGTGACCGTTCGCACAGATTTCCAAGCTGCTGTTGCAGGTATCGGCCAGAGGTCGGCAGCATTTCTACGTTGCCCACGCTGGTACCTAGGGAAACAGACCTTCCTGCCAGTGGTGTTCCTCAGATATCAATTAGACTGCCATGTGCCCTGATAAACCCCCAAAAGCTTATGTCTCCTTACTCATGTTTGTTTTTTTAATTCATATTTTCTAGTGGAGTAATATTCCATTGTGTACACGGACCACTTCTTCTTGGTGCATTCCTCTGTTGATGGACATTTTCGTCGCTTCCAAGTGTTGGCTATGGTAAGTATTGCTGGAGTGCAGGATTGCCAGCCTGTGCCTTTTGATTCTCATTTTCTCAGGTGATAGGCCCAGCAGTGGGTGTGACTGCCTGACTAGTAGCTCAGTGTTTCCCTTTTCAAAGCACCGCCACTGTGTTTTCATTAGTGGCTCTTACCACGTCCCCCTTAGAACCGAGGGTACGCGTTTCTCCACAATCCCTTCAGCATTTATTGTTTGCAGCATTTTTGCTAATGGCCATTCCGAGTGCCGTGAGCTGATAGGTTTTTGTCACTTGGGTTTGCATGTCTTTAAAAATTCCTAAACTTCATCATTTTTCCACGCCTGTTTCTTGTCTTTTACAAAAAAGAAAAGAAAAGAAAAACGTGGGGGTACAATATACCTCTTGAAATCGTTTTCTTGGAATGTTGCCGTCTTTTGAATTTTTGGTCGGTGTTTGACCCCAGGATTTTTTGGAGGGCAGGTGTTATTTACAGGCCTGCAAGTTTGGTGACTATTTAATGACCATTAGCACTGGGTTTAAAGCTGCTGTTTTGGGAGACGGCCACAAGGAGGCAGCATTTCCCCATTCCCAAATCTGGGGACTAGGGCAGCAGAGCCTTTCTGGAAGTCGTGTTCCTAGGTTGTAAATTAGAATGCAATGTGCCAGGAGAAACGCCCGTAAGTTTATGTCGCATTACTTCTGGTTGGTTTTCTAAATTATTTTAATCGGGGTAACGATTAGAATATTGTGTGTCCTAGGTGTACACAGTCTGGTTCATTTGTACATTATACACGTGTATTCATGTCCAGATCCTCTTCCCATGTAAAATATTACAGAGTGTTCCCTACACCTCCCTTGCTACATGGTCGGTCTTTTTGATATACGTATATAATATGTATCTGTATACGTATGGTACCGCGAATCTTAATTTATCCATTCCGCCCACCTTTCCTTTTAGATAAGCATAGTTGATTTCTAAGTCTGTGAGTGTCTTTCTCTGTGGAAATATGTTCATTTGTGTCAGTTATTAGATAACGCCTCTAAGTGATATCATAGGATATAGGTCTTTTGCTTTCCGACTTACCCCATGTCCTGTGATCATCTCCCAGCTCGTCTATGGTGCCTCCAAGAGCAGTGTTTCATTGTCTTCCGTGGTTAATATTCCATTGTGTACACGGACCACCTCTTCTTAATCCATTCGTCTGTCGATGGACATTTCGGTAGCTTCACCGTCTCGGCTATTGTGAATAAGGCCGCAGTGCAGCTGTTGCAGCCCGGGTCTTCTCGCTTCTGGTCTTCTCAGGTGAGAGGCCCAGTGGTGTGACTGCTGGATTGAATGGTACCTCAATTTTTACTTCTGAAGGCAGCTCCTTTCTGTTCTTATTGGCTGTTACCACTTTACATCTCACCAGCAGCTAGAGGGTACACAGTTCTCTAAAACCCCTTCAGTATTGATTGTTTGTAGAATTTTTGCTGATCGTCAGTCGACAGGTGTGGGTTGCAAACTTTTTGTAGATTAGATTTGCATGAGTCTAATAATTCCTGAGGTTGAGCTTTTATCCACTTTCCTTTTAATTTATTTATGTATTTATTTATTTATTTTTGCGGTACGCGGGCCTCTCACTGTCGTGGCCTCTCCCGTTGCGGAGCACAGACTCTGGACGCGCAGGCTCAGCGGCCATGGCTCACGGGCCCAGCCACTCCACGGCATGTGGGATCTTCCCGGACCGGGGCACGAACCCGTGTCCCCTGCGTCGGCAGGCGGACTCTCAACCGCTGCGCCACCAGGGAAGCCCCTGTTCTGAATTTTTTTGTCCATTCCCTACCTCAGCACAATATTTTAGGGCGGGTGTCCTTTACAGCCCTGAGTCCTTGTGACTATTAAGTGACCATTAGCTGCGGGCTTAAAGCCGCTCTTGCGGGAAACGGCCACAAGGCGGCAGCATTTCTGCCTTTGCAGCTGTGGGGTCTTGGGCGACAGAGCTTTCCTGGAAATCGTGTTAGTAGCCTGCAGATTAGAGGGGAATGTGCCAGGGCAAACCCCCAAGAGCTTATATCTCCTGCTTCTTGTGTTTTAAATTAAATTTTGTTTAGGTATCAGAGCAAATTTGGTTAAAAAAATGCAGTTTCTCCTAAGTGTACAGAACCTGGTTCATCATATCAACGTATCTGTCTATTCCCCTTTGAGTCCTTTCCCGTGTAGGTTATTATAGAGTCTTGAGTAGACCTCTTGGCATTCCATAGGTATTTTGTGATTCTATATTTCATATGTATTAGTGCATGTCTGTTAACCCCCATATCATAACTCATACATTCCTTTCACCTTTCCATTTGGTGAAACGTAATTTTGTTTTCTTAATCCATGCTTTTCCTTCTCTTGGAAATAAGTTCACGAGTATCAATTTTTAGGTAACGCCTATAAGGGATGTCATAGGCTATCTGTCTTTTCAGTTTCTTTCTTCAGGTTGGGTGGTTATCTCTAAGTCCTTATATGGTGGTGCAAACGGCACTGTTTCATTGTTTTCCATGGCTAATATTCCATTGTTGACATGGACCACTTCCTCTTTGTGCATTTTTCTGTTGCTGGACATTTTGGTTTCTTCCAAGTCTTGGCTATATTAAATGTTTCTGCCGTGCAGGATTGCCAGCCTGCGTCTTTTCCATTCTGCTCTGCTCAGGTGATAGGCGCGTCAAAGGACCGACCAGATCCCATGGTAGCTCAGTTTTCACCCTTAAACGCACCTCCATTATGTTCTCCCTGCTGGCTGTTACCAGTTTACCTCCCCCCAGCAGCTAGTGGGTACACAGATTTCCGAAACCCCTTCAGCATTTATCCGTTGTAGACTTTTTGCTGAAGATCATTCTGACGGCTGTGAGGTGAACATTTCTGTGGATTGGATTTGCATGGCTTTATTAATTGCAGATGTTGAGCGTTTTTAAATTCCCTTTTATTTTGAAGGAAACAAGGAAGACAAAATGGGCGTAAAACATGCCCCTTGAAATTGTCTTCTTGAAATGTTGACGTCTTTTGAATCTTCTGGTCGATTTACGACCCCAGGATTTTTTTTTTTTTTTGATGGCAGGTGTCATTTACAGGCCTGCAAGTATTTTGAATATTAAGTGACCATTAGCGCTGTTGTGTGAAACGGCCAGAAGGCGGCAGCACTTCTCCTTACCAAATCTGTTTACTAGGGCAACAGAGCCATAATGGAAGTTGTGTTGTAAATTGTAAATTAGAGTGTAGTGCTCCAGGGAAAAGCCCCTTAAGTTTATGTCTCATTACTTGCTGTTCGTTTTTTCAATTTAACTTTTGTTTTGTATCAGAGCAAATTTGATTACAATGTTTTGCTTGCTCTAGGTGTGCAAGATGTGGTCGTTTTACACATATACGTATATCTGTTCTCCTTCGGGTCCCTCTCCAACGTAGCTTATGACACGAGGTTGAGTAGTCTCCTCTTGGTATGCCGTAGGTCTGTGGCGATTTTATATTTCACGTGTGTTTGTATATCTCCGTTAACCCCAATGTCCTAATGTATCCATTCCTCACACCTTTCCATTTGGTGAACCATAAGTTTGCTTATTGAATCTGTGATTGGATGTCTCTGTGGAAATAGCTTCACTGGTATCAATTTTTAAGTAACCCCTGTAAGTGATATCATACGTTAGGTGTCTTTTGCCTTCTCGCTTACTGCAAGTTGCGTGATCACCTCTAGACTCATCTGTGGTGCTACAAGTGGCATTGATTTAATTTTTTCCCAAGCTAATATTCCATCTCTACACGTAGCAGTTCTTCTTTGTCCACTCCTCTGTTGACGGACTTTTGGTTGCTTCCATGCCTTGGCTATTGTAATACTGCTGCAGTGCAGAGTTGCTGCCTGTGTCTTTCCAGTTCTGTCTTCTTAGGCTATAGGCCGCGGAGTGGGCCTGCTGGATCATAGAGTAGCTGAATGTTTACCTTTTAAAGGCACCTCCATTCTGTTCCCATGAGTGGCTCTTACCAGGTTACGTCCCACTTGAAACGGAGGGTATGCATTTCTCCACAACCTCTTCAGCGTTGATCCTTTGTAGTTTCTTTGCCGATGGTTGTTCTGACTGGTGTGAGTTGATAGCTCTTGGTGGTTGGATTGGCATGTGTCTCATAATCCCTTGAAATTGAGCCTTGAGGCATGTCCTTTTGTTTTTCAAGCTGTTGTGACAGCTTACGTTTTCAAATTGTTTTCTTGAAATATGTGCCACATTTTGAAATATTTTGGCCTTTACCTGCGTCAGGACATTTTGAGGGCAGGTTTCCTTTGCAGCCCTGCAGTACTTGTGCATATGAAGTGACCGTTCGCACAGATTTCCAAGCTGCTGTTGCAGGTATCGGCCAGAGGTCGGCAGCATTTCTACGTTGCCCACGCTGGTACCTAGGGAAACAGACCTTCCTGCCAGTGGTGTTCCTCAGATATCAATTAGACTGCCATGTGCCCTGATAAACCCCCAAAAGCTTATGTCTCCTTACTCATGTTTGTTTTTTTAATTCATATTTTCTAGTGGAGTAATATTCCATTGTGTACACGGACCACTTCTTCTTGGTGCATTCCTCTGTTGATGGACATTTTCGTCGCTTCCAAGTGTTGGCTATGGTAAGTATTGCTGGAGTGCAGGATTGCCAGCCTGTGCCTTTTGATTCTCATTTTCTCAGGTGATAGGCCCAGCAGTGGGTGTGACTGCCTGACTAGTAGCTCAGTGTTTCCCTTTTCAAAGCACCGCCACTGTGTTTTCATTAGTGGCTCTTACCACGTCCCCCTTAGAACCGAGGGTACGCGTTTCTCCACAATCCCTTCAGCATTTATTGTTTGCAGCATTTTTGCTAATGGCCATTCCGAGTGCCGTGAGCTGATAGGTTTTTGTCACTTGGGTTTGCATGTCTTTAAAAATTCCTAAACTTCATCATTTTTCCACGCCTGTTTCTTGTCTTTTACAAAAAAGAAAAGAAAAGAAAAACGTGGGGGTACAATATACCTCTTGAAATCGTTTTCTTGGAATGTTGCCGTCTTTTGAATTTTTGGTCGGTGTTTGACCCCAGGATTTTTTGGAGGGCAGGTGTTATTTACAGGCCTGCAAGTTTGGTGACTATTTAATGACCATTAGCACTGGGTTTAAAGCTGCTGTTTTGGGAGACGGCCACAAGGAGGCAGCATTTCCCCATTCCCAAATCTGGGGACTAGGGCAGCAGAGCCTTTCTGGAAGTCGTGTTCCTAGGTTGTAAATTAGAATGCAATGTGCCAGGAGAAACGCCCGTAAGTTTATGTCGCATTACTTCTGGTTGGTTTTCTAAATTATTTTAATCGGGGTAACGATTAGAATATTGTGTGTCCTAGGTGTACACAGTCTGGTTCATTTGTACATTATACACGTGTATTCATGTCCAGATCCTCTTCCCATGTAAAATATTACAGAGTGTTCCCTACACCTCCCTTGCTACATGGTCGGTCTTTTTGATATACGTATATAATATGTATCTGTATACGTATGGTACCGCGAATCTTAATTTATCCATTCCGCCCACCTTTCCTTTTAGATAAGCATAGTTGATTTCTAAGTCTGTGAGTGTCTTTCTCTGTGGAAATATGTTCATTTGTGTCAGTTATTAGATAACGCCTCTAAGTGATATCATAGGATATAGGTCTTTTGCTTTCCGACTTACCCCATGTCCTGTGATCATCTCCCAGCTCGTCTATGGTGCCTCCAAGAGCAGTGTTTCATTGTCTTCCGTGGTTAATATTCCATTGTGTACACGGACCACCTCTTCTTAATCCATTCGTCTGTCGATGGACATTTCGGTAGCTTCACCGTCTCGGCTATTGTGAATAAGGCCGCAGTGCAGCTGTTGCAGCCCGGGTCTTCTCGCTTCTGGTCTTCTCAGGTGAGAGGCCCAGTGGTGTGACTGCTGGATTGAATGGTACCTCAATTTTTACTTCTGAAGGCAGCTCCTTTCTGTTCTTATTGGCTGTTACCACTTTACATCTCACCAGCAGCTAGAGGGTACACAGTTCTCTAAAACCCCTTCAGTATTGATTGTTTGTAGAATTTTTGCTGATCGTCAGTCGACAGGTGTGGGTTGCAAACTTTTTGTAGATTAGATTTGCATGAGTCTAATAATTCCTGAGGTTGAGCTTTTATCCACTTTCCTTTTAATTTATTTATGTATTTATTTATTTATTTTTGCGGTACGCGGGCCTCTCACTGTCGTGGCCTCTCCCGTTGCGGAGCACAGACTCTGGACGCGCAGGCTCAGCGGCCATGGCTCACGGGCCCAGCCACTCCACGGCATGTGGGATCTTCCCGGACCGGGGCACGAACCCGTGTCCCCTGCGTCGGCAGGCGGACTCTCAACCGCTGCGCCACCAGGGAAGCCCCTGTTCTGAATTTTTTTGTCCATTCCCTACCTCAGCACAATATTTTAGGGCGGGTGTCCTTTACAGCCCTGAGTCCTTGTGACTATTAAGTGACCATTAGCTGCGGGCTTAAAGCCGCTCTTGCGGGAAACGGCCACAAGGCGGCAGCATTTCTGCCTTTGCAGCTGTGGGGTCTTGGGCGACAGAGCTTTCCTGGAAATCGTGTTAGTAGCCTGCAGATTAGAGGGGAATGTGCCAGGGCAAACCCCCAAGAGCTTATATCTCCTGCTTCTTGTGTTTTAAATTAAATTTTGTTTAGGTATCAGAGCAAATTTGGTTAAAAAAATGCAGTTTCTCCTAAGTGTACAGAACCTGGTTCATCATATCAACGTATCTGTCTATTCCCCTTTGAGTCCTTTCCCGTGTAGGTTATTATAGAGTCTTGAGTAGACCTCTTGGCATTCCATAGGTATTTTGTGATTCTATATTTCATATGTATTAGTGCATGTCTGTTAACCCCCATATCATAACTCATACATTCCTTTCACCTTTCCATTTGGTGAAACGTAATTTTGTTTTCTTAATCCATGCTTTTCCTTCTCTTGGAAATAAGTTCACGAGTATCAATTTTTAGGTAACGCCTATAAGGGATGTCATAGGCTATCTGTCTTTTCAGTTTCTTTCTTCAGGTTGGGTGGTTATCTCTAAGTCCTTATATGGTGGTGCAAACGGCACTGTTTCATTGTTTTCCATGGCTAATATTCCATTGTTGACATGGACCACTTCCTCTTTGTGCATTTTTCTGTTGCTGGACATTTTGGTTTCTTCCAAGTCTTGGCTATATTAAATGTTTCTGCCGTGCAGGATTGCCAGCCTGCGTCTTTTCCATTCTGCTCTGCTCAGGTGATAGGCGCGTCAAAGGACCGACCAGATCCCATGGTAGCTCAGTTTTCACCCTTAAACGCACCTCCATTATGTTCTCCCTGCTGGCTGTTACCAGTTTACCTCCCCCCAGCAGCTAGTGGGTACACAGATTTCCGAAACCCCTTCAGCATTTATCCGTTGTAGACTTTTTGCTGAAGATCATTCTGACGGCTGTGAGGTGAACATTTCTGTGGATTGGATTTGCATGGCTTTATTAATTGCAGATGTTGAGCGTTTTTAAATTCCCTTTTATTTTGAAGGAAACAAGGAAGACAAAATGGGCGTAAAACATGCCCCTTGAAATTGTCTTCTTGAAATGTTGACGTCTTTTGAATCTTCTGGTCGATTTACGACCCCAGGATTTTTTTTTTTTTTTGATGGCAGGTGTCATTTACAGGCCTGCAAGTATTTTGAATATTAAGTGACCATTAGCGCTGTTGTGTGAAACGGCCAGAAGGCGGCAGCACTTCTCCTTACCAAATCTGTTTACTAGGGCAACAGAGCCATAATGGAAGTTGTGTTGTAAATTGTAAATTAGAGTGTAGTGCTCCAGGGAAAAGCCCCTTAAGTTTATGTCTCATTACTTGCTGTTCGTTTTTTCAATTTAACTTTTGTTTTGTATCAGAGCAAATTTGATTACAATGTTTTGCTTGCTCTAGGTGTGCAAGATGTGGTCGTTTTACACATATACGTATATCTGTTCTCCTTCGGGTCCCTCTCCAACGTAGCTTATGACACGAGGTTGAGTAGTCTCCTCTTGGTATGCCGTAGGTCTGTGGCGATTTTATATTTCACGTGTGTTTGTATATCTCCGTTAACCCCAATGTCCTAATGTATCCATTCCTCACACCTTTCCATTTGGTGAACCATAAGTTTGCTTATTGAATCTGTGATTGGATGTCTCTGTGGAAATAGCTTCACTGGTATCAATTTTTAAGTAACCCCTATAAGTGATATCATACGTTAGGTGTCTTTTGCCTTCTCGCTTACTGCAAGTTGCGTGATCACCTCTAGACTCATCTGTGGTGCTACAAGTGGCATTGATTTAATTTTTTCCCAAGCTAATATTCCATCTCTACACGTAGCAGTTCTTCTTTGTCCACTCCTCTGTTGACGGACTTTTGGTTGCTTCCATGCCTTGGCTATTGTAATACTGCTGCAGTGCAGAGTTGCTGCCTGTGTCTTTCCAGTTCTGTCTTCTTAGGCTATAGGCCGCGGAGTGGGCCTGCTGGATCATAGAGTAGCTGAATGTTTACCTTTTAAAGGCACCTCCATTCTGTTCCCATGAGTGGCTCTTACCAGGTTACGTCCCACTTGAAACGGAGGGTATGCATTTCTCCACAACCTCTTCAGCGTTGATCCTTTGTAGTTTCTTTGCCGATGGTTGTTCTGACTGGTGTGAGTTGATAGCTCTTTGTGGTTGGATTGGCATGTGTCTCATAATCCCTTGAAATTGAGCCTTGAGGCATGTCCTTTTGTTTTTCAAGCTGTTGTGACAGCTTACGTTTTCAAATTGTTTTCTTGAAATATGTGCCACATTTTGAAATATTTTGGCCTTTACCTGCGTCAGGACATTTTGAGGGCAGGTTTCCTTTGCAGCCCTGCAGTACTTGTGCATATGAAGTGACCGTTCGCACAGATTTCCAAGCTGCTGTTGCAGGTATCGGCCAGAGGTCGGCAGCATTTCTACGTTGCCCACGCTGGTACCTAGGGAAACAGACCTTCCTGCCAGTGGTGTTCCTCAGATATCAATTAGACTGCCATGTGCCCTGATAAACCCCCAAAAGCTTATGTCTCCTTACTCATGTTTGTTTTTTTAATTCATATTTTCTAGTGGAGTAATATTCCATTGTGTACACGGACCACTTCTTCTTGGTGCATTCCTCTGTTGATGGACATTTTCGTCGCTTCCAAGTGTTGGCTATGGTAAGTATTGCTGGAGTGCAGGATTGCCAGCCTGTGCCTTTTGATTCTCATTTTCTCAGGTGATAGGCCCAGCAGTGGGTGTGACTGCCTGACTAGTAGCTCAATGTTTCCCTTTTCAAAGCACCGCCACTGTGTTTTCATTAGTGGCTCTTACCACGTCCCCCTTAGAACCGAGGGTACGCGTTTCTCCACAATCCCTTCAGCATTTATTGTTTGCAGCATTTTTGCTAATGGCCATTCCGAGTGCCGTGAGCTGATAGGTTTTTGTCACTTGGGTTTGCATGTCTTTAAAAATTCCTAAACTTCATCATTTTTCCACGCCTGTTTCTTGTCTTTTACAAAAAAGAAAAGAAAAGAAAAACGTGGGGGTACAATATACCTCTTGAAATCGTTTTCTTGGAATGTTGCCGTCTTTTGAATTTTTGGTCGGTGTTTGACCCCAGGATTTTTTGGAGGGCAGGTGTTATTTACAGGCCTGCAAGTTTGGTGACTATTTAATGACCATTAGCACTGGGTTTAAAGCTGCTGTTTTGGGAGACGGCCACAAGGAGGCAGCATTTCCCCATTCCCAAATCTGGGGACTAGGGCAGCAGAGCCTTTCTGGAAGTCGTGTTCCTAGGTTGTAAATTAGAATGCAATGTGCCAGGAGAAACGCCCGTAAGTTTATGTCGCATTACTTCTGGTTGGTTTTCTAAATTATTTTAATCGGGGTAACGATTAGAATATTGTGTGTCCTAGGTGTACACAGTCTGGTTCATTTGTACATTATACACGTGTATTCATGTCCAGATCCTCTTCCCATGTAAAATATTACAGAGTGTTCCCTACACCTCCCTTGCTACATGGTCGGTCTTTTTGATATACGTATATAATATGTATCTGTATACGTATGGTACCGCGAATCTTAATTTATCCATTCCGCCCACCTTTCCTTTTAGATAAGCATAGTTGATTTCTAAGTCTGTGAGTGTCTTTCTCTGTGGAAATATGTTCATTCATTTGTGTCAGTTATTAGATAACGCCTCTAAGTGATATCATAGGATATAGGTCTTTTGCTTTCCGACTTACCCCATGTCCTGTGATCATCTCCCAGCTCGTCTATGGTGCCTCCAAGAGCAGTGTTTCATTGTCTTCCGTGGTTAATATTCCATTGTGTACACGGACCACCTCTTCTTAATCCATTCGTCTGTCGATGGACATTTCGGTAGCTTCACCGTCTCGGCTATTGTGAATAAGGCCGCAGTGCAGCTGTTGCAGCCCGGGTCTTCTCGCTTCTGGTCTTCTCAGGTGAGAGGCCCAGTGGTGTGACTGCTGGATTGAATGGTACCTCAATTTTTACTTCTGAAGGCAGCTCCTTTCTGTTCTTATTGGCTGTTACCACTTTACATCTCACCAGCAGCTAGAGGGTACACAGTTCTCTAAAACCCCTTCAGTATTGATTGTTTGTAGAATTTTTGCTGATCGTCAGTCGACAGGTGTGGGTTGCAAACTTTTTGTAGATTAGATTTGCATGAGTCTAATAATTCCTGAGGTTGAGCTTTTATCCACTTTCCTTTTAATTTATTTATGTATTTATTTATTTATTTTTGCGGTACGCGGGCCTCTCACTGTCGTGGCCTCTCCCGTTGCGGAGCACAGACTCTGGACGCGCAGGCTCAGCGGCCATGGCTCACGGGCCCAGCCACTCCACGGCATGTGGGATCTTCCCGGACCGGGGCACGAACCCGTGTCCCCTGCGTCGGCAGGCGGACTCTCAACCGCTGCGCCACCAGGGAAGCCCCTGTTCTGAATTTTTTTGTCCATTCCCTACCTCAGCACAATATTTTAGGGCGGGTGTCCTTTACAGCCCTGAGTCCTTGTGACTATTAAGTGACCATTAGCTGCGGGCTTAAAGCCGCTCTTGCGGGAAACGGCCACAAGGCGGCAGCATTTCTGCCTTTGCAGCTGTGGGGTCTTGGGCGACAGAGCTTTCCTGGAAATCGTGTTAGTAGCCTGCAGATTAGAGGGGAATGTGCCAGGGCAAACCCCCAAGAGCTTATATCTCCTGCTTCTTGTGTTTTAAATTAAATTTTGTTTAGGTATCAGAGCAAATTTGGTTAAAAAAATGCAGTTTCTCCTAAGTGTACAGAACCTGGTTCATCATATCAACGTATCTGTCTATTCCCCTTTGAGTCCTTTCCCGTGTAGGTTATTATAGAGTCTTGAGTAGACCTCTTGGCATTCCATAGGTATTTTGTGATTCTATATTTCATATGTATTAGTGCATGTCTGTTAACCCCCATATCATAACTCATACATTCCTTTCACCTTTCCATTTGGTGAAACGTAATTTTGTTTTCTTAATCCATGCTTTTCCTTCTCTTGGAAATAAGTTCACGAGTATCAATTTTTAGGTAACGCCTATAAGGGATGTCATAGGCTATCTGTCTTTTCAGTTTCTTTCTTCAGGTTGGGTGGTTATCTCTAAGTCCTTATATGGTGGTGCAAACGGCACTGTTTCATTGTTTTCCATGGCTAATATTCCATTGTTGACATGGACCACTTCCTCTTTGTGCATTTTTCTGTTGCTGGACATTTTGGTTTCTTCCAAGTCTTGGCTATATTAAATGTTTCTGCCGTGCAGGATTGCCAGCCTGCGTCTTTTCCATTCTGCTCTGCTCAGGTGATAGGCGCGTCAAAGGACCGACCAGATCCCATGGTAGCTCAGTTTTCACCCTTAAACGCACCTCCATTATGTTCTCCCTGCTGGCTGTTACCAGTTTACCTCCCCCCAGCAGCTAGTGGGTACACAGATTTCCGAAACCCCTTCAGCATTTATCCGTTGTAGACTTTTTGCTGAAGATCATTCTGACGGCTGTGAGGTGAACATTTCTGTGGATTGGATTTGCATGGCTTTATTAATTGCAGATGTTGAGCGTTTTTAAATTCCCTTTTATTTTGAAGGAAACAAGGAAGACAAAATGGGCGTAAAACATGCCCCTTGAAATTGTCTTCTTGAAATGTTGACGTCTTTTGAATCTTCTGGTCGATTTACGACCCCAGGATTTTTTTTTTTTTTTGATGGCAGGTGTCATTTACAGGCCTGCAAGTATTTTGAATATTAAGTGACCATTAGCGCTGTTGTGTGAAACGGCCAGAAGGCGGCAGCACTTCTCCTTACCAAATCTGTTTACTAGGGCAACAGAGCCATAATGGAAGTTGTGTTGTAAATTGTAAATTAGAGTGTAGTGCTCCAGGGAAAAGCCCCTTAAGTTTATGTCTCATTACTTGCTGTTCGTTTTTTCAATTTAACTTTTGTTTTGTATCAGAGCAAATTTGATTACAATGTTTTGCTTGCTCTAGGTGTGCAAGATGTGGTCGTTTTACACATATACGTATATCTGTTCTCCTTCGGGTCCCTCTCCAACGTAGCTTATGACACGAGGTTGAGTAGTCTCCTCTTGGTATGCCGTAGGTCTGTGGCGATTTTATATTTCACGTGTGTTTGTATATCTCCGTTAACCCCAATGTCCTAATGTATCCATTCCTCACACCTTTCCATTTGGTGAACCATAAGTTTGCTTATTGAATCTGTGATTGGATGTCTCTGTGGAAATAGCTTCACTGGTATCAATTTTTAAGTAACCCCTGTAAGTGATATCATACGTTAGGTGTCTTTTGCCTTCTCGCTTACTGCAAGTTGCGTGATCACCTCTAGACTCATCTGTGGTGCTACAAGTGGCATTGATTTAATTTTTTCCCAAGCTAATATTCCATCTCTACACGTAGCAGTTCTTCTTTGTCCACTCCTCTGTTGACGGACTTTTGGTTGCTTCCATGCCTTGGCTATTGTAATACTGCTGCAGTGCAGAGTTGCTGCCTGTGTCTTTCCAGTTCTGTCTTCTTAGGCTATAGGCCGCGGAGTGGGCCTGCTGGATCATAGAGTAGCTGAATGTTTACCTTTTAAAGGCACCTCCATTCTGTTCCCATGAGTGGCTCTTACCAGGTTACGTCCCACTTGAAACGGAGGGTATGCATTTCTCCACAACCTCTTCAGCGTTGATCCTTTGTAGTTTCTTTGCCGATGGTTGTTCTGACTGGTGTGAGTTGATAGCTCTTGGTGGTTGGATTGGCATGTGTCTCATAATCCCTTGAAATTGAGCCTTGAGGCATGTCCTTTTGTTTTTCAAGCTGTTGTGACAGCTTACGTTTTCAAATTGTTTTCTTGAAATATGTGCCACATTTTGAAATATTTTGGCCTTTACCTGCGTCAGGACATTTTGAGGGCAGGTTTCCTTTGCAGCCCTGCAGTACTTGTGCATATGAAGTGACCGTTCGCACAGATTTCCAAGCTGCTGTTGCAGGTATCGGCCAGAGGTCGGCAGCATTTCTACGTTGCCCACGCTGGTACCTAGGGAAACAGACCTTCCTGCCAGTGGTGTTCCTCAGATATCAATTAGACTGCCATGTGCCCTGATAAACCCCCAAAAGCTTATGTCTCCTTACTCATGTTTGTTTTTTTAATTCATATTTTCTAGTGGAGTAATATTCCATTGTGTACACGGACCACTTCTTCTTGGTGCATTCCTCTGTTGATGGACATTTTCGTCGCTTCCAAGTGTTGGCTATGGTAAGTATTGCTGGAGTGCAGGATTGCCAGCCTGTGCCTTTTGATTCTCATTTTCTCAGGTGATAGGCCCAGCAGTGGGTGTGACTGCCTGACTAGTAGCTCAGTGTTTCCCTTTTCAAAGCACCGCCACTGTGTTTTCATTAGTGGCTCTTACCACGTCCCCCTTAGAACCGAGGGTACGCGTTTCTCCACAATCCCTTCAGCATTTATTGTTTGCAGCATTTTTGCTAATGGCCATTCCGAGTGCCGTGAGCTGATAGGTTTTTGTCACTTGGGTTTGCATGTCTTTAAAAATTCCTAAACTTCATCATTTTTCCACGCCTGTTTCTTGTCTTTTACAAAAAAGAAAAGAAAAGAAAAACGTGGGGGTACAATATACCTCTTGAAATCGTTTTCTTGGAATGTTGCCGTCTTTTGAATTTTTGGTCGGTGTTTGACCCCAGGATTTTTTGGAGGGCAGGTGTTATTTACAGGCCTGCAAGTTTGGTGACTATTTAATGACCATTAGCACTGGGTTTAAAGCTGCTGTTTTGGGAGACGGCCACAAGGAGGCAGCATTTCCCCATTCCCAAATCTGGGGACTAGGGCAGCAGAGCCTTTCTGGAAGTCGTGTTCCTAGGTTGTAAATTAGAATGCAATGTGCCAGGAGAAACGCCCGTAAGTTTATGTCGCATTACTTCTGGTTGGTTTTCTAAATTATTTTAATCGGGGTAACGATTAGAATATTGTGTGTCCTAGGTGTACACAGTCTGGTTCATTTGTACATTATACACGTGTATTCATGTCCAGATCCTCTTCCCATGTAAAATATTACAGAGTGTTCCCTACACCTCCCTTGCTACATGGTCGGTCTTTTTGATATACGTATATAATATGTATCTGTATACGTATGGTACCGCGAATCTTAATTTATCCATTCCGCCCACCTTTCCTTTTAGATAAGCATAGTTGATTTCTAAGTCTGTGAGTGTCTTTCTCTGTGGAAATATGTTCATTTGTGTCAGTTATTAGATAACGCCTCTAAGTGATATCATAGGATATAGGTCTTTTGCTTTCCGACTTACCCCATGTCCTGTGATCATCTCCCAGCTCGTCTATGGTGCCTCCAAGAGCAGTGTTTCATTGTCTTCCGTGGTTAATATTCCATTGTGTACACGGACCACCTCTTCTTAATCCATTCGTCTGTCGATGGACATTTCGGTAGCTTCACCGTCTCGGCTATTGTGAATAAGGCCGCAGTGCAGCTGTTGCAGCCCGGGTCTTCTCGCTTCTGGTCTTCTCAGGTGAGAGGCCCAGTGGTGTGACTGCTGGATTGAATGGTACCTCAATTTTTACTTCTGAAGGCAGCTCCTTTCTGTTCTTATTGGCTGTTACCACTTTACATCTCACCAGCAGCTAGAGGGTACACAGTTCTCTAAAACCCCTTCAGTATTGATTGTTTGTAGAATTTTTGCTGATCGTCAGTCGACAGGTGTGGGTTGCAAACTTTTTGTAGATTAGATTTGCATGAGTCTAATAATTCCTGAGGTTGAGCTTTTATCCACTTTCCTTTTAATTTATTTATGTATTTATTTATTTATTTTTGCGGTACGCGGGCCTCTCACTGTCGTGGCCTCTCCCGTTGCGGAGCACAGACTCTGGACGCGCAGGCTCAGCGGCCATGGCTCACGGGCCCAGCCACTCCACGGCATGTGGGATCTTCCCGGACCGGGGCACGAACCCGTGTCCCCTGCGTCGGCAGGCGGACTCTCAACCGCTGCGCCACCAGGGAAGCCCCTGTTCTGAATTTTTTTGTCCATTCCCTACCTCAGCACAATATTTTAGGGCGGGTGTCCTTTACAGCCCTGAGTCCTTGTGACTATTAAGTGACCATTAGCTGCGGGCTTAAAGCCGCTCTTGCGGGAAACGGCCACAAGGCGGCAGCATTTCTGCCTTTGCAGCTGTGGGGTCTTGGGCGACAGAGCTTTCCTGGAAATCGTGTTAGTAGCCTGCAGATTAGAGGGGAATGTGCCAGGGCAAACCCCCAAGAGCTTATATCTCCTGCTTCTTGTGTTTTAAATTAAATTTTGTTTAGGTATCAGAGCAAATTTGGTTAAAAAAATGCAGTTTCTCCTAAGTGTACAGAACCTGGTTCATCATATCAACGTATCTGTCTATTCCCCTTTGAGTCCTTTCCCGTGTAGGTTATTATAGAGTCTTGAGTAGACCTCTTGGCATTCCATAGGTATTTTGTGATTCTATATTTCATATGTATTAGTGCATGTCTGTTAACCCCCATATCATAACTCATACATTCCTTTCACCTTTCCATTTGGTGAAACGTAATTTTGTTTTCTTAATCCATGCTTTTCCTTCTCTTGGAAATAAGTTCACGAGTATCAATTTTTAGGTAACGCCTATAAGGGATGTCATAGGCTATCTGTCTTTTCAGTTTCTTTCTTCAGGTTGGGTGGTTATCTCTAAGTCCTTATATGGTGGTGCAAACGGCACTGTTTCATTGTTTTCCATGGCTAATATTCCATTGTTGACATGGACCACTTCCTCTTTGTGCATTTTTCTGTTGCTGGACATTTTGGTTTCTTCCAAGTCTTGGCTATATTAAATGTTTCTGCCGTGCAGGATTGCCAGCCTGCGTCTTTTCCATTCTGCTCTGCTCAGGTGATAGGCGCGTCAAAGGACCGACCAGATCCCATGGTAGCTCAGTTTTCACCCTTAAACGCACCTCCATTATGTTCTCCCTGCTGGCTGTTACCAGTTTACCTCCCCCCAGCAGCTAGTGGGTACACAGATTTCCGAAACCCCTTCAGCATTTATCCGTTGTAGACTTTTTGCTGAAGATCATTCTGACGGCTGTGAGGTGAACATTTCTGTGGATTGGATTTGCATGGCTTTATTAATTGCAGATGTTGAGCGTTTTTAAATTCCCTTTTATTTTGAAGGAAACAAGGAAGACAAAATGGGCGTAAAACATGCCCCTTGAAATTGTCTTCTTGAAATGTTGACGTCTTTTGAATCTTCTGGTCGATTTACGACCCCAGGATTTTTTTTTTTTTTTTGATGGCAGGTGTCATTTACAGGCCTGCAAGTATTTTGAATATTAAGTGACCATTAGCGCTGTTGTGTGAAACGGCCAGAAGGCGGCAGCACTTCTCCTTACCAAATCTGTTTACTAGGGCAACAGAGCCATAATGGAAGTTGTGTTGTAAATTGTAAATTAGAGTGTAGTGCTCCAGGGAAAAGCCCCTTAAGTTTATGTCTCATTACTTGCTGTTCGTTTTTTCAATTTAACTTTTGTTTTGTATCAGAGCAAATTTGATTACAATGTTTTGCTTGCTCTAGGTGTGCAAGATGTGGTCGTTTTACACATATACGTATATCTGTTCTCCTTCGGGTCCCTCTCCAACGTAGCTTATGACACGAGGTTGAGTAGTCTCCTCTTGGTATGCCGTAGGTCTGTGGCGATTTTATATTTCACGTGTGTTTGTATATCTCCGTTAACCCCAATGTCCTAATGTATCCATTCCTCACACCTTTCCATTTGGTGAACCATAAGTTTGCTTATTGAATCTGTGATTGGATGTCTCTGTGGAAATAGCTTCACTGGTATCAATTTTTAAGTAACCCCTGTAAGTGATATCATACGTTAGGTGTCTTTTGCCTTCTCGCTTACTGCAAGTTGCGTGATCACCTCTAGACTCATCTGTGGTGCTACAAGTGGCATTGATTTAATTTTTTCCCAAGCTAATATTCCATCTCTACACGTAGCAGTTCTTCTTTGTCCACTCCTCTGTTGACGGACTTTTGGTTGCTTCCATGCCTTGGCTATTGTAATACTGCTGCAGTGCAGAGTTGCTGCCTGTGTCTTTCCAGTTCTGTCTTCTTAGGCTATAGGCCGCGGAGTGGGCCTGCTGGATCATAGAGTAGCTGAATGTTTACCTTTTAAAGGCACCTCCATTCTGTTCCCATGAGTGGCTCTTACCAGGTTACGTCCCACTTGAAACGGAGGGTATGCATTTCTCCACAACCTCTTCAGCGTTGATCCTTTGTAGTTTCTTTGCCGATGGTTGTTCTGACTGGTGTGAGTTGATAGCTCTTGGTGGTTGGATTGGCATGTGTCTCATAATCCCTTGAAATTGAGCCTTGAGGCATGTCCTTTTGTTTTTCAAGCTGTTGTGACAGCTTACGTTTTCAAATTGTTTTCTTGAAATATGTGCCACATTTTGAAATATTTTGGCCTTTACCTGCGTCAGGACATTTTGAGGGCAGGTTTCCTTTGCAGCCCTGCAGTACTTGTGCATATGAAGTGACCGTTCGCACAGATTTCCAAGCTGCTGTTGCAGGTATCGGCCAGAGGTCGGCAGCATTTCTACGTTGCCCACGCTGGTACCTAGGGAAACAGACCTTCCTGCCAGTGGTGTTCCTCAGATATCAATTAGACTGCCATGTGCCCTGATAAACCCCCAAAAGCTTATGTCTCCTTACTCATGTTTGTTTTTTTAATTCATATTTTCTAGTGGAGTAATATTCCATTGTGTACACGGACCACTTCTTCTTGGTGCATTCCTCTGTTGATGGACATTTTCGTCGCTTCCAAGTGTTGGCTATGGTAAGTATTGCTGGAGTGCAGGATTGCCAGCCTGTGCCTTTTGATTCTCATTTTCTCAGGTGATAGGCCCAGCAGTGGGTGTGACTGCCTGACTAGTAGCTCAGTGTTTCCCTTTTCAAAGCACCGCCACTGTGTTTTCATTAGTGGCTCTTACCACGTCCCCCTTAGAACCGAGGGTACGCGTTTCTCCACAATCCCTTCAGCATTTATTGTTTGCAGCATTTTTGCTAATGGCCATTCCGAGTGCCGTGAGCTGATAGGTTTTTGTCACTTGGGTTTGCATGTCTTTAAAAATTCCTAAACTTCATCATTTTTCCACGCCTGTTTCTTGTCTTTTACAAAAAAGAAAAGAAAAGAAAAACGTGGGGGTACAATATACCTCTTGAAATCGTTTTCTTGGAATGTTGCCGTCTTTTGAATTTTTGGTCGGTGTTTGACCCCAGGATTTTTTGGAGGGCAGGTGTTATTTACAGGCCTGCAAGTTTGGTGACTATTTAATGACCATTAGCACTGGGTTTAAAGCTGCTGTTTTGGGAGACGGCCACAAGGAGGCAGCATTTCCCCATTCCCAAATCTGGGGACTAGGGCAGCAGAGCCTTTCTGGAAGTCGTGTTCCTAGGTTGTAAATTAGAATGCAATGTGCCAGGAGAAACGCCCGTAAGTTTATGTCGCATTACTTCTGGTTGGTTTTCTAAATTATTTTAATCGGGGTAACGATTAGAATATTGTGTGTCCTAGGTGTACACAGTCTGGTTCATTTGTACATTATACACGTGTATTCATGTCCAGATCCTCTTCCCATGTAAAATATTACAGAGTGTTCCCTACACCTCCCTTGCTACATGGTCGGTCTTTTTGATATACGTATATAATATGTATCTGTATACGTATGGTACCGCGAATCTTAATTTATCCATTCCGCCCACCTTTCCTTTTAGATAAGCATAGTTGATTTCTAAGTCTGTGAGTGTCTTTCTCTGTGGAAATATGTTCATTTGTGTCAGTTATTAGATAACGCCTCTAAGTGATATCATAGGATATAGGTCTTTTGCTTTCCGACTTACCCCATGTCCTGTGATCATCTCCCAGCTCGTCTATGGTGCCTCCAAGAGCAGTGTTTCATTGTCTTCCGTGGTTAATATTCCATTGTGTACACGGACCACCTCTTCTTAATCCATTCGTCTGTCGATGGACATTTCGGTAGCTTCACCGTCTCGGCTATTGTGAATAAGGCCGCAGTGCAGCTGTTGCAGCCCGGGTCTTCTCGCTTCTGGTCTTCTCAGGTGAGAGGCCCAGTGGTGTGACTGCTGGATTGAATGGTACCTCAATTTTTACTTCTGAAGGCAGCTCCTTTCTGTTCTTATTGGCTGTTACCACTTTACATCTCACCAGCAGCTAGAGGGTACACAGTTCTCTAAAACCCCTTCAGTATTGATTGTTTGTAGAATTTTTGCTGATCGTCAGTCGACAGGTGTGGGTTGCAAACTTTTTGTAGATTAGATTTGCATGAGTCTAATAATTCCTGAGGTTGAGCTTTTATCCACTTTCCTTTTAATTTATTTATGTATTTATTTATTTATTTTTGCGGTACGCGGGCCTCTCACTGTCGTGGCCTCTCCCGTTGCGGAGCACAGACTCTGGACGCGCAGGCTCAGCGGCCATGGCTCACGGGCCCAGCCACTCCACGGCATGTGGGATCTTCCCGGACCGGGGCACGAACCCGTGTCCCCTGCGTCGGCAGGCGGACTCTCAACCGCTGCGCCACCAGGGAAGCCCCTGTTCTGAATTTTTTTGTCCATTCCCTACCTCAGCACAATATTTTAGGGCGGGTGTCCTTTACAGCCCTGAGTCCTTGTGACTATTAAGTGACCATTAGCTGCGGGCTTAAAGCCGCTCTTGCGGGAAACGGCCACAAGGCGGCAGCATTTCTGCCTTTGCAGCTGTGGGGTCTTGGGCGACAGAGCTTTCCTGGAAATCGTGTTAGTAGCCTGCAGATTAGAGGGGAATGTGCCAGGGCAAACCCCCAAGAGCTTATATCTCCTGCTTCTTGTGTTTTAAATTAAATTTTGTTTAGGTATCAGAGCAAATTTGATTAAAAAAATGCAGTTTCTCCTAAGTGTACAGAACCTGGTTCATCATATCAACGTATCTGTCTATTCCCCTTTGAGTCCTTTCCCGTGTAGGTTATTATAGAGTCTTGAGTAGACCTCTTGGCATTCCATAGGTATTTTGTGATTCTATATTTCATATGTATTAGTGCATGTCTGTTAACCCCCATATCATAACTCATACATTCCTTTCACCTTTCCATTTGGTGAAACGTAATTTTGTTTTCTTAATCCATGCTTTTCCTTCTCTTGGAAATAAGTTCACGAGTATCAATTTTTAGGTAACGCCTATAAGGGATGTCATAGGCTATCTGTCTTTTCAGTTTCTTTCTTCAGGTTGGGTGGTTATCTCTAAGTCCTTATATGGTGGTGCAAACGGCACTGTTTCATTGTTTTCCATGGCTAATATTCCATTGTTGACATGGACCACTTCCTCTTTGTGCATTTTTCTGTTGCTGGACATTTTGGTTTCTTCCAAGTCTTGGCTATATTAAATGTTTCTGCCGTGCAGGATTGCCAGCCTGCGTCTTTTCCATTCTGCTCTGCTCAGGTGATAGGCGCGTCAAAGGACCGACCAGATCCCATGGTAGCTCAGTTTTCACCCTTAAACGCACCTCCATTATGTTCTCCCTGCTGGCTGTTACCAGTTTACCTCCCCCCAGCAGCTAGTGGGTACACAGATTTCCGAAACCCCTTCAGCATTTATCCGTTGTAGACTTTTTGCTGAAGATCATTCTGACGGCTGTGAGGTGAACATTTCTGTGGATTGGATTTGCATGGCTTTATTAATTGCAGATGTTGAGCGTTTTTAAATTCCCTTTTATTTTGAAGGAAACAAGGAAGACAAAATGGGCGTAAAACATGCCCCCTTGAAATTGTCTTCTTGAAATGTTGACGTCTTTTGAATCTTCCGGTCGATTTACGACCCCAGGATTTTTTTTTTTTTTTGATGGCAGGTGTCATTTACAGGCCTGCAAGTATTTTGAATATTAAGTGACCATTAGCGCTGTTGTGTGAAACGGCCAGAAGGCGGCAGCACTTCTCCTTACCAAATCTGTTTACTAGGGCAACAGAGCCATAATGGAAGTTGTGTTGTAAATTGTAAATTAGAGTGTAGTGCTCCAGGGAAAAGCCCCTTAAGTTTATGTCTCATTACTTGCTGTTCGTTTTTTCAATTTAACTTTTGTTTTGTATCAGAGCAAATTTGATTACAATGTTTTGCTTGCTCTAGGCGTGCAAGATGTGGTCGTTTTACACATATACGTATATCTGTTCTCCTTCGGGTCCCTCTCCAACGTAGCTTATGACACGAGGTTGAGTAGTCTCCTCTTGGTATGCCGTAGGTCTGTGGCGATTTTATATTTCACGTGTGTTTGTATATCTCCGTTAACCCCAATGTCCTAATGTATCCATTCCTCACACCTTTCCATTTGGTGAACCATAAGTTTGCTTATTGAATCTGTGATTGGATGTCTCTGTGGAAATAGCTTCACTGGTATCAATTTTTAAGTAACCCCTATAAGTGATATCATACGTTAGGTGTCTTTTGCCTTCTCGCTTACTGCAAGTTGCGTGATCACCTCTAGACTCATCTGTGGTGCTACAAGTGGCATTGATTTAATTTTTTCCCAAGCTAATATTCCATCTCTACACGTAGCAGTTCTTCTTTGTCCACTCCTCTGTTGACGGACTTTTGGTTGCTTCCATGCCTTGGCTATTGTAATACTGCTGCAGTGCAGAGTTGCTGCCTGTGTCTTTCCAGTTCTGTCTTCTTAGGCTATAGGCCGCGGAGTGGGCCTGCTGGATCATAGAGTAGCTGAATGTTTACCTTTTAAAGGCACCTCCATTCTGTTCCCATGAGTGGCTCTTACCAGGTTACGTCCCACTTGAAACGGAGGGTATGCATTTCTCCACAACCTCTTCAGCGTTGATCCTTTGTAGTTTCTTTGCCGATGGTTGTTCTGACTGGTGTGAGTTGATAGCTCTTTGTGGTTGGATTGGCATGTGTCTCATAATCCCTTGAAATTGAGCCTTGAGGCATGTCCTTTTGTTTTTCAAGCTGTTGTGACAGCTTACGTTTTCAAATTGTTTTCTTGAAATATGTGCCACATTTTGAAATATTTTGGCCTTTACCTGCGTCAGGACATTTTGAGGGCAGGTTTCCTTTGCAGCCCTGCAGTACTTGTGCATATGAAGTGACCGTTCGCACAGATTTCCAAGCTGCTGTTGCAGGTATCGGCCAGAGGTCGGCAGCATTTCTACGTTGCCCACGCTGGTACCTAGGGAAACAGACCTTCCTGCCAGTGGTGTTCCTCAGATATCAATTAGACTGCCATGTGCCCTGATAAACCCCCAAAAGCTTATGTCTCCTTACTCATGTTTGTTTTTTTAATTCATATTTTCTAGTGGAGTAATATTCCATTGTGTACACGGACCACTTCTTCTTGGTGCATTCCTCTGTTGATGGACATTTTCGTCGCTTCCAAGTGTTGGCTATGGTAAGTATTGCTGGAGTGCAGGATTGCCAGCCTGTGCCTTTTGATTCTCATTTTCTCAGGTGATAGGCCCAGCAGTGGGTGTGACTGCCTGACTAGTAGCTCAGTGTTTCCCTTTTCAAAGCACCGCCACTGTGTTTTCATTAGTGGCTCTTACCACGTCCCCCTTAGAACCGAGGGTACGCGTTTCTCCACAATCCCTTCAGCATTTATTGTTTGCAGCATTTTTGCTAATGGCCATTCCGAGTGCCGTGAGCTGATAGGTTTTTGTCACTTGGGTTTGCATGTCTTTAAAAATTCCTAAACTTCATCATTTTTCCACGCCTGTTTCTTGTCTTTTACAAAAAAGAAAAGAAAAGAAAAACGTGGGGGTACAATATACCTCTTGAAATCGTTTTCTTGGAATGTTGCCGTCTTTTGAATTTTTGGTCGGTGTTTGACCCCAGGATTTTTTGGAGGGCAGGTGTTATTTACAGGCCTGCAAGTTTGGTGACTATTTAATGACCATTAGCACTGGGTTTAAAGCTGCTGTTTTGGGAGACGGCCACAAGGAGGCAGCATTTCCCCATTCCCAAATCTGGGGACTAGGGCAGCAGAGCCTTTCTGGAAGTCGTGTTCCTAGGTTGTAAATTAGAATGCAATGTGCCAGGAGAAACGCCCGTAAGTTTATGTCGCATTACTTCTGGTTGGTTTTCTAAATTATTTTAATCGGGGTAACGATTAGAATATTGTGTGTCCTAGGTGTACACAGTCTGGTTCATTTGTACATTATACACGTGTATTCATGTCCAGATCCTCTTCCCATGTAAAATATTACAGAGTGTTCCCTACACCTCCCTTGCTACATGGTCGGTCTTTTTGATATACGTATATAATATGTATCTGTATACGTATGGTACCGCGAATCTTAATTTATCCATTCCGCCCACCTTTCCTTTTAGATAAGCATAGTTGATTTCTAAGTCTGTGAGTGTCTTTCTCTGTGGAAATATGTTCATTTGTGTCAGTTATTAGATAACGCCTCTAAGTGATATCATAGGATATAGGTCTTTTGCTTTCCGACTTACCCCATGTCCTGTGATCATCTCCCAGCTCGTCTATGGTGCCTCCAAGAGCAGTGTTTCATTGTCTTCCGTGGTTAATATTCCATTGTGTACACGGACCACCTCTTCTTAATCCATTCGTCTGTCGATGGACATTTCGGTAGCTTCACCGTCTCGGCTATTGTGAATAAGGCCGCAGTGCAGCTGTTGCAGCCCGGGTCTTCTCGCTTCTGGTCTTCTCAGGTGAGAGGCCCAGTGGTGTGACTGCTGGATTGAATGGTACCTCAATTTTTACTTCTGAAGGCAGCTCCTTTCTGTTCTTATTGGCTGTTACCACTTTACATCTCACCAGCAGCTAGAGGGTACACAGTTCTCTAAAACCCCTTCAGTATTGATTGTTTGTAGAATTTTTGCTGATCGTCAGTCGACAGGTGTGGGTTGCAAACTTTTTGTAGATTAGATTTGCATGAGTCTAATAATTCCTGAGGTTGAGCTTTTATCCACTTTCCTTTTAATTTATTTATGTATTTATTTATTTATTTTTGCGGTACGCGGGCCTCTCACTGTCGTGGCCTCTCCCGTTGCGGAGCACAGACTCTGGACGCGCAGGCTCAGCGGCCATGGCTCACGGGCCCAGCCACTCCACGGCATGTGGGATCTTCCCGGACCGGGGCACGAACCCGTGTCCCCTGCGTCGGCAGGCGGACTCTCAACCGCTGCGCCACCAGGGAAGCCCCTGTTCTGAATTTTTTTGTCCATTCCCTACCTCAGCACAATATTTTAGGGCGGGTGTCCTTTACAGCCCTGAGTCCTTGTGACTATTAAGTGACCATTAGCTGCGGGCTTAAAGCCGCTCTTGCGGGAAACGGCCACAAGGCGGCAGCATTTCTGCCTTTGCAGCTGTGGGGTCTTGGGCGACAGAGCTTTCCTGGAAATCGTGTTAGTAGCCTGCAGATTAGAGGGGAATGTGCCAGGGCAAACCCCCAAGAGCTTATATCTCCTGCTTCTTGTGTTTTAAATTAAATTTTGTTTAGGTATCAGAGCAAATTTGATTAAAAAAATGCAGTTTCTCCTAAGTGTACAGAACCTGGTTCATCATATCAACGTATCTGTCTATTCCCCTTTGAGTCCTTTCCCGTGTAGGTTATTATAGAGTCTTGAGTAGACCTCTTGGCATTCCATAGGTATTTTGTGATTCTATATTTCATATGTATTAGTGCATGTCTGTTAACCCCCATATCATAACTCATACATTCCTTTCACCTTTCCATTTGGTGAAACGTAATTTTGTTTTCTTAATCCATGCTTTTCCTTCTCTTGGAAATAAGTTCACGAGTATCAATTTTTAGGTAACGCCTATAAGGGATGTCATAGGCTATCTGTCT
This sequence comes from Delphinapterus leucas, assembly GCF_059928025.1. Taxonomy (NCBI): domain Eukaryota; kingdom Metazoa; phylum Chordata; class Mammalia; order Artiodactyla; family Monodontidae; genus Delphinapterus; species Delphinapterus leucas. The sequence goes on along the minus strand of NC_143150.1, from coordinate 123,065,481 downwards.
TTTCAGTTTCTTTCTTCAGGTTGGGTGGTTATCTCTAAGTCCTTATATGGTGGTGCAAACGGCACTGTTTCATTGTTTTCCATGGCTAATATTCCATTGTTGACATGGACCACTTCCTCTTTGTGCATTTTTCTGTTGCTGGACATTTTGGTTTCTTCCAAGTCTTGGCTATATTAAATGTTTCTGCCGTGCAGGATTGCCAGCCTGCGTCTTTTCCATTCTGCTCTGCTCAGGTGATAGGCGCGTCAAAGGACCGACCAGATCCCATGGTAGCTCAGTTTTCACCCTTAAACGCACCTCCATTATGTTCTCCCTGCTGGCTGTTACCAGTTTACCTCCCCCCAGCAGCTAGTGGGTACACAGATTTCCGAAACCCCTTCAGCATTTATCCGTTGTAGACTTTTTGCTGAAGATCATTCTGACGGCTGTGAGGTGAACATTTCTGTGGATTGGATTTGCATGGCTTTATTAATTGCAGATGTTGAGCGTTTTTAAATTCCCTTTTATTTTGAAGGAAACAAGGAAGACAAAATGGGCGTAAAACATGCCCCTTGAAATTGTCTTCTTGAAATGTTGACGTCTTTTGAATCTTCTGGTCGATTTACGACCCCAGGATTTTTTTTTTTTTTTTGATGGCAGGTGTCATTTACAGGCCTGCAAGTATTTTGAATATTAAGTGACCATTAGCGCTGTTGTGTGAAACGGCCAGAAGGCGGCAGCACTTCTCCTTACCAAATCTGTTTACTAGGGCAACAGAGCCATAATGGAAGTTGTGTTGTAAATTGTAAATTAGAGTGTAGTGCTCCAGGGAAAAGCCCCTTAAGTTTATGTCTCATTACTTGCTGTTCGTTTTTTCAATTTAACTTTTGTTTTGTATCAGAGCAAATTTGATTACAATGTTTTGCTTGCTCTAGGTGTGCAAGATGTGGTCGTTTTACACATATACGTATATCTGTTCTCCTTCGGGTCCCTCTCCAACGTAGCTTATGACACGAGGTTGAGTAGTCTCCTCTTGGTATGCCGTAGGTCTGTGGCGATTTTATATTTCACGTGTGTTTGTATATCTCCGTTAACCCCAATGTCCTAATGTATCCATTCCTCACACCTTTCCATTTGGTGAACCATAAGTTTGCTTATTGAATCTGTGATTGGATGTCTCTGTGGAAATAGCTTCACTGGTATCAATTTTTAAGTAACCCCTATAAGTGATATCATACGTTAGGTGTCTTTTGCCTTCTCGCTTACTGCAAGTTGCGTGATCACCTCTAGACTCATCTGTGGTGCTACAAGTGGCATTGATTTAATTTTTTCCCAAGCTAATATTCCATCTCTACACGTAGCAGTTCTTCTTTGTCCACTCCTCTGTTGACGGACTTTTGGTTGCTTCCATGCCTTGGCTATTGTAATACTGCTGCAGTGCAGAGTTGCTGCCTGTGTCTTTCCAGTTCTGTCTTCTTAGGCTATAGGCCGCGGAGTGGGCCTGCTGGATCATAGAGTAGCTGAATGTTTACCTTTTAAAGGCACCTCCATTCTGTTCCCATGAGTGGCTCTTACCAGGTTACGTCCCACTTGAAACGGAGGGTATGCATTTCTCCACAACCTCTTCAGCGTTGATCCTTTGTAGTTTCTTTGCCGATGGTTGTTCTGACTGGTGTGAGTTGATAGCTCTTTGTGGTTGGATTGGCATGTGTCTCATAATCCCTTGAAATTGAGCCTTGAGGCATGTCCTTTTGTTTTTCAAGCTGTTGTGACAGCTTACGTTTTCAAATTGTTTTCTTGAAATATGTGCCACATTTTGAAATATTTTGGCCTTTACCTGCGTCAGGACATTTTGAGGGCAGGTTTCCTTTGCAGCCCTGCAGTACTTGTGCATATGAAGTGACCGTTCGCACAGATTTCCAAGCTGCTGTTGCAGGTATCGGCCAGAGGTCGGCAGCATTTCTACGTTGCCCACGCTGGTACCTAGGGAAACAGACCTTCCTGCCAGTGGTGTTCCTCAGATATCAATTAGACTGCCATGTGCCCTGATAAACCCCCAAAAGCTTATGTCTCCTTACTCATGTTTGTTTTTTTAATTCATATTTTCTAGTGGAGTAATATTCCATTGTGTACACGGACCACTTCTTCTTGGTGCATTCCTCTGTTGATGGACATTTTCGTCGCTTCCAAGTGTTGGCTATGGTAAGTATTGCTGGAGTGCAGGATTGCCAGCCTGTGCCTTTTGATTCTCATTTTCTCAGGTGATAGGCCCAGCAGTGGGTGTGACTGCCTGACTAGTAGCTCAATGTTTCCCTTTTCAAAGCACCGCCACTGTGTTTTCATTAGTGGCTCTTACCACGTCCCCCTTAGAACCGAGGGTACGCGTTTCTCCACAATCCCTTCAGCATTTATTGTTTGCAGCATTTTTGCTAATGGCCATTCCGAGTGCTGTGAGCTGATAGGTTTTTGTCACTTGGGTTTGCATGTCTTTAAAAATTCGTAAACTTCATCATTTTTCCACGCCTGTTTCTTGTCTTTTACAAAAAAGAAAAGAAAAGAAAAACGTGGGGGTACAATATACCTCTTGAAATCGTTTTCTTGGAATGTTGCCGTCTTTTGAATTTTTGGTCGGTGTTTGACCCCAGGATTTTTTGGAGGGCAGGTGTTATTTACAGGCCTGCAAGTTTGGTGACTATTTAATGACCATTAGCACTGGGTTTAAAGCTGCTGTTTTGGGAGACGGCCACAAGGAGGCAGCATTTCCCCATTCCCAAATCTGGGGACTAGGGCAGCAGAGCCTTTCTGGAAGTCGTGTTCCTAGGTTGTAAATTAGAATGCAATGTGCCAGGAGAAACGCCCGTAAGTTTATGTCGCATTACTTCTGGTTGGTTTTTTAAATTATTTTAATCGGGGTAACGATTAGAATATTGTGTGTCCTAGGTGTACACAGTCTGGTTCATTTGTACATTATACACGTGTATTCATGTCCAGATCCTCTTCCCATGTAAAATATTACAGAGTGTTCCCTACACCTCCCTTGCTACATGGTCGGTCTTTTTGATATACGTATATAATATGTATCTGTATACGTATGGTACCGCGAATCTTAATTTATCCATTCCGCCCACCTTTCCTTTTAGATAAGCATAGTTGATTTCTAAGTCTGTGAGTGTCTTTCTCTGTGGAAATATGTTCATTTGTGTCAGTTATTAGATAACGCCTCTAAGTGATATCATAGGATATAGGTCTTTTGCTTTCCGACTTACCCCATGTCCTGTGATCATCTCCCAGCTCGTCTATGGTGCCTCCAAGAGCAGTGTTTCATTGTCTTCCGTGGTTAATATTCCATTGTGTACACGGACCACCTCTTCTTAATCCATTCGTCTGTCGATGGACATTTCGGTAGCTTCACCGTCTCGGCTATTGTGAATAAGGCCGCAGTGCAGCTGTTGCAGCCCGGGTCTTCTCGCTTCTGGTCTTCTCAGGTGAGAGGCCCAGTGGTGTGACTGCTGGATTGAATGGTACCTCAATTTTTACTTCTGAAGGCAGCTCCTTTCTGTTCTTATTGGCTGTTACCACTTTACATCTCACCAGCAGCTAGAGGGTACACAGTTCTCTAAAACCCCTTCAGTATTGATTGTTTGTAGAATTTTTGCTGATCGTCAGTCGACAGGTGTGGGTTGCAAACTTTTTGTAGATTAGATTTGCATGAGTCTAATAATTCCTGAGGTTGAGCTTTTATCCACTTTCCTTTTAATTTATTTATGTATTTATTTATTTATTTTTGCGGTACGCGGGCCTCTCACTGTCGTGGCCTCTCCCGTTGCGGAGCACAGACTCTGGACGCGCAGGCTCAGCGGCCATGGCTCACGGGCCCAGCCACTCCACGGCATGTGGGATCTTCCCGGACCGGGGCACGAACCCGTGTCCCCTGCGTCGGCAGGCGGACTCTCAACCGCTGCGCCACCAGGGAAGCCCCTGTTCTGAATTTTTTTGTCCATTCCCTACCTCAGCACAATATTTTAGGGCGGGTGTCCTTTACAGCCCTGAGTCCTTGTGACTATTAAGTGACCATTAGCTGCGGGCTTAAAGCCGCTCTTGCGGGAAACGGCCACAAGGCGGCAGCATTTCTGCCTTTGCAGCTGTGGGGTCTTGGGCGACAGAGCTTTCCTGGAAATCGTGTTAGTAGCCTGCAGATTAGAGGGGAATGTGCCAGGGCAAACCCCCAAGAGCTTATATCTCCTGCTTCTTGTGTTTTAAATTAAATTTTGTTTAGGTATCAGAGCAAATTTGATTAAAAAAATGCAGTTTCTCCTAAGTGTACAGAACCTGGTTCATCATATCAACGTATCTGTCTATTCCCCTTTGAGTCCTTTCCCGTGTAGGTTATTATAGAGTCTTGAGTAGACCTCTTGGCATTCCATAGGTATTTTGTGATTCTATATTTCATATGTATTAGTGCATGTCTGTTAACCCCCATATCATAACTCATACATTCCTTTCACCTTTCCATTTGGTGAAACGTAATTTTGTTTTCTTAATCCATGCTTTTCCTTCTCTTGGAAATAAGTTCACGAGTATCAATTTTTAGGTAACGCCTATAAGGGATGTCATAGGCTATCTGTCTTTTCAGTTTCTTTCTTCAGGTTGGGTGGTTATCTCTAAGTCCTTATATGGTGGTGCAAACGGCACTGTTTCATTGTTTTCCATGGCTAATATTCCATTGTTGACATGGACCACTTCCTCTTTGTGCATTTTTCTGTTGCTGGACATTTTGGTTTCTTCCAAGTCTTGGCTATATTAAATGTTTCTGCCGTGCAGGATTGCCAGCCTGCGTCTTTTCCATTCTGCTCTGCTCAGGTGATAGGCGCGTCAAAGGACCGACCAGATCCCATGGTAGCTCAGTTTTCACCCTTAAACGCACCTCCATTATGTTCTCCCTGCTGGCTGTTACCAGTTTACCTCCCCCCAGCAGCTAGTGGGTACACAGATTTCCGAAACCCCTTCAGCATTTATCCGTTGTAGACTTTTTGCTGAAGATCATTCTGACGGCTGTGAGGTGAACATTTCTGTGGATTGGATTTGCATGGCTTTATTAATTGCAGATGTTGAGCGTTTTTAAATTCCCTTTTATTTTGAAGGAAACAAGGAAGACAAAATGGGCGTAAAACATGCCCCTTGAAATTGTCTTCTTGAAATGTTGACGTCTTTTGAATCTTCTGGTCGATTTACGACCCCAGGATTTTTTTTTTTTTTTGATGGCAGGTGTCATTTACAGGCCTGCAAGTATTTTGAATATTAAGTGACCATTAGCGCTGTTGTGTGAAACGGCCAGAAGGCGGCAGCACTTCTCCTTACCAAATCTGTTTACTAGGGCAACAGAGCCATAATGGAAGTTGTGTTGTAAATTGTAAATTAGAGTGTAGTGCTCCAGGGAAAAGCCCCTTAAGTTTATGTCTCATTACTTGCTGTTCGTTTTTTCAATTTAACTTTTGTTTTGTATCAGAGCAAATTTGATTACAATGTTTTGCTTGCTCTAGGTGTGCAAGATGTGGTCGTTTTACACATATACGTATATCTGTTCTCCTTCGGGTCCCTCTCCAACGTAGCTTATGACACGAGGTTGAGTAGTCTCCTCTTGGTATGCCGTAGGTCTGTGGCGATTTTATATTTCACGTGTGTTTGTATATCTCCGTTAACCCCAATGTCCTAATGTATCCATTCCTCACACCTTTCCATTTGGTGAACCATAAGTTTGCTTATTGAATCTGTGATTGGATGTCTCTGTGGAAATAGCTTCACTGGTATCAATTTTTAAGTAACCCCTATAAGTGATATCATACGTTAGGTGTCTTTTGCCTTCTCGCTTACTGCAAGTTGCGTGATCACCTCTAGACTCATCTGTGGTGCTACAAGTGGCATTGATTTAATTTTTTCCCAAGCTAATATCCCATCTCTACACGTAGCAGTTCTTCTTTGTCCACTCCTCTGTTGACGGACTTTTGGTTGCTTCCATGCCTTGGCTATTGTAATACTGCTGCAGTGCAGAGTTGCTGCCTGTGTCTTTCCAGTTCTGTCTTCTTAGGCTATAGGCCGCGGAGTGGGCCTGCTGGATCATAGAGTAGCTGAATGTTTACCTTTTAAAGGCACCTCCATTCTGTTCCCATGAGTGGCTCTTACCAGGTTACGTCCCACTTGAAACGGAGGGTATGCATTTCTCCACAACCTCTTCAGCGTTGATCCTTTGTAGTTTCTTTGCCGATGGTTGTTCTGACTGGTGTGAGTTGATAGCTCTTTGTGGTTGGATTGGCATGTGTCTCATAATCCCTTGAAATTGAGCCTTGAGGCATGTCCTTTTGTTTCTCAAGCTGTTGTGACAGCTTACGTTTTCAAATTGTTTTCTTGAAATATGTGCCACATTTTGAAATATTTTGGCCTTTACCTGCGTCAGGACATTTTGAGGGCAGGTTTCCTTTGCAGCCCTGCAGTACTTGTGCATATGAAGTGACCGTTCGCACAGATTTCCAAGCTGCTGTTGCAGGTATCGGCCAGAGGTCGGCAGCATTTCTACGTTGCCCACGCTGGTACCTAGGGAAACAGACCTTCCTGCCAGTGGTGTTCCTCAGATATCAATTAGACTGCCATGTGCCCTGATAAACCCCCAAAAGCTTATGTCTCCTTACTCATGTTTGTTTTTTTAATTCATATTTTCTAGTGGAGTAATATTCCATTGTGTACACGGACCACTTCTTCTTGGTGCATTCCTCTGTTGATGGACATTTTCGTCGCTTCCAAGTGTTGGCTATGGTAAGTATTGCTGGAGTGCAGGATTGCCAGCCTGTGCCTTTTGATTCTCATTTTCTCAGGTGATAGGCCCAGCAGTGGGTGTGACTGCCTGACTAGTAGCTCAGTGTTTCCCTTTTCAAAGCACCGCCACTGTGTTTTCATTAGTGGCTCTTACCACGTCCCCCTTAGAACCGAGGGTACGCGTTTCTCCACAATCCCTTCAGCATTTATTGTTTGCAGCATTTTTGCTAATGGCCATTCCGAGTGCCGTGAGCTGATAGGTTTTTGTCACTTGGGTTTGCATGTCTTTAAAAATTCCTAAACTTCATCATTTTTCCACGCCTGTTTCTTGTCTTTTACAAAAAAGAAAAGAAAAGAAAAACGTGGGGGTACAATATACCTCTTGAAATCGTTTTCTTGGAATGTTGCCGTCTTTTGAATTTTTGGTCGGTGTTTGACCCCAGGATTTTTTGGAGGGCAGGTGTTATTTACAGGCCTGCAAGTTTGGTGACTATTTAATGACCATTAGCACTGGGTTTAAAGCTGCTGTTTTGGGAGACGGCCACAAGGAGGCAGCATTTCCCCATTCCCAAATCTGGGGACTAGGGCAGCAGAGCCTTTCTGGAAGTCGTGTTCCTAGGTTGTAAATTAGAATGCAATGTGCCAGGAGAAACGCCCGTAAGTTTATGTCGCATTACTTCTGGTTGGTTTTTTAAATTATTTTAATCGGGGTAACGATTAGAATATTGTGTGTCCTAGGTGTACACAGTCTGGTTCATTTGTACATTATACACGTGTATTCATGTCCAGATCCTCTTCCCATGTAAAATATTACAGAGTGTTCCCTACACCTCCCTTGCTACATGGTCGGTCTTTTTGATATACGTATATAATATGTATCTGTATACGTATGGTACCGCGAATCTTAATTTATCCATTCCGCCCACCTTTCCTTTTAGATAAGCATAGTTGATTTCTAAGTCTGTGAGTGTCTTTCTCTGTGGAAATATGTTCATTTGTGTCAGTTATTAGATAACGCCTCTAAGTGATATCATAGGATATAGGTCTTTTGCTTTCCGACTTACCCCATGTCCTGTGATCATCTCCCAGCTCGTCTATGGTGCCTCCAAGAGCAGTGTTTCATTGTCTTCCGTGGTTAATATTCCATTGTGTACACGGACCACCTCTTCTTAATCCATTCGTCTGTCGATGGACATTTCGGTAGCTTCACCGTCTCGGCTATTGTGAATAAGGCCGCAGTGCAGCTGTTGCAGCCCGGGTCTTCTCGCTTCTGGTCTTCTCAGGTGAGAGGCCCAGTGGTGTGACTGCTGGATTGAATGGTACCTCAATTTTTACTTCTGAAGGCAGCTCCTTTCTGTTCTTATTGGCTGTTACCACTTTACATCTCACCAGCAGCTAGAGGGTACACAGTTCTCTAAAACCCCTTCAGTATTGATTGTTTGTAGAATTTTTGCTGATCGTCAGTCGACAGGTGTGGGTTGCAAACTTTTTGTAGATTAGATTTGCATGAGTCTAATAATTCCTGAGGTTGAGCTTTTATCCACTTTCCTTTTAATTTATTTATGTATTTATTTATTTATTTTTGCGGTACGCGGGCCTCTCACTGTCGTGGCCTCTCCCGTTGCGGAGCACAGACTCTGGACGCGCAGGCTCAGCGGCCATGGCTCACGGGCCCAGCCACTCCACGGCATGTGGGATCTTCCCGGACCGGGGCACGAACCCGTGTCCCCTGCGTCGGCAGGCGGACTCTCAACCGCTGCGCCACCAGGGAAGCCCCTGTTCTGAATTTTTTTGTCCATTCCCTACCTCAGCACAATATTTTAGGGCGGGTGTCCTTTACAGCCCTGAGTCCTTGTGACTATTAAGTGACCATTAGCTGCGGGCTTAAAGCCGCTCTTGCGGGAAACGGCCACAAGGCGGCAGCATTTCTGCCTTTGCAGCTGTGGGGTCTTGGGCGACAGAGCTTTCCTGGAAATCGTGTTAGTAGCCTGCAGATTAGAGGGGAATGTGCCAGGGCAAACCCCCAAGAGCTTATATCTCCTGCTTCTTGTGTTTTAAATTAAATTTTGTTTAGGTATCAGAGCAAATTTGGTTAAAAAAATGCAGTTTCTCCTAAGTGTACAGAACCTGGTTCATCATATCAACGTATCTGTCTATTCCCCTTTGAGTCCTTTCCCGTGTAGGTTATTATAGAGTCTTGAGTAGACCTCTTGGCATTCCATAGGTATTTTGTGATTCTATATTTCATATGTATTAGTGCATGTCTGTTAACCCCCATATCATAACTCATACATTCCTTTCACCTTTCCATTTGGTGAAACGTAATTTTGTTTTCTTAATCCATGCTTTTCCTTCTCTTGGAAATAAGTTCACGAGTATCAATTTTTAGGTAACGCCTATAAGGGATGTCATAGGCTATCTGTCTTTTCAGTTTCTTTCTTCAGGTTGGGTGGTTATCTCTAAGTCCTTATATGGTGGTGCAAACGGCACTGTTTCATTGTTTTCCATGGCTAATATTCCATTGTTGACATGGACCACTTCCTCTTTGTGCATTTTTCTGTTGCTGGACATTTTGGTTTCTTCCAAGTCTTGGCTATATTAAATGTTTCTGCCGTGCAGGATTGCCAGCCTGCGTCTTTTCCATTCTGCTCTGCCGAGACGGTGAAGCTACCGATATGTCCATCGACAGACGAATGGATTAAGAAGAGGTGGTCCGTGTACACAATGGAATATTAACCACGGAAAACAACGAAACACTGCTCTTTGAGGCACCATAGACGAGCTGGGAGATGATCACAGAACATGGGGTAAGTCGGAAAGCAAAAGACCTATATCCTATGATATCACTTAGAGGCGTTATCTAATAACTGACACAAATGAATGAACATATTTCCACAGAGAAAGACACTCACGGACTTAGAAAACAACTATGCTTATCTAAAAGGAAAGGTGGGCGGAATGGATAAATTAAGATTAGCGTAACCATACGTATACAAATACATATTATATACACATATCAAAAAGACCGACCACGGAGCAAGGGAGGTGTACGGAACACTCTGTAATATTTTACATGGGAAGAGGATCTGGACGTGAATACACGTATATAATGTACAAATGAACCAGATTGTGTACACCCAGGACAAACAATATTCTAATTTAAAAAACCAACCGGAAGTAATGCGACATAAACTTACGGGCGTTTCTCCTGGCACATTCCATTCTAATTTACAACCTAGGAACAGGACTCCCAGAAATGCTCTGCTGCCCTAGTCCCCAGATTTGGGAATGGGGAAATGCTGCCTCCTTGTGGCCGTCTCCCAAAACAGCAGCTTTAAACCCAGTGCTAATGGTCATGAAGTAGTCACCAAACTTGCAGGCCTGTAAATAACACCTGCCCTCCAAAAAATCCTGGGGTCAAACATCGACCAAAAATTCAAAAGAGGGCAGCATTCCAAGAAAACGATTTCAAGAGGTATACTGTACCCCCACGTTTTTCTTTTCTTTTCTTTTTTGTAAAAGAAAAGAAACAGGCGTGGAGCAATGATGAATTTTAGGAACTTTTAAAGACATGCAAACCCAAATTACACAAACCTATCAGCTCACAGCACTCGGAATGGCCATTAGCAAAAATGCTGCAAACAATAAATGCTGAAGGGATTGTGGAGAAATGCGTACCCTCGGTTCTAAGGGGGACGTGGTAAGAGCCGCTAATGAAAACACAGTGGTGGTGCTTTCAAAAGGGAAACACTGAGCTACTAGTCAATCAGTCACACCCACTGCTGGGCCCATCACCTGAGAAAATGAGAATCAAAAGGCACAGGCTGGCAATCCTGCACTCCAGCAATACTTACCATAGCCAACACCTGGAAGCGACGAAAATGTCCATCAACAGAGGAGTGCACCAAGAAGAAGTGGTCCATGTACACAATGGAATATTACTCCACTAGAAAATATGAATTAAAAAAACAAACATGAGTAAGGAGACATAAGCTTTTGGGGGTTTATCAGGGCACATGGCAGTCTAATTGATAGCTGAGGAACACCACTGGCAGGAAGGTCTGTTTCCCTGGGTACCAGAGTGGGCAACGTAGAAACGCTGCCGGCCTCTGGCCGATACCTGCAACAGCAGCTTGGAAATCTGTGCGAATGGTCACTTCATATGCACAAGTACTGCAGGGCTGCAAAGGAAACCTGCCCTCAAAACGTCCCGACGCAGGTAAAGGCCAAAATAGTTCAAAATGTGGCACATATTTCAAGAAAACCATTTGAAAACGTAAGCTGTCACAACAGCTTGAAAAATAAAAGGACATGCCTCAAAGCTCAATTTCAAGGGATTATGAGACACATGCAAATCCAACCACCAAGAGCTATCAACTCACACCAGTCAGAATAACCATCAGCAAAGAAACTACAAACGATCAACGCTGAAGAGGTTGTGGAGAAATGCATACCCTCCGTTTCAAGTGGGACGTAACCTGGTAAGAGCCACTCATGGGAACAGAATGGAGGTGCCTTTAAAAGGTAAACATTCAGCTACTCTATGATCCAGCAGGCCCACTCCGCGGCCTATAGCCTAAGAAGACAGAACTGGAAAGACACAGGCAGCAACTCTGCACTGCAGCAGCATTACAATAGCCAAGGCGTGGAAGCAACCCAAAGTCCATCAACAGAGCAGTGGACAAAGAAGAACTGCTACGTGTAGAGGTGGAATATTAGCTTGGGAAAAAAATAAAATCAATGCCACTTGGAGCACCACAGATGAGTCTAGAGGTGATCACGCAACTTGCAGTAAGCGAGAAAGCAAAAGACACCTAACGTATGATATCACTTATAGGGGTTACTTAACAATTGATACCAGTGAAGATATTTCCACAGAGACATCCAACCACAGATTCATTAAGCAAACTTACGGTTCACCAAATGGAAAGGTGTGAGGACTGGATACATTAGGACACTGGGGTTAACAGAGATATACAAACACATGTGAAATATAAAATCGCCACAGACCTACGGCATACCAAGAGGAGACTACTCAACATTGTGTCATAAGCTACATTGGAGAAGGACCCGAAGAAGAACAGATATATGTATGTGTGTAAAACAACCACATCTTGCACACCTAGAACAAGCAAAACATTGTAATCAAATTTGCTCTGATACAAAACAAAAGTTAAATTTAAAAAACGAACAGCAAGTAATGAGACATAAACTCAAGGGGCTTATCCCTGGAGCACTACATTCTAATTTACAATTTACAACACAACTTCCATTATGGCTCTGTTGCCCTAGTAAACAGATTTGGTAAGGAGAAGTGCTGCCGCCTTCTGGCCGTTTCACACAACAGCGCTAATGGTCACTTAATATTCAAAATAATTGCAGGCCTGTAAATGACACCTGCGATCAAAAAAAAAAAAAAATAATCCTGGGGTCGAAAATCGACCAGAAGATTCAAAAGACGTCAACATTTCAAGAAGACAATCTCAAGAGGCATGTTTTACGCCCATTTTGTCTTCCTTTTTTCCCTTAAAATAAAAGGGAATTTAAAAACGCTCAACATCAGCAATTAATAAAGCCATGCAAATCCAATCCAGAGAAATGTTCACCTCACAGCCGTCAGAATGATCTTCAGCAAAAAGTCTACAATGGATAAATGCTGAAGGGGTTTCAGAAATCTGTGTACCCACTAGCTGCTGGGGGGAGGTAAACTGGTAACAGCCAGCAGGGAGAACATAATGGAGGTGCGTTTAAGGGTGAAAATTGAGCTACCATGGGATCTGGTCGGTCCGTTGATGCGCCTATCACCTGAGCAGAGCAGAATGGAAAAGACACAGGCTGGCAATCCTGCACGGCAGAAACATTTAATATAGCCAAGACTTGGAAGAAACCAAAATGTCCAGCAACAGAAAAATGCACAAAGAGGAAGTGGGCCATGTCAACAATGGAATATTAGCCGTGGAAAACAATGAAATAGCGCCGTTTGCACCACCATACAAGGACCTAGAGATAACCACGCAACTTGAAGTAAGAAAGAAACTGAAAGACAGACAGCCTATGACATCCCTTATAGGCGTTACCTAAAAATTGATACTCATGAACTTATTTCCAAGAGAAGGAAAAGCATGGATTAAGAAAACAAAATTACGTTTCACCACATGGAAAGGTGAAAGGAATGTATGAATTATGATATGGGGCTTAACAGACATGTACTAATACGTATGAAATATAGAATCACAAAATACCTGTGGAATGCCAAGAGGTCTACTCAAGACTCTATGCCAATAACCTACACGGGAAAGGATTCAAAGAGGCATAGACAGATACGTTGATATGATGAACCGGATTCTGTACACTTAGGAGAAACTGCATTTTCTTTTATCAAATTTGCTCTGATACCTAAACAAAATTTAATTTAAAACACAAGAAGTAGGAGATATAAGCTCTTGGGGGTTTGCCCTGGCACATTCCCCTCTAATCTGCAGGCTACTAACACCATTTCCAGGAAAGCTCTGTCGCCCAAGAACCCAGAGCTGCAAACGTAGAAATGCTGCCGCCTTGTGGCCGTTTCCCGCAAGAGCGGCTTTAAGCCCGCAGCCAATGGTCACTTAATAGTCACAAGGACTCAGGGCCAAAAAGGACACCTGCCCTGACATATTGTGCTGAGGTAGGGAATGGACAAAAAAATTCAAAACAGGGGCTCCCCTGGTGGCGCAGCGGTTGAGAGTCCGCCTGCCGACGCAGGGGACACGGGTTCGTGCCCCGGTCCGGGAAGATCCCACATGCCGTGGAGTGGCTGGGCCCGTGAGCCATGGCCGCTGAGCCTGCGCGTCCAGAGCCTGTGCTCCGCAACGGGAGAGGCCACAACAGTGAGAGGCCCGCGTACCGCAAAAATAAATAAATACATACATAAATAAATACATACATAAATAAATTAAATGGAAAGTGGATAAAAGCTCAACCTCAGGAATTATTAGACTCATGCAAATCTAATCTACAAAAAGTGGGCAACTCACACCTGTCGACTGACGATCAGCAAAAATTCTACAAACAATCGATACTGAAGGGGTTTTAGAGAAGTGTGTACCCTCTAGCTGCTGGTGAGATGTAAAGTGGTAACAGCCAATAAGAACAGAAAGGAGCTGCCTTTAGAAGTAAAAATTGAGGTACCATTCAATCCAGCAGTCACGCCGCCGGGCCTCTCACCTGAGAAGACCAGAAGCGAGAAGACCCGGGCTGCAACAGCTGCACTGCGGCCTTATTCACAATAGCCGAGACGGTGAAGCTACCAAAATGTCCATCGACAGACGAATGGATTAAGAAGAGGTGGTCCGTGTACACAATGGAATATTAACCACGGAAAACAACGAAACACTGCTCTTTGAGGCACCATAGACGAGCTGGGAGATGATCACAGAACATGGGGTAAGTCGGAAAGCAAAAGACCTATATCCTATGATATCACTTAGAGGCGTTATCTAATAACTGACACAAATGAATGAACATATTTCCACAGAGAAAGACACTCACGGACTTAGAAAACAACTATGCTTATCTAAAAGGAAAGGTGGGCGGAATGGATAAATTAAGATTAGCGTAACCATACGTATACAAATACATATTATATACACATATCAAAAAGACCGACCACGGAGCAAGGGAGGTGTACGGAACACTCTGTAATATTTTACATGGGAAGAGGATCTGGACGTGAATACACGTATATAATGTACAAATTAACCAGACTGTGTACACCCAGGACAAACAATATTCTAATCATTACCCCGATTAAAATAATTTAAAAAACCAACCGGAAGTAATGCGACATAAACTTACGGGCGTTTCTCCTGGCACATTCCATTCTAATTTACAACCTAGGAACAGGACTCCCAGAAATGCTCTGCTGCCCTAGTCCCCAGATTTGGGAATGGGGAAATGCTGCCTCCTTGTGGCCGTCTCCCAAAACAGCAGCTTTAAACCCAGTGCTAATGGTCATGAAGTAGTCACCAAACTTGCAGGCCTGTAAATAACACCTGCCCTCCAAAAAATCCTGGGGTCAAACATCGACCAAAAATTCAAAAGAGGGCAGCATTCCAAGAAAACGATTTCAAGAGGTATACTGTACCCCCACGTTTTTCTTTTCTTTTCTTTTTTGTAAAAGAAAAGAAACAGGCGTGGAGCAATGATGAATTTTAGGAACTTTTAAAGACATGCAAACCCAAATTACACAAACCTATCAGCTCACAGCACTCGGAATGGCCATTAGCAAAAATGCTGCAAACAATAAATGCTGAAGGGATTGTGGAGAAATGCGTACCCTCGGTTCTAAGGGGGACGTGGTAAGAGCCGCTAATGAAAACACAGTGGCGGTGCTTTCAAAAGGGAAACACTGAGCTACTAGTCAATCAGTCACACCCACTGCTGGGCCCATCACCTGAGAAAATGAGAATCAAAAGGCACAGGCTGGCAATCCTGCACTCCAGCAATACTTACCATAGCCAACACCTGGAAGCGACGAAAATGTCCATCAACAGAGGAGTGCACCAAGAAGAAGTGGTCCATGTACACAATGGAATATTACTCCACTAGAAAATATGAATTAAAAAAACAAACATGAGTAAGGAGACATAAGCTTTTGGGGGTTTATCAGGGCACATGGCAGTCTAATTGATAGCTGAGGAACACCACTGGCAGGAAGGTCTGTTTCCCTGGGTACCAGAGTGGGCAACGTAGAAACGCTGCCGGCCTCTGGCCGATACCTGCAACAGCAGCTTGGAAATCTGTGCGAATGGTCACTTCATATGCACAAGTACTGCAGGGCTGCAAAGGAAACCTGCCCTCAAAACGTCCCGACGCAGGTAAAGGCCAAAATAGTTCAAAATGTGGCACATATTTCAAGAAAACCATTTGAAAACGTAAGCTGTCACAACAGCTTGAAAAATAAAAGGACATGCCTCAAAGCTCAATTTCAAGGGATTATGAGACACATGCAAATCCAACCACCAAGAGCTATCAACTCACACCAGTCAGAATAACCATCAGCAAAGAAACTACAAACGATCAACGCTGAAGAGGTTGTGGAGAAATGCATACCCTCCGTTTCAAGTGGGACGTAACCTGGTAAGAGCCACTCATGGGAACAGAATGGAGGTGCCTTTAAAAGGTAAACATTCAGCTACTCTATGATCCAGCAGGCCCACTCCGCGGCCTATAGCCTAAGAAGACAGAACTGGAAAGACACAGGCAGCAACTCTGCACTGCAGCAGCATTACAATAGCCAAGGCGTGGAAGCAACCCAAAGTCCATCAACAGAGCAGTGGACAAAGAAGAACTGCTACGTGTAGAGGTGGAATATTAGCTTGGGAAAAAAATAAAATCAATGCCACTTGGAGCACCACAGATGAGTCTAGAGGTGATCACGCAACTTGCAGTAAGCGAGAAAGCAAAAGACACCTAACGTATGATATCACTTATAGGGGTTACTTAACAATTGATACCAGTGAAGATATTTCCACAGAGACATCCAACCACAGATTCATTAAGCAAACTTACGGTTCACCAAATGGAAAGGTGTGAGGACTGGATACATTAGGACACTGGGGTTAACAGAGATATACAAACACATGTGAAATATAAAATCGCCACAGACCTACGGCATACCAAGAGGAGACTACTCAACATTGTGTCATAAGCTACATTGGAGAAGGACCCGAAGAAGAACAGATATATGTATGTGTGTAAAACAACCACATCTTGCACACCTAGAACAAGCAAAACATTGTAATCAAATTTGCTCTGATACAAAACAAAAGTTAAATTTAAAAAACGAACAGCAAGTAATGAGACATAAACTCAAGGGGCTTATCCCTGGAGCACTACATTCTAATTTACAATTTACAACACAACTTCCATTATGGCTCTGTTGCCCTAGTAAACAGATTTGGTAAGGAGAAGTGCTGCCGCCTTCTGGCCGTTTCACACAACAGCGCTAATGGTCACTTAATATTCAAAATAATTGCAGGCCTGTAAATGACACCTGCGATCAAAAAAAAAAAAAAAATAATCCTGGGGTCGAAAATCGACCAGAAGATTCAAAAGACGTCAACATTTCAAGAAGACAATCTCAAGAGGCATGTTTTACGCCCATTTTGTCTTCCTTTTTTCCCTTAAAATAAAAGGGAATTTAAAAACGCTCAACATCAGCAATTAATAAAGCCATGCAAATCCAATCCAGAGAAATGTTCACCTCACAGCCGTCAGAATGATCTTCAGCAAAAAGTCTACAATGGATAAATGCTGAAGGGGTTTCAGAAATCTGTGTACCCACTAGCTGCTGGGGGGAGGTAAACTGGTAACAGCCAGCAGGGAGAACATAATGGAGGTGCGTTTAAGGGTGAAAATTGAGCTACCATGGGATCTGGTCGGTCCGTTGATGCGCCTATCACCTGAGCAGAGCAGAATGGAAAAGACACAGGCTGGCAATCCTGCACGGCAGAAACATTTAATATAGCCAAGACTTGGAAGAAACCAAAATGTCCAGCAACAGAAAAATGCACAAAGAGGAAGTGGGCCATGTCAACAATGGAATATTAGCCGTGGAAAACAATGAAATAGCGCCGTTTGCACCACCATACAAGGACCTAGAGATAACCACGCAACTTGAAGTAAGAAAGAAACTGAAAGACAGACAGCCTATGACATCCCTTATAGGCGTTACCTAAAAATTGATACTCATGAACTTATTTCCAAGAGAAGGAAAAGCATGGATTAAGAAAACAAAATTACGTTTCACCACATGGAAAGGTGAAAGGAATGTATGAATTATGATATGGGGCTTAACAGACATGTACTAATACGTATGAAATATAGAATCACAAAATACCTGTGGAATGCCAAGAGGTCTACTCAAGACTCTATAATAACCTACACGGGAAAGGATTCAAAGAGGCATAGACAGATACGTTGATATGATGAACCGGATTCTGTACACTTAGGAGAAACTGCATTTTCTTTTATCAAATTTGCTCTGATACCTAAACAAAATTTAATTTAAAACACAAGAAGTAGGAGATATAAGCTCTTGGGGGTTTGCCCTGGCACATTCCCCTCTAATCTGCAGGCTACTAACACCATTTCCAGGAAAGCTCTGTCGCCCAAGAACCCAGAGCTGCAAACGTAGAAATGCTGCCGCCTTGTGGCCGTTTCCCGCAAGAGCGGCTTTAAGCCCGCAGCCAATGGTCACTTAATAGTCACAAGGACTCAGGGCCAAAAAGGACACCTGCCCTGACATATTGTGCTGAGGTAGGGAATGGACAAAAAAATTCAAAACAGGGGCTCCCCTGGTGGCGCAGCGGTTGAGAGTCCGCCTGCCGACGCAGGGGACACGGGTTCGTGCCCCGGTCCGGGAAGATCCCACATGCCGTGGAGTGGCTGGGCCCGTGAGCCATGGCCGCTGAGCCTGCGCGTCCAGAGCCTGTGCTCCGCAACGGGAGAGGCCACAACAGTGAGAGGCCCGCGTACCGCAAAAATAAATAAATACATACATAAATAAATACATACATAAATAAATTAAATGGAAAGTGGATAAAAGCTCAACCTCAGGAATTATTAGACTCATGCAAATCTAATCTACAAAAAGTGGGCAACTCACACCTGTCGACTGACGATCAGCAAAAATTCTACAAACAATCGATACTGAAGGGGTTTTAGAGAAGTGTGTACCCTCTAGCTGCTGGTGAGATGTAAAGTGGTAACAGCCAATAAGAACAGAAAGGAGCTGCCTTTAGAAGTAAAAATTGAGGTACCATTCAATCCAGCAGTCACGCCGCCGGGCCTCTCACCTGAGAAGACCAGAAGCGAGAAGACCCGGGCTGCAACAGCTGCACTGCGGCCTTATTCACAATAGCCGAGACGGTGAAGCTACCAAAATGTCCATCGACAGACGAATGGATTAAGAAGAGGTGGTCCGTGTACACAATGGAATATTAACCACGGAAAACAACGAAACACTGCTCTTTGAGGCACCATAGACGAGCTGGGAGATGATCACAGAACATGGGGTAAGTCGGAAAGCAAAAGACCTATATCCTATGATATCACTTAGAGGCGTTATCTAATAACTGACACAAATGAATGAACATATTTCCACAGAGAAAGACACTCACGGACTTAGAAAACAACTATGCTTATCTAAAAGGAAAGGTGGGCGGAATGGATAAATTAAGATTAGCGTAACCATACGTATACAAATACATATTATATACACATATCAAAAAGACCGACCACGGAGCAAGGGAGGTGTACGGAACACTCTGTAATATTTTACATGGGAAGAGGATCTGGACGTGAATACACGTATATAATGTACAAATGAACCAGACTGTGTACACCCAGGACAAACAATATTCTAATCATTACCCCGATTAAAATAATTTAAAAAACCAACCGGAAGTAATGCGACATAAACTTACGGGCGTTTCTCCTGGCACATTCCATTCTAATTTACAACCTAGGAACAGGACTCCCAGAAATGCTCTGCTGCCCTAGTCCCCAGATTTGGGAATGGGGAAATGCTGCCTCCTTGTGGCCGTCTCCCAAAACAGCAGCTTTAAACCCAGTGCTAATGGTCATGAAGTAGTCACCAAACTTGCAGGCCTGTAAATAACACCTGCCCTCCAAAAAATCCTGGGGTCAAACATCGACCAAAAATTCAAAAGAGGGCAGCATTCCAAGAAAACGATTTCAAGAGGTATACTGTACCCCCACGTTTTTCTTTTCTTTTCTTTTTTGTAAAAGAAAAGAAACAGGCGTGGAGCAATGATGAATTTTAGGAACTTTTAAAGACATGCAAACCCAAATTACACAAACCTATCAGCTCACAGCACTCGGAATGGCCATTAGCAAAAATGCTGCAAACAATAAATGCTGAAGGGATTGTGGAGAAATGCGTACCCTCGGTTCTAAGGGGGACGTGGTAAGAGCCGCTAATGAAAACACAGTGGCGGTGCTTTCAAAAGGGAAACACTGAGCTACTAGTCAATCAGTCACACCCACTGCTGGGCCCATCACCTGAGAAAATGAGAATCAAAAGGCACAGGCTGGCAATCCTGCACTCCAGCAATACTTACCATAGCCAACACCTGGAAGCGACGAAAATGTCCATCAACAGAGGAGTGCACCAAGAAGAAGTGGTCCATGTACACAATGGAATATTACTCCACTAGAAAATATGAATTAAAAAAACAAACATGAGTAAGGAGACATAAGCTTTTGGGGGTTTATCAGGGCACATGGCAGTCTAATTGATAGCTGAGGAACACCACTGGCAGGAAGGTCTGTTTCCCTGGGTACCAGAGTGGGCAACGTAGAAACGCTGCCGGCCTCTGGCCGATACCTGCAACAGCAGCTTGGAAATCTGTGCGAATGGTCACTTCATATGCACAAGTACTGCAGGGCTGCAAAGGAAACCTGCCCTCAAAACGTCCCGACGCAGGTAAAGGCCAAAATAGTTCAAAATGTGGCACATATTTCAAGAAAACCATTTGAAAACGTAAGCTGTCACAACAGCTTGAAAAATAAAAGGACATGCCTCAAAGCTCAATTTCAAGGGATTATGAGACACATGCAAATCCAACCACCAAGAGCTATCAACTCACACCAGTCAGAATAACCATCAGCAAAGAAACTACAAACGATCAACGCTGAAGAGGTTGTGGAGAAATGCATACCCTCCGTTTCAAGTGGGACGTAACCTGGTAAGAGCCACTCATGGGAACAGAATGGAGGTGCCTTTAAAAGGTAAACATTCAGCTACTCTATGATCCAGCAGGCCCACTCCGCGGCCTATAGCCTAAGAAGACAGAACTGGAAAGACACAGGCAGCAACTCTGCACTGCAGCAGCATTACAATAGCCAAGGCGTGGAAGCAACCCAAAGTCCATCAACAGAGCAGTGGACAAAGAAGAACTGCTACGTGTAGAGGTGGAATATTAGCTTGGGAAAAAAATAAAATCAATGCCACTTGGAGCACCACAGATGAGTCTAGAGGTGATCACGCAACTTGCAGTAAGCGAGAAAGCAAAAGACACCTAACGTATGATATCACTTATAGGGGTTACTTAACAATTGATACCAGTGAAGATATTTCCACAGAGACATCCAACCACAGATTCATTAAGCAAACTTACGGTTCACCAAATGGAAAGGTGTGAGGACTGGATTCATTAGGACACTGGGGTTAACAGAGATATACAAACACATGTGAAATATAAAATCGCCACAGACCTACGGCATACCAAGAGGAGACTACTCAACATTGTGTCATAAGCTACATTGGAGAAGGACCCGAAGAAGAACAGATATATGTATGTGTGTAAAACAACCACATCTTGCACACCTAGAACAAGCAAAACATTGTAATCAAATTTGCTCTGATACAAAACAAAAGTTAAATTTAAAAAACGAACAGCAAGTAATGAGACATAAACTCAAGGGGCTTATCCCTGGAGCACTACATTCTAATTTACAATTTACAACACAACTTCCATTATGGCTCTGTTGCCCTAGTAAACAGATTTGGTAAGGAGAAGTGCTGCCGCCTTCTGGCCGTTTCACAAAACAGCGCTAATGGTCACTTAATATTCAAAATAATTGCAGGCCTGTAAATGACACCTGCGATCAAAAAAAAAAAAAAATAATCCTGGGGTCGAAAATCGACCAGAAGATTCAAAAGACGTCAACATTTCAAGAAGACAATCTCAAGAGGCATGTTTTACGCCCATTTTGTCTTCCTTTTTTCCTTTAAAATAAAAGGGAATTTAAAAACGCTCAACATCAGCAATTAATAAAGCCATGCAAATCCAATCCACAGAAATGTTCACCTCACAGCCGTCAGAATGATCTTCAGCAAAAAGTCTACAATGGATAAATGCTGAAGGGGTTTCAGAAATCTGTGTACCCACTAGCTGCTGGGGGGAGGTAAACTGGTAACAGCCAGCAGGGAGAACATAATGGAGGTGCGTTTAAGGGTGAAAATTGAGCTACCATGGGATCTGGTCGGTCCGTTGATGCGCCTATCACCTGAGCAGAGCAGAATGGAAAAGACACAGGCTGGCAATCCTGCACGGCAGAAACATTTAATATAGCCAAGACTTGGAAGAAACCAAAATGTCCAGCAACAGAAAAATGCACAAAGAGGAAGTGGGCCATGTCAACAATGGAATATTAGCCGTGGAAAACAATGAAACAGCGCCGTTTGCACCACCATACAAGGACCTAGAGATAACCACGCAACTTGAAGTAAGAAAGAAACTGAAAGACAGACAGCCTATGACATCCCTTATAGGCGTTACCTAAAAATTGATACTCATGAACTTATTTCCAAGAGAAGGAAAAGCATGGATTAAGAAAACAAAATTACGTTTCACCACATGGAAAGGTGAAAGGAATGTATGAATTATGATATGGGGCTTAACAGACATGTACTAATACGTATGAAATATAGAATCACAAAATACCTGTGGAATGCCAAGAGGTCTACTCAAGACTCTATAATAACCTACACGGGAAAGGATTCAAAGAGGCATAGACAGATACGTTGATATGATGAACCGGATTCTGTACACTTAGGAGAAACTGCATTTTCTTTTATCACATTTGCTCTGATACCTAAACAAAATTTAATTTAAAACACAAGAAGTAGGAGATATAAGCTCTTGGGGGTTTGCCCTGGCACATTCCCCTCTAATCTGCAGGCTACTAACACCATTTCCAGGAAAGCTCTGTCGCCCAAGAACCCAGAGCTGCAAACGTAGAAATGCTGCCGCCTTGTGGCCGTTTCCCGCAAGAGCGGCTTTAAGCCCGCAGCCAATGGTCACTTAATAGTCACAAGGACTCAGGGCCAAAAAGGACACCTGCCCTGACATATTGTGCTGAGGTAGGGAATGGACAAAAAAATTCAAAACAGGGGCTCCCCTGGTGGCGCAGCGGTTGAGAGTCCGCCTGCCGACGCAGGGGACACGGGTTCGTGCCCCGGTCCGGGAAGGTCCCACATGCCGTGGAGTGGCTGGGCCCGTGAGCCATGGCCGCTGAGCCTGCGCGTCCAGAGCCTGTGCTCCGCAACGGGAGAGGCCACAACAGTGAGAGGCCCGCGTACCGCAAAAATAAATAAATACATACATAAATAAATACATACATAAATAAATTAAATGGAAAGTGGATAAAAGCTCAACCTCAGGAATTATTAGACTCATGCAAATCTAATCTACAAAAAGTGGGCAACTCACACCTGTCGACTGACGATCAGCAAAAATTCTACAAACAGTCGATACTGAAGGGGTTTTAGAGAAGTGTGTACCCTCTAGCTGCTGGTGAGATGTAAAGTGGTAACAGCCAATAAGAACAGAAAGGAGCTGCCTTTAGAAGTAAAAATTGAGGTACCATTCAATCCAGCAGTCACGCCGCCGGGCCTCTCACCTGAGAAGACCAGAAGCGAGAAGACCCGGGCTGCAACAGCTGCACTGCGGCCTTATTCACAATAGCCGAGACGGTGAAGCTACCAAAATGTCCATCGACAGACGAATGGATTAAGAAGAGGTGGTCCGTGTACACAATGGAATATTAACCACGGAAAACAACGAAACACTGCTCTTTGAGGCACCATAGACGAGCTGGGAGATGATCACAGAACATGGGGTAAGTCGGAAAGCAAAAGACCTATATCCTATGATATCACTTAGAGGCGTTATCTAATAACTGACACAAATGAATGAACATATTTCCACAGAGAAAGACACTCACGGACTTAGAAAACAACTATGCTTATCTAAAAGGAAAGGTGGGCGGAATGGATAAATTAAGATTAGCGTAACCATACGTATACAAATACATATTATATACACATATCAAAAAGACCGACCACGGAGCAAGGGAGGTGTACGGAACACTCTGTAATATTTTACATGGGAAGAGGATCTGGACGTGAATACACGTATATAATGTACAAATGAACCAGACTGTGTACACCCAGGACAAACAATATTCTAATCATTACCCCGATTAAAATAATTTAAAAAACCAACCGGAAGTAATGCGACATAAACTTACGGGCGTTTCTCCTGGCACATTCCATTCTAATTTACAACCTAGGAACAGGACTCCCAGAAATGCTCTGCTGCCCTAGTCCCCAGATTTGGGAATGGGGAAATGCTGCCTCCTTGTGGCCGTCTCCCAAAACAGCAGCTTTAAACCCAGTGCTAATGGTCATGAAGTAGTCACCAAACTTGCAGGCCTGTAAATAACACCTGCCCTCCAAAAAATCCTGGGGTCAAACATCGACCAAAAATTCAAAAGAGGGCAGCATTCCAAGAAAACGATTTCAAGAGGTATACTGTACCCCCACGTTTTTCTTTTCTTTTCTTTTTTGTAAAAGAAAAGAAACAGGCGTGGAGCAATGATGAATTTTAGGAACTTTTAAAGACATGCAAACCCAAATTACACAAACCTATCAGCTCACAGCACTCGGAATGGCCATTAGCAAAAATGCTGCAAACAATAAATGCTGAAGGGATTGTGGAGAAATGCGTACCCTCGGTTCTAAGGGGGACGTGGTAAGAGCCGCTAATGAAAACACAGTGGCGGTGCTTTCAAAAGGGAAACACTGAGCTACTAGTCAATCAGTCACACCCACTGCTGGGCCCATCACCTGAGAAAATGAGAATCAAAAGGCACAGGCTGGCAATCCTGCACTCCAGCAATACTTACCATAGCCAACACCTGGAAGCGACGAAAATGTCCATCAACAGAGGAGTGCACCAAGAAGAAGTGGTCCATGTACACAATGGAATATTACTCCACTAGAAAATATGAATTAAAAAAACAAACATGAGTAAGGAGACATAAGCTTTTGGGGGTTTATCAGGGCACATGGCAGTCTAATTGATAGCTGAGGAACACCACTGGCAGGAAGGTCTGTTTCCCTGGGTACCAGAGTGGGCAACGTAGAAACGCTGCCGGCCTCTGGCCGATACCTGCAACAGCAGCTTGGAAATCTGTGCGAATGGTCACTTCATATGCACAAGTACTGCAGGGCTGCAAAGGAAACCTGCCCTCAAAACGTCCCGACGCAGGTAAAGGCCAAAATAGTTCAAAATGTGGCACATATTTCAAGAAAACCATTTGAAAACGTAAGCTGTCACAACAGCTTGAAAAATAAAAGGACATGCCTCAAAGCTCAATTTCAAGGGATTATGAGACACATGCAAATCCAACCACCAAGAGCTATCAACTCACACCAGTCAGAATAACCATCAGCAAAGAAACTACAAACGATCAACGCTGAAGAGGTTGTGGAGAAATGCATACCCTCCGTTTCAAGTGGGACGTAACCTGGTAAGAGCCACTCATGGGAACAGAATGGAGGTGCCTTTAAAAGGTAAACATTCAGCTACTCTATGATCCAGCAGGCCCACTCCGCGGCCTATAGCCTAAGAAGACAGAACTGGAAAGACACAGGCAGCAACTCTGCACTGCAGCAGCATTACAATAGCCAAGGCGTGGAAGCAACCCAAAGTCCATCAACAGAGCAGTGGACAAAGAAGAACTGCTACGTGTAGAGGTGGAATATTAGCTTGGGAAAAAAATAAAATCAATGCCACTTGGAGCACCACAGATGAGTCTAGAGGTGATCACGCAACTTGCAGTAAGCGAGAAAGCAAAAGACACCTAACGTATGATATCACTTATAGGGGTTACTTAACAATTGATACCAGTGAAGATATTTCCACAGAGACATCCAACCACAGATTCATTAAGCAAACTTACGGTTCACCAAATGGAAAGGTGTGAGGACTGGATTCATTAGGACACTGGGGTTAACAGAGATATACAAACACATGTGAAATATAAAATCGCCACAGACCTACGGCATACCAAGAGGAGACTACTCAACATTGTGTCATAAGCTACATTGGAGAAGGACCCGAAGAAGAACAGATATATGTATGTGTGTAAAACAACCACATCTTGCACACCTAGAACAAGCAAAACATTGTAATCAAATTTGCTCTGATACAAAACAAAAGTTAAATTTAAAAAACGAACAGCAAGTAATGAGACATAAACTCAAGGGGCTTATCCCTGGAGCACTACATTCTAATTTACAATTTACAACACAACTTCCATTATGGCTCTGTTGCCCTAGTAAACAGATTTGGTAAGGAGAAGTGCTGCCGCCTTCTGGCCGTTTCACAAAACAGCGCTAATGGTCACTTAATATTCAAAATAATTGCAGGCCTGTAAATGACACCTGCGATCAAAAAAAAAAAAAAAATAATCCTGGGGTCGAAAATCGACCAGAAGATTCAAAAGACGTCAACATTTCAAGAAGACAATCTCAAGAGGCATGTTTTACGCCCATTTTGTCTTCCTTTTTTCCTTTAAAATAAAAGGGAATTTAAAAACGCTCAACATCAGCAATTAATAAAGCCATGCAAATCCAATCCACAGAAATGTTCACCTCACAGCCGTCAGAATGATCTTCAGCAAAAAGTCTACAATGGATAAATGCTGAAGGGGTTTCAGAAATCTGTGTACCCACTAGCTGCTGGGGGGAGGTAAACTGGTAACAGCCAGCAGGGAGAACATAATGGAGGTGCGTTTAAGGGTGAAAATTGAGCTACCATGGGATCTGGTCGGTCCGTTGATGCGCCTATCACCTGAGCAGAGCAGAATGGAAAAGACACAGGCTGGCAATCCTGCACGGCAGAAACATTTAATATAGCCAAGACTTGGAAGAAACCAAAATGTCCAGCAACAGAAAAATGCACAAAGAGGAAGTGGGCCATGTCAACAATGGAATATTAGCCGTGGAAAACAATGAAACAGCGCCGTTTGCACCACCATACAAGGACCTAGAGATAACCACGCAACTTGAAGTAAGAAAGAAACTGAAAGACAGACAGCCTATGACATCCCTTATAGGCGTTACCTAAAAATTGATACTCATGAACTTATTTCCAAGAGAAGGAAAAGCATGGATTAAGAAAACAAAATTACGTTTCACCACATGGAAAGGTGAAAGGAATGTATGAATTATGATATGGGGCTTAACAGACATGTACTAATACGTATGAAATATAGAATCACAAAATACCTGTGGAATGCCAAGAGGTCTACTCAAGACTCTATAATAACCTACACGGGAAAGGATTCAAAGAGGCATAGACAGATACGTTGATATGATGAACCGGATTCTGTACACTTAGGAGAAACTGCATTTTCTTTTATCACATTTGCTCTGATACCTAAACAAAATTTAATTTAAAACACAAGAAGTAGGAGATATAAGCTCTTGGGGGTTTGCCCTGGCACATTCCCCTCTAATCTGCAGGCTACTAACACCATTTCCAGGAAAGCTCTGTCGCCCAAGAACCCAGAGCTGCAAACGTAGAAATGCTGCCGCCTTGTGGCCGTTTCCCGCAAGAGCGGCTTTAAGCCCGCAGCCAATGGTCACTTAATAGTCACAAGGACTCAGGGCCAAAAAGGACACCTGCCCTGACATATTGTGCTGAGGTAGGGAATGGACAAAAAAATTCAAAACAGGGGCTCCCCTGGTGGCGCAGCGGTTGAGAGTCCGCCTGCCGACGCAGGGGACACGGGTTCGTGCCCCGGTCCGGGAAGGTCCCACATGCCGTGGAGTGGCTGGGCCCGTGAGCCATGGCCGCTGAGCCTGCGCGTCCAGAGCCTGTGCTCCGCAACGGGAGAGGCCACAACAGTGAGAGGCCCGCGTACCGCAAAAATAAATAAATACATACATAAATAAATACATACATAAATAATTTAAATGGAAAGTGGATAAAAGCTCAACCTCAGGAATTATTAGACTCATGCAAATCTAATCTACAAAAAGTGGGCAACTCACACCTGTCGACTGACGATCAGCAAAAATTCTACAAACAATCGATACTGAAGGGGTTTTAGAGAAGTGTGTACCCTCTAGCTGCTGGTGAGATGTAAAGTGGTAACAGCCAATAAGAACAGAAAGGAGCTGCCTTTAGAAGTAAAAATTGAGGTACCATTCAATCCAGCAGTCACGCCGCCGGGCCTCTCACCTGAGAAGACCAGAAGCGAGAAGACCCGGGCTGCAACAGCTGCACTGCGGCCTTATTCACAATAGCCGAGACGGTGAAGCTACCAAAATGTCCATCGACAGACGAATGGATTAAGAAGAGGTGGTCCGTGTACACAATGGAATATTAACCACGGAAAACAACGAAACACTGCTCTTTGAGGCACCATAGACGAGCTGGGAGATGATCACAGAACATGGGGTAAGTCGGAAAGCAAAAGACCTATATCCTATGATATCACTTAGAGGCGTTATCTAATAACTGACACAAATGAATGAACATATTTCCACAGAGAAAGACACTCACGGACTTAGAAAACAACTATGCTTATCTAAAAGGAAAGGTGGGCGGAATGGATAAATTAAGATTAGCGTAACCATACGTATACAAATACATATTATATACACATATCAAAAAGACCGACCACGGAGCAAGGGAGGTGTACGGAACACTCTGTAATATTTTACATGGGAAGAGGATCTGGACGTGAATACACGTATATAATGTACAAATGAACCAGATTGTGTACACCCAGGACAAACAATATTCTAATCATTACCCCGATTAAAATAATTTAAAAAACCAACCGGAAGTAATGCGACATAAACTTACGGGCGTTTCTCCTGGCACATTCCATTCTAATTTACAACCTAGGAACAGGACTCCCAGAAATGCTCTGCTGCCCTAGTCCCCAGATTTGGGAATGGGGAAATGCTGCCTCCTTGTGGCCGTCTCCCAAAACAGCAGCTTTAAACCCAGTGCTAATGGTCATGAAGTAGTCACCAAACTTGCAGGCCTGTAAATAACACCTGCCCTCCAAAAAATCCTGGGGTCAAACATCGACCAAAAATTCAAAAGAGGGCAGCATTCCAAGAAAACGATTTCAAGAGGTATACTGTACCCCCACGTTTTTCTTTTCTTTTCTTTTTTGTAAAAGAAAAGAAACAGGCGTGGAGCAATGATGAATTTTAGGAACTTTTAAAGACATGCAAACCCAAATTACACAAACCTATCAGCTCACAGCACTCGGAATGGCCATTAGCAAAAATGCTGCAAACAATAAATGCTGAAGGGATTGTGGAGAAATGCGTACCCTCGGTTCTAAGGGGGACGTGGTAAGAGCCGCTAATGAAAACACAGTGGCGGTGCTTTCAAAAGGGAAACACTGAGCTACTAGTCAATCAGTCACACCCACTGCTGGGCCCATCACCTGAGAAAATGAGAATCAAAAGGCACAGGCTGGCAATCCTGCACTCCAGCAATACTTACCATAGCCAACACCTGGAAGCGACGAAAATGTCCATCAACAGAGGAGTGCACCAAGAAGAAGTGGTCCATGTACACAATGGAATATTACTCCACTAGAAAATATGAATTAAAAAAACAAACATGAGTAAGGAGACATAAGCTTTTGGGGGTTTATCAGGGCACATGGCAGTCTAATTGATAGCTGAGGAACACCACTGGCAGGAAGGTCTGTTTCCCTGGGTACCAGAGTGGGCAACGTAGAAACGCTGCCGGCCTCTGGCCGATACCTGCAACAGCAGCTTGGAAATCTGTGCGAATGGTCACTTCATATGCACAAGTACTGCAGGGCTGCAAAGGAAACCTGCCCTCAAAACGTCCCGACGCAGGTAAAGGCCAAAATAGTTCAAAATGTGGCACATATTTCAAGAAAACCATTTGAAAACGTAAGCTGTCACAACAGCTTGAAAAATAAAAGGACATGCCTCAAAGCTCAATTTCAAGGGATTATGAGACACATGCAAATCCAACCACCAAGAGCTATCAACTCACACCAGTCAGAATAACCATCAGCAAAGAAACTACAAACGATCAACGCTGAAGAGGTTGTGGAGAAATGCATACCCTCCGTTTCAAGTGGGACGTAACCTGGTAAGAGCCACTCATGGGAACAGAATGGAGGTGCCTTTAAAAGGTAAACATTCAGCTACTCTATGATCCAGCAGGCCCACTCCGCGGCCTATAGCCTAAGAAGACAGAACTGGAAAGACACAGGCAGCAACTCTGCACTGCAGCAGCATTACAATAGCCAAGGCGTGGAAGCAACCCAAAGTCCATCAACAGAGCAGTGGACAAAGAAGAACTGCTACGTGTAGAGGTGGAATATTAGCTTGGGAAAAAAATAAAATCAATGCCACTTGGAGCACCACAGATGAGTCTAGAGGTGATCACGCAACTTGCAGTAAGCGAGAAAGCAAAAGACACCTAACGTATGATATCACTTATAGGGGTTACTTAACAATTGATACCAGTGAAGATATTTCCACAGAGACATCCAACCACAGATTCATTAAGCAAACTTACGGTTCACCAAATGGAAAGGTGTGAGGACTGGATACATTAGGACACTGGGGTTAACAGAGATATACAAACACATGTGAAATATAAAATCGCCACAGACCTACGGCATACCAAGAGGAGACTACTCAACATTGTGTCATAAGCTACATTGGAGAAGGACCCGAAGAAGAACAGATATATGTATGTGTGTAAAACAACCACATCTTGCACACCTAGAACAAGCAAAACATTGTAATCAAATTTGCTCTGATACAAAACAAAAGTTAAATTTAAAAAACGAACAGCAAGTAATGAGACATAAACTCAAGGGGCTTATCCCTGGAGCACTACATTCTAATTTACAATTTACAACACAACTTCCATTATGGCTCTGTTGCCCTAGTAAACAGATTTGGTAAGGAGAAGTGCTGCCGCCTTCTGGCCGTTTCACACAACAGCGCTAATGGTCACTTAATATTCAAAATAATTGCAGGCCTGTAAATGACACCTGCGATCAAAAAAAAAAAAAAATAATCCTGGGGTCGAAAATCGACCAGAAGATTCAAAAGACGTCAACATTTCAAGAAGACAATCTCAAGAGGCATGTTTTACGCCCATTTTGTCTTCCTTTTTTCCCTTAAAATAAAAGGGAATTTAAAAACGCTCAACATCAGCAATTAATAAAGCCATGCAAATCCAATCCAGAGAAATGTTCACCTCACAGCCGTCAGAATGATCTTCAGCAAAAAGTCTACAATGGATAAATGCTGAAGGGGTTTCAGAAATCTGTGTACCCACTAGCTGCTGGGGGGAGGTAAACTGGTAACAGCCAGCAGGGAGAACATAATGGAGGTGCGTTTAAGGGTGAAAATTGAGCTACCATGGGATCTGGTCGGTCCGTTGATGCGCCTATCACCTGAGCAGAGCAGAATGGAAAAGACACAGGCTGGCAATCCTGCACGGCAGAAACATTTAATATAGCCAAGACTTGGAAGAAACCAAAATGTCCAGCAACAGAAAAATGCACAAAGAGGAAGTGGGCCATGTCAACAATGGAATATTAGCCGTGGAAAACAATGAAATAGCGCCGTTTGCACCACCATACAAGGACCTAGAGATAACCACGCAACTTGAAGTAAGAAAGAAACTGAAAGACAGACAGCCTATGACATCCCTTATAGGCGTTACCTAAAAATTGATACTCATGAACTTATTTCCAAGAGAAGGAAAAGCATGGATTAAGAAAACAAAATTACGTTTCACCACATGGAAAGGTGAAAGGAATGTATGAATTATGATATGGGGCTTAACAGACATGTACTAATACGTATGAAATATAGAATCACAAAATACCTGTGGAATGCCAAGAGGTCTACTCAAGACTCTATAATAACCTACACGGGAAAGGATTCAAAGAGGCATAGACAGATACGTTGATATGATGAACCGGATTCTGTACACTTAGGAGAAACTGCATTTTCTTTTATCAAATTTGCTCTGATACCTAAACAAAATTTAATTTAAAACACAAGAAGTAGGAGATATAAGCTCTTGGGGGTTTGCCCTGGCACATTCCCCTCTAATCTGCAGGCTACTAACACCATTTCCAGGAAAGCTCTGTCGCCCAAGAACCCAGAGCTGCAAACGTAGAAATGCTGCCGCCTTGTGGCCGTTTCCCGCAAGAGCGGCTTTAAGCCCGCAGCCAATGGTCACTTAATAGTCACAAGGACTCAGGGCCAAAAAGGACACCTGCCCTGACATATTGTGCTGAGGTAGGGAATGGACAAAAAAATTCAAAACAGGGGCTCCCCTGGTGGCGCAGCGGTTGAGAGTCCGCCTGCCGACGCAGGGGACACGGGTTCGTGCCCCGGTCCGGGAAGGTCCCACATGCCGTGGAGTGGCTGGGCCCGTGAGCCATGGCCGCTGAGCCTGCGCGTCCAGAGCCTGTGCTCCGCAACGGGAGAGGCCACAACAGTGAGAGGCCCGCGTACCGCAAAAATAAATAAATACATACATAAATAAATACATACATAAATAAATTAAATGGAAAGTGGATAAAAGCTCAACCTCAGGAATTATTAGACTCATGCAAATCTAATCTACAAAAAGTGGGCAACTCACACCTGTCGACTGACGATCAGCAAAAATTCTACAAACAATCGATACTGAAGGGGTTTTAGAGAAGTGTGTACCCTCTAGCTGCTGGTGAGATGTAAAGTGGTAACAGCCAATAAGAACAGAAAGGAGCTGCCTTTAGAAGTAAAAATTGAGGTACCATTCAATCCAGCAGTCACGCCGCCGGGCCTCTCACCTGAGAAGACCAGAAGCGAGAAGACCCGGGCTGCAACAGCTGCACTGCGGCCTTATTCACAATAGCCGAGACGGTGAAGCTACCAAAATGTCCATCGACAGACGAATGGATTAAGAAGAGGTGGTCTGTGTACACAATGGAATATTAACCACGGAAAACAACGAAACACTGCTCTTTGAGGCACCATAGACGAGCTGGGAGATGATCACAGAACATGGGGTAAGTCGGAAAGCAAAAGACCTATATCCTATGATATCACTTAGAGGCGTTATCTAATAACTGACACAAATGAATGAACATATTTCCACAGAGAAAGACACTCACGGACTTAGAAAACAACTATGCTTATCTAAAAGGAAAGGTGGGCGGAATGGATAAATTAAGATTAGCGTAACCATACGTATACAAATACATATTATATACACATATCAAAAAGACCGACCACGGAGCAAGGGAGGTGTACGGAACACTCTGTAATATTTTACATGGGAAGAGGATCTGGACGTGAATACACGTATATAATGTACAAATGAACCAGATTGTGTACACCCAGGACAAACAATATTCTAATCATTACCCCGATTAAAATAATTTAAAAAACCAACCGGAAGTAATGCGACATAAACTTACGGGCGTTTCTCCTGGCACATTCCATTCTAATTTACAACCTAGGAACAGGACTCCCAGAAATGCTCTGCTGCCCTAGTCCCCAGATTTGGGAATGGGGAAATGCTGCCTCCTTGTGGCCGTCTCCCAAAACAGCAGCTTTAAACCCAGTGCTAATGGTCATGAAGTAGTCACCAAACTTGCAGGCCTGTAAATAACACCTGCCCTCCAAAAAATCCTGGGGTCAAACATCGACCAAAAATTCAAAAGAGGGCAGCATTCCAAGAAAACGATTTCAAGAGGTATACTGTACCCCCACGTTTTTCTTTTCTTTTCTTTTTTGTAAAAGAAAAGAAACAGGCGTGGAGCAATGATGAATTTTAGGAACTTTTAAAGACATGCAAACCCAAATTACACAAACCTATCAGCTCACAGCACTCGGAATGGCCATTAGCAAAAATGCTGCAAACAATAAATGCTGAAGGGATTGTGGAGAAATGCGTACCCTCGGTTCTAAGGGGGACGTGGTAAGAGCCGCTAATGAAAACACAGTGGCGGTGCTTTCAAAAGGGAAACACTGAGCTACTAGTCAATCAGTCACACCCACTGCTGGGCCCATCACCTGAGAAAATGAGAATCAAAAGGCACAGGCTGGCAATCCTGCACTCCAGCAATACTTACCATAGCCAACACCTGGAAGCGACGAAAATGTCCATCAACAGAGGAGTGCACCAAGAAGAAGTGGTCCATGTACACAATGGAATATTACTCCACTAGAAAATATGAATTAAAAAAACAAACATGAGTAAGGAGACATAAGCTTTTGGGGGTTTATCAGGGCACATGGCAGTCTAATTGATAGCTGAGGAACACCACTGGCAGGAAGGTCTGTTTCCCTGGGTACCAGAGTGGGCAACGTAGAAACGCTGCCGGCCTCTGGCCGATACCTGCAACAGCAGCTTGGAAATCTGTGCGAATGGTCACTTCATATGCACAAGTACTGCAGGGCTGCAAAGGAAACCTGCCCTCAAAACGTCCCGACGCAGGTAAAGGCCAAAATAGTTCAAAATGTGGCACATATTTCAAGAAAACCATTTGAAAACGTAAGCTGTCACAACAGCTTGAAAAATAAAAGGACATGCCTCAAAGCTCAATTTCAAGGGATTATGAGACACATGCAAATCCAGCCACCAAGAGCTATCAACTCACACCAGTCAGAATAACCATCAGCAAAGAAACTACAAACGATCAACGCTGAAGAGGTTGTGGAGAAATGCATACCCTCCGTTTCAAGTGGGACGTAACCTGGTAAGAGCCACTCATGGGAACAGAATGGAGGTGCCTTTAAAAGGTAAACATTCAGCTACTCTATGATCCAGCAGGCCCACTCCGCGGCCTATAGCCTAAGAAGACAGAACTGGAAAGACACAGGCAGCAACTCTGCACTGCAGCAGCATTACAATAGCCAAGGCGTGGAAGCAACCCAAAGTCCATCAACAGAGCAGTGGACAAAGAAGAACTGCTACGTGTAGAGGTGGAATATTAGCTTGGGAAAAAAATAAAATCAATGCCACTTGGAGCACCACAGATGAGTCTAGAGGTGATCACGCAACTTGCAGTAAGCGAGAAAGCAAAAGACACCTAACGTATGATATCACTTATAGGGGTTACTTAACAATTGATACCAGTGAAGATATTTCCACAGAGACATCCAACCACAGATTCATTAAGCAAACTTACGGTTCACCAAATGGAAAGGTGTGAGGACTGGATACATTAGGACACTGGGGTTAACAGAGATATACAAACACATGTGAAATATAAAATCGCCACAGACCTACGGCATACCAAGAGGAGACTACTCAACATTGTGTCATAAGCTACATTGGAGAAGGACCCGAAGAAGAACAGATATATGTATGTGTGTAAAACAACCACATCTTGCACACCTAGAACAAGCAAAACATTGTAATCAAATTTGCTCTGATACAAAACAAAAGTTAAATTTAAAAAACGAACAGCAAGTAATGAGACATAAACTCAAGGGGCTTATCCCTGGAGCACTACATTCTAATTTACAATTTACAACACAACTTCCATTATGGCTCTGTTGCCCTAGTAAACAGATTTGGTAAGGAGAAGTGCTGCCGCCTTCTGGCCGTTTCACAAAACAGCGCTAATGGTCACTTAATATTCAAAATAATTGCAGGCCTGTAAATGACACCTGCGATCAAAAAAAAAAAAAAATAATCCTGGGGTCGAAAATCGACCAGAAGATTCAAAAGACGTCAACATTTCAAGAAGACAATCTCAAGAGGCATGTTTTACGCCCATTTTGTCTTCCTTTTTTCCTTTAAAATAAAAGGGAATTTAAAAACGCTCAACATCAGCAATTAATAAAGCCATGCAAATCCAATCCACAGAAATGTTCACCTCACAGCCGTCAGAATGATCTTCAGCAAAAAGTCTACAATGGATAAATGCTGAAGGGGTTTCAGAAATCTGTGTACCCACTAGCTGCTGGGGGGAGGTAAACTGGTAACAGCCAGCAGGGAGAACATAATGGAGGTGCGTTTAAGGGTGAAAATTGAGCTACCATGGGATCTGGTCGGTCCGTTGATGCGCCTATCACCTGAGCAGAGCAGAATGGAAAAGACACAGGCTGGCAATCCTGCACGGCAGAAACATTTAATATAGCCAAGACTTGGAAGAAACCAAAATGTCCAGCAACAGAAAAATGCACAAAGAGGAAGTGGGCCATGTCAACAATGGAATATTAGCCGTGGAAAACAATGAAACAGCGCCGTTTGCACCACCATACAAGGACCTAGAGATAACCACGCAACTTGAAGTAAGAAAGAAACTGAAAGACAGACAGCCTATGACATCCCTTATAGGCGTTACCTAAAAATTGATACTCATGAACTTATTTCCAAGAGAAGGAAAAGCATGGATTAAGAAAACAAAATTACGTTTCACCACATGGAAAGGTGAAAGGAATGTATGAATTATGATATGGGGCTTAACAGACATGTACTAATACGTATGAAATATAGAATCACAAAATACCTGTGGAATGCCAAGAGGTCTACTCAAGACTCTATAATAACCTACACGGGAAAGGATTCAAAGAGGCATAGACAGATACGTTGATATGATGAACCGGATTCTGTACACTTAGGAGAAACTGCATTTTCTTTTATCACATTTGCTCTGATACCTAAACAAAATTTAATTTAAAACACAAGAAGTAGGAGATATAAGCTCTTGGGGGTTTGCCCTGGCACATTCCCCTCTAATCTGCAGGCTACTAACACCATTTCCAGGAAAGCTCTGTCGCCCAAGAACCCAGAGCTGCAAACGTAGAAATGCTGCCGCCTTGTGGCCGTTTCCCGCAAGAGCGGCTTTAAGCCCGCAGCCAATGGTCACTTAATAGTCACAAGGACTCAGGGCCAAAAAGGACACCTGCCCTGACATATTGTGCTGAGGTAGGGAATGGACAAAAAAATTCAAAACAGGGGCTCCCCTGGTGGCGCAGCGGTTGAGAGTCCGCCTGCCGACGCAGGGGACACGGGTTCGTGCCCCGGTCCGGGAAGATCCCACATGCCGTGGAGTGGCTGGGCCCGTGAGCCATGGCCGCTGAGCCTGCGCGTCCAGAGCCTGTGCTCCGCAACGGGAGAGGCCACAACAGTGAGAGGCCCGCGTACCGCAAAAATAAATAAATACATACATAAATAAATACATACATAAATAATTTAAATGGAAAGTGGATAAAAGCTCAACCTCAGGAATTATTAGACTCATGCAAATCTAATCTACAAAAAGTGGGCAACTCACACCTGTCGACTGACGATCAGCAAAAATTCTACAAACAGTCGATACTGAAGGGGTTTTAGAGAAGTGTGTACCCTCTAGCTGCTGGTGAGATGTAAAGTGGTAACAGCCAATAAGAACAGAAAGGAGCTGCCTTTAGAAGTAAAAATTGAGGTACCATTCAATCCAGCAGTCACGCCGCCGGGCCTCTCACCTGAGAAGACCAGAAGCGAGAAGACCCGGGCTGCAACAGCTGCACTGCGGCCTTATTCACAATAGCCGAGACGGTGAAGCTACCAAAATGTCCATCGACAGACGAATGGATTAAGAAGAGGTGGTCCGTGTACACAATGGAATATTAACCACGGAAAACAACGAAACACTGCTCTTTGAGGCACCATAGACGAGCTGGGAGATGATCACAGAACATGGGGTAAGTCGGAAAGCAAAAGACCTATATCCTATGATATCACTTAGAGGCGTTATCTAATAACTGACACAAATGAATGAACATATTTCCACAGAGAAAGACACTCACGGACTTAGAAAACAACTATGCTTATCTAAAAGGAAAGGTGGGCGGAATGGATAAATTAAGATTAGCGTAACCATACGTATACAAATACATATTATATACACATATCAAAAAGACCGACCACGGAGCAAGGGAGGTGTACGGAACACTCTGTAATATTTTACATGGGAAGAGGATCTGGACGTGAATACACGTATATAATGTACAAATGAACCAGATTGTGTACACCCAGGACAAACAATATTCTAATCATTACCCCGATTAAAATAATTTAAAAAACCAACCGGAAGTAATGCGACATAAACTTACGGGCGTTTCTCCTGGCACATTCCATTCTAATTTACAACCTAGGAACAGGACTCCCAGAAATGCTCTGCTGCCCTAGTCCCCAGATTTGGGAATGGGGAAATGCTGCCTCCTTGTGGCCGTCTCCCAAAACAGCAGCTTTAAACCCAGTGCTAATGGTCATGAAGTAGTCACCAAACTTGCAGGCCTGTAAATAACACCTGCCCTCCAAAAAATCCTGGGGTCAAACATCGACCAAAAATTCAAAAGAGGGCAGCATTCCAAGAAAACGATTTCAAGAGGTATACTGTACCCCCACGTTTTTCTTTTCTTTTCTTTTTTGTAAAAGAAAAGAAACAGGCGTGGAGCAATGATGAATTTTAGGAACTTTTAAAGACATGCAAACCCAAATTACACAAACCTATCAGCTCACAGCACTCGGAATGGCCATTAGCAAAAATGCTGCAAACAATAAATGCTGAAGGGATTGTGGAGAAATGCGTACCCTCGGTTCTAAGGGGGACGTGGTAAGAGCCGCTAATGAAAACACAGTGGCGGTGCTTTCAAAAGGGAAACACTGAGCTACTAGTCAATCAGTCACACCCACTGCTGGGCCCATCACCTGAGAAAATGAGAATCAAAAGGCACAGGCTGGCAATCCTGCACTCCAGCAATACTTACCATAGCCAACACCTGGAAGCGACGAAAATGTCCATCAACAGAGGAGTGCACCAAGAAGAAGTGGTCCATGTACACAATGGAATATTACTCCACTAGAAAATATGAATTAAAAAAACAAACATGAGTAAGGAGACATAAGCTTTTGGGGGTTTATCAGGGCACATGGCAGTCTAATTGATAGCTGAGGAACACCACTGGCAGGAAGGTCTGTTTCCCTGGGTACCAGAGTGGGCAACGTAGAAACGCTGCCGGCCTCTGGCCGATACCTGCAACAGCAGC
The DNA here is from genome assembly GCF_059928025.1 of Delphinapterus leucas. Lineage (NCBI taxonomy): Eukaryota > Metazoa > Chordata > Mammalia > Artiodactyla > Monodontidae > Delphinapterus > Delphinapterus leucas. The sequence goes on along the minus strand of NC_143150.1, from coordinate 123,026,759 downwards.
TTGGAAATCTGTGCGAATGGTCACTTCATATGCACAAGTACTGCAGGGCTGCAAAGGAAACCTGCCCTCAAAACGTCCCGACGCAGGTAAAGGCCAAAATAGTTCAAAATGTGGCACATATTTCAAGAAAACCATTTGAAAACGTAAGCTGTCACAACAGCTTGAAAAATAAAAGGACATGCCTCAAAGCTCAATTTCAAGGGATTATGAGACACATGCAAATCCAACCACCAAGAGCTATCAACTCACACCAGTCAGAATAACCATCAGCAAAGAAACTACAAACGATCAACGCTGAAGAGGTTGTGGAGAAATGCATACCCTCCGTTTCAAGTGGGACGTAACCTGGTAAGAGCCACTCATGGGAACAGAATGGAGGTGCCTTTAAAAGGTAAACATTCAGCTACTCTATGATCCAGCAGGCCCACTCCGCGGCCTATAGCCTAAGAAGACAGAACTGGAAAGACACAGGCAGCAACTCTGCACTGCAGCAGCATTACAATAGCCAAGGCGTGGAAGCAACCCAAAGTCCATCAACAGAGCAGTGGACAAAGAAGAACTGCTACGTGTAGAGGTGGAATATTAGCTTGGGAAAAAAATAAAATCAATGCCACTTGGAGCACCACAGATGAGTCTAGAGGTGATCACGCAACTTGCAGTAAGCGAGAAAGCAAAAGACACCTAACGTATGATATCACTTATAGGGGTTACTTAACAATTGATACCAGTGAAGATATTTCCACAGAGACATCCAACCACAGATTCATTAAGCAAACTTACGGTTCACCAAATGGAAAGGTGTGAGGACTGGATTCATTAGGACACTGGGGTTAACAGAGATATACAAACACATGTGAAATATAAAATCGCCACAGACCTACGGCATACCAAGAGGAGACTACTCAACATTGTGTCATAAGCTACATTGGAGAAGGACCCGAAGAAGAACAGATATATGTATGTGTGTAAAACAACCACATCTTGCACACCTAGAACAAGCAAAACATTGTAATCAAATTTGCTCTGATACAAAACAAAAGTTAAATTTAAAAAACGAACAGCAAGTAATGAGACATAAACTCAAGGGGCTTATCCCTGGAGCACTACATTCTAATTTACAATTTACAACACAACTTCCATTATGGCTCTGTTGCCCTAGTAAACAGATTTGGTAAGGAGAAGTGCTGCCGCCTTCTGGCCGTTTCACAAAACAGCGCTAATGGTCACTTAATATTCAAAATAATTGCAGGCCTGTAAATGACACCTGCGATCAAAAAAAAAAAAAAAATAATCCTGGGGTCGAAAATCGACCAGAAGATTCAAAAGACGTCAACATTTCAAGAAGACAATCTCAAGAGGCATGTTTTACGCCCATTTTGTCTTCCTTTTTTCCTTTAAAATAAAAGGGAATTTAAAAACGCTCAACATCAGCAATTAATAAAGCCATGCAAATCCAATCCACAGAAATGTTCACCTCACAGCCGTCAGAATGATCTTCAGCAAAAAGTCTACAATGGATAAATGCTGAAGGGGTTTCAGAAATCTGTGTACCCACTAGCTGCTGGGGGGAGGTAAACTGGTAACAGCCAGCAGGGAGAACATAATGGAGGTGCGTTTAAGGGTGAAAATTGAGCTACCATGGGATCTGGTCGGTCCGTTGATGCGCCTATCACCTGAGCAGAGCAGAATGGAAAAGACACAGGCTGGCAATCCTGCACGGCAGAAACATTTAATATAGCCAAGACTTGGAAGAAACCAAAATGTCCAGCAACAGAAAAATGCACAAAGAGGAAGTGGGCCATGTCAACAATGGAATATTAGCCGTGGAAAACAATGAAACAGCGCCGTTTGCACCACCATACAAGGACCTAGAGATAACCACGCAACTTGAAGTAAGAAAGAAACTGAAAGACAGACAGCCTATGACATCCCTTATAGGCGTTACCTAAAAATTGATACTCATGAACTTATTTCCAAGAGAAGGAAAAGCATGGATTAAGAAAACAAAATTACGTTTCACCACATGGAAAGGTGAAAGGAATGTATGAATTATGATATGGGGCTTAACAGACATGTACTAATACGTATGAAATATAGAATCACAAAATACCTGTGGAATGCCAAGAGGTCTACTCAAGACTCTATAATAACCTACACGGGAAAGGATTCAAAGAGGCATAGACAGATACGTTGATATGATGAACCGGATTCTGTACACTTAGGAGAAACTGCATTTTCTTTTATCACATTTGCTCTGATACCTAAACAAAATTTAATTTAAAACACAAGAAGTAGGAGATATAAGCTCTTGGGGGTTTGCCCTGGCACATTCCCCTCTAATCTGCAGGCTACTAACACCATTTCCAGGAAAGCTCTGTCGCCCAAGAACCCAGAGCTGCAAACGTAGAAATGCTGCCGCCTTGTGGCCGTTTCCCGCAAGAGCGGCTTTAAGCCCGCAGCCAATGGTCACTTAATAGTCACAAGGACTCAGGGCCAAAAAGGACACCTGCCCTGACATATTGTGCTGAGGTAGGGAATGGACAAAAAAATTCAAAACAGGGGCTCCCCTGGTGGCGCAGCGGTTGAGAGTCCGCCTGCCGACGCAGGGGACACGGGTTCGTGCCCCGGTCCGGGAAGGTCCCACATGCCGTGGAGTGGCTGGGCCCGTGAGCCATGGCCGCTGAGCCTGCGCGTCCAGAGCCTGTGCTCCGCAACGGGAGAGGCCACAACAGTGAGAGGCCCGCGTACCGCAAAAATAAATAAATACATACATAAATAAATACATACATAAATAATTTAAATGGAAAGTGGATAAAAGCTCAACCTCAGGAATTATTAGACTCATGCAAATCTAATCTACAAAAAGTGGGCAACTCACACCTGTCGACTGACGATCAGCAAAAATTCTACAAACAGTCGATACTGAAGGGGTTTTAGAGAAGTGTGTACCCTCTAGCTGCTGGTGAGATGTAAAGTGGTAACAGCCAATAAGAACAGAAAGGAGCTGCCTTTAGAAGTAAAAATTGAGGTACCATTCAATCCAGCAGTCACGCCGCCGGGCCTCTCACCTGAGAAGACCAGAAGCGAGAAGACCCGGGCTGCAACAGCTGCACTGCGGCCTTATTCACAATAGCCGAGACGGTGAAGCTACCAAAATGTCCATCGACAGACGAATGGATTAAGAAGAGGTGGTCCGTGTACACAATGGAATATTAACCACGGAAAACAACGAAACACTGCTCTTTGAGGCACCATAGACGAGCTGGGAGATGATCACAGAACATGGGGTAAGTCGGAAAGCAAAAGACCTATATCCTATGATATCACTTAGAGGCGTTATCTAATAACTGACACAAATGAATGAACATATTTCCACAGAGAAAGACACTCACGGACTTAGAAAACAACTATGCTTATCTAAAAGGAAAGGTGGGCGGAATGGATAAATTAAGATTAGCGTAACCATACGTATACAAATACATATTATATACACATATCAAAAAGACCGACCACGGAGCAAGGGAGGTGTACGGAACACTCTGTAATATTTTACATGGGAAGAGGATCTGGACGTGAATACACGTATATAATGTACAAATGAACCAGACTGTGTACACCCAGGACAAACAATATTCTAATCATTACCCCGATTAAAATAATTTAAAAAACCAACCGGAAGTAATGCGACATAAACTTACGGGCGTTTCTCCTGGCACATTCCATTCTAATTTACAACCTAGGAACAGGACTCCCAGAAATGCTCTGCTGCCCTAGTCCCCAGATTTGGGAATGGGGAAATGCTGCCTCCTTGTGGCCGTCTCCCAAAACAGCAGCTTTAAACCCAGTGCTAATGGTCATGAAGTAGTCACCAAACTTGCAGGCCTGTAAATAACACCTGCCCTCCAAAAAATCCTGGGGTCAAACATCGACCAAAAATTCAAAAGAGGGCAGCATTCCAAGAAAACGATTTCAAGAGGTATACTGTACCCCCACGTTTTTCTTTTCTTTTCTTTTTTGTAAAAGAAAAGAAACAGGCGTGGAGCAATGATGAATTTTAGGAACTTTTAAAGACATGCAAACCCAAATTACACAAACCTATCAGCTCACAGCACTCGGAATGGCCATTAGCAAAAATGCTGCAAACAATAAATGCTGAAGGGATTGTGGAGAAATGCGTACCCTCGGTTCTAAGGGGGACGTGGTAAGAGCCGCTAATGAAAACACAGTGGCGGTGCTTTCAAAAGGGAAACACTGAGCTACTAGTCAATCAGTCACACCCACTGCTGGGCCCATCACCTGAGAAAATGAGAATCAAAAGGCACAGGCTGGCAATCCTGCACTCCAGCAATACTTACCATAGCCAACACCTGGAAGCGACGAAAATGTCCATCAACAGAGGAGTGCACCAAGAAGAAGTGGTCCATGTACACAATGGAATATTACTCCACTAGAAAATATGAATTAAAAAAACAAACATGAGTAAGGAGACATAAGCTTTTGGGGGTTTATCAGGGCACATGGCAGTCTAATTGATAGCTGAGGAACACCACTGGCAGGAAGGTCTGTTTCCCTGGGTACCAGAGTGGGCAACGTAGAAACGCTGCCGGCCTCTGGCCGATACCTGCAACAGCAGCTTGGAAATCTGTGCGAATGGTCACTTCATATGCACAAGTACTGCAGGGCTGCAAAGGAAACCTGCCCTCAAAACGTCCCGACGCAGGTAAAGGCCAAAATAGTTCAAAATGTGGCACATATTTCAAGAAAACCATTTGAAAACGTAAGCTGTCACAACAGCTTGAAAAATAAAAGGACATGCCTCAAAGCTCAATTTCAAGGGATTATGAGACACATGCAAATCCAACCACCAAGAGCTATCAACTCACACCAGTCAGAATAACCATCAGCAAAGAAACTACAAACGATCAACGCTGAAGAGGTTGTGGAGAAATGCATACCCTCCGTTTCAAGTGGGACGTAACCTGGTAAGAGCCACTCATGGGAACAGAATGGAGGTGCCTTTAAAAGGTAAACATTCAGCTACTCTATGATCCAGCAGGCCCACTCCGCGGCCTATAGCCTAAGAAGACAGAACTGGAAAGACACAGGCAGCAACTCTGCACTGCAGCAGCATTACAATAGCCAAGGCGTGGAAGCAACCCAAAGTCCATCAACAGAGCAGTGGACAAAGAAGAACTGCTACGTGTAGAGGTGGAATATTAGCTTGGGAAAAAAATAAAATCAATGCCACTTGGAGCACCACAGATGAGTCTAGAGGTGATCACGCAACTTGCAGTAAGCGAGAAAGCAAAAGACACCTAACGTATGATATCACTTATAGGGGTTACTTAACAATTGATACCAGTGAAGATATTTCCACAGAGACATCCAACCACAGATTCATTAAGCAAACTTACGGTTCACCAAATGGAAAGGTGTGAGGACTGGATTCATTAGGACACTGGGGTTAACAGAGATATACAAACACATGTGAAATATAAAATCGCCACAGACCTACGGCATACCAAGAGGAGACTACTCAACATTGTGTCATAAGCTACATTGGAGAAGGACCCGAAGAAGAACAGATATATGTATGTGTGTAAAACAACCACATCTTGCACACCTAGAACAAGCAAAACATTGTAATCAAATTTGCTCTGATACAAAACAAAAGTTAAATTTAAAAAACGAACAGCAAGTAATGAGACATAAACTCAAGGGGCTTATCCCTGGAGCACTACATTCTAATTTACAATTTACAACACAACTTCCATTATGGCTCTGTTGCCCTAGTAAACAGATTTGGTAAGGAGAAGTGCTGCCGCCTTCTGGCCGTTTCACAAAACAGCGCTAATGGTCACTTAATATTCAAAATAATTGCAGGCCTGTAAATGACACCTGCGATCAAAAAAAAAAAAAAATAATCCTGGGGTCGAAAATCGACCAGAAGATTCAAAAGACGTCAACATTTCAAGAAGACAATCTCAAGAGGCATGTTTTACGCCCATTTTGTCTTCCTTTTTTCCTTTAAAATAAAAGGGAATTTAAAAACGCTCAACATCAGCAATTAATAAAGCCATGCAAATCCAATCCACAGAAATGTTCACCTCACAGCCGTCAGAATGATCTTCAGCAAAAAGTCTACAATGGATAAATGCTGAAGGGGTTTCAGAAATCTGTGTACCCACTAGCTGCTGGGGGGAGGTAAACTGGTAACAGCCAGCAGGGAGAACATAATGGAGGTGCGTTTAAGGGTGAAAATTGAGCTACCATGGGATCTGGTCGGTCCGTTGATGCGCCTATCACCTGAGCAGAGCAGAATGGAAAAGACACAGGCTGGCAATCCTGCACGGCAGAAACATTTAATATAGCCAAGACTTGGAAGAAACCAAAATGTCCAGCAACAGAAAAATGCACAAAGAGGAAGTGGGCCATGTCAACAATGGAATATTAGCCGTGGAAAACAATGAAACAGCGCCGTTTGCACCACCATACAAGGACCTAGAGATAACCACGCAACTTGAAGTAAGAAAGAAACTGAAAGACAGACAGCCTATGACATCCCTTATAGGCGTTACCTAAAAATTGATACTCATGAACTTATTTCCAAGAGAAGGAAAAGCATGGATTAAGAAAACAAAATTACGTTTCACCACATGGAAAGGTGAAAGGAATGTATGAATTATGATATGGGGCTTAACAGACATGTACTAATACGTATGAAATATAGAATCACAAAATACCTGTGGAATGCCAAGAGGTCTACTCAAGACTCTATAATAACCTACACGGGAAAGGATTCAAAGAGGCATAGACAGATACGTTGATATGATGAACCGGATTCTGTACACTTAGGAGAAACTGCATTTTCTTTTATCACATTTGCTCTGATACCTAAACAAAATTTAATTTAAAACACAAGAAGTAGGAGATATAAGCTCTTGGGGGTTTGCCCTGGCACATTCCCCTCTAATCTGCAGGCTACTAACACCATTTCCAGGAAAGCTCTGTCGCCCAAGAACCCAGAGCTGCAAACGTAGAAATGCTGCCGCCTTGTGGCCGTTTCCCGCAAGAGCGGCTTTAAGCCCGCAGCCAATGGTCACTTAATAGTCACAAGGACTCAGGGCCAAAAAGGACACCTGCCCTGACATATTGTGCTGAGGTAGGGAATGGACAAAAAAATTCAAAACAGGGGCTCCCCTGGTGGCGCAGCGGTTGAGAGTCCGCCTGCCGACGCAGGGGACACGGGTTCGTGCCCCGGTCCGGGAAGGTCCCACATGCCGTGGAGTGGCTGGGCCCGTGAGCCATGGCCGCTGAGCCTGCGCGTCCAGAGCCTGTGCTCCGCAACGGGAGAGGCCACAACAGTGAGAGGCCCGCGTACCGCAAAAATAAATAAATACATACATAAATAAATACATACATAAATAATTTAAATGGAAAGTGGATAAAAGCTCAACCTCAGGAATTATTAGACTCATGCAAATCTAATCTACAAAAAGTGGGCAACTCACACCTGTCGACTGACGATCAGCAAAAATTCTACAAACAATCGATACTGAAGGGGTTTTAGAGAAGTGTGTACCCTCTAGCTGCTGGTGAGATGTAAAGTGGTAACAGCCAATAAGAACAGAAAGGAGCTGCCTTTAGAAGTAAAAATTGAGGTACCATTCAATCCAGCAGTCACGCCGCCGGGCCTCTCACCTGAGAAGACCAGAAGCGAGAAGACCCGGGCTGCAACAGCTGCACTGCGGCCTTATTCACAATAGCCGAGACGGTGAAGCTACCAAAATGTCCATCGACAGACGAATGGATTAAGAAGAGGTGGTCCGTGTACACAATGGAATATTAACCACGGAAAACAACGAAACACTGCTCTTTGAGGCACCATAGACGAGCTGGGAGATGATCACAGAACATGGGGTAAGTCGGAAAGCAAAAGACCTATATCCTATGATATCACTTAGAGGCGTTATCTAATAACTGACACAAATGAATGAACATATTTCCACAGAGAAAGACACTCACGGACTTAGAAAACAACTATGCTTATCTAAAAGGAAAGGTGGGCGGAATGGATAAATTAAGATTAGCGTAACCATACGTATACAAATACATATTATATACACATATCAAAAAGACCGACCACGGAGCAAGGGAGGTGTACGGAACACTCTGTAATATTTTACATGGGAAGAGGATCTGGACGTGAATACACGTATATAATGTACAAATGAACCAGACTGTGTACACCCAGGACAAACAATATTCTAATCATTACCCCGATTAAAATAATTTAAAAAACCAACCGGAAGTAATGCGACATAAACTTACGGGCGTTTCTCCTGGCACATTCCATTCTAATTTACAACCTAGGAACAGGACTCCCAGAAATGCTCTGCTGCCCTAGTCCCCAGATTTGGGAATGGGGAAATGCTGCCTCCTTGTGGCCGTCTCCCAAAACAGCAGCTTTAAACCCAGTGCTAATGGTCATGAAGTAGTCACCAAACTTGCAGGCCTGTAAATAACACCTGCCCTCCAAAAAATCCTGGGGTCAAACATCGACCAAAAATTCAAAAGAGGGCAGCATTCCAAGAAAACGATTTCAAGAGGTATACTGTACCCCCACGTTTTTCTTTTCTTTTCTTTTTTGTAAAAGAAAAGAAACAGGCGTGGAGCAATGATGAATTTTAGGAACTTTTAAAGACATGCAAACCCAAATTACACAAACCTATCAGCTCACAGCACTCGGAATGGCCATTAGCAAAAATGCTGCAAACAATAAATGCTGAAGGGATTGTGGAGAAATGCGTACCCTCGGTTCTAAGGGGGACGTGGTAAGAGCCGCTAATGAAAACACAGTGGCGGTGCTTTCAAAAGGGAAACACTGAGCTACTAGTCAATCAGTCACACCCACTGCTGGGCCCATCACCTGAGAAAATGAGAATCAAAAGGCACAGGCTGGCAATCCTGCACTCCAGCAATACTTACCATAGCCAACACCTGGAAGCGACGAAAATGTCCATCAACAGAGGAGTGCACCAAGAAGAAGTGGTCCATGTACACAATGGAATATTACTCCACTAGAAAATATGAATTAAAAAAACAAACATGAGTAAGGAGACATAAGCTTTTGGGGGTTTATCAGGGCACATGGCAGTCTAATTGATAGCTGAGGAACACCACTGGCAGGAAGGTCTGTTTCCCTGGGTACCAGAGTGGGCAACGTAGAAACGCTGCCGGCCTCTGGCCGATACCTGCAACAGCAGCTTGGAAATCTGTGCGAATGGTCACTTCATATGCACAAGTACTGCAGGGCTGCAAAGGAAACCTGCCCTCAAAACGTCCCGACGCAGGTAAAGGCCAAAATAGTTCAAAATGTGGCACATATTTCAAGAAAACCATTTGAAAACGTAAGCTGTCACAACAGCTTGAAAAATAAAAGGACATGCCTCAAAGCTCAATTTCAAGGGATTATGAGACACATGCAAATCCAACCACCAAGAGCTATCAACTCACACCAGTCAGAATAACCATCAGCAAAGAAACTACAAACGATCAACGCTGAAGAGGTTGTGGAGAAATGCATACCCTCCGTTTCAAGTGGGACGTAACCTGGTAAGAGCCACTCATGGGAACAGAATGGAGGTGCCTTTAAAAGGTAAACATTCAGCTACTCTATGATCCAGCAGGCCCACTCCGCGGCCTATAGCCTAAGAAGACAGAACTGGAAAGACACAGGCAGCAACTCTGCACTGCAGCAGCATTACAATAGCCAAGGCGTGGAAGCAACCCAAAGTCCATCAACAGAGCAGTGGACAAAGAAGAACTGCTACGTGTAGAGGTGGAATATTAGCTTGGGAAAAAAATAAAATCAATGCCACTTGGAGCACCACAGATGAGTCTAGAGGTGATCACGCAACTTGCAGTAAGCGAGAAAGCAAAAGACACCTAACGTATGATATCACTTATAGGGGTTACTTAACAATTGATACCAGTGAAGATATTTCCACAGAGACATCCAACCACAGATTCATTAAGCAAACTTACGGTTCACCAAATGGAAAGGTGTGAGGACTGGATACATTAGGACACTGGGGTTAACAGAGATATACAAACACATGTGAAATATAAAATCGCCACAGACCTACGGCATACCAAGAGGAGACTACTCAACATTGTGTCATAAGCTACATTGGAGAAGGACCCGAAGAAGAACAGATATATGTATGTGTGTAAAACAACCACATCTTGCACACCTAGAACAAGCAAAACATTGTAATCAAATTTGCTCTGATACAAAACAAAAGTTAAATTTAAAAAACGAACAGCAAGTAATGAGACATAAACTCAAGGGGCTTATCCCTGGAGCACTACATTCTAATTTACAATTTACAACACAACTTCCATTATGGCTCTGTTGCCCTAGTAAACAGATTTGGTAAGGAGAAGTGCTGCCGCCTTCTGGCCGTTTCACACAACAGCGCTAATGGTCACTTAATATTCAAAATAATTGCAGGCCTGTAAATGACACCTGCGATCAAAAAAAAAAAAAATAATCCTGGGGTCGAAAATCGACCAGAAGATTCAAAAGACGTCAACATTTCAAGAAGACAATCTCAAGAGGCATGTTTTACGCCCATTTTGTCTTCCTTTTTTCCCTTAAAATAAAAGGGAATTTAAAAACGCTCAACATCAGCAATTAATAAAGCCATGCAAATCCAATCCAGAGAAATGTTCACCTCACAGCCGTCAGAATGATCTTCAGCAAAAAGTCTACAATGGATAAATGCTGAAGGGGTTTCAGAAATCTGTGTACCCACTAGCTGCTGGGGGGAGGTAAACTGGTAACAGCCAGCAGGGAGAACATAATGGAGGTGCGTTTAAGGGTGAAAATTGAGCTACCATGGGATCTGGTCGGTCCGTTGATGCGCCTATCACCTGAGCAGAGCAGAATGGAAAAGACACAGGCTGGCAATCCTGCACGGCAGAAACATTTAATATAGCCAAGACTTGGAAGAAACCAAAATGTCCAGCAACAGAAAAATGCACAAAGAGGAAGTGGGCCATGTCAACAATGGAATATTAGCCGTGGAAAACAATGAAACAGCGCCGTTTGCACCACCATACAAGGACCTAGAGATAACCACGCAACTTGAAGTAAGAAAGAAACTGAAAGACAGACAGCCTATGACATCCCTTATAGGCGTTACCTAAAAATTGATACTCATGAACTTATTTCCAAGAGAAGGAAAAGCATGGATTAAGAAAACAAAATTACGTTTCACCACATGGAAAGGTGAAAGGAATGTATGAATTATGATATGGGGCTTAACAGACATGTACTAATACGTATGAAATATAGAATCACAAAATACCTGTGGAATGCCAAGAGGTCTACTCAAGACTCTATAATAACCTACACGGGAAAGGATTCAAAGAGGCATAGACAGATACGTTGATATGATGAACCGGATTCTGTACACTTAGGAGAAACTGCATTTTCTTTTATCACATTTGCTCTGATACCTAAACAAAATTTAATTTAAAACACAAGAAGTAGGAGATATAAGCTCTTGGGGGTTTGCCCTGGCACATTCCCCTCTAATCTGCAGGCTACTAACACCATTTCCAGGAAAGCTCTGTCGCCCAAGAACCCAGAGCTGCAAACGTAGAAATGCTGCCGCCTTGTGGCCGTTTCCCGCAAGAGCGGCTTTAAGCCCGCAGCCAATGGTCACTTAATAGTCACAAGGACTCAGGGCCAAAAAGGACACCTGCCCTGACATATTGTGCTGAGGTAGGGAATGGACAAAAAAATTCAAAACAGGGGCTCCCCTGGTGGCGCAGCGGTTGAGAGTCCGCCTGCCGACGCAGGGGACACGGGTTCGTGCCCCGGTCCGGGAAGATCCCACATGCCGTGGAGTGGCTGGGCCCGTGAGCCATGGCCGCTGAGCCTGCGCGTCCAGAGCCTGTGCTCCGCAACGGGAGAGGCCACAACAGTGAGAGGCCCGCGTACCGCAAAAATAAATAAATACATACATAAATAAATACATACATAAATAAATTAAATGGAAAGTGGATAAAAGCTCAACCTCAGGAATTATTAGACTCATGCAAATCTAATCTACAAAAAGTGGGCAACTCACACCTGTCGACTGACGATCAGCAAAAATTCTACAAACAATCGATACTGAAGGGGTTTTAGAGAAGTGTGTACCCTCTAGCTGCTGGTGAGATGTAAAGTGGTAACAGCCAATAAGAACAGAAAGGAGCTGCCTTTAGAAGTAAAAATTGAGGTACCATTCAATCCAGCAGTCACGCCGCCGGGCCTCTCACCTGAGAAGACCAGAAGCGAGAAGACCCGGGCTGCAACAGCTGCACTGCGGCCTTATTCACAATAGCCGAGACGGTGAAGCTACCAAAATGTCCATCGACAGACGAATGGATTAAGAAGAGGTGGTCCGTGTACACAATGGAATATTAACCACGGAAAACAACGAAACACTGCTCTTTGAGGCACCATAGACGAGCTGGGAGATGATCACAGAACATGGGGTAAGTCGGAAAGCAAAAGACCTATATCCTATGATATCACTTAGAGGCGTTATCTAATAACTGACACAAATGAATGAACATATTTCCACAGAGAAAGACACTCACGGACTTAGAAAACAACTATGCTTATCTAAAAGGAAAGGTGGGCGGAATGGATAAATTAAGATTAGCGTAACCATACGTATACAAATACATATTATATACACATATCAAAAAGACCGACCACGGAGCAAGGGAGGTGTACGGAACACTCTGTAATATTTTACATGGGAAGAGGATCTGGACGTGAATACACGTATATAATGTACAAATGAACCAGACTGTGTACACCCAGGACAAACAATATTCTAATCATTACCCCGATTAAAATAATTTAAAAAACCAACCGGAAGTAATGCGACATAAACTTACGGGCGTTTCTCCTGGCACATTCCATTCTAATTTACAACCTAGGAACAGGACTCCCAGAAATGCTCTGCTGCCCTAGTCCCCAGATTTGGGAATGGGGAAATGCTGCCTCCTTGTGGCCGTCTCCCAAAACAGCAGCTTTAAACCCAGTGCTAATGGTCATGAAGTAGTCACCAAACTTGCAGGCCTGTAAATAACACCTGCCCTCCAAAAAATCCTGGGGTCAAACATCGACCAAAAATTCAAAAGAGGGCAGCATTCCAAGAAAACGATTTCAAGAGGTATACTGTACCCCCACGTTTTTCTTTTCTTTTCTTTTTTGTAAAAGAAAAGAAACAGGCGTGGAGCAATGATGAATTTTAGGAACTTTTAAAGACATGCAAACCCAAATTACACAAACCTATCAGCTCACAGCACTCGGAATGGCCATTAGCAAAAATGCTGCAAACAATAAATGCTGAAGGGATTGTGGAGAAATGCGTACCCTCGGTTCTAAGGGGGACGTGGTAAGAGCCGCTAATGAAAACACAGTGGCGGTGCTTTCAAAAGGGAAACACTGAGCTACTAGTCAATCAGTCACACCCACTGCTGGGCCCATCACCTGAGAAAATGAGAATCAAAAGGCACAGGCTGGCAATCCTGCACTCCAGCAATACTTACCATAGCCAACACCTGGAAGCGACGAAAATGTCCATCAACAGAGGAGTGCACCAAGAAGAAGTGGTCCATGTACACAATGGAATATTACTCCACTAGAAAATATGAATTAAAAAAACAAACATGAGTAAGGAGACATAAGCTTTTGGGGGTTTATCAGGGCACATGGCAGTCTAATTGATAGCTGAGGAACACCACTGGCAGGAAGGTCTGTTTCCCTGGGTACCAGAGTGGGCAACGTAGAAACGCTGCCGGCCTCTGGCCGATACCTGCAACAGCAGCTTGGAAATCTGTGCGAATGGTCACTTCATATGCACAAGTACTGCAGGGCTGCAAAGGAAACCTGCCCTCAAAACGTCCCGACGCAGGTAAAGGCCAAAATAGTTCAAAATGTGGCACATATTTCAAGAAAACCATTTGAAAACGTAAGCTGTCACAACAGCTTGAAAAATAAAAGGACATGCCTCAAAGCTCAATTTCAAGGGATTATGAGACACATGCAAATCCAACCACCAAGAGCTATCAACTCACACCAGTCAGAATAACCATCAGCAAAGAAACTACAAACGATCAACGCTGAAGAGGTTGTGGAGAAATGCATACCCTCCGTTTCAAGTGGGACGTAACCTGGTAAGAGCCACTCATGGGAACAGAATGGAGGTGCCTTTAAAAGGTAAACATTCAGCTACTCTATGATCCAGCAGGCCCACTCCGCGGCCTATAGCCTAAGAAGACAGAACTGGAAAGACACAGGCAGCAACTCTGCACTGCAGCAGCATTACAATAGCCAAGGCGTGGAAGCAACCCAAAGTCCATCAACAGAGCAGTGGACAAAGAAGAACTGCTACGTGTAGAGGTGGAATATTAGCTTGGGAAAAAAATAAAATCAATGCCACTTGGAGCACCACAGATGAGTCTAGAGGTGATCACGCAACTTGCAGTAAGCGAGAAAGCAAAAGACACCTAACGTATGATATCACTTATAGGGGTTACTTAACAATTGATACCAGTGAAGATATTTCCACAGAGACATCCAACCACAGATTCATTAAGCAAACTTACGGTTCACCAAATGGAAAGGTGTGAGGACTGGATTCATTAGGACACTGGGGTTAACAGAGATATACAAACACATGTGAAATATAAAATCGCCACAGACCTACGGCATACCAAGAGGAGACTACTCAACATTGTGTCATAAGCTACATTGGAGAAGGACCCGAAGAAGAACAGATATATGTATGTGTGTAAAACAACCACATCTTGCACACCTAGAACAAGCAAAACATTGTAATCAAATTTGCTCTGATACAAAACAAAAGTTAAATTTAAAAAACGAACAGCAAGTAATGAGACATAAACTCAAGGGGCTTATCCCTGGAGCACTACATTCTAATTTACAATTTACAACACAACTTCCATTATGGCTCTGTTGCCCTAGTAAACAGATTTGGTAAGGAGAAGTGCTGCCGCCTTCTGGCCGTTTCACACAACAGCGCTAATGGTCACTTAATATTCAAAATAATTGCAGGCCTGTAAATGACACCTGCGATCAAAAAAAAAAAAAAATAATCCTGGGGTCGAAAATCGACCAGAAGATTCAAAAGACGTCAACATTTCAAGAAGACAATCTCAAGAGGCATGTTTTACGCCCATTTTGTCTTCCTTTTTTCCCTTAAAATAAAAGGGAATTTAAAAACGCTCAACATCAGCAATTAATAAAGCCATGCAAATCCAATCCACAGAAATGTTCACCTCACAGCCGTCAGAATGATCTTCAGCAAAAAGTCTACAATGGATAAATGCTGAAGGGGTTTCAGAAATCTGTGTACCCACTAGCTGCTGGGGGGAGGTAAACTGGTAACAGCCAGCAGGGAGAACATAATGGAGGTGCGTTTAAGGGTGAAAATTGAGCTACCATGGGATCTGGTCGGTCCGTTGATGCGCCTATCACCTGAGCAGAGCAGAATGGAAAAGACACAGGCTGGCAATCCTGCACGGCAGAAACATTTAATATAGCCAAGACTTGGAAGAAACCAAAATGTCCAGCAACAGAAAAATGCACAAAGAGGAAGTGGGCCATGTCAACAATGGAATATTAGCCGTGGAAAACAATGAAACAGCGCCGTTTGCACCACCATACAAGGACCTAGAGATAACCACGCAACTTGAAGTAAGAAAGAAACTGAAAGACAGACAGCCTATGACATCCCTTATAGGCGTTACCTAAAAATTGATACTCATGAACTTATTTCCAAGAGAAGGAAAAGCATGGATTAAGAAAACAAAATTACGTTTCACCACATGGAAAGGTGAAAGGAATGTATGAATTATGATATGGGGCTTAACAGACATGTACTAATACGTATGAAATATAGAATCACAAAATACCTGTGGAATGCCAAGAGGTCTACTCAAGACTCTATAATAACCTACACGGGAAAGGATTCAAAGAGGCATAGACAGATACGTTGATATGATGAACCGGATTCTGTACACTTAGGAGAAACTGCATTTTCTTTTATCACATTTGCTCTGATACCTAAACAAAATTTAATTTAAAACACAAGAAGTAGGAGATATAAGCTCTTGGGGGTTTGCCCTGGCACATTCCCCTCTAATCTGCAGGCTACTAACACCATTTCCAGGAAAGCTCTGTCGCCCAAGAACCCAGAGCTGCAAACGTAGAAATGCTGCCGCCTTGTGGCCGTTTCCCGCAAGAGCGGCTTTAAGCCCGCAGCCAATGGTCACTTAATAGTCACAAGGACTCAGGGCCAAAAAGGACACCTGCCCTGACATATTGTGCTGAGGTAGGGAATGGACAAAAAAATTCAAAACAGGGGCTCCCCTGGTGGCGCAGCGGTTGAGAGTCCGCCTGCCGACGCAGGGGACACGGGTTCGTGCCCCGGTCCGGGAAGGTCCCACATGCCGTGGAGTGGCTGGGCCCGTGAGCCATGGCCGCTGAGCCTGCGCGTCCAGAGCCTGTGCTCCGCAACGGGAGAGGCCACAACAGTGAGAGGCCCGCGTACCGCAAAAATAAATAAATACATACATAAATAAATACATACATAAATAATTTAAATGGAAAGTGGATAAAAGCTCAACCTCAGGAATTATTAGACTCATGCAAATCTAATCTACAAAAAGTGGGCAACTCACACCTGTCGACTGACGATCAGCAAAAATTCTACAAACAATCGATACTGAAGGGGTTTTAGAGAAGTGTGTACCCTCTAGCTGCTGGTGAGATGTAAAGTGGTAACAGCCAATAAGAACAGAAAGGAGCTGCCTTTAGAAGTAAAAATTGAGGTACCATTCAATCCAGCAGTCACGCCGCCGGGCCTCTCACCTGAGAAGACCAGAAGCGAGAAGACCCGGGCTGCAACAGCTGCACTGCGGCCTTATTCACAATAGCCGAGACGGTGAAGCTACCAAAATGTCCATCGACAGACGAATGGATTAAGAAGAGGTGGTCCGTGTACACAATGGAATATTAACCACGGAAAACAACGAAACACTGCTCTTTGAGGCACCATAGACGAGCTGGGAGATGATCACAGAACATGGGGTAAGTCGGAAAGCAAAAGACCTATATCCTATGATATCACTTAGAGGCGTTATCTAATAACTGACACAAATGAATGAACATATTTCCACAGAGAAAGACACTCACGGACTTAGAAAACAACTATGCTTATCTAAAAGGAAAGGTGGGCGGAATGGATAAATTAAGATTAGCGTAACCATACGTATACAAATACATATTATATACACATATCAAAAAGACCGACCACGGAGCAAGGGAGGTGTACGGAACACTCTGTAATATTTTACATGGGAAGAGGATCTGGACGTGAATACACGTATATAATGTACAAATGAACCAGATTGTGTACACCCAGGACAAACAATATTCTAATCATTACCCCGATTAAAATAATTTAAAAAACCAACCGGAAGTAATGCGACATAAACTTACGGGCGTTTCTCCTGGCACATTCCATTCTAATTTACAACCTAGGAACAGGACTCCCAGAAATGCTCTGCTGCCCTAGTCCCCAGATTTGGGAATGGGGAAATGCTGCCTCCTTGTGGCCGTCTCCCAAAACAGCAGCTTTAAACCCAGTGCTAATGGTCATGAAGTAGTCACCAAACTTGCAGGCCTGTAAATAACACCTGCCCTCCAAAAAATCCTGGGGTCAAACATCGACCAAAAATTCAAAAGAGGGCAGCATTCCAAGAAAACGATTTCAAGAGGTATACTGTACCCCCACGTTTTTCTTTTCTTTTCTTTTTTGTAAAAGAAAAGAAACAGGCGTGGAGCAATGATGAATTTTAGGAACTTTTAAAGACATGCAAACCCAAATTACACAAACCTATCAGCTCACAGCACTCGGAATGGCCATTAGCAAAAATGCTGCAAACAATAAATGCTGAAGGGATTGTGGAGAAATGCGTACCCTCGGTTCTAAGGGGGACGTGGTAAGAGCCGCTAATGAAAACACAGTGGCGGTGCTTTCAAAAGGGAAACACTGAGCTACTAGTCAATCAGTCACACCCACTGCTGGGCCCATCACCTGAGAAAATGAGAATCAAAAGGCACAGGCTGGCAATCCTGCACTCCAGCAATACTTACCATAGCCAACACCTGGAAGCGACGAAAATGTCCATCAACAGAGGAGTGCACCAAGAAGAAGTGGTCCATGTACACAATGGAATATTACTCCACTAGAAAATATGAATTAAAAAAACAAACATGAGTAAGGAGACATAAGCTTTTGGGGGTTTATCAGGGCACATGGCAGTCTAATTGATAGCTGAGGAACACCACTGGCAGGAAGGTCTGTTTCCCTGGGTACCAGAGTGGGCAACGTAGAAACGCTGCCGGCCTCTGGCCGATACCTGCAACAGCAGCTTGGAAATCTGTGCGAATGGTCACTTCATATGCACAAGTACTGCAGGGCTGCAAAGGAAACCTGCCCTCAAAACGTCCCGACGCAGGTAAAGGCCAAAATAGTTCAAAATGTGGCACATATTTCAAGAAAACCATTTGAAAACGTAAGCTGTCACAACAGCTTGAAAAATAAAAGGACATGCCTCAAAGCTCAATTTCAAGGGATTATGAGACACATGCAAATCCAGCCACCAAGAGCTATCAACTCACACCAGTCAGAATAACCATCAGCAAAGAAACTACAAACGATCAACGCTGAAGAGGTTGTGGAGAAATGCATACCCTCCGTTTCAAGTGGGACGTAACCTGGTAAGAGCCACTCATGGGAACAGAATGGAGGTGCCTTTAAAAGGTAAACATTCAGCTACTCTATGATCCAGCAGGCCCACTCCGCGGCCTATAGCCTAAGAAGACAGAACTGGAAAGACACAGGCAGCAACTCTGCACTGCAGCAGCATTACAATAGCCAAGGCGTGGAAGCAACCCAAAGTCCATCAACAGAGCAGTGGACAAAGAAGAACTGCTACGTGTAGAGGTGGAATATTAGCTTGGGAAAAAAATAAAATCAATGCCACTTGGAGCACCACAGATGAGTCTAGAGGTGATCACGCAACTTGCAGTAAGCGAGAAAGCAAAAGACACCTAACGTATGATATCACTTATAGGGGTTACTTAACAATTGATACCAGTGAAGATATTTCCACAGAGACATCCAACCACAGATTCATTAAGCAAACTTACGGTTCACCAAATGGAAAGGTGTGAGGACTGGATACATTAGGACACTGGGGTTAACAGAGATATACAAACACATGTGAAATATAAAATCGCCACAGACCTACGGCATACCAAGAGGAGACTACTCAACATTGTGTCATAAGCTACATTGGAGAAGGACCCGAAGAAGAACAGATATATGTATGTGTGTAAAACAACCACATCTTGCACACCTAGAACAAGCAAAACATTGTAATCAAATTTGCTCTGATACAAAACAAAAGTTAAATTTAAAAAACGAACAGCAAGTAATGAGACATAAACTCAAGGGGCTTATCCCTGGAGCACTACATTCTAATTTACAATTTACAACACAACTTCCATTATGGCTCTGTTGCCCTAGTAAACAGATTTGGTAAGGAGAAGTGCTGCCGCCTTCTGGCCGTTTCACAAAACAGCGCTAATGGTCACTTAATATTCAAAATAATTGCAGGCCTGTAAATGACACCTGCGATCAAAAAAAAAAAAAAAATAATCCTGGGGTCGAAAATCGACCAGAAGATTCAAAAGACGTCAACATTTCAAGAAGACAATCTCAAGAGGCATGTTTTACGCCCATTTTGTCTTCCTTTTTTCCTTTAAAATAAAAGGGAATTTAAAAACGCTCAACATCAGCAATTAATAAAGCCATGCAAATCCAATCCACAGAAATGTTCACCTCACAGCCGTCAGAATGATCTTCAGCAAAAAGTCTACAATGGATAAATGCTGAAGGGGTTTCAGAAATCTGTGTACCCACTAGCTGCTGGGGGGAGGTAAACTGGTAACAGCCAGCAGGGAGAACATAATGGAGGTGCGTTTAAGGGTGAAAATTGAGCTACCATGGGATCTGGTCGGTCCGTTGATGCGCCTATCACCTGAGCAGAGCAGAATGGAAAAGACACAGGCTGGCAATCCTGCACGGCAGAAACATTTAATATAGCCAAGACTTGGAAGAAACCAAAATGTCCAGCAACAGAAAAATGCACAAAGAGGAAGTGGGCCATGTCAACAATGGAATATTAGCCGTGGAAAACAATGAAACAGCGCCGTTTGCACCACCATACAAGGACCTAGAGATAACCACGCAACTTGAAGTAAGAAAGAAACTGAAAGACAGACAGCCTATGACATCCCTTATAGGCGTTACCTAAAAATTGATACTCATGAACTTATTTCCAAGAGAAGGAAAAGCATGGATTAAGAAAACAAAATTACGTTTCACCACATGGAAAGGTGAAAGGAATGTATGAATTATGATATGGGGCTTAACAGACATGTACTAATACGTATGAAATATAGAATCACAAAATACCTGTGGAATGCCAAGAGGTCTACTCAAGACTCTATAATAACCTACACGGGAAAGGATTCAAAGAGGCATAGACAGATACGTTGATATGATGAACCGGATTCTGTACACTTAGGAGAAACTGCATTTTCTTTTATCACATTTGCTCTGATACCTAAACAAAATTTAATTTAAAACACAAGAAGTAGGAGATATAAGCTCTTGGGGGTTTGCCCTGGCACATTCCCCTCTAATCTGCAGGCTACTAACACCATTTCCAGGAAAGCTCTGTCGCCCAAGAACCCAGAGCTGCAAACGTAGAAATGCTGCCGCCTTGTGGCCGTTTCCCGCAAGAGCGGCTTTAAGCCCGCAGCCAATGGTCACTTAATAGTCACAAGGACTCAGGGCCAAAAAGGACACCTGCCCTGACATATTGTGCTGAGGTAGGGAATGGACAAAAAAATTCAAAACAGGGGCTCCCCTGGTGGCGCAGCGGTTGAGAGTCCGCCTGCCGACGCAGGGGACACGGGTTCGTGCCCCGGTCCGGGAAGATCCCACATGCCGTGGAGTGGCTGGGCCCGTGAGCCATGGCCGCTGAGCCTGCGCGTCCAGAGCCTGTGCTCCGCAACGGGAGAGGCCACAACAGTGAGAGGCCCGCGTACCGCAAAAATAAATAAATACATACATAAATAAATACATACATAAATAAATTAAATGGAAAGTGGATAAAAGCTCAACCTCAGGAATTATTAGACTCATGCAAATCTAATCTACAAAAAGTGGGCAACTCACACCTGTCGACTGACGATCAGCAAAAATTCTACAAACAATCGATACTGAAGGGGTTTTAGAGAAGTGTGTACCCTCTAGCTGCTGGTGAGATGTAAAGTGGTAACAGCCAATAAGAACAGAAAGGAGCTGCCTTTAGAAGTAAAAATTGAGGTACCATTCAATCCAGCAGTCACGCCGCCGGGCCTCTCACCTGAGAAGACCAGAAGCGAGAAGACCCGGGCTGCAACAGCTGCACTGCGGCCTTATTCACAATAGCCGAGACGGTGAAGCTACCAAAATGTCCATCGACAGACGAATGGATTAAGAAGAGGTGGTCCGTGTACACAATGGAATATTAACCACGGAAAACAACGAAACACTGCTCTTTGAGGCACCATAGACGAGCTGGGAGATGATCACAGAACATGGGGTAAGTCGGAAAGCAAAAGACCTATATCCTATGATATCACTTAGAGGCGTTATCTAATAACTGACACAAATGAATGAACATATTTCCACAGAGAAAGACACTCACGGACTTAGAAAACAACTATGCTTATCTAAAAGGAAAGGTGGGCGGAATGGATAAATTAAGATTAGCGTAACCATACGTATACAAATACATATTATATACACATATCAAAAAGACCGACCACGGAGCAAGGGAGGTGTACGGAACACTCTGTAATATTTTACATGGGAAGAGGATCTGGACGTGAATACACGTATATAATGTACAAATGAACCAGACTGTGTACACCCAGGACAAACAATATTCTAATCATTACCCCGATTAAAATAATTTAAAAAACCAACCGGAAGTAATGCGACATAAACTTACGGGCGTTTCTCCTGGCACATTCCATTCTAATTTACAACCTAGGAACAGGACTCCCAGAAATGCTCTGCTGCCCTAGTCCCCAGATTTGGGAATGGGGAAATGCTGCCTCCTTGTGGCCGTCTCCCAAAACAGCAGCTTTAAACCCAGTGCTAATGGTCATGAAGTAGTCACCAAACTTGCAGGCCTGTAAATAACACCTGCCCTCCAAAAAATCCTGGGGTCAAACATCGACCAAAAATTCAAAAGAGGGCAGCATTCCAAGAAAACGATTTCAAGAGGTATACTGTACCCCCACGTTTTTCTTTTCTTTTCTTTTTTGTAAAAGAAAAGAAACAGGCGTGGAGCAATGATGAATTTTAGGAACTTTTAAAGACATGCAAACCCAAATTACACAAACCTATCAGCTCACAGCACTCGGAATGGCCATTAGCAAAAATGCTGCAAACAATAAATGCTGAAGGGATTGTGGAGAAATGCGTACCCTCGGTTCTAAGGGGGACGTGGTAAGAGCCGCTAATGAAAACACAGTGGCGGTGCTTTCAAAAGGGAAACACTGAGCTACTAGTCAATCAGTCACACCCACTGCTGGGCCCATCACCTGAGAAAATGAGAATCAAAAGGCACAGGCTGGCAATCCTGCACTCCAGCAATACTTACCATAGCCAACACCTGGAAGCGACGAAAATGTCCATCAACAGAGGAGTGCACCAAGAAGAAGTGGTCCATGTACACAATGGAATATTACTCCACTAGAAAATATGAATTAAAAAAACAAACATGAGTAAGGAGACATAAGCTTTTGGGGGTTTATCAGGGCACATGGCAGTCTAATTGATAGCTGAGGAACACCACTGGCAGGAAGGTCTGTTTCCCTGGGTACCAGAGTGGGCAACGTAGAAACGCTGCCGGCCTCTGGCCGATACCTGCAACAGCAGCTTGGAAATCTGTGCGAATGGTCACTTCATATGCACAAGTACTGCAGGGCTGCAAAGGAAACCTGCCCTCAAAACGTCCCGACGCAGGTAAAGGCCAAAATAGTTCAAAATGTGGCACATATTTCAAGAAAACCATTTGAAAACGTAAGCTGTCACAACAGCTTGAAAAATAAAAGGACATGCCTCAAAGCTCAATTTCAAGGGATTATGAGACACATGCAAATCCAACCACCAAGAGCTATCAACTCACACCAGTCAGAATAACCATCAGCAAAGAAACTACAAACGATCAACGCTGAAGAGGTTGTGGAGAAATGCATACCCTCCGTTTCAAGTGGGACGTAACCTGGTAAGAGCCACTCATGGGAACAGAATGGAGGTGCCTTTAAAAGGTAAACATTCAGCTACTCTATGATCCAGCAGGCCCACTCCGCGGCCTATAGCCTAAGAAGACAGAACTGGAAAGACACAGGCAGCAACTCTGCACTGCAGCAGCATTACAATAGCCAAGGCGTGGAAGCAACCCAAAGTCCATCAACAGAGCAGTGGACAAAGAAGAACTGCTACGTGTAGAGGTGGAATATTAGCTTGGGAAAAAAATAAAATCAATGCCACTTGGAGCACCACAGATGAGTCTAGAGGTGATCACGCAACTTGCAGTAAGCGAGAAAGCAAAAGACACCTAACGTATGATATCACTTATAGGGGTTACTTAACAATTGATACCAGTGAAGATATTTCCACAGAGACATCCAACCACAGATTCATTAAGCAAACTTACGGTTCACCAAATGGAAAGGTGTGAGGACTGGATACATTAGGACACTGGGGTTAACAGAGATATACAAACACATGTGAAATATAAAATCGCCACAGACCTACGGCATACCAAGAGGAGACTACTCAACATTGTGTCATAAGCTACATTGGAGAAGGACCCGAAGAAGAACAGATATATGTATGTGTGTAAAACAACCACATCTTGCACACCTAGAACAAGCAAAACATTGTAATCAAATTTGCTCTGATACAAAACAAAAGTTAAATTTAAAAAACGAACAGCAAGTAATGAGACATAAACTCAAGGGGCTTATCCCTGGAGCACTACATTCTAATTTACAATTTACAACACAACTTCCATTATGGCTCTGTTGCCCTAGTAAACAGATTTGGTAAGGAGAAGTGCTGCCGCCTTCTGGCCGTTTCACACAACAGCGCTAATGGTCACTTAATATTCAAAATAATTGCAGGCCTGTAAATGACACCTGCGATCAAAAAAAAAAAAAAATAATCCTGGGGTCGAAAATCGACCAGAAGATTCAAAAGACGTCAACATTTCAAGAAGACAATCTCAAGAGGCATGTTTTACGCCCATTTTGTCTTCCTTTTTTCCCTTAAAATAAAAGGGAATTTAAAAACGCTCAACATCAGCAATTAATAAAGCCATGCAAATCCAATCCAGAGAAATGTTCACCTCACAGCCGTCAGAATGATCTTCAGCAAAAAGTCTACAATGGATAAATGCTGAAGGGGTTTCAGAAATCTGTGTACCCACTAGCTGCTGGGGGGAGGTAAACTGGTAACAGCCAGCAGGGAGAACATAATGGAGGTGCGTTTAAGGGTGAAAATTGAGCTACCATGGGATCTGGTCGGTCCGTTGATGCGCCTATCACCTGAGCAGAGCAGAATGGAAAAGACACAGGCTGGCAATCCTGCACGGCAGAAACATTTAATATAGCCAAGACTTGGAAGAAACCAAAATGTCCAGCAACAGAAAAATGCACAAAGAGGAAGTGGGCCATGTCAACAATGGAATATTAGCCGTGGAAAACAATGAAATAGCGCCGTTTGCACCACCATACAAGGACCTAGAGATAACCACGCAACTTGAAGTAAGAAAGAAACTGAAAGACAGACAGCCTATGACATCCCTTATAGGCGTTACCTAAAAATTGATACTCATGAACTTATTTCCAAGAGAAGGAAAAGCATGGATTAAGAAAACAAAATTACGTTTCACCACATGGAAAGGTGAAAGGAATGTATGAATTATGATATGGGGCTTAACAGACATGTACTAATACGTATGAAATATAGAATCACAAAATACCTGTGGAATGCCAAGAGGTCTACTCAAGACTCTATAATAACCTACACGGGAAAGGATTCAAAGAGGCATAGACAGATACGTTGATATGATGAACCGGATTCTGTACACTTAGGAGAAACTGCATTTTCTTTTATCACATTTGCTCTGATACCTAAACAAAATTTAATTTAAAACACAAGAAGTAGGAGATATAAGCTCTTGGGGGTTTGCCCTGGCACATTCCCCTCTAATCTGCAGGCTACTAACACCATTTCCAGGAAAGCTCTGTCGCCCAAGAACCCAGAGCTGCAAACGTAGAAATGCTGCCGCCTTGTGGCCGTTTCCCGCAAGAGCGGCTTTAAGCCCGCAGCCAATGGTCACTTAATAGTCACAAGGACTCAGGGCCAAAAAGGACACCTGCCCTGACATATTGTGCTGAGGTAGGGAATGGACAAAAAAATTCAAAACAGGGGCTCCCCTGGTGGCGCAGCGGTTGAGAGTCCGCCTGCCGACGCAGGGGACACGGGTTCGTGCCCCGGTCCGGGAAGATCCCACATGCCGTGGAGTGGCTGGGCCCGTGAGCCATGGCCGCTGAGCCTGCGCGTCCAGAGCCTGTGCTCCGCAACGGGAGAGGCCACAACAGTGAGAGGCCCGCGTACCGCAAAAATAAATAAATACATACATAAATAAATACATACATAAATAAATTAAATGGAAAGTGGATAAAAGCTCAACCTCAGGAATTATTAGACTCATGCAAATCTAATCTACAAAAAGTGGGCAACTCACACCTGTCGACTGACGATCAGCAAAAATTCTACAAACAATCGATACTGAAGGGGTTTTAGAGAAGTGTGTACCCTCTAGCTGCTGGTGAGATGTAAAGTGGTAACAGCCAATAAGAACAGAAAGGAGCTGCCTTTAGAAGTAAAAATTGAGGTACCATTCAATCCAGCAGTCACGCCGCCGGGCCTCTCACCTGAGAAGACCAGAAGCGAGAAGACCCGGGCTGCAACAGCTGCACTGCGGCCTTATTCACAATAGCCGAGACGGTGAAGCTACCAAAATGTCCATCGACAGACGAATGGATTAAGAAGAGGTGGTCCGTGTACACAATGGAATATTAACCACGGAAAACAACGAAACACTGCTCTTTGAGGCACCATAGACGAGCTGGGAGATGATCACAGAACATGGGGTAAGTCGGAAAGCAAAAGACCTATATCCTATGATATCACTTAGAGGCGTTATCTAATAACTGACACAAATGAATGAACATATTTCCACAGAGAAAGACACTCACGGACTTAGAAAACAACTATGCTTATCTAAAAGGAAAGGTGGGCGGAATGGATAAATTAAGATTAGCGTAACCATACGTATACAAATACATATTATATACACATATCAAAAAGACCGACCACGGAGCAAGGGAGGTGTACGGAACACTCTGTAATATTTTACATGGGAAGAGGATCTGGACGTGAATACACGTATATAATGTACAAATGAACCAGATTGTGTACACCCAGGACAAACAATATTCTAATCATTACCCCGATTAAAATAATTTAAAAAACCAACCGGAAGTAATGCGACATAAACTTACGGGCGTTTCTCCTGGCACATTCCATTCTAATTTACAACCTAGGAACAGGACTCCCAGAAATGCTCTGCTGCCCTAGTCCCCAGATTTGGGAATGGGGAAATGCTGCCTCCTTGTGGCCGTCTCCCAAAACAGCAGCTTTAAACCCAGTGCTAATGGTCATGAAGTAGTCACCAAACTTGCAGGCCTGTAAATAACACCTGCCCTCCAAAAAATCCTGGGGTCAAACATCGACCAAAAATTCAAAAGAGGGCAGCATTCCAAGAAAACGATTTCAAGAGGTATACTGTACCCCCACGTTTTTCTTTTCTTTTCTTTTTTGTAAAAGAAAAGAAACAGGCGTGGAGCAATGATGAATTTTAGGAACTTTTAAAGACATGCAAACCCAAATTACACAAACCTATCAGCTCACAGCACTCGGAATGGCCATTAGCAAAAATGCTGCAAACAATAAATGCTGAAGGGATTGTGGAGAAATGCGTACCCTCGGTTCTAAGGGGGACGTGGTAAGAGCCGCTAATGAAAACACAGTGGCGGTGCTTTCAAAAGGGAAACACTGAGCTACTAGTCAATCAGTCACACCCACTGCTGGGCCCATCACCTGAGAAAATGAGAATCAAAAGGCACAGGCTGGCAATCCTGCACTCCAGCAATACTTACCATAGCCAACACCTGGAAGCGACGAAAATGTCCATCAACAGAGGAGTGCACCAAGAAGAAGTGGTCCATGTACACAATGGAATATTACTCCACTAGAAAATATGAATTAAAAAAACAAACATGAGTAAGGAGACATAAGCTTTTGGGGGTTTATCAGGGCACATGGCAGTCTAATTGATAGCTGAGGAACACCACTGGCAGGAAGGTCTGTTTCCCTGGGTACCAGAGTGGGCAACGTAGAAACGCTGCCGGCCTCTGGCCGATACCTGCAACAGCAGCTTGGAAATCTGTGCGAATGGTCACTTCATATGCACAAGTACTGCAGGGCTGCAAAGGAAACCTGCCCTCAAAACGTCCCGACGCAGGTAAAGGCCAAAATAGTTCAAAATGTGGCACATATTTCAAGAAAACCATTTGAAAACGTAAGCTGTCACAACAGCTTGAAAAATAAAAGGACATGCCTCAAAGCTCAATTTCAAGGGATTATGAGACACATGCAAATCCAACCACCAAGAGCTATCAACTCACACCAGTCAGAATAACCATCAGCAAAGAAACTACAAACGATCAACGCTGAAGAGGTTGTGGAGAAATGCATACCCTCCGTTTCAAGTGGGACGTAACCTGGTAAGAGCCACTCATGGGAACAGAATGGAGGTGCCTTTAAAAGGTAAACATTCAGCTACTCTATGATCCAGCAGGCCCACTCCGCGGCCTATAGCCTAAGAAGACAGAACTGGAAAGACACAGGCAGCAACTCTGCACTGCAGCAGCATTACAATAGCCAAGGCGTGGAAGCAACCCAAAGTCCATCAACAGAGCAGTGGACAAAGAAGAACTGCTACGTGTAGAGGTGGAATATTAGCTTGGGAAAAAAATAAAATCAATGCCACTTGGAGCACCACAGATGAGTCTAGAGGTGATCACGCAACTTGCAGTAAGCGAGAAAGCAAAAGACACCTAACGTATGATATCACTTATAGGGGTTACTTAACAATTGATACCAGTGAAGATATTTCCACAGAGACATCCAACCACAGATTCATTAAGCAAACTTACGGTTCACCAAATGGAAAGGTGTGAGGACTGGATACATTAGGACACTGGGGTTAACAGAGATATACAAACACATGTGAAATATAAAATCGCCACAGACCTACGGCATACCAAGAGGAGACTACTCAACATTGTGTCATAAGCTACATTGGAGAAGGACCCGAAGAAGAACAGATATATGTATGTGTGTAAAACAACCACATCTTGCACACCTAGAACAAGCAAAACATTGTAATCAAATTTGCTCTGATACAAAACAAAAGTTAAATTTAAAAAACGAACAGCAAGTAATGAGACATAAACTCAAGGGGCTTATCCCTGGAGCACTACATTCTAATTTACAATTTACAACACAACTTCCATTATGGCTCTGTTGCCCTAGTAAACAGATTTGGTAAGGAGAAGTGCTGCCGCCTTCTGGCCGTTTCACACAACAGCGCTAATGGTCACTTAATATTCAAAATAATTGCAGGCCTGTAAATGACACCTGCGATCAAAAAAAAAAAAAAATAATCCTGGGGTCGAAAATCGACCAGAAGATTCAAAAGACGTCAACATTTCAAGAAGACAATCTCAAGAGGCATGTTTTACGCCCATTTTGTCTTCCTTTTTTCCCTTAAAATAAAAGGGAATTTAAAAACGCTCAACATCAGCAATTAATAAAGCCATGCAAATCCAATCCAGAGAAATGTTCACCTCACAGCCGTCAGAATGATCTTCAGCAAAAAGTCTACAATGGATAAATGCTGAAGGGGTTTCAGAAATCTGTGTACCCACTAGCTGCTGGGGGGAGGTAAACTGGTAACAGCCAGCAGGGAGAACATAATGGAGGTGCGTTTAAGGGTGAAAATTGAGCTACCATGGGATCTGGTCGGTCCGTTGATGCGCCTATCACCTGAGCAGAGCAGAATGGAAAAGACACAGGCTGGCAATCCTGCACGGCAGAAACATTTAATATAGCCAAGACTTGGAAGAAACCAAAATGTCCAGCAACAGAAAAATGCACAAAGAGGAAGTGGGCCATGTCAACAATGGAATATTAGCCGTGGAAAACAATGAAATAGCGCCGTTTGCACCACCATACAAGGACCTAGAGATAACCACGCAACTTGAAGTAAGAAAGAAACTGAAAGACAGACAGCCTATGACATCCCTTATAGGCGTTACCTAAAAATTGATACTCATGAACTTATTTCCAAGAGAAGGAAAAGCATGGATTAAGAAAACAAAATTACGTTTCACCACATGGAAAGGTGAAAGGAATGTATGAATTATGATATGGGGCTTAACAGACATGTACTAATACGTATGAAATATAGAATCACAAAATACCTGTGGAATGCCAAGAGGTCTACTCAAGACTCTATAATAACCTACACGGGAAAGGATTCAAAGAGGCATAGACAGATACGTTGATATGATGAACCGGATTCTGTACACTTAGGAGAAACTGCATTTTCTTTTATCAAATTTGCTCTGATACCTAAACAAAATTTAATTTAAAACACAAGAAGTAGGAGATATAAGCTCTTGGGGGTTTGCCCTGGCACATTCCCCTCTAATCTGCAGGCTACTAACACCATTTCCAGGAAAGCTCTGTCGCCCAAGAACCCAGAGCTGCAAACGTAGAAATGCTGCCGCCTTGTGGCCGTTTCCCGCAAGAGCGGCTTTAAGCCCGCAGCCAATGGTCACTTAATAGTCACAAGGACTCAGGGCCAAAAAGGACACCTGCCCTGACATATTGTGCTGAGGTAGGGAATGGACAAAAAAATTCAAAACAGGGGCTCCCCTGGTGGCGCAGCGGTTGAGAGTCCGCCTGCCGACGCAGGGGACACGGGTTCGTGCCCCGGTCCGGGAAGATCCCACATGCCGTGGAGTGGCTGGGCCCGTGAGCCATGGCCGCTGAGCCTGCGCGTCCAGAGCCTGTGCTCCGCAACGGGAGAGGCCACAACAGTGAGAGGCCCGCGTACCGCAAAAATAAATAAATACATACATAAATAAATACATACATAAATAAATTAAATGGAAAGTGGATAAAAGCTCAACCTCAGGAATTATTAGACTCATGCAAATCTAATCTACAAAAAGTGGGCAACTCACACCTGTCGACTGACGATCAGCAAAAATTCTACAAACAATCGATACTGAAGGGGTTTTAGAGAAGTGTGTACCCTCTAGCTGCTGGTGAGATGTAAAGTGGTAACAGCCAATAAGAACAGAAAGGAGCTGCCTTTAGAAGTAAAAATTGAGGTACCATTCAATCCAGCAGTCACGCCGCCGGGCCTCTCACCTGAGAAGACCAGAAGCGAGAAGACCCGGGCTGCAACAGCTGCACTGCGGCCTTATTCACAATAGCCGAGACGGTGAAGCTACCAAAATGTCCATCGACAGACGAATGGATTAAGAAGAGGTGGTCCGTGTACACAATGGAATATTAACCACGGAAAACAACGAAACACTGCTCTTTGAGGCACCATAGACGAGCTGGGAGATGATCACAGAACATGGGGTAAGTCGGAAAGCAAAAGACCTATATCCTATGATATCACTTAGAGGCGTTATCTAATAACTGACACAAATGAATGAACATATTTCCACAGAGAAAGACACTCACGGACTTAGAAAACAACTATGCTTATCTAAAAGGAAAGGTGGGCGGAATGGATAAATTAAGATTAGCGTAACCATACGTATACAAATACATATTATATACACATATCAAAAAGACCGACCACGGAGCAAGGGAGGTGTACGGAACACTCTGTAATATTTTACATGGGAAGAGGATCTGGACGTGAATACACGTATATAATGTACAAATGAACCAGACTGTGTACACCCAGGACAAACAATATTCTAATCATTACCCCGATTAAAATAATTTAAAAAACCAACCGGAAGTAATGCGACATAAACTTACGGGCGTTTCTCCTGGCACATTCCATTCTAATTTACAACCTAGGAACAGGACTCCCAGAAATGCTCTGCTGCCCTAGTCCCCAGATTTGGGAATGGGGAAATGCTGCCTCCTTGTGGCCGTCTCCCAAAACAGCAGCTTTAAACCCAGTGCTAATGGTCATGAAGTAGTCACCAAACTTGCAGGCCTGTAAATAACACCTGCCCTCCAAAAAATCCTGGGGTCAAACATCGACCAAAAATTCAAAAGAGGGCAGCATTCCAAGAAAACGATTTCAAGAGGTATACTGTACCCCCACGTTTTTCTTTTCTTTTCTTTTTTGTAAAAGAAAAGAAACAGGCGTGGAGCAATGATGAATTTTAGGAACTTTTAAAGACATGCAAACCCAAATTACACAAACCTATCAGCTCACAGCACTCGGAATGGCCATTAGCAAAAATGCTGCAAACAATAAATGCTGAAGGGATTGTGGAGAAATGCGTACCCTCGGTTCTAAGGGGGACGTGGTAAGAGCCGCTAATGAAAACACAGTGGCGGTGCTTTCAAAAGGGAAACACTGAGCTACTAGTCAATCAGTCACACCCACTGCTGGGCCCATCACCTGAGAAAATGAGAATCAAAAGGCACAGGCTGGCAATCCTGCACTCCAGCAATACTTACCATAGCCAACACCTGGAAGCGACGAAAATGTCCATCAACAGAGGAGTGCACCAAGAAGAAGTGGTCCATGTACACAATGGAATATTACTCCACTAGAAAATATGAATTAAAAAAACAAACATGAGTAAGGAGACATAAGCTTTTGGGGGTTTATCAGGGCACATGGCAGTCTAATTGATAGCTGAGGAACACCACTGGCAGGAAGGTCTGTTTCCCTGGGTACCAGAGTGGGCAACGTAGAAACGCTGCCGGCCTCTGGCCGATACCTGCAACAGCAGCTTGGAAATCTGTGCGAATGGTCACTTCATATGCACAAGTACTGCAGGGCTGCAAAGGAAACCTGCCCTCAAAACGTCCCGACGCAGGTAAAGGCCAAAATAGTTCAAAATGTGGCACATATTTCAAGAAAACCATTTGAAAACGTAAGCTGTCACAACAGCTTGAAAAATAAAAGGACATGCCTCAAAGCTCAATTTCAAGGGATTATGAGACACATGCAAATCCAACCACCAAGAGCTATCAACTCACACCAGTCAGAATAACCATCAGCAAAGAAACTACAAACGATCAACGCTGAAGAGGTTGTGGAGAAATGCATACCCTCCGTTTCAAGTGGGACGTAACCTGGTAAGAGCCACTCATGGGAACAGAATGGAGGTGCCTTTAAAAGGTAAACATTCAGCTACTCTATGATCCAGCAGGCCCACTCCGCGGCCTATAGCCTAAGAAGACAGAACTGGAAAGACACAGGCAGCAACTCTGCACTGCAGCAGCATTACAATAGCCAAGGCGTGGAAGCAACCCAAAGTCCATCAACAGAGCAGTGGACAAAGAAGAACTGCTACGTGTAGAGGTGGAATATTAGCTTGGGAAAAAAATAAAATCAATGCCACTTGGAGCACCACAGATGAGTCTAGAGGTGATCACGCAACTTGCAGTAAGCGAGAAAGCAAAAGACACCTAACGTATGATATCACTTATAGGGGTTACTTAACAATTGATACCAGTGAAGATATTTCCACAGAGACATCCAACCACAGATTCATTAAGCAAACTTACGGTTCACCAAATGGAAAGGTGTGAGGACTGGATTCATTAGGACACTGGGGTTAACAGAGATATACAAACACATGTGAAATATAAAATCGCCACAGACCTACGGCATACCAAGAGGAGACTACTCAACATTGTGTCATAAGCTACATTGGAGAAGGACCCGAAGAAGAACAGATATATGTATGTGTGTAAAACAACCACATCTTGCACACCTAGAACAAGCAAAACATTGTAATCAAATTTGCTCTGATACAAAACAAAAGTTAAATTTAAAAAACGAACAGCAAGTAATGAGACATAAACTCAAGGGGCTTATCCCTGGAGCACTACATTCTAATTTACAATTTACAACACAACTTCCATTATGGCTCTGTTGCCCTAGTAAACAGATTTGGTAAGGAGAAGTGCTGCCGCCTTCTGGCCGTTTCACAAAACAGCGCTAATGGTCACTTAATATTCAAAATAATTGCAGGCCTGTAAATGACACCTGCGATCAAAAAAAAAAAAAAAATAATCCTGGGGTCGAAAATCGACCAGAAGATTCAAAAGACGTCAACATTTCAAGAAGACAATCTCAAGAGGCATGTTTTACGCCCATTTTGTCTTCCTTTTTTCCTTTAAAATAAAAGGGAATTTAAAAACGCTCAACATCAGCAATTAATAAAGCCATGCAAATCCAATCCACAGAAATGTTCACCTCACAGCCGTCAGAATGATCTTCAGCAAAAAGTCTACAATGGATAAATGCTGAAGGGGTTTCAGAAATCTGTGTACCCACTAGCTGCTGGGGGGAGGTAAACTGGTAACAGCCAGCAGGGAGAACATAATGGAGGTGCGTTTAAGGGTGAAAATTGAGCTACCATGGGATCTGGTCGGTCCGTTGATGCGCCTATCACCTGAGCAGAGCAGAATGGAAAAGACACAGGCTGGCAATCCTGCACGGCAGAAACATTTAATATAGCCAAGACTTGGAAGAAACCAAAATGTCCAGCAACAGAAAAATGCACAAAGAGGAAGTGGGCCATGTCAACAATGGAATATTAGCCGTGGAAAACAATGAAACAGCGCCGTTTGCACCACCATACAAGGACCTAGAGATAACCACGCAACTTGAAGTAAGAAAGAAACTGAAAGACAGACAGCCTATGACATCCCTTATAGGCGTTACCTAAAAATTGATACTCATGAACTTATTTCCAAGAGAAGGAAAAGCATGGATTAAGAAAACAAAATTACGTTTCACCACATGGAAAGGTGAAAGGAATGTATGAATTATGATATGGGGCTTAACAGACATGTACTAATACGTATGAAATATAGAATCACAAAATACCTGTGGAATGCCAAGAGGTCTACTCAAGACTCTATAATAACCTACACGGGAAAGGATTCAAAGAGGCATAGACAGATACGTTGATATGATGAACCGGATTCTGTACACTTAGGAGAAACTGCATTTTCTTTTATCACATTTGCTCTGATACCTAAACAAAATTTAATTTAAAACACAAGAAGTAGGAGATATAAGCTCTTGGGGGTTTGCCCTGGCACATTCCCCTCTAATCTGCAGGCTACTAACACCATTTCCAGGAAAGCTCTGTCGCCCAAGAACCCAGAGCTGCAAACGTAGAAATGCTGCCGCCTTGTGGCCGTTTCCCGCAAGAGCGGCTTTAAGCCCGCAGCCAATGGTCACTTAATAGTCACAAGGACTCAGGGCCAAAAAGGACACCTGCCCTGACATATTGTGCTGAGGTAGGGAATGGACAAAAAAATTCAAAACAGGGGCTCCCCTGGTGGCGCAGCGGTTGAGAGTCCGCCTGCCGACGCAGGGGACACGGGTTCGTGCCCCGGTCCGGGAAGGTCCCACATGCCGTGGAGTGGCTGGGCCCGTGAGCCATGGCCGCTGAGCCTGCGCGTCCAGAGCCTGTGCTCCGCAACGGGAGAGGCCACAACAGTGAGAGGCCCGCGTACCGCAAAAATAAATAAATACATACATAAATAAATACATACATAAATAATTTAAATGGAAAGTGGATAAAAGCTCAACCTCAGGAATTATTAGACTCATGCAAATCTAATCTACAAAAAGTGGGCAACTCACACCTGTCGACTGACGATCAGCAAAAATTCTACAAACAATCGATACTGAAGGGGTTTTAGAGAAGTGTGTACCCTCTAGCTGCTGGTGAGATGTAAAGTGGTAACAGCCAATAAGAACAGAAAGGAGCTGCCTTTAGAAGTAAAAATTGAGGTACCATTCAATCCAGCAGTCACGCCGCCGGGCCTCTCACCTGAGAAGACCAGAAGCGAGAAGACCCGGGCTGCAACAGCTGCACTGCGGCCTTATTCACAATAGCCGAGACGGTGAAGCTACCAAAATGTCCATCGACAGACGAATGGATTAAGAAGAGGTGGTCCGTGTACACAATGGAATATTAACCACGGAAAACAACGAAACACTGCTCTTTGAGGCACCATAGACGAGCTGGGAGATGATCACAGAACATGGGGTAAGTCGGAAAGCAAAAGACCTATATCCTATGATATCACTTAGAGGCGTTATCTAATAACTGACACAAATGAATGAACATATTTCCACAGAGAAAGACACTCACGGACTTAGAAAACAACTATGCTTATCTAAAAGGAAAGGTGGGCGGAATGGATAAATTAAGATTAGCGTAACCATACGTATACAAATACATATTATATACACATATCAAAAAGACCGACCACGGAGCAAGGGAGGTGTACGGAACACTCTGTAATATTTTACATGGGAAGAGGATCTGGACGTGAATACACGTATATAATGTACAAATGAACCAGACTGTGTACACCCAGGACAAACAATATTCTAATCATTACCCCGATTAAAATAATTTAAAAAACCAACCGGAAGTAATGCGACATAAACTTACGGGCGTTTCTCCTGGCACATTCCATTCTAATTTACAACCTAGGAACAGGACTCCCAGAAATGCTCTGCTGCCCTAGTCCCCAGATTTGGGAATGGGGAAATGCTGCCTCCTTGTGGCCGTCTCCCAAAACAGCAGCTTTAAACCCAGTGCTAATGGTCATGAAGTAGTCACCAAACTTGCAGGCCTGTAAATAACACCTGCCCTCCAAAAAATCCTGGGGTCAAACATCGACCAAAAATTCAAAAGAGGGCAGCATTCCAAGAAAACGATTTCAAGAGGTATACTGTACCCCCACGTTTTTCTTTTCTTTTCTTTTTTGTAAAAGAAAAGAAACAGGCGTGGAGCAATGATGAATTTTAGGAACTTTTAAAGACATGCAAACCCAAATTACACAAACCTATCAGCTCACAGCACTCGGAATGGCCATTAGCAAAAATGCTGCAAACAATAAATGCTGAAGGGATTGTGGAGAAATGCGTACCCTCGGTTCTAAGGGGGACGTGGTAAGAGCCGCTAATGAAAACACAGTGGCGGTGCTTTCAAAAGGGAAACACTGAGCTACTAGTCAATCAGTCACACCCACTGCTGGGCCCATCACCTGAGAAAATGAGAATCAAAAGGCACAGGCTGGCAATCCTGCACTCCAGCAATACTTACCATAGCCAACACCTGGAAGCGACGAAAATGTCCATCAACAGAGGAGTGCACCAAGAAGAAGTGGTCCATGTACACAATGGAATATTACTCCACTAGAAAATATGAATTAAAAAAACAAACATGAGTAAGGAGACATAAGCTTTTGGGGGTTTATCAGGGCACATGGCAGTCTAATTGATAGCTGAGGAACACCACTGGCAGGAAGGTCTGTTTCCCTGGGTACCAGAGTGGGCAACGTAGAAACGCTGCCGGCCTCTGGCCGATACCTGCAACAGCAGCTTGGAAATCTGTGCGAATGGTCACTTCATATGCACAAGTACTGCAGGGCTGCAAAGGAAACCTGCCCTCAAAACGTCCCGACGCAGGTAAAGGCCAAAATAGTTCAAAATGTGGCACATATTTCAAGAAAACCATTTGAAAACGTAAGCTGTCACAACAGCTTGAAAAATAAAAGGACATGCCTCAAAGCTCAATTTCAAGGGATTATGAGACACATGCAAATCCAACCACCAAGAGCTATCAACTCACACCAGTCAGAATAACCATCAGCAAAGAAACTACAAACGATCAACGCTGAAGAGGTTGTGGAGAAATGCATACCCTCCGTTTCAAGTGGGACGTAACCTGGTAAGAGCCACTCATGGGAACAGAATGGAGGTGCCTTTAAAAGGTAAACATTCAGCTACTCTATGATCCAGCAGGCCCACTCCGCGGCCTATAGCCTAAGAAGACAGAACTGGAAAGACACAGGCAGCAACTCTGCACTGCAGCAGCATTACAATAGCCAAGGCGTGGAAGCAACCCAAAGTCCATCAACAGAGCAGTGGACAAAGAAGAACTGCTACGTGTAGAGGTGGAATATTAGCTTGGGAAAAAAATAAAATCAATGCCACTTGGAGCACCACAGATGAGTCTAGAGGTGATCACGCAACTTGCAGTAAGCGAGAAAGCAAAAGACACCTAACGTATGATATCACTTATAGGGGTTACTTAACAATTGATACCAGTGAAGATATTTCCACAGAGACATCCAACCACAGATTCATTAAGCAAACTTACGGTTCACCAAATGGAAAGGTGTGAGGACTGGATTCATTAGGACACTGGGGTTAACAGAGATATACAAACACATGTGAAATATAAAATCGCCACAGACCTACGGCATACCAAGAGGAGACTACTCAACATTGTGTCATAAGCTACATTGGAGAAGGACCCGAAGAAGAACAGATATATGTATGTGTGTAAAACAACCACATCTTGCACACCTAGAACAAGCAAAACATTGTAATCAAATTTGCTCTGATACAAAACAAAAGTTAAATTTAAAAAACGAACAGCAAGTAATGAGACATAAACTCAAGGGGCTTATCCCTGGAGCACTACATTCTAATTTACAATTTACAACACAACTTCCATTATGGCTCTGTTGCCCTAGTAAACAGATTTGGTAAGGAGAAGTGCTGCCGCCTTCTGGCCGTTTCACAAAACAGCGCTAATGGTCACTTAATATTCAAAATAATTGCAGGCCTGTAAATGACACCTGCGATCAAAAAAAAAAAAAAAATAATCCTGGGGTCGAAAATCGACCAGAAGATTCAAAAGACGTCAACATTTCAAGAAGACAATCTCAAGAGGCATGTTTTACGCCCATTTTGTCTTCCTTTTTTCCTTTAAAATAAAAGGGAATTTAAAAACGCTCAACATCAGCAATTAATAAAGCCATGCAAATCCAATCCACAGAAATGTTCACCTCACAGCCGTCAGAATGATCTTCAGCAAAAAGTCTACAATGGATAAATGCTGAAGGGGTTTCAGAAATCTGTGTACCCACTAGCTGCTGGGGGGAGGTAAACTGGTAACAGCCAGCAGGGAGAACATAATGGAGGTGCGTTTAAGGGTGAAAATTGAGCTACCATGGGATCTGGTCGGTCCGTTGATGCGCCTATCACCTGAGCAGAGCAGAATGGAAAAGACACAGGCTGGCAATCCTGCACGGCAGAAACATTTAATATAGCCAAGACTTGGAAGAAACCAAAATGTCCAGCAACAGAAAAATGCACAAAGAGGAAGTGGGCCATGTCAACAATGGAATATTAGCCGTGGAAAACAATGAAACAGCGCCGTTTGCACCACCATACAAGGACCTAGAGATAACCACGCAACTTGAAGTAAGAAAGAAACTGAAAGACAGACAGCCTATGACATCCCTTATAGGCGTTACCTAAAAATTGATACTCATGAACTTATTTCCAAGAGAAGGAAAAGCATGGATTAAGAAAACAAAATTACGTTTCACCACATGGAAAGGTGAAAGGAATGTATGAATTATGATATGGGGCTTAACAGACATGTACTAATACGTATGAAATATAGAATCACAAAATACCTGTGGAATGCCAAGAGGTCTACTCAAGACTCTATAATAACCTACACGGGAAAGGATTCAAAGAGGCATAGACAGATACGTTGATATGATGAACCGGATTCTGTACACTTAGGAGAAACTGCATTTTCTTTTATCACATTTGCTCTGATACCTAAACAAAATTTAATTTAAAACACAAGAAGTAGGAGATATAAGCTCTTGGGGGTTTGCCCTGGCACATTCCCCTCTAATCTGCAGGCTACTAACACCATTTCCAGGAAAGCTCTGTCGCCCAAGAACCCAGAGCTGCAAACGTAGAAATGCTGCCGCCTTGTGGCCGTTTCCCGCAAGAGCGGCTTTAAGCCCGCAGCCAATGGTCACTTAATAGTCACAAGGACTCAGGGCCAAAAAGGACACCTGCCCTGACATATTGTGCTGAGGTAGGGAATGGACAAAAAAATTCAAAACAGGGGCTCCCCTGGTGGCGCAGCGGTTGAGAGTCCGCCTGCCGACGCAGGGGACACGGGTTCGTGCCCCGGTCCGGGAAGATCCCACATGCCGTGGAGTGGCTGGGCCCGTGAGCCATGGCCGCTGAGCCTGCGCGTCCAGAGCCTGTGCTCCGCAACGGGAGAGGCCACAACAGTGAGAGGCCCGCGTACCGCAAAAATAAATAAATACATACATAAATAAATACATACATAAATAAATTAAATGGAAAGTGGATAAAAGCTCAACCTCAGGAATTATTAGACTCATGCAAATCTAATCTACAAAAAGTGGGCAACTCACACCTGTCGACTGACGATCAGCAAAAATTCTACAAACAATCGATACTGAAGGGGTTTTAGAGAAGTGTGTACCCTCTAGCTGCTGGTGAGATGTAAAGTGGTAACAGCCAATAAGAACAGAAAGGAGCTGCCTTTAGAAGTAAAAATTGAGGTACCATTCAATCCAGCAGTCACGCCGCCGGGCCTCTCACCTGAGAAGACCAGAAGCGAGAAGACCCGGGCTGCAACAGCTGCACTGCGGCCTTATTCACAATAGCCGAGACGGTGAAGCTACCAAAATGTCCATCGACAGACGAATGGATTAAGAAGAGGTGGTCCGTGTACACAATGGAATATTAACCACGGAAAACAACGAAACACTGCTCTTTGAGGCACCATAGACGAGCTGGGAGATGATCACAGAACATGGGGTAAGTCGGAAAGCAAAAGACCTATATCCTATGATATCACTTAGAGGCGTTATCTAATAACTGACACAAATGAATGAACATATTTCCACAGAGAAAGACACTCACGGACTTAGAAAACAACTATGCTTATCTAAAAGGAAAGGTGGGCGGAATGGATAAATTAAGATTAGCGTAACCATACGTATACAAATACATATTATATACACATATCAAAAAGACCGACCACGGAGCAAGGGAGGTGTACGGAACACTCTGTAATATTTTACATGGGAAGAGGATCTGGACGTGAATACACGTATATAATGTACAAATGAACCAGATTGTGTACACCCAGGACAAACAATATTCTAATCATTACCCCGATTAAAATAATTTAAAAAACCAACCGGAAGTAATGCGACATAAACTTACGGGCGTTTCTCCTGGCACATTCCATTCTAATTTACAACCTAGGAACAGGACTCCCAGAAATGCTCTGCTGCCCTAGTCCCCAGATTTGGGAATGGGGAAATGCTGCCTCCTTGTGGCCGTCTCCCAAAACAGCAGCTTTAAACCCAGTGCTAATGGTCATGAAGTAGTCACCAAACTTGCAGGCCTGTAAATAACACCTGCCCTCCAAAAAATCCTGGGGTCAAACATCGACCAAAAATTCAAAAGAGGGCAGCATTCCAAGAAAACGATTTCAAGAGGTATACTGTACCCCCACGTTTTTCTTTTCTTTTCTTTTTTGTAAAAGAAAAGAAACAGGCGTGGAGCAATGATGAATTTTAGGAACTTTTAAAGACATGCAAACCCAAATTACACAAACCTATCAGCTCACAGCACTCGGAATGGCCATTAGCAAAAATGCTGCAAACAATAAATGCTGAAGGGATTGTGGAGAAATGCGTACCCTCGGTTCTAAGGGGGACGTGGTAAGAGCCGCTAATGAAAACACAGTGGCGGTGCTTTCAAAAGGGAAACACTGAGCTACTAGTCAATCAGTCACACCCACTGCTGGGCCCATCACCTGAGAAAATGAGAATCAAAAGGCACAGGCTGGCAATCCTGCACTCCAGCAATACTTACCATAGCCAACACCTGGAAGCGACGAAAATGTCCATCAACAGAGGAGTGCACCAAGAAGAAGTGGTCCATGTACACAATGGAATATTACTCCACTAGAAAATATGAATTAAAAAAACAAACATGAGTAAGGAGACATAAGCTTTTGGGGGTTTATCAGGGCACATGGCAGTCTAATTGATAGCTGAGGAACACCACTGGCAGGAAGGTCTGTTTCCCTGGGTACCAGAGTGGGCAACGTAGAAACGCTGCCGGCCTCTGGCCGATACCTGCAACAGCAGCTTGGAAATCTGTGCGAATGGTCACTTCATATGCACAAGTACTGCAGGGCTGCAAAGGAAACCTGCCCTCAAAACGTCCCGACGCAGGTAAAGGCCAAAATAGTTCAAAATGTGGCACATATTTCAAGAAAACCATTTGAAAACGTAAGCTGTCACAACAGCTTGAAAAATAAAAGGACATGCCTCAAAGCTCAATTTCAAGGGATTATGAGACACATGCAAATCCAACCACCAAGAGCTATCAACTCACACCAGTCAGAATAACCATCAGCAAAGAAACTACAAACGATCAACGCTGAAGAGGTTGTGGAGAAATGCATACCCTCCGTTTCAAGTGGGACGTAACCTGGTAAGAGCCACTCATGGGAACAGAATGGAGGTGCCTTTAAAAGGTAAACATTCAGCTACTCTATGATCCAGCAGGCCCACTCCGCGGCCTATAGCCTAAGAAGACAGAACTGGAAAGACACAGGCAGCAACTCTGCACTGCAGCAGCATTACAATAGCCAAGGCGTGGAAGCAACCCAAAGTCCATCAACAGAGCAGTGGACAAAGAAGAACTGCTACGTGTAGAGGTGGAATATTAGCTTGGGAAAAAAATAAAATCAATGCCACTTGGAGCACCACAGATGAGTCTAGAGGTGATCACGCAACTTGCAGTAAGCGAGAAAGCAAAAGACACCTAACGTATGATATCACTTATAGGGGTTACTTAACAATTGATACCAGTGAAGATATTTCCACAGAGACATCCAACCACAGATTCATTAAGCAAACTTACGGTTCACCAAATGGAAAGGTGTGAGGACTGGATACATTAGGACACTGGGGTTAACAGAGATATACAAACACATGTGAAATATAAAATCGCCACAGACCTACGGCATACCAAGAGGAGACTACTCAACATTGTGTCATAAGCTACATTGGAGAAGGACCCGAAGAAGAACAGATATATGTATGTGTGTAAAACAACCACATCTTGCACACCTAGAACAAGCAAAACATTGTAATCAAATTTGCTCTGATACAAAACAAAAGTTAAATTTAAAAAACGAACAGCAAGTAATGAGACATAAACTCAAGGGGCTTATCCCTGGAGCACTACATTCTAATTTACAATTTACAACACAACTTCCATTATGGCTCTGTTGCCCTAGTAAACAGATTTGGTAAGGAGAAGTGCTGCCGCCTTCTGGCCGTTTCACACAACAGCGCTAATGGTCACTTAATATTCAAAATAATTGCAGGCCTGTAAATGACACCTGCGATCAAAAAAAAAAAAAAATAATCCTGGGGTCGAAAATCGACCAGAAGATTCAAAAGACGTCAACATTTCAAGAAGACAATCTCAAGAGGCATGTTTTACGCCCATTTTGTCTTCCTTTTTTCCCTTAAAATAAAAGGGAATTTAAAAACGCTCAACATCAGCAATTAATAAAGCCATGCAAATCCAATCCAGAGAAATGTTCACCTCACAGCCGTCAGAATGATCTTCAGCAAAAAGTCTACAATGGATAAATGCTGAAGGGGTTTCAGAAATCTGTGTACCCACTAGCTGCTGGGGGGAGGTAAACTGGTAACAGCCAGCAGGGAGAACATAATGGAGGTGCGTTTAAGGGTGAAAATTGAGCTACCATGGGATCTGGTCGGTCCGTTGATGCGCCTATCACCTGAGCAGAGCAGAATGGAAAAGACACAGGCTGGCAATCCTGCACGGCAGAAACATTTAATATAGCCAAGACTTGGAAGAAACCAAAATGTCCAGCAACAGAAAAATGCACAAAGAGGAAGTGGGCCATGTCAACAATGGAATATTAGCCGTGGAAAACAATGAAATAGCGCCGTTTGCACCACCATACAAGGACCTAGAGATAACCACGCAACTTGAAGTAAGAAAGAAACTGAAAGACAGACAGCCTATGACATCCCTTATAGGCGTTACCTAAAAATTGATACTCATGAACTTATTTCCAAGAGAAGGAAAAGCATGGATTAAGAAAACAAAATTACGTTTCACCACATGGAAAGGTGAAAGGAATGTATGAATTATGATATGGGGCTTAACAGACATGTACTAATACGTATGAAATATAGAATCACAAAATACCTGTGGAATGCCAAGAGGTCTACTCAAGACTCTATAATAACCTACACGGGAAAGGATTCAAAGAGGCATAGACAGATACGTTGATATGATGAACCGGATTCTGTACACTTAGGAGAAACTGCATTTTCTTTTATCACATTTGCTCTGATACCTAAACAAAATTTAATTTAAAACACAAGAAGTAGGAGATATAAGCTCTTGGGGGTTTGCCCTGGCACATTCCCCTCTAATCTGCAGGCTACTAACACCATTTCCAGGAAAGCTCTGTCGCCCAAGAACCCAGAGCTGCAAACGTAGAAATGCTGCCGCCTTGTGGCCGTTTCCCGCAAGAGCGGCTTTAAGCCCGCAGCCAATGGTCACTTAATAGTCACAAGGACTCAGGGCCAAAAAGGACACCTGCCCTGACATATTGTGCTGAGGTAGGGAATGGACAAAAAAATTCAAAACAGGGGCTCCCCTGGTG
Source organism: Delphinapterus leucas (assembly GCF_059928025.1). Classification (NCBI taxonomy): domain Eukaryota; kingdom Metazoa; phylum Chordata; class Mammalia; order Artiodactyla; family Monodontidae; genus Delphinapterus; species Delphinapterus leucas. The sequence continues at coordinate 122,982,487 of NC_143150.1, read as the reverse complement.
GCGCAGCGGTTGAGAGTCCGCCTGCCGACGCAGGGGACACGGGTTCGTGCCCCGGTCCGGGAAGATCCCACATGCCGTGGAGTGGCTGGGCCCGTGAGCCATGGCCGCTGAGCCTGCGCGTCCAGAGCCTGTGCTCCGCAACGGGAGAGGCCACAACAGTGAGAGGCCCGCGTACCGCAAAAATAAATAAATACATACATAAATAAATACATACATAAATAAATTAAATGGAAAGTGGATAAAAGCTCAACCTCAGGAATTATTAGACTCATGCAAATCTAATCTACAAAAAGTGGGCAACTCACACCTGTCGACTGACGATCAGCAAAAATTCTACAAACAATCGATACTGAAGGGGTTTTAGAGAAGTGTGTACCCTCTAGCTGCTGGTGAGATGTAAAGTGGTAACAGCCAATAAGAACAGAAAGGAGCTGCCTTTAGAAGTAAAAATTGAGGTACCATTCAATCCAGCAGTCACGCCGCCGGGCCTCTCACCTGAGAAGACCAGAAGCGAGAAGACCCGGGCTGCAACAGCTGCACTGCGGCCTTATTCACAATAGCCGAGACGGTGAAGCTACCAAAATGTCCATCGACAGACGAATGGATTAAGAAGAGGTGGTCCGTGTACACAATGGAATATTAACCACGGAAAACAACGAAACACTGCTCTTTGAGGCACCATAGACGAGCTGGGAGATGATCACAGAACATGGGGTAAGTCGGAAAGCAAAAGACCTATATCCTATGATATCACTTAGAGGCGTTATCTAATAACTGACACAAATGAATGAACATATTTCCACAGAGAAAGACACTCACGGACTTAGAAAACAACTATGCTTATCTAAAAGGAAAGGTGGGCGGAATGGATAAATTAAGATTAGCGTAACCATACGTATACAAATACATATTATATACACATATCAAAAAGACCGACCACGGAGCAAGGGAGGTGTACGGAACACTCTGTAATATTTTACATGGGAAGAGGATCTGGACGTGAATACACGTATATAATGTACAAATGAACCAGATTGTGTACACCCAGGACAAACAATATTCTAATCATTACCCCGATTAAAATAATTTAAAAAACCAACCGGAAGTAATGCGACATAAACTTACGGGCGTTTCTCCTGGCACATTCCATTCTAATTTACAACCTAGGAACAGGACTCCCAGAAATGCTCTGCTGCCCTAGTCCCCAGATTTGGGAATGGGGAAATGCTGCCTCCTTGTGGCCGTCTCCCAAAACAGCAGCTTTAAACCCAGTGCTAATGGTCATGAAGTAGTCACCAAACTTGCAGGCCTGTAAATAACACCTGCCCTCCAAAAAATCCTGGGGTCAAACATCGACCAAAAATTCAAAAGAGGGCAGCATTCCAAGAAAACGATTTCAAGAGGTATACTGTACCCCCACGTTTTTCTTTTCTTTTCTTTTTTGTAAAAGAAAAGAAACAGGCGTGGAGCAATGATGAATTTTAGGAACTTTTAAAGACATGCAAACCCAAATTACACAAACCTATCAGCTCACAGCACTCGGAATGGCCATTAGCAAAAATGCTGCAAACAATAAATGCTGAAGGGATTGTGGAGAAATGCGTACCCTCGGTTCTAAGGGGGACGTGGTAAGAGCCGCTAATGAAAACACAGTGGCGGTGCTTTCAAAAGGGAAACACTGAGCTACTAGTCAATCAGTCACACCCACTGCTGGGCCCATCACCTGAGAAAATGAGAATCAAAAGGCACAGGCTGGCAATCCTGCACTCCAGCAATACTTACCATAGCCAACACCTGGAAGCGACGAAAATGTCCATCAACAGAGGAGTGCACCAAGAAGAAGTGGTCCATGTACACAATGGAATATTACTCCACTAGAAAATATGAATTAAAAAAACAAACATGAGTAAGGAGACATAAGCTTTTGGGGGTTTATCAGGGCACATGGCAGTCTAATTGATAGCTGAGGAACACCACTGGCAGGAAGGTCTGTTTCCCTGGGTACCAGAGTGGGCAACGTAGAAACGCTGCCGGCCTCTGGCCGATACCTGCAACAGCAGCTTGGAAATCTGTGCGAATGGTCACTTCATATGCACAAGTACTGCAGGGCTGCAAAGGAAACCTGCCCTCAAAACGTCCCGACGCAGGTAAAGGCCAAAATAGTTCAAAATGTGGCACATATTTCAAGAAAACCATTTGAAAACGTAAGCTGTCACAACAGCTTGAAAAATAAAAGGACATGCCTCAAAGCTCAATTTCAAGGGATTATGAGACACATGCAAATCCAACCACCAAGAGCTATCAACTCACACCAGTCAGAATAACCATCAGCAAAGAAACTACAAACGATCAACGCTGAAGAGGTTGTGGAGAAATGCATACCCTCCGTTTCAAGTGGGACGTAACCTGGTAAGAGCCACTCATGGGAACAGAATGGAGGTGCCTTTAAAAGGTAAACATTCAGCTACTCTATGATCCAGCAGGCCCACTCCGCGGCCTATAGCCTAAGAAGACAGAACTGGAAAGACACAGGCAGCAACTCTGCACTGCAGCAGCATTACAATAGCCAAGGCGTGGAAGCAACCCAAAGTCCATCAACAGAGCAGTGGACAAAGAAGAACTGCTACGTGTAGAGGTGGAATATTAGCTTGGGAAAAAAATAAAATCAATGCCACTTGGAGCACCACAGATGAGTCTAGAGGTGATCACGCAACTTGCAGTAAGCGAGAAAGCAAAAGACACCTAACGTATGATATCACTTATAGGGGTTACTTAACAATTGATACCAGTGAAGATATTTCCACAGAGACATCCAACCACAGATTCATTAAGCAAACTTACGGTTCACCAAATGGAAAGGTGTGAGGACTGGATACATTAGGACACTGGGGTTAACAGAGATATACAAACACATGTGAAATATAAAATCGCCACAGACCTACGGCATACCAAGAGGAGACTACTCAACATTGTGTCATAAGCTACATTGGAGAAGGACCCGAAGAAGAACAGATATATGTATGTGTGTAAAACAACCACATCTTGCACACCTAGAACAAGCAAAACATTGTAATCAAATTTGCTCTGATACAAAACAAAAGTTAAATTTAAAAAACGAACAGCAAGTAATGAGACATAAACTCAAGGGGCTTATCCCTGGAGCACTACATTCTAATTTACAATTTACAACACAACTTCCATTATGGCTCTGTTGCCCTAGTAAACAGATTTGGTAAGGAGAAGTGCTGCCGCCTTCTGGCCGTTTCACACAACAGCGCTAATGGTCACTTAATATTCAAAATAATTGCAGGCCTGTAAATGACACCTGCGATCAAAAAAAAAAAAAAATAATCCTGGGGTCGAAAATCGACCAGAAGATTCAAAAGACGTCAACATTTCAAGAAGACAATCTCAAGAGGCATGTTTTACGCCCATTTTGTCTTCCTTTTTTCCCTTAAAATAAAAGGGAATTTAAAAACGCTCAACATCAGCAATTAATAAAGCCATGCAAATCCAATCCAGAGAAATGTTCACCTCACAGCCGTCAGAATGATCTTCAGCAAAAAGTCTACAATGGATAAATGCTGAAGGGGTTTCAGAAATCTGTGTACCCACTAGCTGCTGGGGGGAGGTAAACTGGTAACAGCCAGCAGGGAGAACATAATGGAGGTGCGTTTAAGGGTGAAAATTGAGCTACCATGGGATCTGGTCGGTCCGTTGATGCGCCTATCACCTGAGCAGAGCAGAATGGAAAAGACACAGGCTGGCAATCCTGCACGGCAGAAACATTTAATATAGCCAAGACTTGGAAGAAACCAAAATGTCCAGCAACAGAAAAATGCACAAAGAGGAAGTGGGCCATGTCAACAATGGAATATTAGCCGTGGAAAACAATGAAATAGCGCCGTTTGCACCACCATACAAGGACCTAGAGATAACCACGCAACTTGAAGTAAGAAAGAAACTGAAAGACAGACAGCCTATGACATCCCTTATAGGCGTTACCTAAAAATTGATACTCATGAACTTATTTCCAAGAGAAGGAAAAGCATGGATTAAGAAAACAAAATTACGTTTCACCACATGGAAAGGTGAAAGGAATGTATGAATTATGATATGGGGCTTAACAGACATGTACTAATACGTATGAAATATAGAATCACAAAATACCTGTGGAATGCCAAGAGGTCTACTCAAGACTCTATAATAACCTACACGGGAAAGGATTCAAAGAGGCATAGACAGATACGTTGATATGATGAACCGGATTCTGTACACTTAGGAGAAACTGCATTTTCTTTTATCAAATTTGCTCTGATACCTAAACAAAATTTAATTTAAAACACAAGAAGTAGGAGATATAAGCTCTTGGGGGTTTGCCCTGGCACATTCCCCTCTAATCTGCAGGCTACTAACACCATTTCCAGGAAAGCTCTGTCGCCCAAGAACCCAGAGCTGCAAACGTAGAAATGCTGCCGCCTTGTGGCCGTTTCCCGCAAGAGCGGCTTTAAGCCCGCAGCCAATGGTCACTTAATAGTCACAAGGACTCAGGGCCAAAAAGGACACCTGCCCTGACATATTGTGCTGAGGTAGGGAATGGACAAAAAAATTCAAAACAGGGGCTCCCCTGGTGGCGCAGCGGTTGAGAGTCCGCCTGCCGACGCAGGGGACACGGGTTCGTGCCCCGGTCCGGGAAGATCCCACATGCCGTGGAGTGGCTGGGCCCGTGAGCCATGGCCGCTGAGCCTGCGCGTCCAGAGCCTGTGCTCCGCAACGGGAGAGGCCACAACAGTGAGAGGCCCGCGTACCGCAAAAATAAATAAATACATACATAAATAAATACATACATAAATAAATTAAATGGAAAGTGGATAAAAGCTCAACCTCAGGAATTATTAGACTCATGCAAATCTAATCTACAAAAAGTGGGCAACTCACACCTGTCGACTGACGATCAGCAAAAATTCTACAAACAATCGATACTGAAGGGGTTTTAGAGAAGTGTGTACCCTCTAGCTGCTGGTGAGATGTAAAGTGGTAACAGCCAATAAGAACAGAAAGGAGCTGCCTTTAGAAGTAAAAATTGAGGTACCATTCAATCCAGCAGTCACGCCGCCGGGCCTCTCACCTGAGAAGACCAGAAGCGAGAAGACCCGGGCTGCAACAGCTGCACTGCGGCCTTATTCACAATAGCCGAGACGGTGAAGCTACCAAAATGTCCATCGACAGACGAATGGATTAAGAAGAGGTGGTCCGTGTACACAATGGAATATTAACCACGGAAAACAACGAAACACTGCTCTTTGAGGCACCATAGACGAGCTGGGAGATGATCACAGAACATGGGGTAAGTCGGAAAGCAAAAGACCTATATCCTATGATATCACTTAGAGGCGTTATCTAATAACTGACACAAATGAATGAACATATTTCCACAGAGAAAGACACTCACGGACTTAGAAAACAACTATGCTTATCTAAAAGGAAAGGTGGGCGGAATGGATAAATTAAGATTAGCGTAACCATACGTATACAAATACATATTATATACACATATCAAAAAGACCGACCACGGAGCAAGGGAGGTGTACGGAACACTCTGTAATATTTTACATGGGAAGAGGATCTGGACGTGAATACACGTATATAATGTACAAATGAACCAGACTGTGTACACCCAGGACAAACAATATTCTAATCATTACCCCGATTAAAATAATTTAAAAAACCAACCGGAAGTAATGCGACATAAACTTACGGGCGTTTCTCCTGGCACATTCCATTCTAATTTACAACCTAGGAACAGGACTCCCAGAAATGCTCTGCTGCCCTAGTCCCCAGATTTGGGAATGGGGAAATGCTGCCTCCTTGTGGCCGTCTCCCAAAACAGCAGCTTTAAACCCAGTGCTAATGGTCATGAAGTAGTCACCAAACTTGCAGGCCTGTAAATAACACCTGCCCTCCAAAAAATCCTGGGGTCAAACATCGACCAAAAATTCAAAAGAGGGCAGCATTCCAAGAAAACGATTTCAAGAGGTATACTGTACCCCCACGTTTTTCTTTTCTTTTCTTTTTTGTAAAAGAAAAGAAACAGGCGTGGAGCAATGATGAATTTTAGGAACTTTTAAAGACATGCAAACCCAAATTACACAAACCTATCAGCTCACAGCACTCGGAATGGCCATTAGCAAAAATGCTGCAAACAATAAATGCTGAAGGGATTGTGGAGAAATGCGTACCCTCGGTTCTAAGGGGGACGTGGTAAGAGCCGCTAATGAAAACACAGTGGCGGTGCTTTCAAAAGGGAAACACTGAGCTACTAGTCAATCAGTCACACCCACTGCTGGGCCCATCACCTGAGAAAATGAGAATCAAAAGGCACAGGCTGGCAATCCTGCACTCCAGCAATACTTACCATAGCCAACACCTGGAAGCGACGAAAATGTCCATCAACAGAGGAGTGCACCAAGAAGAAGTGGTCCATGTACACAATGGAATATTACTCCACTAGAAAATATGAATTAAAAAAACAAACATGAGTAAGGAGACATAAGCTTTTGGGGGTTTATCAGGGCACATGGCAGTCTAATTGATAGCTGAGGAACACCACTGGCAGGAAGGTCTGTTTCCCTGGGTACCAGAGTGGGCAACGTAGAAACGCTGCCGGCCTCTGGCCGATACCTGCAACAGCAGCTTGGAAATCTGTGCGAATGGTCACTTCATATGCACAAGTACTGCAGGGCTGCAAAGGAAACCTGCCCTCAAAACGTCCCGACGCAGGTAAAGGCCAAAATAGTTCAAAATGTGGCACATATTTCAAGAAAACCATTTGAAAACGTAAGCTGTCACAACAGCTTGAAAAATAAAAGGACATGCCTCAAAGCTCAATTTCAAGGGATTATGAGACACATGCAAATCCAACCACCAAGAGCTATCAACTCACACCAGTCAGAATAACCATCAGCAAAGAAACTACAAACGATCAACGCTGAAGAGGTTGTGGAGAAATGCATACCCTCCGTTTCAAGTGGGACGTAACCTGGTAAGAGCCACTCATGGGAACAGAATGGAGGTGCCTTTAAAAGGTAAACATTCAGCTACTCTATGATCCAGCAGGCCCACTCCGCGGCCTATAGCCTAAGAAGACAGAACTGGAAAGACACAGGCAGCAACTCTGCACTGCAGCAGCATTACAATAGCCAAGGCGTGGAAGCAACCCAAAGTCCATCAACAGAGCAGTGGACAAAGAAGAACTGCTACGTGTAGAGGTGGAATATTAGCTTGGGAAAAAAATAAAATCAATGCCACTTGGAGCACCACAGATGAGTCTAGAGGTGATCACGCAACTTGCAGTAAGCGAGAAAGCAAAAGACACCTAACGTATGATATCACTTATAGGGGTTACTTAACAATTGATACCAGTGAAGATATTTCCACAGAGACATCCAACCACAGATTCATTAAGCAAACTTACGGTTCACCAAATGGAAAGGTGTGAGGACTGGATTCATTAGGACACTGGGGTTAACAGAGATATACAAACACATGTGAAATATAAAATCGCCACAGACCTACGGCATACCAAGAGGAGACTACTCAACATTGTGTCATAAGCTACATTGGAGAAGGACCCGAAGAAGAACAGATATATGTATGTGTGTAAAACAACCACATCTTGCACACCTAGAACAAGCAAAACATTGTAATCAAATTTGCTCTGATACAAAACAAAAGTTAAATTTAAAAAACGAACAGCAAGTAATGAGACATAAACTCAAGGGGCTTATCCCTGGAGCACTACATTCTAATTTACAATTTACAACACAACTTCCATTATGGCTCTGTTGCCCTAGTAAACAGATTTGGTAAGGAGAAGTGCTGCCGCCTTCTGGCCGTTTCACAAAACAGCGCTAATGGTCACTTAATATTCAAAATAATTGCAGGCCTGTAAATGACACCTGCGATCAAAAAAAAAAAAAAAAAATAATCCTGGGGTCGAAAATCGACCAGAAGATTCAAAAGACGTCAACATTTCAAGAAGACAATCTCAAGAGGCATGTTTTACGCCCATTTTGTCTTCCTTTTTTCCTTTAAAATAAAAGGGAATTTAAAAACGCTCAACATCAGCAATTAATAAAGCCATGCAAATCCAATCCACAGAAATGTTCACCTCACAGCCGTCAGAATGATCTTCAGCAAAAAGTCTACAATGGATAAATGCTGAAGGGGTTTCAGAAATCTGTGTACCCACTAGCTGCTGGGGGGAGGTAAACTGGTAACAGCCAGCAGGGAGAACATAATGGAGGTGCGTTTAAGGGTGAAAATTGAGCTACCATGGGATCTGGTCGGTCCGTTGATGCGCCTATCACCTGAGCAGAGCAGAATGGAAAAGACACAGGCTGGCAATCCTGCACGGCAGAAACATTTAATATAGCCAAGACTTGGAAGAAACCAAAATGTCCAGCAACAGAAAAATGCACAAAGAGGAAGTGGGCCATGTCAACAATGGAATATTAGCCGTGGAAAACAATGAAACAGCGCCGTTTGCACCACCATACAAGGACCTAGAGATAACCACGCAACTTGAAGTAAGAAAGAAACTGAAAGACAGACAGCCTATGACATCCCTTATAGGCGTTACCTAAAAATTGATACTCATGAACTTATTTCCAAGAGAAGGAAAAGCATGGATTAAGAAAACAAAATTACGTTTCACCACATGGAAAGGTGAAAGGAATGTATGAATTATGATATGGGGCTTAACAGACATGTACTAATACGTATGAAATATAGAATCACAAAATACCTGTGGAATGCCAAGAGGTCTACTCAAGACTCTATAATAACCTACACGGGAAAGGATTCAAAGAGGCATAGACAGATACGTTGATATGATGAACCGGATTCTGTACACTTAGGAGAAACTGCATTTTCTTTTATCACATTTGCTCTGATACCTAAACAAAATTTAATTTAAAACACAAGAAGTAGGAGATATAAGCTCTTGGGGGTTTGCCCTGGCACATTCCCCTCTAATCTGCAGGCTACTAACACCATTTCCAGGAAAGCTCTGTCGCCCAAGAACCCAGAGCTGCAAACGTAGAAATGCTGCCGCCTTGTGGCCGTTTCCCGCAAGAGCGGCTTTAAGCCCGCAGCCAATGGTCACTTAATAGTCACAAGGACTCAGGGCCAAAAAGGACACCTGCCCTGACATATTGTGCTGAGGTAGGGAATGGACAAAAAAATTCAAAACAGGGGCTCCCCTGGTGGCGCAGCGGTTGAGAGTCCGCCTGCCGACGCAGGGGACACGGGTTCGTGCCCCGGTCCGGGAAGGTCCCACATGCCGTGGAGTGGCTGGGCCCGTGAGCCATGGCCGCTGAGCCTGCGCGTCCAGAGCCTGTGCTCCGCAACGGGAGAGGCCACAACAGTGAGAGGCCCGCGTACCGCAAAAATAAATAAATACATACATAAATAAATACATACATAAATAATTTAAATGGAAAGTGGATAAAAGCTCAACCTCAGGAATTATTAGACTCATGCAAATCTAATCTACAAAAAGTGGGCAACTCACACCTGTCGACTGACGATCAGCAAAAATTCTACAAACAATCGATACTGAAGGGGTTTTAGAGAAGTGTGTACCCTCTAGCTGCTGGTGAGATGTAAAGTGGTAACAGCCAATAAGAACAGAAAGGAGCTGCCTTTAGAAGTAAAAATTGAGGTACCATTCAATCCAGCAGTCACGCCGCCGGGCCTCTCACCTGAGAAGACCAGAAGCGAGAAGACCCGGGCTGCAACAGCTGCACTGCGGCCTTATTCACAATAGCCGAGACGGTGAAGCTACCAAAATGTCCATCGACAGACGAATGGATTAAGAAGAGGTGGTCCGTGTACACAATGGAATATTAACCACGGAAAACAACGAAACACTGCTCTTTGAGGCACCATAGACGAGCTGGGAGATGATCACAGAACATGGGGTAAGTCGGAAAGCAAAAGACCTATATCCTATGATATCACTTAGAGGCGTTATCTAATAACTGACACAAATGAATGAACATATTTCCACAGAGAAAGACACTCACGGACTTAGAAAACAACTATGCTTATCTAAAAGGAAAGGTGGGCGGAATGGATAAATTAAGATTAGCGTAACCATACGTATACAAATACATATTATATACACATATCAAAAAGACCGACCACGGAGCAAGGGAGGTGTACGGAACACTCTGTAATATTTTACATGGGAAGAGGATCTGGACGTGAATACACGTATATAATGTACAAATGAACCAGACTGTGTACACCCAGGACAAACAATATTCTAATCATTACCCCGATTAAAATAATTTAAAAAACCAACCGGAAGTAATGCGACATAAACTTACGGGCGTTTCTCCTGGCACATTCCATTCTAATTTACAACCTAGGAACAGGACTCCCAGAAATGCTCTGCTGCCCTAGTCCCCAGATTTGGGAATGGGGAAATGCTGCCTCCTTGTGGCCGTCTCCCAAAACAGCAGCTTTAAACCCAGTGCTAATGGTCATGAAGTAGTCACCAAACTTGCAGGCCTGTAAATAACACCTGCCCTCCAAAAAATCCTGGGGTCAAACATCGACCAAAAATTCAAAAGAGGGCAGCATTCCAAGAAAACGATTTCAAGAGGTATACTGTACCCCCACGTTTTTCTTTTCTTTTCTTTTTTGTAAAAGAAAAGAAACAGGCGTGGAGCAATGATGAATTTTAGGAACTTTTAAAGACATGCAAACCCAAATTACACAAACCTATCAGCTCACAGCACTCGGAATGGCCATTAGCAAAAATGCTGCAAACAATAAATGCTGAAGGGATTGTGGAGAAATGCGTACCCTCGGTTCTAAGGGGGACGTGGTAAGAGCCGCTAATGAAAACACAGTGGCGGTGCTTTCAAAAGGGAAACACTGAGCTACTAGTCAATCAGTCACACCCACTGCTGGGCCCATCACCTGAGAAAATGAGAATCAAAAGGCACAGGCTGGCAATCCTGCACTCCAGCAATACTTACCATAGCCAACACCTGGAAGCGACGAAAATGTCCATCAACAGAGGAGTGCACCAAGAAGAAGTGGTCCATGTACACAATGGAATATTACTCCACTAGAAAATATGAATTAAAAAAACAAACATGAGTAAGGAGACATAAGCTTTTGGGGGTTTATCAGGGCACATGGCAGTCTAATTGATAGCTGAGGAACACCACTGGCAGGAAGGTCTGTTTCCCTGGGTACCAGAGTGGGCAACGTAGAAACGCTGCCGGCCTCTGGCCGATACCTGCAACAGCAGCTTGGAAATCTGTGCGAATGGTCACTTCATATGCACAAGTACTGCAGGGCTGCAAAGGAAACCTGCCCTCAAAACGTCCCGACGCAGGTAAAGGCCAAAATAGTTCAAAATGTGGCACATATTTCAAGAAAACCATTTGAAAACGTAAGCTGTCACAACAGCTTGAAAAATAAAAGGACATGCCTCAAAGCTCAATTTCAAGGGATTATGAGACACATGCAAATCCAACCACCAAGAGCTATCAACTCACACCAGTCAGAATAACCATCAGCAAAGAAACTACAAACGATCAACGCTGAAGAGGTTGTGGAGAAATGCATACCCTCCGTTTCAAGTGGGACGTAACCTGGTAAGAGCCACTCATGGGAACAGAATGGAGGTGCCTTTAAAAGGTAAACATTCAGCTACTCTATGATCCAGCAGGCCCACTCCGCGGCCTATAGCCTAAGAAGACAGAACTGGAAAGACACAGGCAGCAACTCTGCACTGCAGCAGCATTACAATAGCCAAGGCGTGGAAGCAACCCAAAGTCCATCAACAGAGCAGTGGACAAAGAAGAACTGCTACGTGTAGAGGTGGAATATTAGCTTGGGAAAAAAATAAAATCAATGCCACTTGGAGCACCACAGATGAGTCTAGAGGTGATCACGCAACTTGCAGTAAGCGAGAAAGCAAAAGACACCTAACGTATGATATCACTTATAGGGGTTACTTAACAATTGATACCAGTGAAGATATTTCCACAGAGACATCCAACCACAGATTCATTAAGCAAACTTACGGTTCACCAAATGGAAAGGTGTGAGGACTGGATTCATTAGGACACTGGGGTTAACAGAGATATACAAACACATGTGAAATATAAAATCGCCACAGACCTACGGCATACCAAGAGGAGACTACTCAACATTGTGTCATAAGCTACATTGGAGAAGGACCCGAAGAAGAACAGATATATGTATGTGTGTAAAACAACCACATCTTGCACACCTAGAACAAGCAAAACATTGTAATCAAATTTGCTCTGATACAAAACAAAAGTTAAATTTAAAAAACGAACAGCAAGTAATGAGACATAAACTCAAGGGGCTTATCCCTGGAGCACTACATTCTAATTTACAATTTACAACACAACTTCCATTATGGCTCTGTTGCCCTAGTAAACAGATTTGGTAAGGAGAAGTGCTGCCGCCTTCTGGCCGTTTCACAAAACAGCGCTAATGGTCACTTAATATTCAAAATAATTGCAGGCCTGTAAATGACACCTGCGATCAAAAAAAAAAAAAAAATAATCCTGGGGTCGAAAATCGACCAGAAGATTCAAAAGACGTCAACATTTCAAGAAGACAATCTCAAGAGGCATGTTTTACGCCCATTTTGTCTTCCTTTTTTCCTTTAAAATAAAAGGGAATTTAAAAACGCTCAACATCAGCAATTAATAAAGCCATGCAAATCCAATCCACAGAAATGTTCACCTCACAGCCGTCAGAATGATCTTCAGCAAAAAGTCTACAATGGATAAATGCTGAAGGGGTTTCAGAAATCTGTGTACCCACTAGCTGCTGGGGGGAGGTAAACTGGTAACAGCCAGCAGGGAGAACATAATGGAGGTGCGTTTAAGGGTGAAAATTGAGCTACCATGGGATCTGGTCGGTCCGTTGATGCGCCTATCACCTGAGCAGAGCAGAATGGAAAAGACACAGGCTGGCAATCCTGCACGGCAGAAACATTTAATATAGCCAAGACTTGGAAGAAACCAAAATGTCCAGCAACAGAAAAATGCACAAAGAGGAAGTGGGCCATGTCAACAATGGAATATTAGCCGTGGAAAACAATGAAACAGCGCCGTTTGCACCACCATACAAGGACCTAGAGATAACCACGCAACTTGAAGTAAGAAAGAAACTGAAAGACAGACAGCCTATGACATCCCTTATAGGCGTTACCTAAAAATTGATACTCATGAACTTATTTCCAAGAGAAGGAAAAGCATGGATTAAGAAAACAAAATTACGTTTCACCACATGGAAAGGTGAAAGGAATGTATGAATTATGATATGGGGCTTAACAGACATGTACTAATACGTATGAAATATAGAATCACAAAATACCTGTGGAATGCCAAGAGGTCTACTCAAGACTCTATAATAACCTACACGGGAAAGGATTCAAAGAGGCATAGACAGATACGTTGATATGATGAACCGGATTCTGTACACTTAGGAGAAACTGCATTTTCTTTTATCACATTTGCTCTGATACCTAAACAAAATTTAATTTAAAACACAAGAAGTAGGAGATATAAGCTCTTGGGGGTTTGCCCTGGCACATTCCCCTCTAATCTGCAGGCTACTAACACCATTTCCAGGAAAGCTCTGTCGCCCAAGAACCCAGAGCTGCAAACGTAGAAATGCTGCCGCCTTGTGGCCGTTTCCCGCAAGAGCGGCTTTAAGCCCGCAGCCAATGGTCACTTAATAGTCACAAGGACTCAGGGCCAAAAAGGACACCTGCCCTGACATATTGTGCTGAGGTAGGGAATGGACAAAAAAATTCAAAACAGGGGCTCCCCTGGTGGCGCAGCGGTTGAGAGTCCGCCTGCCGACGCAGGGGACACGGGTTCGTGCCCCGGTCCGGGAAGGTCCCACATGCCGTGGAGTGGCTGGGCCCGTGAGCCATGGCCGCTGAGCCTGCGCGTCCAGAGCCTGTGCTCCGCAACGGGAGAGGCCACAACAGTGAGAGGCCCGCGTACCGCAAAAATAAATAAATACATACATAAATAAATACATACATAAATAATTTAAATGGAAAGTGGATAAAAGCTCAACCTCAGGAATTATTAGACTCATGCAAATCTAATCTACAAAAAGTGGGCAACTCACACCTGTCGACTGACGATCAGCAAAAATTCTACAAACAATCGATACTGAAGGGGTTTTAGAGAAGTGTGTACCCTCTAGCTGCTGGTGAGATGTAAAGTGGTAACAGCCAATAAGAACAGAAAGGAGCTGCCTTTAGAAGTAAAAATTGAGGTACCATTCAATCCAGCAGTCACGCCGCCGGGCCTCTCACCTGAGAAGACCAGAAGCGAGAAGACCCGGGCTGCAACAGCTGCACTGCGGCCTTATTCACAATAGCCGAGACGGTGAAGCTACCAAAATGTCCATCGACAGACGAATGGATTAAGAAGAGGTGGTCCGTGTACACAATGGAATATTAACCACGGAAAACAACGAAACACTGCTCTTTGAGGCACCATAGACGAGCTGGGAGATGATCACAGAACATGGGGTAAGTCGGAAAGCAAAAGACCTATATCCTATGATATCACTTAGAGGCGTTATCTAATAACTGACACAAATGAATGAACATATTTCCACAGAGAAAGACACTCACGGACTTAGAAAACAACTATGCTTATCTAAAAGGAAAGGTGGGCGGAATGGATAAATTAAGATTAGCGTAACCATACGTATACAAATACATATTATATACACATATCAAAAAGACCGACCACGGAGCAAGGGAGGTGTACGGAACACTCTGTAATATTTTACATGGGAAGAGGATCTGGACGTGAATACACGTATATAATGTACAAATGAACCAGATTGTGTACACCCAGGACAAACAATATTCTAATCATTACCCCGATTAAAATAATTTAAAAAACCAACCGGAAGTAATGCGACATAAACTTACGGGCGTTTCTCCTGGCACATTCCATTCTAATTTACAACCTAGGAACAGGACTCCCAGAAATGCTCTGCTGCCCTAGTCCCCAGATTTGGGAATGGGGAAATGCTGCCTCCTTGTGGCCGTCTCCCAAAACAGCAGCTTTAAACCCAGTGCTAATGGTCATGAAGTAGTCACCAAACTTGCAGGCCTGTAAATAACACCTGCCCTCCAAAAAATCCTGGGGTCAAACATCGACCAAAAATTCAAAAGAGGGCAGCATTCCAAGAAAACGATTTCAAGAGGTATACTGTACCCCCACGTTTTTCTTTTCTTTTCTTTTTTGTAAAAGAAAAGAAACAGGCGTGGAGCAATGATGAATTTTAGGAACTTTTAAAGACATGCAAACCCAAATTACACAAACCTATCAGCTCACAGCACTCGGAATGGCCATTAGCAAAAATGCTGCAAACAATAAATGCTGAAGGGATTGTGGAGAAATGCGTACCCTCGGTTCTAAGGGGGACGTGGTAAGAGCCGCTAATGAAAACACAGTGGCGGTGCTTTCAAAAGGGAAACACTGAGCTACTAGTCAATCAGTCACACCCACTGCTGGGCCCATCACCTGAGAAAATGAGAATCAAAAGGCACAGGCTGGCAATCCTGCACTCCAGCAATACTTACCATAGCCAACACCTGGAAGCGACGAAAATGTCCATCAACAGAGGAGTGCACCAAGAAGAAGTGGTCCATGTACACAATGGAATATTACTCCACTAGAAAATATGAATTAAAAAAACAAACATGAGTAAGGAGACATAAGCTTTTGGGGGTTTATCAGGGCACATGGCAGTCTAATTGATAGCTGAGGAACACCACTGGCAGGAAGGTCTGTTTCCCTGGGTACCAGAGTGGGCAACGTAGAAACGCTGCCGGCCTCTGGCCGATACCTGCAACAGCAGCTTGGAAATCTGTGCGAATGGTCACTTCATATGCACAAGTACTGCAGGGCTGCAAAGGAAACCTGCCCTCAAAACGTCCCGACGCAGGTAAAGGCCAAAATAGTTCAAAATGTGGCACATATTTCAAGAAAACCATTTGAAAACGTAAGCTGTCACAACAGCTTGAAAAATAAAAGGACATGCCTCAAAGCTCAATTTCAAGGGATTATGAGACACATGCAAATCCAGCCACCAAGAGCTATCAACTCACACCAGTCAGAATAACCATCAGCAAAGAAACTACAAACGATCAACGCTGAAGAGGTTGTGGAGAAATGCATACCCTCCGTTTCAAGTGGGACGTAACCTGGTAAGAGCCACTCATGGGAACAGAATGGAGGTGCCTTTAAAAGGTAAACATTCAGCTACTCTATGATCCAGCAGGCCCACTCCGCGGCCTATAGCCTAAGAAGACAGAACTGGAAAGACACAGGCAGCAACTCTGCACTGCAGCAGCATTACAATAGCCAAGGCGTGGAAGCAACCCAAAGTCCATCAACAGAGCAGTGGACAAAGAAGAACTGCTACGTGTAGAGGTGGAATATTAGCTTGGGAAAAAAATAAAATCAATGCCACTTGGAGCACCACAGATGAGTCTAGAGGTGATCACGCAACTTGCAGTAAGCGAGAAAGCAAAAGACACCTAACGTATGATATCACTTATAGGGGTTACTTAACAATTGATACCAGTGAAGATATTTCCACAGAGACATCCAACCACAGATTCATTAAGCAAACTTACGGTTCACCAAATGGAAAGGTGTGAGGACTGGATTCATTAGGACACTGGGGTTAACAGAGATATACAAACACATGTGAAATATAAAATCGCCACAGACCTACGGCATACCAAGAGGAGACTACTCAACATTGTGTCATAAGCTACATTGGAGAAGGACCCGAAGAAGAACAGATATATGTATGTGTGTAAAACAACCACATCTTGCACACCTAGAACAAGCAAAACATTGTAATCAAATTTGCTCTGATACAAAACAAAAGTTAAATTTAAAAAACGAACAGCAAGTAATGAGACATAAACTCAAGGGGCTTATCCCTGGAGCACTACATTCTAATTTACAATTTACAACACAACTTCCATTATGGCTCTGTTGCCCTAGTAAACAGATTTGGTAAGGAGAAGTGCTGCCGCCTTCTGGCCGTTTCACACAACAGCGCTAATGGTCACTTAATATTCAAAATAATTGCAGGCCTGTAAATGACACCTGCGATCAAAAAAAAAAAAAAAATAATCCTGGGGTCGAAAATCGACCAGAAGATTCAAAAGACGTCAACATTTCAAGAAGACAATCTCAAGAGGCATGTTTTACGCCCATTTTGTCTTCCTTTTTTCCTTTAAAATAAAAGGGAATTTAAAAACGCTCAACATCAGCAATTAATAAAGCCATGCAAATCCAATCCAGAGAAATGTTCACCTCACAGCCGTCAGAATGATCTTCAGCAAAAAGTCTACAATGGATAAATGCTGAAGGGGTTTCAGAAATCTGTGTACCCACTAGCTGCTGGGGGGAGGTAAACTGGTAACAGCCAGCAGGGAGAACATAATGGAGGTGCGTTTAAGGGTGAAAATTGAGCTACCATGGGATCTGGTCGGTCCGTTGATGCGCCTATCACCTGAGCAGAGCAGAATGGAAAAGACACAGGCTGGCAATCCTGCACGGCAGAAACATTTAATATAGCCAAGACTTGGAAGAAACCAAAATGTCCAGCAACAGAAAAATGCACAAAGAGGAAGTGGGCCATGTCAACAATGGAATATTAGCCGTGGAAAACAATGAAACAGCGCCGTTTGCACCACCATACAAGGACCTAGAGATAACCACGCAACTTGAAGTAAGAAAGAAACTGAAAGACAGACAGCCTATGACATCCCTTATAGGCGTTACCTAAAAATTGATACTCATGAACTTATTTCCAAGAGAAGGAAAAGCATGGATTAAGAAAACAAAATTACGTTTCACCACATGGAAAGGTGAAAGGAATGTATGAATTATGATATGGGGCTTAACAGACATGTACTAATACGTATGAAATATAGAATCACAAAATACCTGTGGAATGCCAAGAGGTCTACTCAAGACTCTATAATAACCTACACGGGAAAGGATTCAAAGAGGCATAGACAGATACGTTGATATGATGAACCGGATTCTGTACACTTAGGAGAAACTGCATTTTCTTTTATCACATTTGCTCTGATACCTAAACAAAATTTAATTTAAAACACAAGAAGTAGGAGATATAAGCTCTTGGGGGTTTGCCCTGGCACATTCCCCTCTAATCTGCAGGCTACTAACACCATTTCCAGGAAAGCTCTGTCGCCCAAGAACCCAGAGCTGCAAACGTAGAAATGCTGCCGCCTTGTGGCCGTTTCCCGCAAGAGCGGCTTTAAGCCCGCAGCCAATGGTCACTTAATAGTCACAAGGACTCAGGGCCAAAAAGGACACCTGCCCTGACATATTGTGCTGAGGTAGGGAATGGACAAAAAAATTCAAAACAGGGGCTCCCCTGGTGGCGCAGCGGTTGAGAGTCCGCCTGCCGACGCCGGGGACACGGGTTCGTGCCCCGGTCCGGGAAGATCCCACATGCCGTGGAGTGGCTGGGCCCGTGAGCCATGGCCGCTGAGCCTGCGCGTCCAGAGCCTGTGCTCCGCAACGGGAGAGGCCACAACAGTGAGAGGCCCGCGTACCGCAAAAATAAATAAATACATACATAAATAAATACATACATAAATAAATTAAATGGAAAGTGGATAAAAGCTCAACCTCAGGAATTATTAGACTCATGCAAATCTAATCTACAAAAAGTGGGCAACTCACACCTGTCGACTGACGATCAGCAAAAATTCTACAAACAATCGATACTGAAGGGGTTTTAGAGAAGTGTGTACCCTCTAGCTGCTGGTGAGATGTAAAGTGGTAACAGCCAATAAGAACAGAAAGGAGCTGCCTTTAGAAGTAAAAATTGAGGTACCATTCAATCCAGCAGTCACGCCGCCGGGCCTCTCACCTGAGAAGACCAGAAGCGAGAAGACCCGGGCTGCAACAGCTGCACTGCGGCCTTATTCACAATAGCCGAGACGGTGAAGCTACCAAAATGTCCATCGACAGACGAATGGATTAAGAAGAGGTGGTCCGTGTACACAATGGAATATTAACCACGGAAAACAACGAAACACTGCTCTTTGAGGCACCATAGACGAGCTGGGAGATGATCACAGAACATGGGGTAAGTCGGAAAGCAAAAGACCTATATCCTATGATATCACTTAGAGGCGTTATCTAATAACTGACACAAATGAATGAACATATTTCCACAGAGAAAGACACTCACGGACTTAGAAAACAACTATGCTTATCTAAAAGGAAAGGTGGGCGGAATGGATAAATTAAGATTAGCGTAACCATACGTATACAAATACATATTATATACACATATCAAAAAGACCGACCACGGAGCAAGGGAGGTGTACGGAACACTCTGTAATATTTTACATGGGAAGAGGATCTGGACGTGAATACACGTATATAATGTACAAATGAACCAGACTGTGTACACCCAGGACAAACAATATTCTAATCATTACCCCGATTAAAATAATTTAAAAAACCAACCGGAAGTAATGCGACATAAACTTACGGGCGTTTCTCCTGGCACATTCCATTCTAATTTACAACCTAGGAACAGGACTCCCAGAAATGCTCTGCTGCCCTAGTCCCCAGATTTGGGAATGGGGAAATGCTGCCTCCTTGTGGCCGTCTCCCAAAACAGCAGCTTTAAACCCAGTGCTAATGGTCATGAAGTAGTCACCAAACTTGCAGGCCTGTAAATAACACCTGCCCTCCAAAAAATCCTGGGGTCAAACATCGACCAAAAATTCAAAAGAGGGCAGCATTCCAAGAAAACGATTTCAAGAGGTATACTGTACCCCCACGTTTTTCTTTTCTTTTCTTTTTTGTAAAAGAAAAGAAACAGGCGTGGAGCAATGATGAATTTTAGGAACTTTTAAAGACATGCAAACCCAAATTACACAAACCTATCAGCTCACAGCACTCGGAATGGCCATTAGCAAAAATGCTGCAAACAATAAATGCTGAAGGGATTGTGGAGAAATGCGTACCCTCGGTTCTAAGGGGGACGTGGTAAGAGCCGCTAATGAAAACACAGTGGCGGTGCTTTCAAAAGGGAAACACTGAGCTACTAGTCAATCAGTCACACCCACTGCTGGGCCCATCACCTGAGAAAATGAGAATCAAAAGGCACAGGCTGGCAATCCTGCACTCCAGCAATACTTACCATAGCCAACACCTGGAAGCGACGAAAATGTCCATCAACAGAGGAGTGCACCAAGAAGAAGTGGTCCATGTACACAATGGAATATTACTCCACTAGAAAATATGAATTAAAAAAACAAACATGAGTAAGGAGACATAAGCTTTTGGGGGTTTATCAGGGCACATGGCAGTCTAATTGATAGCTGAGGAACACCACTGGCAGGAAGGTCTGTTTCCCTGGGTACCAGAGTGGGCAACGTAGAAACGCTGCCGGCCTCTGGCCGATACCTGCAACAGCAGCTTGGAAATCTGTGCGAATGGTCACTTCATATGCACAAGTACTGCAGGGCTGCAAAGGAAACCTGCCCTCAAAACGTCCCGACGCAGGTAAAGGCCAAAATAGTTCAAAATGTGGCACATATTTCAAGAAAACCATTTGAAAACGTAAGCTGTCACAACAGCTTGAAAAATAAAAGGACATGCCTCAAAGCTCAATTTCAAGGGATTATGAGACACATGCAAATCCAACCACCAAGAGCTATCAACTCACACCAGTCAGAATAACCATCAGCAAAGAAACTACAAACGATCAACGCTGAAGAGGTTGTGGAGAAATGCATACCCTCCGTTTCAAGTGGGACGTAACCTGGTAAGAGCCACTCATGGGAACAGAATGGAGGTGCCTTTAAAAGGTAAACATTCAGCTACTCTATGATCCAGCAGGCCCACTCCGCGGCCTATAGCCTAAGAAGACAGAACTGGAAAGACACAGGCAGCAACTCTGCACTGCAGCAGCATTACAATAGCCAAGGCGTGGAAGCAACCCAAAGTCCATCAACAGAGCAGTGGACAAAGAAGAACTGCTACGTGTAGAGGTGGAATATTAGCTTGGGAAAAAAATAAAATCAATGCCACTTGGAGCACCACAGATGAGTCTAGAGGTGATCACGCAACTTGCAGTAAGCGAGAAAGCAAAAGACACCTAACGTATGATATCACTTATAGGGGTTACTTAACAATTGATACCAGTGAAGATATTTCCACAGAGACATCCAACCACAGATTCATTAAGCAAACTTACGGTTCACCAAATGGAAAGGTGTGAGGACTGGATACATTAGGACACTGGGGTTAACAGAGATATACAAACACATGTGAAATATAAAATCGCCACAGACCTACGGCATACCAAGAGGAGACTACTCAACATTGTGTCATAAGCTACATTGGAGAAGGACCCGAAGAAGAACAGATATATGTATGTGTGTAAAACAACCACATCTTGCACACCTAGAACAAGCAAAACATTGTAATCAAATTTGCTCTGATACAAAACAAAAGTTAAATTTAAAAAACGAACAGCAAGTAATGAGACATAAACTCAAGGGGCTTATCCCTGGAGCACTACATTCTAATTTACAATTTACAACACAACTTCCATTATGGCTCTGTTGCCCTAGTAAACAGATTTGGTAAGGAGAAGTGCTGCCGCCTTCTGGCCGTTTCACACAACAGCGCTAATGGTCACTTAATATTCAAAATAATTGCAGGCCTGTAAATGACACCTGCGATCAAAAAAAAAAAAAAATAATCCTGGGGTCGAAAATCGACCAGAAGATTCAAAAGACGTCAACATTTCAAGAAGACAATCTCAAGAGGCATGTTTTACGCCCATTTTGTCTTCCTTTTTTCCCTTAAAATAAAAGGGAATTTAAAAACGCTCAACATCAGCAATTAATAAAGCCATGCAAATCCAATCCAGAGAAATGTTCACCTCACAGCCGTCAGAATGATCTTCAGCAAAAAGTCTACAATGGATAAATGCTGAAGGGGTTTCAGAAATCTGTGTACCCACTAGCTGCTGGGGGGAGGTAAACTGGTAACAGCCAGCAGGGAGAACATAATGGAGGTGCGTTTAAGGGTGAAAATTGAGCTACCATGGGATCTGGTCGGTCCGTTGATGCGCCTATCACCTGAGCAGAGCAGAATGGAAAAGACACAGGCTGGCAATCCTGCACGGCAGAAACATTTAATATAGCCAAGACTTGGAAGAAACCAAAATGTCCAGCAACAGAAAAATGCACAAAGAGGAAGTGGGCCATGTCAACAATGGAATATTAGCCGTGGAAAACAATGAAACAGCGCCGTTTGCACCACCATACAAGGACCTAGAGATAACCACGCAACTTGAAGTAAGAAAGAAACTGAAAGACAGACAGCCTATGACATCCCTTATAGGCGTTACCTAAAAATTGATACTCATGAACTTATTTCCAAGAGAAGGAAAAGCATGGATTAAGAAAACAAAATTACGTTTCACCACATGGAAAGGTGAAAGGAATGTATGAATTATGATATGGGGCTTAACAGACATGTACTAATACGTATGAAATATAGAATCACAAAATACCTGTGGAATGCCAAGAGGTCTACTCAAGACTCTATAATAACCTACACGGGAAAGGATTCAAAGAGGCATAGACAGATACGTTGATATGATGAACCGGATTCTGTACACTTAGGAGAAACTGCATTTTCTTTTATCACATTTGCTCTGATACCTAAACAAAATTTAATTTAAAACACAAGAAGTAGGAGATATAAGCTCTTGGGGGTTTGCCCTGGCACATTCCCCTCTAATCTGCAGGCTACTAACACCATTTCCAGGAAAGCTCTGTCGCCCAAGAACCCAGAGCTGCAAACGTAGAAATGCTGCCGCCTTGTGGCCGTTTCCCGCAAGAGCGGCTTTAAGCCCGCAGCCAATGGTCACTTAATAGTCACAAGGACTCAGGGCCAAAAAGGACACCTGCCCTGACATATTGTGCTGAGGTAGGGAATGGACAAAAAAATTCAAAACAGGGGCTCCCCTGGTGGCGCAGCGGTTGAGAGTCCGCCTGCCGACGCAGGGGACACGGGTTCGTGCCCCGGTCCGGGAAGATCCCACATGCCGTGGAGTGGCTGGGCCCGTGAGCCATGGCCGCTGAGCCTGCGCGTCCAGAGCCTGTGCTCCGCAACGGGAGAGGCCACAACAGTGAGAGGCCCGCGTACCGCAAAAATAAATAAATACATACATAAATAAATACATACATAAATAAATTAAATGGAAAGTGGATAAAAGCTCAACCTCAGGAATTATTAGACTCATGCAAATCTAATCTACAAAAAGTGGGCAACTCACACCTGTCGACTGACGATCAGCAAAAATTCTACAAACAATCGATACTGAAGGGGTTTTAGAGAAGTGTGTACCCTCTAGCTGCTGGTGAGATGTAAAGTGGTAACAGCCAATAAGAACAGAAAGGAGCTGCCTTTAGAAGTAAAAATTGAGGTACCATTCAATCCAGCAGTCACGCCGCCGGGCCTCTCACCTGAGAAGACCAGAAGCGAGAAGACCCGGGCTGCAACAGCTGCACTGCGGCCTTATTCACAATAGCCGAGACGGTGAAGCTACCAAAATGTCCATCGACAGACGAATGGATTAAGAAGAGGTGGTCCGTGTACACAATGGAATATTAACCACGGAAAACAACGAAACACTGCTCTTTGAGGCACCATAGACGAGCTGGGAGATGATCACAGAACATGGGGTAAGTCGGAAAGCAAAAGACCTATATCCTATGATATCACTTAGAGGCGTTATCTAATAACTGACACAAATGAATGAACATATTTCCACAGAGAAAGACACTCACGGACTTAGAAAACAACTATGCTTATCTAAAAGGAAAGGTGGGCGGAATGGATAAATTAAGATTAGCGTAACCATACGTATACAAATACATATTATATACACATATCAAAAAGACCGACCACGGAGCAAGGGAGGTGTACGGAACACTCTGTAATATTTTACATGGGAAGAGGATCTGGACGTGAATACACGTATATAATGTACAAATGAACCAGACTGTGTACACCCAGGACAAACAATATTCTAATCATTACCCCGATTAAAATAATTTAAAAAACCAACCGGAAGTAATGCGACATAAACTTACGGGCGTTTCTCCTGGCACATTCCATTCTAATTTACAACCTAGGAACAGGACTCCCAGAAATGCTCTGCTGCCCTAGTCCCCAGATTTGGGAATGGGGAAATGCTGCCTCCTTGTGGCCGTCTCCCAAAACAGCAGCTTTAAACCCAGTGCTAATGGTCATGAAGTAGTCACCAAACTTGCAGGCCTGTAAATAACACCTGCCCTCCAAAAAATCCTGGGGTCAAACATCGACCAAAAATTCAAAAGAGGGCAGCATTCCAAGAAAACGATTTCAAGAGGTATACTGTACCCCCACGTTTTTCTTTTCTTTTCTTTTTTGTAAAAGAAAAGAAACAGGCGTGGAGCAATGATGAATTTTAGGAACTTTTAAAGACATGCAAACCCAAATTACACAAACCTATCAGCTCACAGCACTCGGAATGGCCATTAGCAAAAATGCTGCAAACAATAAATGCTGAAGGGATTGTGGAGAAATGCGTACCCTCGGTTCTAAGGGGGACGTGGTAAGAGCCGCTAATGAAAACACAGTGGCGGTGCTTTCAAAAGGGAAACACTGAGCTACTAGTCAATCAGTCACACCCACTGCTGGGCCCATCACCTGAGAAAATGAGAATCAAAAGGCACAGGCTGGCAATCCTGCACTCCAGCAATACTTACCATAGCCAACACCTGGAAGCGACGAAAATGTCCATCAACAGAGGAGTGCACCAAGAAGAAGTGGTCCATGTACACAATGGAATATTACTCCACTAGAAAATATGAATTAAAAAAACAAACATGAGTAAGGAGACATAAGCTTTTGGGGGTTTATCAGGGCACATGGCAGTCTAATTGATAGCTGAGGAACACCACTGGCAGGAAGGTCTGTTTCCCTGGGTACCAGAGTGGGCAACGTAGAAACGCTGCCGGCCTCTGGCCGATACCTGCAACAGCAGCTTGGAAATCTGTGCGAATGGTCACTTCATATGCACAAGTACTGCAGGGCTGCAAAGGAAACCTGCCCTCAAAACGTCCCGACGCAGGTAAAGGCCAAAATAGTTCAAAATGTGGCACATATTTCAAGAAAACCATTTGAAAACGTAAGCTGTCACAACAGCTTGAAAAATAAAAGGACATGCCTCAAAGCTCAATTTCAAGGGATTATGAGACACATGCAAATCCAACCACCAAGAGCTATCAACTCACACCAGTCAGAATAACCATCAGCAAAGAAACTACAAACGATCAACGCTGAAGAGGTTGTGGAGAAATGCATACCCTCCGTTTCAAGTGGGACGTAACCTGGTAAGAGCCACTCATGGGAACAGAATGGAGGTGCCTTTAAAAGGTAAACATTCAGCTACTCTATGATCCAGCAGGCCCACTCCGCGGCCTATAGCCTAAGAAGACAGAACTGGAAAGACACAGGCAGCAACTCTGCACTGCAGCAGCATTACAATAGCCAAGGCGTGGAAGCAACCCAAAGTCCATCAACAGAGCAGTGGACAAAGAAGAACTGCTACGTGTAGAGGTGGAATATTAGCTTGGGAAAAAAATAAAATCAATGCCACTTGGAGCACCACAGATGAGTCTAGAGGTGATCACGCAACTTGCAGTAAGCGAGAAAGCAAAAGACACCTAACGTATGATATCACTTATAGGGGTTACTTAACAATTGATACCAGTGAAGATATTTCCACAGAGACATCCAACCACAGATTCATTAAGCAAACTTACGGTTCACCAAATGGAAAGGTGTGAGGACTGGATACATTAGGACACTGGGGTTAACAGAGATATACAAACACATGTGAAATATAAAATCGCCACAGACCTACGGCATACCAAGAGGAGACTACTCAACATTGTGTCATAAGCTACATTGGAGAAGGACCCGAAGAAGAACAGATATATGTATGTGTGTAAAACAACCACATCTTGCACACCTAGAACAAGCAAAACATTGTAATCAAATTTGCTCTGATACAAAACAAAAGTTAAATTTAAAAAACGAACAGCAAGTAATGAGACATAAACTCAAGGGGCTTATCCCTGGAGCACTACATTCTAATTTACAATTTACAACACAACTTCCATTATGGCTCTGTTGCCCTAGTAAACAGATTTGGTAAGGAGAAGTGCTGCCGCCTTCTGGCCGTTTCACACAACAGCGCTAATGGTCACTTAATATTCAAAATAATTGCAGGCCTGTAAATGACACCTGCGATCAAAAAAAAAAAAAATAATCCTGGGGTCGAAAATCGACCAGAAGATTCAAAAGACGTCAACATTTCAAGAAGACAATCTCAAGAGGCATGTTTTACGCCCATTTTGTCTTCCTTTTTTCCCTTAAAATAAAAGGGAATTTAAAAACGCTCAACATCAGCAATTAATAAAGCCATGCAAATCCAATCCAGAGAAATGTTCACCTCACAGCCGTCAGAATGATCTTCAGCAAAAAGTCTACAATGGATAAATGCTGAAGGGGTTTCAGAAATCTGTGTACCCACTAGCTGCTGGGGGGAGGTAAACTGGTAACAGCCAGCAGGGAGAACATAATGGAGGTGCGTTTAAGGGTGAAAATTGAGCTACCATGGGATCTGGTCGGTCCGTTGATGCGCCTATCACCTGAGCAGAGCAGAATGGAAAAGACACAGGCTGGCAATCCTGCACGGCAGAAACATTTAATATAGCCAAGACTTGGAAGAAACCAAAATGTCCAGCAACAGAAAAATGCACAAAGAGGAAGTGGGCCATGTCAACAATGGAATATTAGCCGTGGAAAACAATGAAACAGCGCCGTTTGCACCACCATACAAGGACCTAGAGATAACCACGCAACTTGAAGTAAGAAAGAAACTGAAAGACAGACAGCCTATGACATCCCTTATAGGCGTTACCTAAAAATTGATACTCATGAACTTATTTCCAAGAGAAGGAAAAGCATGGATTAAGAAAACAAAATTACGTTTCACCACATGGAAAGGTGAAAGGAATGTATGAATTATGATATGGGGCTTAACAGACATGTACTAATACGTATGAAATATAGAATCACAAAATACCTGTGGAATGCCAAGAGGTCTACTCAAGACTCTATAATAACCTACACGGGAAAGGATTCAAAGAGGCATAGACAGATACGTTGATATGATGAACCGGATTCTGTACACTTAGGAGAAACTGCATTTTCTTTTATCACATTTGCTCTGATACCTAAACAAAATTTAATTTAAAACACAAGAAGTAGGAGATATAAGCTCTTGGGGGTTTGCCCTGGCACATTCCCCTCTAATCTGCAGGCTACTAACACCATTTCCAGGAAAGCTCTGTCGCCCAAGAACCCAGAGCTGCAAACGTAGAAATGCTGCCGCCTTGTGGCCGTTTCCCGCAAGAGCGGCTTTAAGCCCGCAGCCAATGGTCACTTAATAGTCACAAGGACTCAGGGCCAAAAAGGACACCTGCCCTGACATATTGTGCTGAGGTAGGGAATGGACAAAAAAATTCAAAACAGGGGCTCCCCTGGTGGCGCAGCGGTTGAGAGTCCGCCTGCCGACGCAGGGGACACGGGTTCGTGCCCCGGTCCGGGAAGATCCCACATGCCGTGGAGTGGCTGGGCCCGTGAGCCATGGCCGCTGAGCCTGCGCGTCCAGAGCCTGTGCTCCGCAACGGGAGAGGCCACAACAGTGAGAGGCCCGCGTACCGCAAAAATAAATAAATACATACATAAATAAATACATACATAAATAAATTAAATGGAAAGTGGATAAAAGCTCAACCTCAGGAATTATTAGACTCATGCAAATCTAATCTACAAAAAGTGGGCAACTCACACCTGTCGACTGACGATCAGCAAAAATTCTACAAACAATCGATACTGAAGGGGTTTTAGAGAAGTGTGTACCCTCTAGCTGCTGGTGAGATGTAAAGTGGTAACAGCCAATAAGAACAGAAAGGAGCTGCCTTTAGAAGTAAAAATTGAGGTACCATTCAATCCAGCAGTCACGCCGCCGGGCCTCTCACCTGAGAAGACCAGAAGCGAGAAGACCCGGGCTGCAACAGCTGCACTGCGGCCTTATTCACAATAGCCGAGACGGTGAAGCTACCAAAATGTCCATCGACAGACGAATGGATTAAGAAGAGGTGGTCCGTGTACACAATGGAATATTAACCACGGAAAACAACGAAACACTGCTCTTTGAGGCACCATAGACGAGCTGGGAGATGATCACAGAACATGGGGTAAGTCGGAAAGCAAAAGACCTATATCCTATGATATCACTTAGAGGCGTTATCTAATAACTGACACAAATGAATGAACATATTTCCACAGAGAAAGACACTCACGGACTTAGAAAACAACTATGCTTATCTAAAAGGAAAGGTGGGCGGAATGGATAAATTAAGATTAGCGTAACCATACGTATACAAATACATATTATATACACATATCAAAAAGACCGACCACGGAGCAAGGGAGGTGTACGGAACACTCTGTAATATTTTACATGGGAAGAGGATCTGGACGTGAATACACGTATATAATGTACAAATGAACCAGACTGTGTACACCCAGGACAAACAATATTCTAATCATTACCCCGATTAAAATAATTTAAAAAACCAACCGGAAGTAATGCGACATAAACTTACGGGCGTTTCTCCTGGCACATTCCATTCTAATTTACAACCTAGGAACAGGACTCCCAGAAATGCTCTGCTGCCCTAGTCCCCAGATTTGGGAATGGGGAAATGCTGCCTCCTTGTGGCCGTCTCCCAAAACAGCAGCTTTAAACCCAGTGCTAATGGTCATGAAGTAGTCACCAAACTTGCAGGCCTGTAAATAACACCTGCCCTCCAAAAAATCCTGGGGTCAAACATCGACCAAAAATTCAAAAGAGGGCAGCATTCCAAGAAAACGATTTCAAGAGGTATACTGTACCCCCACGTTTTTCTTTTCTTTTCTTTTTTGTAAAAGAAAAGAAACAGGCGTGGAGCAATGATGAATTTTAGGAACTTTTAAAGACATGCAAACCCAAATTACACAAACCTATCAGCTCACAGCACTCGGAATGGCCATTAGCAAAAATGCTGCAAACAATAAATGCTGAAGGGATTGTGGAGAAATGCGTACCCTCGGTTCTAAGGGGGACGTGGTAAGAGCCGCTAATGAAAACACAGTGGCGGTGCTTTCAAAAGGGAAACACTGAGCTACTAGTCAATCAGTCACACCCACTGCTGGGCCCATCACCTGAGAAAATGAGAATCAAAAGGCACAGGCTGGCAATCCTGCACTCCAGCAATACTTACCATAGCCAACACCTGGAAGCGACGAAAATGTCCATCAACAGAGGAGTGCACCAAGAAGAAGTGGTCCATGTACACAATGGAATATTACTCCACTAGAAAATATGAATTAAAAAAACAAACATGAGTAAGGAGACATAAGCTTTTGGGGGTTTATCAGGGCACATGGCAGTCTAATTGATAGCTGAGGAACACCACTGGCAGGAAGGTCTGTTTCCCTGGGTACCAGAGTGGGCAACGTAGAAACGCTGCCGGCCTCTGGCCGATACCTGCAACAGCAGCTTGGAAATCTGTGCGAATGGTCACTTCATATGCACAAGTACTGCAGGGCTGCAAAGGAAACCTGCCCTCAAAACGTCCCGACGCAGGTAAAGGCCAAAATAGTTCAAAATGTGGCACATATTTCAAGAAAACCATTTGAAAACGTAAGCTGTCACAACAGCTTGAAAAATAAAAGGACATGCCTCAAAGCTCAATTTCAAGGGATTATGAGACACATGCAAATCCAACCACCAAGAGCTATCAACTCACACCAGTCAGAATAACCATCAGCAAAGAAACTACAAACGATCAACGCTGAAGAGGTTGTGGAGAAATGCATACCCTCCGTTTCAAGTGGGACGTAACCTGGTAAGAGCCACTCATGGGAACAGAATGGAGGTGCCTTTAAAAGGTAAACATTCAGCTACTCTATGATCCAGCAGGCCCACTCCGCGGCCTATAGCCTAAGAAGACAGAACTGGAAAGACACAGGCAGCAACTCTGCACTGCAGCAGCATTACAATAGCCAAGGCGTGGAAGCAACCCAAAGTCCATCAACAGAGCAGTGGACAAAGAAGAACTGCTACGTGTAGAGGTGGAATATTAGCTTGGGAAAAAAATAAAATCAATGCCACTTGGAGCACCACAGATGAGTCTAGAGGTGATCACGCAACTTGCAGTAAGCGAGAAAGCAAAAGACACCTAACGTATGATATCACTTATAGGGGTTACTTAACAATTGATACCAGTGAAGATATTTCCACAGAGACATCCAACCACAGATTCATTAAGCAAACTTACGGTTCACCAAATGGAAAGGTGTGAGGACTGGATTCATTAGGACACTGGGGTTAACAGAGATATACAAACACATGTGAAATATAAAATCGCCACAGACCTACGGCATACCAAGAGGAGACTACTCAACATTGTGTCATAAGCTACATTGGAGAAGGACCCGAAGAAGAACAGATATATGTATGTGTGTAAAACAACCACATCTTGCACACCTAGAACAAGCAAAACATTGTAATCAAATTTGCTCTGATACAAAACAAAAGTTAAATTTAAAAAACGAACAGCAAGTAATGAGACATAAACTCAAGGGGCTTATCCCTGGAGCACTACATTCTAATTTACAATTTACAACACAACTTCCATTATGGCTCTGTTGCCCTAGTAAACAGATTTGGTAAGGAGAAGTGCTGCCGCCTTCTGGCCGTTTCACAAAACAGCGCTAATGGTCACTTAATATTCAAAATAATTGCAGGCCTGTAAATGACACCTGCGATCAAAAAAAAAAAAAAAATAATCCTGGGGTCGAAAATCGACCAGAAGATTCAAAAGACGTCAACATTTCAAGAAGACAATCTCAAGAGGCATGTTTTACGCCCATTTTGTCTTCCTTTTTTCCTTTAAAATAAAAGGGAATTTAAAAACGCTCAACATCAGCAATTAATAAAGCCATGCAAATCCAATCCACAGAAATGTTCACCTCACAGCCGTCAGAATGATCTTCAGCAAAAAGTCTACAATGGATAAATGCTGAAGGGGTTTCAGAAATCTGTGTACCCACTAGCTGCTGGGGGGAGGTAAACTGGTAACAGCCAGCAGGGAGAACATAATGGAGGTGCGTTTAAGGGTGAAAATTGAGCTACCATGGGATCTGGTCGGTCCGTTGATGCGCCTATCACCTGAGCAGAGCAGAATGGAAAAGACACAGGCTGGCAATCCTGCACGGCAGAAACATTTAATATAGCCAAGACTTGGAAGAAACCAAAATGTCCAGCAACAGAAAAATGCACAAAGAGGAAGTGGGCCATGTCAACAATGGAATATTAGCCGTGGAAAACAATGAAACAGCGCCGTTTGCACCACCATACAAGGACCTAGAGATAACCACGCAACTTGAAGTAAGAAAGAAACTGAAAGACAGACAGCCTATGACATCCCTTATAGGCGTTACCTAAAAATTGATACTCATGAACTTATTTCCAAGAGAAGGAAAAGCATGGATTAAGAAAACAAAATTACGTTTCACCACATGGAAAGGTGAAAGGAATGTATGAATTATGATATGGGGCTTAACAGACATGTACTAATACGTATGAAATATAGAATCACAAAATACCTGTGGAATGCCAAGAGGTCTACTCAAGACTCTATAATAACCTACACGGGAAAGGATTCAAAGAGGCATAGACAGATACGTTGATATGATGAACCGGATTCTGTACACTTAGGAGAAACTGCATTTTCTTTTATCACATTTGCTCTGATACCTAAACAAAATTTAATTTAAAACACAAGAAGTAGGAGATATAAGCTCTTGGGGGTTTGCCCTGGCACATTCCCCTCTAATCTGCAGGCTACTAACACCATTTCCAGGAAAGCTCTGTCGCCCAAGAACCCAGAGCTGCAAACGTAGAAATGCTGCCGCCTTGTGGCCGTTTCCCGCAAGAGCGGCTTTAAGCCCGCAGCCAATGGTCACTTAATAGTCACAAGGACTCAGGGCCAAAAAGGACACCTGCCCTGACATATTGTGCTGAGGTAGGGAATGGACAAAAAAATTCAAAACAGGGGCTCCCCTGGTGGCGCAGCGGTTGAGAGTCCGCCTGCCGACGCAGGGGACACGGGTTCGTGCCCCGGTCCGGGAAGGTCCCACATGCCGTGGAGTGGCTGGGCCCGTGAGCCATGGCCGCTGAGCCTGCGCGTCCAGAGCCTGTGCTCCGCAACGGGAGAGGCCACAACAGTGAGAGGCCCGCGTACCGCAAAAATAAATAAATACATACATAAATAAATACATACATAAATAATTTAAATGGAAAGTGGATAAAAGCTCAACCTCAGGAATTATTAGACTCATGCAAATCTAATCTACAAAAAGTGGGCAACTCACACCTGTCGACTGACGATCAGCAAAAATTCTACAAACAATCGATACTGAAGGGGTTTTAGAGAAGTGTGTACCCTCTAGCTGCTGGTGAGATGTAAAGTGGTAACAGCCAATAAGAACAGAAAGGAGCTGCCTTTAGAAGTAAAAATTGAGGTACCATTCAATCCAGCAGTCACGCCGCCGGGCCTCTCACCTGAGAAGACCAGAAGCGAGAAGACCCGGGCTGCAACAGCTGCACTGCGGCCTTATTCACAATAGCCGAGACGGTGAAGCTACCAAAATGTCCATCGACAGACGAATGGATTAAGAAGAGGTGGTCCGTGTACACAATGGAATATTAACCACGGAAAACAACGAAACACTGCTCTTTGAGGCACCATAGACGAGCTGGGAGATGATCACAGAACATGGGGTAAGTCGGAAAGCAAAAGACCTATATCCTATGATATCACTTAGAGGCGTTATCTAATAACTGACACAAATGAATGAACATATTTCCACAGAGAAAGACACTCACGGACTTAGAAAACAACTATGCTTATCTAAAAGGAAAGGTGGGCGGAATGGATAAATTAAGATTAGCGTAACCATACGTATACAAATACATATTATATACACATATCAAAAAGACCGACCACGGAGCAAGGGAGGTGTACGGAACACTCTGTAATATTTTACATGGGAAGAGGATCTGGACGTGAATACACGTATATAATGTACAAATGAACCAGATTGTGTACACCCAGGACAAACAATATTCTAATCATTACCCCGATTAAAATAATTTAAAAAACCAACCGGAAGTAATGCGACATAAACTTACGGGCGTTTCTCCTGGCACATTCCATTCTAATTTACAACCTAGGAACAGGACTCCCAGAAATGCTCTGCTGCCCTAGTCCCCAGATTTGGGAATGGGGAAATGCTGCCTCCTTGTGGCCGTCTCCCAAAACAGCAGCTTTAAACCCAGTGCTAATGGTCATGAAGTAGTCACCAAACTTGCAGGCCTGTAAATAACACCTGCCCTCCAAAAAATCCTGGGGTCAAACATCGACCAAAAATTCAAAAGAGGGCAGCATTCCAAGAAAACGATTTCAAGAGGTATACTGTACCCCCACGTTTTTCTTTTCTTTTCTTTTTTGTAAAAGAAAAGAAACAGGCGTGGAGCAATGATGAATTTTAGGAACTTTTAAAGACATGCAAACCCAAATTACACAAACCTATCAGCTCACAGCACTCGGAATGGCCATTAGCAAAAATGCTGCAAACAATAAATGCTGAAGGGATTGTGGAGAAATGCGTACCCTCGGTTCTAAGGGGGACGTGGTAAGAGCCGCTAATGAAAACACAGTGGCGGTGCTTTCAAAAGGGAAACACTGAGCTACTAGTCAATCAGTCACACCCACTGCTGGGCCCATCACCTGAGAAAATGAGAATCAAAAGGCACAGGCTGGCAATCCTGCACTCCAGCAATACTTACCATAGCCAACACCTGGAAGCGACGAAAATGTCCATCAACAGAGGAGTGCACCAAGAAGAAGTGGTCCATGTACACAATGGAATATTACTCCACTAGAAAATATGAATTAAAAAAACAAACATGAGTAAGGAGACATAAGCTTTTGGGGGTTTATCAGGGCACATGGCAGTCTAATTGATAGCTGAGGAACACCACTGGCAGGAAGGTCTGTTTCCCTGGGTACCAGAGTGGGCAACGTAGAAACGCTGCCGGCCTCTGGCCGATACCTGCAACAGCAGCTTGGAAATCTGTGCGAATGGTCACTTCATATGCACAAGTACTGCAGGGCTGCAAAGGAAACCTGCCCTCAAAACGTCCCGACGCAGGTAAAGGCCAAAATAGTTCAAAATGTGGCACATATTTCAAGAAAACCATTTGAAAACGTAAGCTGTCACAACAGCTTGAAAAATAAAAGGACATGCCTCAAAGCTCAATTTCAAGGGATTATGAGACACATGCAAATCCAACCACCAAGAGCTATCAACTCACACCAGTCAGAATAACCATCAGCAAAGAAACTACAAACGATCAACGCTGAAGAGGTTGTGGAGAAATGCATACCCTCCGTTTCAAGTGGGACGTAACCTGGTAAGAGCCACTCATGGGAACAGAATGGAGGTGCCTTTAAAAGGTAAACATTCAGCTACTCTATGATCCAGCAGGCCCACTCCGCGGCCTATAGCCTAAGAAGACAGAACTGGAAAGACACAGGCAGCAACTCTGCACTGCAGCAGCATTACAATAGCCAAGGCGTGGAAGCAACCCAAAGTCCATCAACAGAGCAGTGGACAAAGAAGAACTGCTACGTGTAGAGGTGGAATATTAGCTTGGGAAAAAAATAAAATCAATGCCACTTGGAGCACCACAGATGAGTCTAGAGGTGATCACGCAACTTGCAGTAAGCGAGAAAGCAAAAGACACCTAACGTATGATATCACTTATAGGGGTTACTTAACAATTGATACCAGTGAAGATATTTCCACAGAGACATCCAACCACAGATTCATTAAGCAAACTTACGGTTCACCAAATGGAAAGGTGTGAGGACTGGATTCATTAGGACACTGGGGTTAACAGAGATATACAAACACATGTGAAATATAAAATCGCCACAGACCTACGGCATACCAAGAGGAGACTACTCAACATTGTGTCATAAGCTACATTGGAGAAGGACCCGAAGAAGAACAGATATATGTATGTGTGTAAAACAACCACATCTTGCACACCTAGAACAAGCAAAACATTGTAATCAAATTTGCTCTGATACAAAACAAAAGTTAAATTTAAAAAACGAACAGCAAGTAATGAGACATAAACTCAAGGGGCTTATCCCTGGAGCACTACATTCTAATTTACAATTTACAACACAACTTCCATTATGGCTCTGTTGCCCTAGTAAACAGATTTGGTAAGGAGAAGTGCTGCCGCCTTCTGGCCGTTTCACAAAACAGCGCTAATGGTCACTTAATATTCAAAATAATTGCAGGCCTGTAAATGACACCTGCGATCAAAAAAAAAAAAAAATAATCCTGGGGTCGAAAATCGACCAGAAGATTCAAAAGACGTCAACATTTCAAGAAGACAATCTCAAGAGGCATGTTTTACGCCCATTTTGTCTTCCTTTTTTCCTTTAAAATAAAAGGGAATTTAAAAACGCTCAACATCAGCAATTAATAAAGCCATGCAAATCCAATCCACAGAAATGTTCACCTCACAGCCGTCAGAATGATCTTCAGCAAAAAGTCTACAATGGATAAATGCTGAAGGGGTTTCAGAAATCTGTGTACCCACTAGCTGCTGGGGGGAGGTAAACTGGTAACAGCCAGCAGGGAGAACATAATGGAGGTGCGTTTAAGGGTGAAAATTGAGCTACCATGGGATCTGGTCGGTCCGTTGATGCGCCTATCACCTGAGCAGAGCAGAATGGAAAAGACACAGGCTGGCAATCCTGCACGGCAGAAACATTTAATATAGCCAAGACTTGGAAGAAACCAAAATGTCCAGCAACAGAAAAATGCACAAAGAGGAAGTGGGCCATGTCAACAATGGAATATTAGCCGTGGAAAACAATGAAACAGCGCCGTTTGCACCACCATACAAGGACCTAGAGATAACCACGCAACTTGAAGTAAGAAAGAAACTGAAAGACAGACAGCCTATGACATCCCTTATAGGCGTTACCTAAAAATTGATACTCATGAACTTATTTCCAAGAGAAGGAAAAGCATGGATTAAGAAAACAAAATTACGTTTCACCACATGGAAAGGTGAAAGGAATGTATGAATTATGATATGGGGCTTAACAGACATGTACTAATACGTATGAAATATAGAATCACAAAATACCTGTGGAATGCCAAGAGGTCTACTCAAGACTCTATAATAACCTACACGGGAAAGGATTCAAAGAGGCATAGACAGATACGTTGATATGATGAACCGGATTCTGTACACTTAGGAGAAACTGCATTTTCTTTTATCACATTTGCTCTGATACCTAAACAAAATTTAATTTAAAACACAAGAAGTAGGAGATATAAGCTCTTGGGGGTTTGCCCTGGCACATTCCCCTCTAATCTGCAGGCTACTAACACCATTTCCAGGAAAGCTCTGTCGCCCAAGAACCCAGAGCTGCAAACGTAGAAATGCTGCCGCCTTGTGGCCGTTTCCCGCAAGAGCGGCTTTAAGCCCGCAGCCAATGGTCACTTAATAGTCACAAGGACTCAGGGCCAAAAAGGACACCTGCCCTGACATATTGTGCTGAGGTAGGGAATGGACAAAAAAATTCAAAACGGGGGCTCCCCTGGTGGCGCAGCGGTTGAGAGTCCGCCTGCCGACGCAGGGGACACGGGTTCGTGCCCCGGTCCGGGAAGGTCCCACATGCCGTGGAGTGGCTGGGCCCGTGAGCCATGGCCGCTGAGCCTGCGCGTCCAGAGCCTGTGCTCCGCAACGGGAGAGGCCACAACAGTGAGAGGCCCGCGTACCGCAAAAATAAATAAATACATACATAAATAAATACATACATAAATAATTTAAATGGAAAGTGGATAAAAGCTCAACCTCAGGAATTATTAGACTCATGCAAATCTAATCTACAAAAAGTGGGCAACTCACACCTGTCGACTGACGATCAGCAAAAATTCTACAAACAATCGATACTGAAGGGGTTTTAGAGAAGTGTGTACCCTCTAGCTGCTGGTGAGATGTAAAGTGGTAACAGCCAATAAGAACAGAAAGGAGCTGCCTTTAGAAGTAAAAATTGAGGTACCATTCAATCCAGCAGTCACGCCGCCGGGCCTCTCACCTGAGAAGACCAGAAGCGAGAAGACCCGGGCTGCAACAGCTGCACTGCGGCCTTATTCACAATAGCCGAGACGGTGAAGCTACCAAAATGTCCATCGACAGACGAATGGATTAAGAAGAGGTGGTCCGTGTACACAATGGAATATTAACCACGGAAAACAACGAAACACTGCTCTTTGAGGCACCATAGACGAGCTGGGAGATGATCACAGAACATGGGGTAAGTCGGAAAGCAAAAGACCTATATCCTATGATATCACTTAGAGGCGTTATCTAATAACTGACACAAATGAATGAACATATTTCCACAGAGAAAGACACTCACGGACTTAGAAAACAACTATGCTTATCTAAAAGGAAAGGTGGGCGGAATGGATAAATTAAGATTAGCGTAACCATACGTATACAAATACATATTATATACACATATCAAAAAGACCGACCACGGAGCAAGGGAGGTGTACGGAACACTCTGTAATATTTTACATGGGAAGAGGATCTGGACGTGAATACACGTATATAATGTACAAATGAACCAGACTGTGTACACCCAGGACAAACAATATTCTAATCATTACCCCGATTAAAATAATTTAAAAAACCAACCGGAAGTAATGCGACATAAACTTACGGGCGTTTCTCCTGGCACATTCCATTCTAATTTACAACCTAGGAACAGGACTCCCAGAAATGCTCTGCTGCCCTAGTCCCCAGATTTGGGAATGGGGAAATGCTGCCTCCTTGTGGCCGTCTCCCAAAACAGCAGCTTTAAACCCAGTGCTAATGGTCATGAAGTAGTCACCAAACTTGCAGGCCTGTAAATAACACCTGCCCTCCAAAAAATCCTGGGGTCAAACATCGACCAAAAATTCAAAAGAGGGCAGCATTCCAAGAAAACGATTTCAAGAGGTATACTGTACCCCCACGTTTTTCTTTTCTTTTCTTTTTTGTAAAAGAAAAGAAACAGGCGTGGAGCAATGATGAATTTTAGGAACTTTTAAAGACATGCAAACCCAAATTACACAAACCTATCAGCTCACAGCACTCGGAATGGCCATTAGCAAAAATGCTGCAAACAATAAATGCTGAAGGGATTGTGGAGAAATGCGTACCCTCGGTTCTAAGGGGGACGTGGTAAGAGCCGCTAATGAAAACACAGTGGCGGTGCTTTCAAAAGGGAAACACTGAGCTACTAGTCAATCAGTCACACCCACTGCTGGGCCCATCACCTGAGAAAATGAGAATCAAAAGGCACAGGCTGGCAATCCTGCACTCCAGCAATACTTACCATAGCCAACACCTGGAAGCGACGAAAATGTCCATCAACAGAGGAGTGCACCAAGAAGAAGTGGTCCATGTACACAATGGAATATTACTCCACTAGAAAATATGAATTAAAAAAACAAACATGAGTAAGGAGACATAAGCTTTTGGGGGTTTATCAGGGCACATGGCAGTCTAATTGATAGCTGAGGAACACCACTGGCAGGAAGGTCTGTTTCCCTGGGTACCAGAGTGGGCAACGTAGAAACGCTGCCGGCCTCTGGCCGATACCTGCAACAGCAGCTTGGAAATCTGTGCGAATGGTCACTTCATATGCACAAGTACTGCAGGGCTGCAAAGGAAACCTGCCCTCAAAACGTCCCGACGCAGGTAAAGGCCAAAATAGTTCAAAATGTGGCACATATTTCAAGAAAACCATTTGAAAACGTAAGCTGTCACAACAGCTTGAAAAATAAAAGGACATGCCTCAAAGCTCAATTTCAAGGGATTATGAGACACATGCAAATCCAACCACCAAGAGCTATCAACTCACACCAGTCAGAATAACCATCAGCAAAGAAACTACAAACGATCAACGCTGAAGAGGTTGTGGAGAAATGCATACCCTCCGTTTCAAGTGGGACGTAACCTGGTAAGAGCCACTCATGGGAACAGAATGGAGGTGCCTTTAAAAGGTAAACATTCAGCTACTCTATGATCCAGCAGGCCCACTCCGCGGCCTATAGCCTAAGAAGACAGAACTGGAAAGACACAGGCAGCAACTCTGCACTGCAGCAGCATTACAATAGCCAAGGCGTGGAAGCAACCCAAAGTCCATCAACAGAGCAGTGGACAAAGAAGAACTGCTACGTGTAGAGGTGGAATATTAGCTTGGGAAAAAAATAAAATCAATGCCACTTGGAGCACCACAGATGAGTCTAGAGGTGATCACGCAACTTGCAGTAAGCGAGAAAGCAAAAGACACCTAACGTATGATATCACTTATAGGGGTTACTTAACAATTGATACCAGTGAAGATATTTCCACAGAGACATCCAACCACAGATTCATTAAGCAAACTTACGGTTCACCAAATGGAAAGGTGTGAGGACTGGATACATTAGGACACTGGGGTTAACAGAGATATACAAACACATGTGAAATATAAAATCGCCACAGACCTACGGCATACCAAGAGGAGACTACTCAACATTGTGTCATAAGCTACATTGGAGAAGGACCCGAAGAAGAACAGATATATGTATGTGTGTAAAACAACCACATCTTGCACACCTAGAACAAGCAAAACATTGTAATCAAATTTGCTCTGATACAAAACAAAAGTTAAATTTAAAAAACGAACAGCAAGTAATGAGACATAAACTCAAGGGGCTTATCCCTGGAGCACTACATTCTAATTTACAATTTACAACACAACTTCCATTATGGCTCTGTTGCCCTAGTAAACAGATTTGGTAAGGAGAAGTGCTGCCGCCTTCTGGCCGTTTCACACAACAGCGCTAATGGTCACTTAATATTCAAAATAATTGCAGGCCTGTAAATGACACCTGCGATCAAAAAAAAAAAAAAATAATCCTGGGGTCGAAAATCGACCAGAAGATTCAAAAGACGTCAACATTTCAAGAAGACAATCTCAAGAGGCATGTTTTACGCCCATTTTGTCTTCCTTTTTTCCCTTAAAATAAAAGGGAATTTAAAAACGCTCAACATCAGCAATTAATAAAGCCATGCAAATCCAATCCAGAGAAATGTTCACCTCACAGCCGTCAGAATGATCTTCAGCAAAAAGTCTACAATGGATAAATGCTGAAGGGGTTTCAGAAATCTGTGTACCCACTAGCTGCTGGGGGGAGGTAAACTGGTAACAGCCAGCAGGGAGAACATAATGGAGGTGCGTTTAAGGGTGAAAATTGAGCTACCATGGGATCTGGTCGGTCCGTTGATGCGCCTATCACCTGAGCAGAGCAGAATGGAAAAGACACAGGCTGGCAATCCTGCACGGCAGAAACATTTAATATAGCCAAGACTTGGAAGAAACCAAAATGTCCAGCAACAGAAAAATGCACAAAGAGGAAGTGGGCCATGTCAACAATGGAATATTAGCCGTGGAAAACAATGAAACAGCGCCGTTTGCACCACCATACAAGGACCTAGAGATAACCACGCAACTTGAAGTAAGAAAGAAACTGAAAGACAGACAGCCTATGACATCCCTTATAGGCGTTACCTAAAAATTGATACTCATGAACTTATTTCCAAGAGAAGGAAAAGCATGGATTAAGAAAACAAAATTACGTTTCACCACATGGAAAGGTGAAAGGAAT
The DNA here is from genome assembly GCF_059928025.1 of Delphinapterus leucas. Taxonomy (NCBI): domain Eukaryota; kingdom Metazoa; phylum Chordata; class Mammalia; order Artiodactyla; family Monodontidae; genus Delphinapterus; species Delphinapterus leucas. The sequence continues at coordinate 122,941,316 of NC_143150.1, read as the reverse complement.
GTATGAATTATGATATGGGGCTTAACAGACATGTACTAATACGTATGAAATATAGAATCACAAAATACCTGTGGAATGCCAAGAGGTCTACTCAAGACTCTATAATAACCTACACGGGAAAGGATTCAAAGAGGCATAGACAGATACGTTGATATGATGAACCGGATTCTGTACACTTAGGAGAAACTGCATTTTCTTTTATCAAATTTGCTCTGATACCTAAACAAAATTTAATTTAAAACACAAGAAGTAGGAGATATAAGCTCTTGGGGGTTTGCCCTGGCACATTCCCCTCTAATCTGCAGGCTACTAACACCATTTCCAGGAAAGCTCTGTCGCCCAAGAACCCAGAGCTGCAAACGTAGAAATGCTGCCGCCTTGTGGCCGTTTCCCGCAAGAGCGGCTTTAAGCCCGCAGCCAATGGTCACTTAATAGTCACAAGGACTCAGGGCCAAAAAGGACACCTGCCCTGACATATTGTGCTGAGGTAGGGAATGGACAAAAAAATTCAAAACAGGGGCTCCCCTGGTGGCGCAGCGGTTGAGAGTCCACCTGCCGACGCCGGGGACACGGGTTCGTGCCCCGGTCCGGGAAGATCCCACATGCCGTGGAGTGGCTGGGCCCGTGAGCCATGGCCGCTGAGCCTGCGCGTCCAGAGCCTGTGCTCCGCAACGGGAGAGGCCACAACAGTGAGAGGCCCGCGTACCGCAAAAATAAATAAATACATACATAAATAAATACATACATAAATAAATTAAATGGAAAGTGGATAAAAGCTCAACCTCAGGAATTATTAGACTCATGCAAATCTAATCTACAAAAAGTGGGCAACTCACACCTGTCGACTGACGATCAGCAAAAATTCTACAAACAATCGATACTGAAGGGGTTTTAGAGAAGTGTGTACCCTCTAGCTGCTGGTGAGATGTAAAGTGGTAACAGCCAATAAGAACAGAAAGGAGCTGCCTTTAGAAGTAAAAATTGAGGTACCATTCAATCCAGCAGTCACGCCGCCGGGCCTCTCACCTGAGAAGACCAGAAGCGAGAAGACCCGGGCTGCAACAGCTGCACTGCGGCCTTATTCACAATAGCCGAGACGGTGAAGCTACCAAAATGTCCATCGACAGACGAATGGATTAAGAAGAGGTGGTCCGTGTACACAATGGAATATTAACCACGGAAAACAACGAAACACTGCTCTTTGAGGCACCATAGACGAGCTGGGAGATGATCACAGAACATGGGGTAAGTCGGAAAGCAAAAGACCTATATCCTATGATATCACTTAGAGGCGTTATCTAATAACTGACACAAATGAATGAACATATTTCCACAGAGAAAGACACTCACGGACTTAGAAAACAACTATGCTTATCTAAAAGGAAAGGTGGGCGGAATGGATAAATTAAGATTAGCGTAACCATACGTATACAAATACATATTATATACACATATCAAAAAGACCGACCACGGAGCAAGGGAGGTGTACGGAACACTCTGTAATATTTTACATGGGAAGAGGATCTGGACGTGAATACACGTATATAATGTACAAATGAACCAGACTGTGTACACCCAGGACAAACAATATTCTAATCATTACCCCGATTAAAATAATTTAAAAAACCAACCGGAAGTAATGCGACATAAACTTACGGGCGTTTCTCCTGGCACATTCCATTCTAATTTACAACCTAGGAACAGGACTCCCAGAAATGCTCTGCTGCCCTAGTCCCCAGATTTGGGAATGGGGAAATGCTGCCTCCTTGTGGCCGTCTCCCAAAACAGCAGCTTTAAACCCAGTGCTAATGGTCATGAAGTAGTCACCAAACTTGCAGGCCTGTAAATAACACCTGCCCTCCAAAAAATCCTGGGGTCAAACATCGACCAAAAATTCAAAAGAGGGCAGCATTCCAAGAAAACGATTTCAAGAGGTATACTGTACCCCCACGTTTTTCTTTTCTTTTCTTTTTTGTAAAAGAAAAGAAACAGGCGTGGAGCAATGATGAATTTTAGGAACTTTTAAAGACATGCAAACCCAAATTACACAAACCTATCAGCTCACAGCACTCGGAATGGCCATTAGCAAAAATGCTGCAAACAATAAATGCTGAAGGGATTGTGGAGAAATGCGTACCCTCGGTTCTAAGGGGGACGTGGTAAGAGCCGCTAATGAAAACACAGTGGCGGTGCTTTCAAAAGGGAAACACTGAGCTACTAGTCAATCAGTCACACCCACTGCTGGGCCCATCACCTGAGAAAATGAGAATCAAAAGGCACAGGCTGGCAATCCTGCACTCCAGCAATACTTACCATAGCCAACACCTGGAAGCGACGAAAATGTCCATCAACAGAGGAGTGCACCAAGAAGAAGTGGTCCATGTACACAATGGAATATTACTCCACTAGAAAATATGAATTAAAAAAACAAACATGAGTAAGGAGACATAAGCTTTTGGGGGTTTATCAGGGCACATGGCAGTCTAATTGATAGCTGAGGAACACCACTGGCAGGAAGGTCTGTTTCCCTGGGTACCAGAGTGGGCAACGTAGAAACGCTGCCGGCCTCTGGCCGATACCTGCAACAGCAGCTTGGAAATCTGTGCGAATGGTCACTTCATATGCACAAGTACTGCAGGGCTGCAAAGGAAACCTGCCCTCAAAACGTCCCGACGCAGGTAAAGGCCAAAATAGTTCAAAATGTGGCACATATTTCAAGAAAACCATTTGAAAACGTAAGCTGTCACAACAGCTTGAAAAATAAAAGGACATGCCTCAAAGCTCAATTTCAAGGGATTATGAGACACATGCAAATCCAACCACCAAGAGCTATCAACTCACACCAGTCAGAATAACCATCAGCAAAGAAACTACAAACGATCAACGCTGAAGAGGTTGTGGAGAAATGCATACCCTCCGTTTCAAGTGGGACGTAACCTGGTAAGAGCCACTCATGGGAACAGAATGGAGGTGCCTTTAAAAGGTAAACATTCAGCTACTCTATGATCCAGCAGGCCCACTCCGCGGCCTATAGCCTAAGAAGACAGAACTGGAAAGACACAGGCAGCAACTCTGCACTGCAGCAGCATTACAATAGCCAAGGCGTGGAAGCAACCCAAAGTCCATCAACAGAGCAGTGGACAAAGAAGAACTGCTACGTGTAGAGGTGGAATATTAGCTTGGGAAAAAAATAAAATCAATGCCACTTGGAGCACCACAGATGAGTCTAGAGGTGATCACGCAACTTGCAGTAAGCGAGAAAGCAAAAGACACCTAACGTATGATATCACTTATAGGGGTTACTTAACAATTGATACCAGTGAAGATATTTCCACAGAGACATCCAACCACAGATTCATTAAGCAAACTTACGGTTCACCAAATGGAAAGGTGTGAGGACTGGATTCATTAGGACACTGGGGTTAACAGAGATATACAAACACATGTGAAATATAAAATCGCCACAGACCTACGGCATACCAAGAGGAGACTACTCAACATTGTGTCATAAGCTACATTGGAGAAGGACCCGAAGAAGAACAGATATATGTATGTGTGTAAAACAACCACATCTTGCACACCTAGAACAAGCAAAACATTGTAATCAAATTTGCTCTGATACAAAACAAAAGTTAAATTTAAAAAACGAACAGCAAGTAATGAGACATAAACTCAAGGGGCTTATCCCTGGAGCACTACATTCTAATTTACAATTTACAACACAACTTCCATTATGGCTCTGTTGCCCTAGTAAACAGATTTGGTAAGGAGAAGTGCTGCCGCCTTCTGGCCGTTTCACAAAACAGCGCTAATGGTCACTTAATATTCAAAATAATTGCAGGCCTGTAAATGACACCTGCGATCAAAAAAAAAAAAAAATAATCCTGGGGTCGAAAATCGACCAGAAGATTCAAAAGACGTCAACATTTCAAGAAGACAATCTCAAGAGGCATGTTTTACGCCCATTTTGTCTTCCTTTTTTCCTTTAAAATAAAAGGGAATTTAAAAACGCTCAACATCAGCAATTAATAAAGCCATGCAAATCCAATCCACAGAAATGTTCACCTCACAGCCGTCAGAATGATCTTCAGCAAAAAGTCTACAATGGATAAATGCTGAAGGGGTTTCAGAAATCTGTGTACCCACTAGCTGCTGGGGGGAGGTAAACTGGTAACAGCCAGCAGGGAGAACATAATGGAGGTGCGTTTAAGGGTGAAAATTGAGCTACCATGGGATCTGGTCGGTCCGTTGATGCGCCTATCACCTGAGCAGAGCAGAATGGAAAAGACACAGGCTGGCAATCCTGCACGGCAGAAACATTTAATATAGCCAAGACTTGGAAGAAACCAAAATGTCCAGCAACAGAAAAATGCACAAAGAGGAAGTGGGCCATGTCAACAATGGAATATTAGCCGTGGAAAACAATGAAACAGCGCCGTTTGCACCACCATACAAGGACCTAGAGATAACCACGCAACTTGAAGTAAGAAAGAAACTGAAAGACAGACAGCCTATGACATCCCTTATAGGCGTTACCTAAAAATTGATACTCATGAACTTATTTCCAAGAGAAGGAAAAGCATGGATTAAGAAAACAAAATTACGTTTCACCACATGGAAAGGTGAAAGGAATGTATGAATTATGATATGGGGCTTAACAGACATGTACTAATACGTATGAAATATAGAATCACAAAATACCTGTGGAATGCCAAGAGGTCTACTCAAGACTCTATAATAACCTACACGGGAAAGGATTCAAAGAGGCATAGACAGATACGTTGATATGATGAACCGGATTCTGTACACTTAGGAGAAACTGCATTTTCTTTTATCACATTTGCTCTGATACCTAAACAAAATTTAATTTAAAACACAAGAAGTAGGAGATATAAGCTCTTGGGGGTTTGCCCTGGCACATTCCCCTCTAATCTGCAGGCTACTAACACCATTTCCAGGAAAGCTCTGTCGCCCAAGAACCCAGAGCTGCAAACGTAGAAATGCTGCCGCCTTGTGGCCGTTTCCCGCAAGAGCGGCTTTAAGCCCGCAGCCAATGGTCACTTAATAGTCACAAGGACTCAGGGCCAAAAAGGACACCTGCCCTGACATATTGTGCTGAGGTAGGGAATGGACAAAAAAATTCAAAACAGGGGCTCCCCTGGTGGCGCAGCGGTTGAGAGTCCGCCTGCCGACGCAGGGGACACGGGTTCGTGCCCCGGTCCGGGAAGGTCCCACATGCCGTGGAGTGGCTGGGCCCGTGAGCCATGGCCGCTGAGCCTGCGCGTCCAGAGCCTGTGCTCCGCAACGGGAGAGGCCACAACAGTGAGAGGCCCGCGTACCGCAAAAATAAATAAATACATACATAAATAAATACATACATAAATAATTTAAATGGAAAGTGGATAAAAGCTCAACCTCAGGAATTATTAGACTCATGCAAATCTAATCTACAAAAAGTGGGCAACTCACACCTGTCGACTGACGATCAGCAAAAATTCTACAAACAATCGATACTGAAGGGGTTTTAGAGAAGTGTGTACCCTCTAGCTGCTGGTGAGATGTAAAGTGGTAACAGCCAATAAGAACAGAAAGGAGCTGCCTTTAGAAGTAAAAATTGAGGTACCATTCAATCCAGCAGTCACGCCGCCGGGCCTCTCACCTGAGAAGACCAGAAGCGAGAAGACCCGGGCTGCAACAGCTGCACTGCGGCCTTATTCACAATAGCCGAGACGGTGAAGCTACCAAAATGTCCATCGACAGACGAATGGATTAAGAAGAGGTGGTCCGTGTACACAATGGAATATTAACCACGGAAAACAACGAAACACTGCTCTTTGAGGCACCATAGACGAGCTGGGAGATGATCACAGAACATGGGGTAAGTCGGAAAGCAAAAGACCTATATCCTATGATATCACTTAGAGGCGTTATCTAATAACTGACACAAATGAATGAACATATTTCCACAGAGAAAGACACTCACGGACTTAGAAAACAACTATGCTTATCTAAAAGGAAAGGTGGGCGGAATGGATAAATTAAGATTAGCGTAACCATACGTATACAAATACATATTATATACACATATCAAAAAGACCGACCACGGAGCAAGGGAGGTGTACGGAACACTCTGTAATATTTTACATGGGAAGAGGATCTGGACGTGAATACACGTATATAATGTACAAATGAACCAGATTGTGTACACCCAGGACAAACAATATTCTAATCATTACCCCGATTAAAATAATTTAAAAAACCAACCGGAAGTAATGCGACATAAACTTACGGGCGTTTCTCCTGGCACATTCCATTCTAATTTACAACCTAGGAACAGGACTCCCAGAAATGCTCTGCTGCCCTAGTCCCCAGATTTGGGAATGGGGAAATGCTGCCTCCTTGTGGCCGTCTCCCAAAACAGCAGCTTTAAACCCAGTGCTAATGGTCATGAAGTAGTCACCAAACTTGCAGGCCTGTAAATAACACCTGCCCTCCAAAAAATCCTGGGGTCAAACATCGACCAAAAATTCAAAAGAGGGCAGCATTCCAAGAAAACGATTTCAAGAGGTATACTGTACCCCCACGTTTTTCTTTTCTTTTCTTTTTTGTAAAAGAAAAGAAACAGGCGTGGAGCAATGATGAATTTTAGGAACTTTTAAAGACATGCAAACCCAAATTACACAAACCTATCAGCTCACAGCACTCGGAATGGCCATTAGCAAAAATGCTGCAAACAATAAATGCTGAAGGGATTGTGGAGAAATGCGTACCCTCGGTTCTAAGGGGGACGTGGTAAGAGCCGCTAATGAAAACACAGTGGCGGTGCTTTCAAAAGGGAAACACTGAGCTACTAGTCAATCAGTCACACCCACTGCTGGGCCCATCACCTGAGAAAATGAGAATCAAAAGGCACAGGCTGGCAATCCTGCACTCCAGCAATACTTACCATAGCCAACACCTGGAAGCGACGAAAATGTCCATCAACAGAGGAGTGCACCAAGAAGAAGTGGTCCATGTACACAATGGAATATTACTCCACTAGAAAATATGAATTAAAAAAACAAACATGAGTAAGGAGACATAAGCTTTTGGGGGTTTATCAGGGCACATGGCAGTCTAATTGATAGCTGAGGAACACCACTGGCAGGAAGGTCTGTTTCCCTGGGTACCAGAGTGGGCAACGTAGAAACGCTGCCGGCCTCTGGCCGATACCTGCAACAGCAGCTTGGAAATCTGTGCGAATGGTCACTTCATATGCACAAGTACTGCAGGGCTGCAAAGGAAACCTGCCCTCAAAACGTCCCGACGCAGGTAAAGGCCAAAATAGTTCAAAATGTGGCACATATTTCAAGAAAACCATTTGAAAACGTAAGCTGTCACAACAGCTTGAAAAATAAAAGGACATGCCTCAAAGCTCAATTTCAAGGGATTATGAGACACATGCAAATCCAGCCACCAAGAGCTATCAACTCACACCAGTCAGAATAACCATCAGCAAAGAAACTACAAACGATCAACGCTGAAGAGGTTGTGGAGAAATGCATACCCTCCGTTTCAAGTGGGACGTAACCTGGTAAGAGCCACTCATGGGAACAGAATGGAGGTGCCTTTAAAAGGTAAACATTCAGCTACTCTATGATCCAGCAGGCCCACTCCGCGGCCTATAGCCTAAGAAGACAGAACTGGAAAGACACAGGCAGCAACTCTGCACTGCAGCAGCATTACAATAGCCAAGGCGTGGAAGCAACCCAAAGTCCATCAACAGAGCAGTGGACAAAGAAGAACTGCTACGTGTAGAGGTGGAATATTAGCTTGGGAAAAAAATAAAATCAATGCCACTTGGAGCACCACAGATGAGTCTAGAGGTGATCACGCAACTTGCAGTAAGCGAGAAAGCAAAAGACACCTAACGTATGATATCACTTATAGGGGTTACTTAACAATTGATACCAGTGAAGATATTTCCACAGAGACATCCAACCACAGATTCATTAAGCAAACTTACGGTTCACCAAATGGAAAGGTGTGAGGACTGGATTCATTAGGACACTGGGGTTAACAGAGATATACAAACACATGTGAAATATAAAATCGCCACAGACCTACGGCATACCAAGAGGAGACTACTCAACATTGTGTCATAAGCTACATTGGAGAAGGACCCGAAGAAGAACAGATATATGTATGTGTGTAAAACAACCACATCTTGCACACCTAGAACAAGCAAAACATTGTAATCAAATTTGCTCTGATACAAAACAAAAGTTAAATTTAAAAAACGAACAGCAAGTAATGAGACATAAACTCAAGGGGCTTATCCCTGGAGCACTACATTCTAATTTACAATTTACAACACAACTTCCATTATGGCTCTGTTGCCCTAGTAAACAGATTTGGTAAGGAGAAGTGCTGCCGCCTTCTGGCCGTTTCACAAAACAGCGCTAATGGTCACTTAATATTCAAAATAATTGCAGGCCTGTAAATGACACCTGCGATCAAAAAAAAAAAAAAAATAATCCTGGGGTCGAAAATCGACCAGAAGATTCAAAAGACGTCAACATTTCAAGAAGACAATCTCAAGAGGCATGTTTTACGCCCATTTTGTCTTCCTTTTTTCCCTTAAAATAAAAGGGAATTTAAAAACGCTCAACATCAGCAATTAATAAAGCCATGCAAATCCAATCCAGAGAAATGTTCACCTCACAGCCGTCAGAATGATCTTCAGCAAAAAGTCTACAATGGATAAATGCTGAAGGGGTTTCAGAAATCTGTGTACCCACTAGCTGCTGGGGGGAGGTAAACTGGTAACAGCCAGCAGGGAGAACATAATGGAGGTGCGTTTAAGGGTGAAAATTGAGCTACCATGGGATCTGGTCGGTCCGTTGATGCGCCTATCACCTGAGCAGAGCAGAATGGAAAAGACACAGGCTGGCAATCCTGCACGGCAGAAACATTTAATATAGCCAAGACTTGGAAGAAACCAAAATGTCCAGCAACAGAAAAATGCACAAAGAGGAAGTGGGCCATGTCAACAATGGAATATTAGCCGTGGAAAACAATGAAATAGCGCCGTTTGCACCACCATACAAGGACCTAGAGATAACCACGCAACTTGAAGTAAGAAAGAAACTGAAAGACAGACAGCCTATGACATCCCTTATAGGCGTTACCTAAAAATTGATACTCATGAACTTATTTCCAAGAGAAGGAAAAGCATGGATTAAGAAAACAAAATTACGTTTCACCACATGGAAAGGTGAAAGGAATGTATGAATTATGATATGGGGCTTAACAGACATGTACTAATACGTATGAAATATAGAATCACAAAATACCTGTGGAATGCCAAGAGGTCTACTCAAGACTCTATAATAACCTACACGGGAAAGGATTCAAAGAGGCATAGACAGATACGTTGATATGATGAACCGGATTCTGTACACTTAGGAGAAACTGCATTTTCTTTTATCAAATTTGCTCTGATACCTAAACAAAATTTAATTTAAAACACAAGAAGTAGGAGATATAAGCTCTTGGGGGTTTGCCCTGGCACATTCCCCTCTAATCTGCAGGCTACTAACACCATTTCCAGGAAAGCTCTGTCGCCCAAGAACCCAGAGCTGCAAACGTAGAAATGCTGCCGCCTTGTGGCCGTTTCCCGCAAGAGCGGCTTTAAGCCCGCAGCCAATGGTCACTTAATAGTCACAAGGACTCAGGGCCAAAAAGGACACCTGCCCTGACATATTGTGCTGAGGTAGGGAATGGACAAAAAAATTCAAAACAGGGGCTCCCCTGGTGGCGCAGCGGTTGAGAGTCCGCCTGCCGACGCAGGGGACACGGGTTCGTGCCCCGGTCCGGGAAGATCCCACATGCCGTGGAGTGGCTGGGCCCGTGAGCCATGGCCGCTGAGCCTGCGCGTCCAGAGCCTGTGCTCCGCAACGGGAGAGGCCACAACAGTGAGAGGCCCGCGTACCGCAAAAATAAATAAATACATACATAAATAAATACATACATAAATAAATTAAATGGAAAGTGGATAAAAGCTCAACCTCAGGAATTATTAGACTCATGCAAATCTAATCTACAAAAAGTGGGCAACTCACACCTGTCGACTGACGATCAGCAAAAATTCTACAAACAATCGATACTGAAGGGGTTTTAGAGAAGTGTGTACCCTCTAGCTGCTGGTGAGATGTAAAGTGGTAACAGCCAATAAGAACAGAAAGGAGCTGCCTTTAGAAGTAAAAATTGAGGTACCATTCAATCCAGCAGTCACGCCGCCGGGCCTCTCACCTGAGAAGACCAGAAGCGAGAAGACCCGGGCTGCAACAGCTGCACTGCGGCCTTATTCACAATAGCCGAGACGGTGAAGCTACCAAAATGTCCATCGACAGACGAATGGATTAAGAAGAGGTGGTCCGTGTACACAATGGAATATTAACCACGGAAAACAACGAAACACTGCTCTTTGAGGCACCATAGACGAGCTGGGAGATGATCACAGAACATGGGGTAAGTCGGAAAGCAAAAGACCTATATCCTATGATATCACTTAGAGGCGTTATCTAATAACTGACACAAATGAATGAACATATTTCCACAGAGAAAGACACTCACGGACTTAGAAAACAACTATGCTTATCTAAAAGGAAAGGTGGGCGGAATGGATAAATTAAGATTAGCGTAACCATACGTATACAAATACATATTATATACACATATCAAAAAGACCGACCACGGAGCAAGGGAGGTGTACGGAACACTCTGTAATATTTTACATGGGAAGAGGATCTGGACGTGAATACACGTATATAATGTACAAATGAACCAGACTGTGTACACCCAGGACAAACAATATTCTAATCATTACCCCGATTAAAATAATTTAAAAAACCAACCGGAAGTAATGCGACATAAACTTACGGGCGTTTCTCCTGGCACATTCCATTCTAATTTACAACCTAGGAACAGGACTCCCAGAAATGCTCTGCTGCCCTAGTCCCCAGATTTGGGAATGGGGAAATGCTGCCTCCTTGTGGCCGTCTCCCAAAACAGCAGCTTTAAACCCAGTGCTAATGGTCATGAAGTAGTCACCAAACTTGCAGGCCTGTAAATAACACCTGCCCTCCAAAAAATCCTGGGGTCAAACATCGACCAAAAATTCAAAAGAGGGCAGCATTCCAAGAAAACGATTTCAAGAGGTATACTGTACCCCCACGTTTTTCTTTTCTTTTCTTTTTTGTAAAAGAAAAGAAACAGGCGTGGAGCAATGATGAATTTTAGGAACTTTTAAAGACATGCAAACCCAAATTACACAAACCTATCAGCTCACAGCACTCGGAATGGCCATTAGCAAAAATGCTGCAAACAATAAATGCTGAAGGGATTGTGGAGAAATGCGTACCCTCGGTTCTAAGGGGGACGTGGTAAGAGCCGCTAATGAAAACACAGTGGCGGTGCTTTCAAAAGGGAAACACTGAGCTACTAGTCAATCAGTCACACCCACTGCTGGGCCCATCACCTGAGAAAATGAGAATCAAAAGGCACAGGCTGGCAATCCTGCACTCCAGCAATACTTACCATAGCCAACACCTGGAAGCGACGAAAATGTCCATCAACAGAGGAGTGCACCAAGAAGAAGTGGTCCATGTACACAATGGAATATTACTCCACTAGAAAATATGAATTAAAAAAACAAACATGAGTAAGGAGACATAAGCTTTTGGGGGTTTATCAGGGCACATGGCAGTCTAATTGATAGCTGAGGAACACCACTGGCAGGAAGGTCTGTTTCCCTGGGTACCAGAGTGGGCAACGTAGAAACGCTGCCGGCCTCTGGCCGATACCTGCAACAGCAGCTTGGAAATCTGTGCGAATGGTCACTTCATATGCACAAGTACTGCAGGGCTGCAAAGGAAACCTGCCCTCAAAACGTCCCGACGCAGGTAAAGGCCAAAATAGTTCAAAATGTGGCACATATTTCAAGAAAACCATTTGAAAACGTAAGCTGTCACAACAGCTTGAAAAATAAAAGGACATGCCTCAAAGCTCAATTTCAAGGGATTATGAGACACATGCAAATCCAACCACCAAGAGCTATCAACTCACACCAGTCAGAATAACCATCAGCAAAGAAACTACAAACGATCAACGCTGAAGAGGTTGTGGAGAAATGCATACCCTCCGTTTCAAGTGGGACGTAACCTGGTAAGAGCCACTCATGGGAACAGAATGGAGGTGCCTTTAAAAGGTAAACATTCAGCTACTCTATGATCCAGCAGGCCCACTCCGCGGCCTATAGCCTAAGAAGACAGAACTGGAAAGACACAGGCAGCAACTCTGCACTGCAGCAGCATTACAATAGCCAAGGCGTGGAAGCAACCCAAAGTCCATCAACAGAGCAGTGGACAAAGAAGAACTGCTACGTGTAGAGGTGGAATATTAGCTTGGGAAAAAAATAAAATCAATGCCACTTGGAGCACCACAGATGAGTCTAGAGGTGATCACGCAACTTGCAGTAAGCGAGAAAGCAAAAGACACCTAACGTATGATATCACTTATAGGGGTTACTTAACAATTGATACCAGTGAAGATATTTCCACAGAGACATCCAACCACAGATTCATTAAGCAAACTTACGGTTCACCAAATGGAAAGGTGTGAGGACTGGATTCATTAGGACACTGGGGTTAACAGAGATATACAAACACATGTGAAATATAAAATCGCCACAGACCTACGGCATACCAAGAGGAGACTACTCAACATTGTGTCATAAGCTACATTGGAGAAGGACCCGAAGAAGAACAGATATATGTATGTGTGTAAAACAACCACATCTTGCACACCTAGAACAAGCAAAACATTGTAATCAAATTTGCTCTGATACAAAACAAAAGTTAAATTTAAAAAACGAACAGCAAGTAATGAGACATAAACTCAAGGGGCTTATCCCTGGAGCACTACATTCTAATTTACAATTTACAACACAACTTCCATTATGGCTCTGTTGCCCTAGTAAACAGATTTGGTAAGGAGAAGTGCTGCCGCCTTCTGGCCGTTTCACAAAACAGCGCTAATGGTCACTTAATATTCAAAATAATTGCAGGCCTGTAAATGACACCTGCGATCAAAAAAAAAAAAAAAATAATCCTGGGGTCGAAAATCGACCAGAAGATTCAAAAGACGTCAACATTTCAAGAAGACAATCTCAAGAGGCATGTTTTACGCCCATTTTGTCTTCCTTTTTTCCCTTAAAATAAAAGGGAATTTAAAAACGCTCAACATCAGCAATTAATAAAGCCATGCAAATCCAATCCAGAGAAATGTTCACCTCACAGCCGTCAGAATGATCTTCAGCAAAAAGTCTACAATGGATAAATGCTGAAGGGGTTTCAGAAATCTGTGTACCCACTAGCTGCTGGGGGGAGGTAAACTGGTAACAGCCAGCAGGGAGAACATAATGGAGGTGCGTTTAAGGGTGAAAATTGAGCTACCATGGGATCTGGTCGGTCCGTTGATGCGCCTATCACCTGAGCAGAGCAGAATGGAAAAGACACAGGCTGGCAATCCTGCACGGCAGAAACATTTAATATAGCCAAGACTTGGAAGAAACCAAAATGTCCAGCAACAGAAAAATGCACAAAGAGGAAGTGGGCCATGTCAACAATGGAATATTAGCCGTGGAAAACAATGAAACAGCGCCGTTTGCACCACCATACAAGGACCTAGAGATAACCACGCAACTTGAAGTAAGAAAGAAACTGAAAGACAGACAGCCTATGACATCCCTTATAGGCGTTACCTAAAAATTGATACTCATGAACTTATTTCCAAGAGAAGGAAAAGCATGGATTAAGAAAACAAAATTACGTTTCACCACATGGAAAGGTGAAAGGAATGTATGAATTATGATATGGGGCTTAACAGACATGTACTAATACGTATGAAATATAGAATCACAAAATACCTGTGGAATGCCAAGAGGTCTACTCAAGACTCTATAATAACCTACACGGGAAAGGATTCAAAGAGGCATAGACAGATACGTTGATATGATGAACCGGATTCTGTACACTTAGGAGAAACTGCATTTTCTTTTATCAAATTTGCTCTGATACCTAAACAAAATTTAATTTAAAACACAAGAAGTAGGAGATATAAGCTCTTGGGGGTTTGCCCTGGCACATTCCCCTCTAATCTGCAGGCTACTAACACCATTTCCAGGAAAGCTCTGTCGCCCAAGAACCCAGAGCTGCAAACGTAGAAATGCTGCCGCCTTGTGGCCGTTTCCCGCAAGAGCGGCTTTAAGCCCGCAGCCAATGGTCACTTAATAGTCACAAGGACTCAGGGCCAAAAAGGACACCTGCCCTGACATATTGTGCTGAGGTAGGGAATGGACAAAAAAATTCAAAACAGGGGCTCCCCTGGTGGCGCAGCGGTTGAGAGTCCGCCTGCCGACGCAGGGGACACGGGTTCGTGCCCCGGTCCGGGAAGATCCCACATGCCGTGGAGTGGCTGGGCCCGTGAGCCATGGCCGCTGAGCCTGCGCGTCCAGAGCCTGTGCTCCGCAACGGGAGAGGCCACAACAGTGAGAGGCCCGCGTACCGCAAAAATAAATAAATACATACATAAATAAATACATACATAAATAAATTAAATGGAAAGTGGATAAAAGCTCAACCTCAGGAATTATTAGACTCATGCAAATCTAATCTACAAAAAGTGGGCAACTCACACCTGTCGACTGACGATCAGCAAAAATTCTACAAACAATCGATACTGAAGGGGTTTTAGAGAAGTGTGTACCCTCTAGCTGCTGGTGAGATGTAAAGTGGTAACAGCCAATAAGAACAGAAAGGAGCTGCCTTTAGAAGTAAAAATTGAGGTACCATTCAATCCAGCAGTCACGCCGCCGGGCCTCTCACCTGAGAAGACCAGAAGCGAGAAGACCCGGGCTGCAACAGCTGCACTGCGGCCTTATTCACAATAGCCGAGACGGTGAAGCTACCAAAATGTCCATCGACAGACGAATGGATTAAGAAGAGGTGGTCCGTGTACACAATGGAATATTAACCACGGAAAACAACGAAACACTGCTCTTTGAGGCACCATAGACGAGCTGGGAGATGATCACAGAACATGGGGTAAGTCGGAAAGCAAAAGACCTATATCCTATGATATCACTTAGAGGCGTTATCTAATAACTGACACAAATGAATGAACATATTTCCACAGAGAAAGACACTCACGGACTTAGAAAACAACTATGCTTATCTAAAAGGAAAGGTGGGCGGAATGGATAAATTAAGATTAGCGTAACCATACGTATACAAATACATATTATATACACATATCAAAAAGACCGACCACGGAGCAAGGGAGGTGTACGGAACACTCTGTAATATTTTACATGGGAAGAGGATCTGGACGTGAATACACGTATATAATGTACAAATGAACCAGACTGTGTACACCCAGGACAAACAATATTCTAATCATTACCCCGATTAAAATAATTTAAAAAACCAACCGGAAGTAATGCGACATAAACTTACGGGCGTTTCTCCTGGCACATTCCATTCTAATTTACAACCTAGGAACAGGACTCCCAGAAATGCTCTGCTGCCCTAGTCCCCAGATTTGGGAATGGGGAAATGCTGCCTCCTTGTGGCCGTCTCCCAAAACAGCAGCTTTAAACCCAGTGCTAATGGTCATGAAGTAGTCACCAAACTTGCAGGCCTGTAAATAACACCTGCCCTCCAAAAAATCCTGGGGTCAAACATCGACCAAAAATTCAAAAGAGGGCAGCATTCCAAGAAAACGATTTCAAGAGGTATACTGTACCCCCACGTTTTTCTTTTCTTTTCTTTTTTGTAAAAGAAAAGAAACAGGCGTGGAGCAATGATGAATTTTAGGAACTTTTAAAGACATGCAAACCCAAATTACACAAACCTATCAGCTCACAGCACTCGGAATGGCCATTAGCAAAAATGCTGCAAACAATAAATGCTGAAGGGATTGTGGAGAAATGCGTACCCTCGGTTCTAAGGGGGACGTGGTAAGAGCCGCTAATGAAAACACAGTGGCGGTGCTTTCAAAAGGGAAACACTGAGCTACTAGTCAATCAGTCACACCCACTGCTGGGCCCATCACCTGAGAAAATGAGAATCAAAAGGCACAGGCTGGCAATCCTGCACTCCAGCAATACTTACCATAGCCAACACCTGGAAGCGACGAAAATGTCCATCAACAGAGGAGTGCACCAAGAAGAAGTGGTCCATGTACACAATGGAATATTACTCCACTAGAAAATATGAATTAAAAAAACAAACATGAGTAAGGAGACATAAGCTTTTGGGGGTTTATCAGGGCACATGGCAGTCTAATTGATAGCTGAGGAACACCACTGGCAGGAAGGTCTGTTTCCCTGGGTACCAGAGTGGGCAACGTAGAAACGCTGCCGGCCTCTGGCCGATACCTGCAACAGCAGCTTGGAAATCTGTGCGAATGGTCACTTCATATGCACAAGTACTGCAGGGCTGCAAAGGAAACCTGCCCTCAAAACGTCCCGACGCAGGTAAAGGCCAAAATAGTTCAAAATGTGGCACATATTTCAAGAAAACCATTTGAAAACGTAAGCTGTCACAACAGCTTGAAAAATAAAAGGACATGCCTCAAAGCTCAATTTCAAGGGATTATGAGACACATGCAAATCCAACCACCAAGAGCTATCAACTCACACCAGTCAGAATAACCATCAGCAAAGAAACTACAAACGATCAACGCTGAAGAGGTTGTGGAGAAATGCATACCCTCCGTTTCAAGTGGGACGTAACCTGGTAAGAGCCACTCATGGGAACAGAATGGAGGTGCCTTTAAAAGGTAAACATTCAGCTACTCTATGATCCAGCAGGCCCACTCCGCGGCCTATAGCCTAAGAAGACAGAACTGGAAAGACACAGGCAGCAACTCTGCACTGCAGCAGCATTACAATAGCCAAGGCGTGGAAGCAACCCAAAGTCCATCAACAGAGCAGTGGACAAAGAAGAACTGCTACGTGTAGAGGTGGAATATTAGCTTGGGAAAAAAATAAAATCAATGCCACTTGGAGCACCACAGATGAGTCTAGAGGTGATCACGCAACTTGCAGTAAGCGAGAAAGCAAAAGACACCTAACGTATGATATCACTTATAGGGGTTACTTAACAATTGATACCAGTGAAGATATTTCCACAGAGACATCCAACCACAGATTCATTAAGCAAACTTACGGTTCACCAAATGGAAAGGTGTGAGGACTGGATTCATTAGGACACTGGGGTTAACAGAGATATACAAACACATGTGAAATATAAAATCGCCACAGACCTACGGCATACCAAGAGGAGACTACTCAACATTGTGTCATAAGCTACATTGGAGAAGGACCCGAAGAAGAACAGATATATGTATGTGTGTAAAACAACCACATCTTGCACACCTAGAACAAGCAAAACATTGTAATCAAATTTGCTCTGATACAAAACAAAAGTTAAATTTAAAAAACGAACAGCAAGTAATGAGACATAAACTCAAGGGGCTTATCCCTGGAGCACTACATTCTAATTTACAATTTACAACACAACTTCCATTATGGCTCTGTTGCCCTAGTAAACAGATTTGGTAAGGAGAAGTGCTGCCGCCTTCTGGCCGTTTCACAAAACAGCGCTAATGGTCACTTAATATTCAAAATAATTGCAGGCCTGTAAATGACACCTGCGATCAAAAAAAAAAAAAAATAATCCTGGGGTCGAAAATCGACCAGAAGATTCAAAAGACGTCAACATTTCAAGAAGACAATCTCAAGAGGCATGTTTTACGCCCATTTTGTCTTCCTTTTTTCCTTTAAAATAAAAGGGAATTTAAAAACGCTCAACATCAGCAATTAATAAAGCCATGCAAATCCAATCCACAGAAATGTTCACCTCACAGCCGTCAGAATGATCTTCAGCAAAAAGTCTACAATGGATAAATGCTGAAGGGGTTTCAGAAATCTGTGTACCCACTAGCTGCTGGGGGGAGGTAAACTGGTAACAGCCAGCAGGGAGAACATAATGGAGGTGCGTTTAAGGGTGAAAATTGAGCTACCATGGGATCTGGTCGGTCCGTTGATGCGCCTATCACCTGAGCAGAGCAGAATGGAAAAGACACAGGCTGGCAATCCTGCACGGCAGAAACATTTAATATAGCCAAGACTTGGAAGAAACCAAAATGTCCAGCAACAGAAAAATGCACAAAGAGGAAGTGGGCCATGTCAACAATGGAATATTAGCCGTGGAAAACAATGAAACAGCGCCGTTTGCACCACCATACAAGGACCTAGAGATAACCACGCAACTTGAAGTAAGAAAGAAACTGAAAGACAGACAGCCTATGACATCCCTTATAGGCGTTACCTAAAAATTGATACTCATGAACTTATTTCCAAGAGAAGGAAAAGCATGGATTAAGAAAACAAAATTACGTTTCACCACATGGAAAGGTGAAAGGAATGTATGAATTATGATATGGGGCTTAACAGACATGTACTAATACGTATGAAATATAGAATCACAAAATACCTGTGGAATGCCAAGAGGTCTACTCAAGACTCTATAATAACCTACACGGGAAAGGATTCAAAGAGGCATAGACAGATACGTTGATATGATGAACCGGATTCTGTACACTTAGGAGAAACTGCATTTTCTTTTATCACATTTGCTCTGATACCTAAACAAAATTTAATTTAAAACACAAGAAGTAGGAGATATAAGCTCTTGGGGGTTTGCCCTGGCACATTCCCCTCTAATCTGCAGGCTACTAACACCATTTCCAGGAAAGCTCTGTCGCCCAAGAACCCAGAGCTGCAAACGTAGAAATGCTGCCGCCTTGTGGCCGTTTCCCGCAAGAGCGGCTTTAAGCCCGCAGCCAATGGTCACTTAATAGTCACAAGGACTCAGGGCCAAAAAGGACACCTGCCCTGACATATTGTGCTGAGGTAGGGAATGGACAAAAAAATTCAAAACAGGGGCTCCCCTGGTGGCGCAGCGGTTGAGAGTCCGCCTGCCGACGCAGGGGACACGGGTTCGTGCCCCGGTCCGGGAAGGTCCCACATGCCGTGGAGTGGCTGGGCCCGTGAGCCATGGCCGCTGAGCCTGCGCGTCCAGAGCCTGTGCTCCGCAACGGGAGAGGCCACAACAGTGAGAGGCCCGCGTACCGCAAAAATAAATAAATACATACATAAATAAATACATACATAAATAATTTAAATGGAAAGTGGATAAAAGCTCAACCTCAGGAATTATTAGACTCATGCAAATCTAATCTACAAAAAGTGGGCAACTCACACCTGTCGACTGACGATCAGCAAAAATTCTACAAACAATCGATACTGAAGGGGTTTTAGAGAAGTGTGTACCCTCTAGCTGCTGGTGAGATGTAAAGTGGTAACAGCCAATAAGAACAGAAAGGAGCTGCCTTTAGAAGTAAAAATTGAGGTACCATTCAATCCAGCAGTCACGCCGCCGGGCCTCTCACCTGAGAAGACCAGAAGCGAGAAGACCCGGGCTGCAACAGCTGCACTGCGGCCTTATTCACAATAGCCGAGACGGTGAAGCTACCAAAATGTCCATCGACAGACGAATGGATTAAGAAGAGGTGGTCCGTGTACACAATGGAATATTAACCACGGAAAACAACGAAACACTGCTCTTTGAGGCACCATAGACGAGCTGGGAGATGATCACAGAACATGGGGTAAGTCGGAAAGCAAAAGACCTATATCCTATGATATCACTTAGAGGCGTTATCTAATAACTGACACAAATGAATGAACATATTTCCACAGAGAAAGACACTCACGGACTTAGAAAACAACTATGCTTATCTAAAAGGAAAGGTGGGCGGAATGGATAAATTAAGATTAGCGTAACCATACGTATACAAATACATATTATATACACATATCAAAAAGACCGACCACGGAGCAAGGGAGGTGTACGGAACACTCTGTAATATTTTACATGGGAAGAGGATCTGGACGTGAATACACGTATATAATGTACAAATGAACCAGATTGTGTACACCCAGGACAAACAATATTCTAATCATTACCCCGATTAAAATAATTTAAAAAACCAACCGGAAGTAATGCGACATAAACTTACGGGCGTTTCTCCTGGCACATTCCATTCTAATTTACAACCTAGGAACAGGACTCCCAGAAATGCTCTGCTGCCCTAGTCCCCAGATTTGGGAATGGGGAAATGCTGCCTCCTTGTGGCCGTCTCCCAAAACAGCAGCTTTAAACCCAGTGCTAATGGTCATGAAGTAGTCACCAAACTTGCAGGCCTGTAAATAACACCTGCCCTCCAAAAAATCCTGGGGTCAAACATCGACCAAAAATTCAAAAGAGGGCAGCATTCCAAGAAAACGATTTCAAGAGGTATACTGTACCCCCACGTTTTTCTTTTCTTTTCTTTTTTGTAAAAGAAAAGAAACAGGCGTGGAGCAATGATGAATTTTAGGAACTTTTAAAGACATGCAAACCCAAATTACACAAACCTATCAGCTCACAGCACTCGGAATGGCCATTAGCAAAAATGCTGCAAACAATAAATGCTGAAGGGATTGTGGAGAAATGCGTACCCTCGGTTCTAAGGGGGACGTGGTAAGAGCCGCTAATGAAAACACAGTGGCGGTGCTTTCAAAAGGGAAACACTGAGCTACTAGTCAATCAGTCACACCCACTGCTGGGCCCATCACCTGAGAAAATGAGAATCAAAAGGCACAGGCTGGCAATCCTGCACTCCAGCAATACTTACCATAGCCAACACCTGGAAGCGACGAAAATGTCCATCAACAGAGGAGTGCACCAAGAAGAAGTGGTCCATGTACACAATGGAATATTACTCCACTAGAAAATATGAATTAAAAAAACAAACATGAGTAAGGAGACATAAGCTTTTGGGGGTTTATCAGGGCACATGGCAGTCTAATTGATAGCTGAGGAACACCACTGGCAGGAAGGTCTGTTTCCCTGGGTACCAGAGGGGGAAACGTAGAAACGCTGCCGGCCTCTGGCCGATACCTGCAACAGCAGCTTGGAAATCTGTGCGAATGGTCACTTCATATGCACAAGTACTGCAGGGCTGCAAAGGAAACCTGCCCTCAAAACGTCCCGACGCAGGTAAAGGCCAAAATAGTTCAAAATGTGGTACATATTTCAAGAAAACCATTTGAAAACGTAAGCTGTCACAACAGCTTGAAAAATAAAAGGACATGCCTCAAAGCTCAATTTCAAGGGATTATGAGACACATGCAAATCCAACCACCAAGAGCTATCAACTCACACCAGTCAGAATAACCATCAGCAAAGAAACTACAAACGATCAACGCTGAAGAGGTTGTGGAGAAATGCATACCCTCCGTTTCAAGTGGGACGTAACCTGGTAAGAGCCACTCATGGGAACAGAATGGAGGTGCCTTTAAAAGGTAAACATTCAGCTACTCTATGATCCAGCAGGCCCACTCCGCGGCCTATAGCCTAAGAAGACAGAACTGGAAAGACACAGGCAGCAACTCTGCACTGCAGCAGCATTACAATAGCCAAGGCGTGGAAGCAACCCAAAGTCCATCAACAGAGCAGTGGACAAAGAAGAACTGCTACGTGTAGAGGTGGAATATTAGCTTGGGAAAAAAATAAAATCAATGCCACTTGGAGCACCACAGATGAGTCTAGAGGTGATCACGCAACTTGCAGTAAGCGAGAAAGCAAAAGACACCTAACGTATGATATCACTTATAGGGGTTACTTAACAATTGATACCAGTGAAGATATTTCCACAGAGACATCCAACCACAGATTCATTAAGCAAACTTACGGTTCACCAAATGGAAAGGTGTGAGGACTGGATTCATTAGGACACTGGGGTTAACAGAGATATACAAACACATGTGAAATATAAAATCGCCACAGACCTACGGCATACCAAGAGGAGACTACTCAACATTGTGTCATAAGCTACATTGGAGAAGGACCCGAAGAAGAACAGATATATGTATGTGTGTAAAACAACCACATCTTGCACACCTAGAACAAGCAAAACATTGTAATCAAATTTGCTCTGATACAAAACAAAAGTTAAATTTAAAAAACGAACAGCAAGTAATGAGACATAAACTCAAGGGGCTTATCCCTGGAGCACTACATTCTAATTTACAATTTACAACACAACTTCCATTATGGCTCTGTTGCCCTAGTAAACAGATTTGGTAAGGAGAAGTGCTGCCGCCTTCTGGCCGTTTCACAAAACAGCGCTAATGGTCACTTAATATTCAAAATAATTGCAGGCCTGTAAATGACACCTGCGATCAAAAAAAAAAAAAAAATAATCCTGGGGTCGAAAATCGACCAGAAGATTCAAAAGACGTCAACATTTCAAGAAGACAATCTCAAGAGGCATGTTTTACGCCCATTTTGTCTTCCTTTTTTCCTTTAAAATAAAAGGGAATTTAAAAACGCTCAACATCAGCAATTAATAAAGCCATGCAAATCCAATCCACAGAAATGTTCACCTCACAGCCGTCAGAATGATCTTCAGCAAAAAGTCTACAATGGATAAATGCTGAAGGGGTTTCAGAAATCTGTGTACCCACTAGCTGCTGGGGGGAGGTAAACTGGTAACAGCCAGCAGGGAGAACATAATGGAGGTGCGTTTAAGGGTGAAAATTGAGCTACCATGGGATCTGGTCGGTCCGTTGATGCGCCTATCACCTGAGCAGAGCAGAATGGAAAAGACACAGGCTGGCAATCCTGCACGGCAGAAACATTTAATATAGCCAAGACTTGGAAGAAACCAAAATGTCCAGCAACAGAAAAATGCACAAAGAGGAAGTGGGCCATGTCAACAATGGAATATTAGCCGTGGAAAACAATGAAACAGCGCCGTTTGCACCACCATACAAGGACCTAGAGATAACCACGCAACTTGAAGTAAGAAAGAAACTGAAAGACAGACAGCCTATGACATCCCTTATAGGCGTTACCTAAAAATTGATACTCATGAACTTATTTCCAAGAGAAGGAAAAGCATGGATTAAGAAAACAAAATTACGTTTCACCACATGGAAAGGTGAAAGGAATGTATGAATTATGATATGGGGCTTAACAGACATGTACTAATACGTATGAAATATAGAATCACAAAATACCTGTGGAATGCCAAGAGGTCTACTCAAGACTCTATAATAACCTACACGGGAAAGGATTCAAAGAGGCATAGACAGATACGTTGATATGATGAACCGGATTCTGTACACTTAGGAGAAACTGCATTTTCTTTTATCACATTTGCTCTGATACCTAAACAAAATTTAATTTAAAACACAAGAAGTAGGAGATATAAGCTCTTGGGGGTTTGCCCTGGCACATTCCCCTCTAATCTGCAGGCTACTAACACCATTTCCAGGAAAGCTCTGTCGCCCAAGAACCCAGAGCTGCAAACGTAGAAATGCTGCCGCCTTGTGGCCGTTTCCCGCAAGAGCGGCTTTAAGCCCGCAGCCAATGGTCACTTAATAGTCACAAGGACTCAGGGCCAAAAAGGACACCTGCCCTGACATATTGTGCTGAGGTAGGGAATGGACAAAAAAATTCAAAACAGGGGCTCCCCTGGTGGCGCAGCGGTTGAGAGTCCGCCTGCCGACGCAGGGGACACGGGTTCGTGCCCCGGTCCGGGAAGGTCCCACATGCCGTGGAGTGGCTGGGCCCGTGAGCCATGGCCGCTGAGCCTGCGCGTCCAGAGCCTGTGCTCCGCAACGGGAGAGGCCACAACAGTGAGAGGCCCGCGTACCGCAAAAATAAATAAATACATACATAAATAAATACATACATAAATAATTTAAATGGAAAGTGGATAAAAGCTCAACCTCAGGAATTATTAGACTCATGCAAATCTAATCTACAAAAAGTGGGCAACTCACACCTGTCGACTGACGATCAGCAAAAATTCTACAAACAATCGATACTGAAGGGGTTTTAGAGAAGTGTGTACCCTCTAGCTGCTGGTGAGATGTAAAGTGGTAACAGCCAATAAGAACAGAAAGGAGCTGCCTTTAGAAGTAAAAATTGAGGTACCATTCAATCCAGCAGTCACGCCGCCGGGCCTCTCACCTGAGAAGACCAGAAGCGAGAAGACCCGGGCTGCAACAGCTGCACTGCGGCCTTATTCACAATAGCCGAGACGGTGAAGCTACCAAAATGTCCATCGACAGACGAATGGATTAAGAAGAGGTGGTCCGTGTACACAATGGAATATTAACCACGGAAAACAACGAAACACTGCTCTTTGAGGCACCATAGACGAGCTGGGAGATGATCACAGAACATGGGGTAAGTCGGAAAGCAAAAGACCTATATCCTATGATATCACTTAGAGGCGTTATCTAATAACTGACACAAATGAATGAACATATTTCCACAGAGAAAGACACTCACGGACTTAGAAAACAACTATGCTTATCTAAAAGGAAAGGTGGGCGGAATGGATAAATTAAGATTAGCGTAACCATACGTATACAAATACATATTATATACACATATCAAAAAGACCGACCACGGAGCAAGGGAGGTGTACGGAACACTCTGTAATATTTTACATGGGAAGAGGATCTGGACGTGAATACACGTATATAATGTACAAATGAACCAGATTGTGTACACCCAGGACAAACAATATTCTAATCATTACCCCGATTAAAATAATTTAAAAAACCAACCGGAAGTAATGCGACATAAACTTACGGGCGTTTCTCCTGGCACATTCCATTCTAATTTACAACCTAGGAACAGGACTCCCAGAAATGCTCTGCTGCCCTAGTCCCCAGATTTGGGAATGGGGAAATGCTGCCTCCTTGTGGCCGTCTCCCAAAACAGCAGCTTTAAACCCAGTGCTAATGGTCATGAAGTAGTCACCAAACTTGCAGGCCTGTAAATAACACCTGCCCTCCAAAAAATCCTGGGGTCAAACATCGACCAAAAATTCAAAAGAGGGCAGCATTCCAAGAAAACGATTTCAAGAGGTATACTGTACCCCCACGTTTTTCTTTTCTTTTCTTTTTTGTAAAAGAAAAGAAACAGGCGTGGAGCAATGATGAATTTTAGGAACTTTTAAAGACATGCAAACCCAAATTACACAAACCTATCAGCTCACAGCACTCGGAATGGCCATTAGCAAAAATGCTGCAAACAATAAATGCTGAAGGGATTGTGGAGAAATGCGTACCCTCGGTTCTAAGGGGGACGTGGTAAGAGCCGCTAATGAAAACACAGTGGCGGTGCTTTCAAAAGGGAAACACTGAGCTACTAGTCAATCAGTCACACCCACTGCTGGGCCCATCACCTGAGAAAATGAGAATCAAAAGGCACAGGCTGGCAATCCTGCACTCCAGCAATACTTACCATAGCCAACACCTGGAAGCGACGAAAATGTCCATCAACAGAGGAGTGCACCAAGAAGAAGTGGTCCATGTACACAATGGAATATTACTCCACTAGAAAATATGAATTAAAAAAACAAACATGAGTAAGGAGACATAAGCTTTTGGGGGTTTATCAGGGCACATGGCAGTCTAATTGATAGCTGAGGAACACCACTGGCAGGAAGGTCTGTTTCCCTGGGTACCAGAGTGGGCAACGTAGAAACGCTGCCGGCCTCTGGCCGATACCTGCAACAGCAGCTTGGAAATCTGTGCGAATGGTCACTTCA
The DNA here is from genome assembly GCF_059928025.1 of Delphinapterus leucas. NCBI lineage: Eukaryota > Metazoa > Chordata > Mammalia > Artiodactyla > Monodontidae > Delphinapterus > Delphinapterus leucas. The sequence goes on along the minus strand of NC_143150.1, from coordinate 122,915,528 downwards.
TATGCACAAGTACTGCAGGGCTGCAAAGGAAACCTGCCCTCAAAACGTCCCGACGCAGGTAAAGGCCAAAATAGTTCAAAATGTGGCACATATTTCAAGAAAACCATTTGAAAACGTAAGCTGTCACAACAGCTTGAAAAATAAAAGGACATGCCTCAAAGCTCAATTTCAAGGGATTATGAGACACATGCAAATCCAACCACCAAGAGCTATCAACTCACACCAGTCAGAATAACCATCAGCAAAGAAACTACAAACGATCAACGCTGAAGAGGTTGTGGAGAAATGCATACCCTCCGTTTCAAGTGGGACGTAACCTGGTAAGAGCCACTCATGGGAACAGAATGGAGGTGCCTTTAAAAGGTAAACATTCAGCTACTCTATGATCCAGCAGGCCCACTCCGCGGCCTATAGCCTAAGAAGACAGAACTGGAAAGACACAGGCAGCAACTCTGCACTGCAGCAGCATTACAATAGCCAAGGCGTGGAAGCAACCCAAAGTCCATCAACAGAGCAGTGGACAAAGAAGAACTGCTACGTGTAGAGGTGGAATATTAGCTTGGGAAAAAAATAAAATCAATGCCACTTGGAGCACCACAGATGAGTCTAGAGGTGATCACGCAACTTGCAGTAAGCGAGAAAGCAAAAGACACCTAACGTATGATATCACTTATAGGGGTTACTTAACAATTGATACCAGTGAAGATATTTCCACAGAGACATCCAACCACAGATTCATTAAGCAAACTTACGGTTCACCAAATGGAAAGGTGTGAGGACTGGATACATTAGGACACTGGGGTTAACAGAGATATACAAACACATGTGAAATATAAAATCGCCACAGACCTACGGCATACCAAGAGGAGACTACTCAACATTGTGTCATAAGCTACATTGGAGAAGGACCCGAAGAAGAACAGATATATGTATGTGTGTAAAACAACCACATCTTGCACACCTAGAACAAGCAAAACATTGTAATCAAATTTGCTCTGATACAAAACAAAAGTTAAATTTAAAAAACGAACAGCAAGTAATGAGACATAAACTCAAGGGGCTTATCCCTGGAGCACTACATTCTAATTTACAATTTACAACACAACTTCCATTATGGCTCTGTTGCCCTAGTAAACAGATTTGGTAAGGAGAAGTGCTGCCGCCTTCTGGCCGTTTCACACAACAGCGCTAATGGTCACTTAATATTCAAAATAATTGCAGGCCTGTAAATGACACCTGCGATCAAAAAAAAAAAAAAAAAAATCCTGGGGTCGAAAATCGACCAGAAGATTCAAAAGACGTCAACATTTCAAGAAGACAATCTCAAGAGGCATGTTTTACGCCCATTTTGTCTTCCTTTTTTCCTTTAAAATAAAAGGGAATTTAAAAACGCTCAACATCAGCAATTAATAAAGCCATGCAAATCCAATCCAGAGAAATGTTCACCTCACAGCCGTCAGAATGATCTTCAGCAAAAAGTCTACAATGGATAAATGCTGAAGGGGTTTCAGAAATCTGTGTACCCACTAGCTGCTGGGGGGAGGTAAACTGGTAACAGCCAGCAGGGAGAACATAATGGAGGTGCGTTTAAGGGTGAAAATTGAGCTACCATGGGATCTGGTCGGTCCGTTGATGCGCCTATCACCTGAGCAGAGCAGAATGGAAAAGACACAGGCTGGCAATCCTGCACGGCAGAAACATTTAATATAGCCAAGACTTGGAAGAAACCAAAATGTCCAGCAACAGAAAAATGCACAAAGAGGAAGTGGGCCATGTCAACAATGGAATATTAGCCGTGGAAAACAATGAAATAGCGCCGTTTGCACCACCATACAAGGACCTAGAGATAACCACGCAACTTGAAGTAAGAAAGAAACTGAAAGACAGACAGCCTATGACATCCCTTATAGGCGTTACCTAAAAATTGATACTCATGAACTTATTTCCAAGAGAAGGAAAAGCATGGATTAAGAAAACAAAATTACGTTTCACCACATGGAAAGGTGAAAGGAATGTATGAATTATGATATGGGGCTTAACAGACATGTACTAATACGTATGAAATATAGAATCACAAAATACCTGTGGAATGCCAAGAGGTCTACTCAAGACTCTATAATAACCTACACGGGAAAGGATTCAAAGAGGCATAGACAGATACGTTGATATGATGAACCGGATTCTGTACACTTAGGAGAAACTGCATTTTCTTTTATCAAATTTGCTCTGATACCTAAACAAAATTTAATTTAAAACACAAGAAGTAGGAGATATAAGCTCTTGGGGGTTTGCCCTGGCACATTCCCCTCTAATCTGCAGGCTACTAACACCATTTCCAGGAAAGCTCTGTCGCCCAAGAACCCAGAGCTGCAAACGTAGAAATGCTGCCGCCTTGTGGCCGTTTCCCGCAAGAGCGGCTTTAAGCCCGCAGCCAATGGTCACTTAATAGTCACAAGGACTCAGGGCCAAAAAGGACACCTGCCCTGACATATTGTGCTGAGGTAGGGAATGGACAAAAAAATTCAAAACAGGGGCTCCCCTGGTGGCGCAGCGGTTGAGAGTCCGCCTGCCGACGCAGGGGACACGGGTTCGTGCCCCGGTCCGGGAAGGTCCCACATGCCGTGGAGTGGCTGGGCCCGTGAGCCATGGCCGCTGAGCCTGCGCGTCCAGAGCCTGTGCTCCGCAACGGGAGAGGCCACAACAGTGAGAGGCCCGCGTACCGCAAAAATAAATAAATACATACATAAATAAATACATACATAAATAATTTAAATGGAAAGTGGATAAAAGCTCAACCTCAGGAATTATTAGACTCATGCAAATCTAATCTACAAAAAGTGGGCAACTCACACCTGTCGACTGACGATCAGCAAAAATTCTACAAACAATCGATACTGAAGGGGTTTTAGAGAAGTGTGTACCCTCTAGCTGCTGGTGAGATGTAAAGTGGTAACAGCCAATAAGAACAGAAAGGAGCTGCCTTTAGAAGTAAAAATTGAGGTACCATTCAATCCAGCAGTCACGCCGCCGGGCCTCTCACCTGAGAAGACCAGAAGCGAGAAGACCCGGGCTGCAACAGCTGCACTGCGGCCTTATTCACAATAGCCGAGACGGTGAAGCTACCAAAATGTCCATCGACAGACGAATGGATTAAGAAGAGGTGGTCCGTGTACACAATGGAATATTAACCACGGAAAACAACGAAACACTGCTCTTTGAGGCACCATAGACGAGCTGGGAGATGATCACAGAACATGGGGTAAGTCGGAAAGCAAAAGACCTATATCCTATGATATCACTTAGAGGCGTTATCTAATAACTGACACAAATGAATGAACATATTTCCACAGAGAAAGACACTCACGGACTTAGAAAACAACTATGCTTATCTAAAAGGAAAGGTGGGCGGAATGGATAAATTAAGATTAGCGTAACCATACGTATACAAATACATATTATATACACATATCAAAAAGACCGACCACGGAGCAAGGGAGGTGTACGGAACACTCTGTAATATTTTACATGGGAAGAGGATCTGGACGTGAATACACGTATATAATGTACAAATGAACCAGATTGTGTACACCCAGGACAAACCATTACCCCGATTAAAATAATTTAAAAAACCAACCAGAAGTAATGCGACATAAACTTACGGGCGTTTCTCCTGGCACATTCCATTCTAATTTACAACCTAGGAACAGGACTCCCAGAAATGCTCTGCTGCCCTAGTCCCCAGATTTGGGAATGGGGAAATGCTGCCTCCTTGTGGCCGTCTCCCAAAACAGCAGCTTTAAACCCAGTGCTAATGGTCATGAAGTAGTCACCAAACTTGCAGGCCTGTAAATAACACCTGCCCTCCAAAAAATCCTGGGGTCAAACATCGACCAAAAATTCAAAAGAGGGCAGCATTCCAAGAAAACGATTTCAAGAGGTATACTGTACCCCCACGTTTTTCTTTTCTTTTCTTTTTTGTAAAAGAAAAGAAACAGGCGTGGAGCAATGATGAATTTTAGGAACTTTTAAAGACATGCAAACCCAAATTACACAAACCTATCAGCTCACAGCACTCGGAATGGCCATTAGCAAAAATGCTGCAAACAATAAATGCTGAAGGGATTGTGGAGAAATGCGTACCCTCGGTTCTAAGGGGGACGTGGTAAGAGCCGCTAATGAAAACACAGTGGCGGTGCTTTCAAAAGGGAAACACTGAGCTACTAGTCAATCAGTCACACCCACTGCTGGGCCCATCACCTGAGAAAATGAGAATCAAAAGGCACAGGCTGGCAATCCTGCACTCCAGCAATACTTACCATAGCCAACACCTGGAAGCGACGAAAATGTCCATCAACAGAGGAGTGCACCAAGAAGAAGTGGTCCATGTACACAATGGAATATTACTCCACTAGAAAATATGAATTAAAAAAACAAACATGAGTAAGGAGACATAAGCTTTTGGGGGTTTATCAGGGCACATGGCAGTCTAATTGATAGCTGAGGAACACCACTGGCAGGAAGGTCTGTTTCCCTGGGTACCAGAGTGGGCAACGTAGAAACGCTGCCGGCCTCTGGCCGATACCTGCAACAGCAGCTTGGAAATCTGTGCGAATGGTCACTTCATATGCACAAGTACTGCAGGGCTGCAAAGGAAACCTGCCCTCAAAACGTCCCGACGCAGGTAAAGGCCAAAATAGTTCAAAATGTGGCACATATTTCAAGAAAACCATTTGAAAACGTAAGCTGTCACAACAGCTTGAAAAATAAAAGGACATGCCTCAAAGCTCAATTTCAAGGGATTATGAGACACATGCAAATCCAACCACCAAGAGCTATCAACTCACACCAGTCAGAATAACCATCAGCAAAGAAACTACAAACGATCAACGCTGAAGAGGTTGTGGAGAAATGCATACCCTCCGTTTCAAGTGGGACGTAACCTGGTAAGAGCCACTCATGGGAACAGAATGGAGGTGCCTTTAAAAGGTAAACATTCAGCTACTCTATGATCCAGCAGGCCCACTCCGCGGCCTATAGCCTAAGAAGACAGAACTGGAAAGACACAGGCAGCAACTCTGCACTGCAGCAGCATTACAATAGCCAAGGCGTGGAAGCAACCCAAAGTCCATCAACAGAGCAGTGGACAAAGAAGAACTGCTACGTGTAGAGGTGGAATATTAGCTTGGGAAAAAAATAAAATCAATGCCACTTGGAGCACCACAGATGAGTCTAGAGGTGATCACGCAACTTGCAGTAAGCGAGAAAGCAAAAGACACCTAACGTATGATATCACTTATAGGGGTTACTTAACAATTGATACCAGTGAAGATATTTCCACAGAGACATCCAACCACAGATTCATTAAGCAAACTTACGGTTCACCAAATGGAAAGGTGTGAGGACTGGATACATTAGGACACTGGGGTTAACAGAGATATACAAACACATGTGAAATATAAAATCGCCACAGACCTACGGCATACCAAGAGGAGACTACTCAACATTGTGTCATAAGCTACATTGGAGAAGGACCCGAAGAAGAACAGATATATGTATGTGTGTAAAACAACCACATCTTGCACACCTAGAACAAGCAAAACATTGTAATCAAATTTGCTCTGATACAAAACAAAAGTTAAATTTAAAAAACGAACAGCAAGTAATGAGACATAAACTCAAGGGGCTTATCCCTGGAGCACTACATTCTAATTTACAATTTACAACACAACTTCCATTATGGCTCTGTTGCCCTAGTAAACAGATTTGGTAAGGAGAAGTGCTGCCGCCTTCTGGCCGTTTCACACAACAGCGCTAATGGTCACTTAATATTCAAAATAATTGCAGGCCTGTAAATGACACCTGCGATCAAAAAAAAAAAAAAATAATCCTGGGGTCGAAAATCGACCAGAAGATTCAAAAGACGTCAACATTTCAAGAAGACAATCTCAAGAGGCATGTTTTACGCCCATTTTGTCTTCCTTTTTTCCCTTAAAATAAAAGGGAATTTAAAAACGCTCAACATCAGCAATTAATAAAGCCATGCAAATCCAATCCACAGAAATGTTCACCTCACAGCCGTCAGAATGATCTTCAGCAAAAAGTCTACAATGGATAAATGCTGAAGGGGTTTCAGAAATCTGTGTACCCACTAGCTGCTGGGGGGAGGTAAACTGGTAACAGCCAGCAGGGAGAACATAATGGAGGTGCGTTTAAGGGTGAAAATTGAGCTACCATGGGATCTGGTCGGTCCGTTGATGCGCCTATCACCTGAGCAGAGCAGAATGGAAAAGACACAGGCTGGCAATCCTGCACGGCAGAAACATTTAATATAGCCAAGACTTGGAAGAAACCAAAATGTCCAGCAACAGAAAAATGCACAAAGAGGAAGTGGGCCATGTCAACAATGGAATATTAGCCGTGGAAAACAATGAAACAGCGCCGTTTGCACCACCATACAAGGACCTAGAGATAACCACGCAACTTGAAGTAAGAAAGAAACTGAAAGACAGACAGCCTATGACATCCCTTATAGGCGTTACCTAAAAATTGATACTCATGAACTTATTTCCAAGAGAAGGAAAAGCATGGATTAAGAAAACAAAATTACGTTTCACCACATGGAAAGGTGAAAGGAATGTATGAATTATGATATGGGGCTTAACAGACATGTACTAATACGTATGAAATATAGAATCACAAAATACCTGTGGAATGCCAAGAGGTCTACTCAAGACTCTATAATAACCTACACGGGAAAGGATTCAAAGAGGCATAGACAGATACGTTGATATGATGAACCGGATTCTGTACACTTAGGAGAAACTGCATTTTCTTTTATCAAATTTGCTCTGATACCTAAACAAAATTTAATTTAAAACACAAGAAGTAGGAGATATAAGCTCTTGGGGGTTTGCCCTGGCACATTCCCCTCTAATCTGCAGGCTACTAACACCATTTCCAGGAAAGCTCTGTCGCCCAAGAACCCAGAGCTGCAAACGTAGAAATGCTGCCGCCTTGTGGCCGTTTCCCGCAAGAGCGGCTTTAAGCCCGCAGCCAATGGTCACTTAATAGTCACAAGGACTCAGGGCCAAAAAGGACACCTGCCCTGACATATTGTGCTGAGGTAGGGAATGGACAAAAAAATTCAAAACAGGGGCTCCCCTGGTGGCGCAGCGGTTGAGAGTCCGCCTGCCGACGCCGGGGACACGGGTTCGTGCCCCGGTCCGGGAAGATCCCACATGCCGTGGAGTGGCTGGGCCCGTGAGCCATGGCCGCTGAGCCTGCGCGTCCAGAGCCTGTGCTCCGCAACGGGAGAGGCCACAACAGTGAGAGGCCCGCGTACCGCAAAAATAAATAAATACATACATAAATAAATACATACATAAATAAATTAAATGGAAAGTGGATAAAAGCTCAACCTCAGGAATTATTAGACTCATGCAAATCTAATCTACAAAAAGTGGGCAACTCACACCTGTCGACTGACGATCAGCAAAAATTCTACAAACAATCGATACTGAAGGGGTTTTAGAGAAGTGTGTACCCTCTAGCTGCTGGTGAGATGTAAAGTGGTAACAGCCAATAAGAACAGAAAGGAGCTGCCTTTAGAAGTAAAAATTGAGGTACCATTCAATCCAGCAGTCACGCCGCCAGGCCTCTCACCTGAGAAGACCAGAAGCGAGAAGACCCGGGCTGCAACAGCTGCACTGCGGCCTTATTCACAATAGCCGAGACGGTGAAGCTACCAAAATGTCCATCGACAGACGAATGGATTAAGAAGAGGTGGTCCGTGTACACAATGGAATATTAACCACGGAAAACAACGAAACACTGCTCTTTGAGGCACCATAGACGAGCTGGGAGATGATCACAGAACATGGGGTAAGTCGGAAAGCAAAAGACCTATATCCTATGATATCACTTAGAGGCGTTATCTAATAACTGACACAAATGAATGAACATATTTCCACAGAGAAAGACACTCACGGACTTAGAAAACAACTATGCTTATCTAAAAGGAAAGGTGGGCGGAATGGATAAATTAAGATTAGCGTAACCATACGTATACAAATACATATTATATACACATATCAAAAAGACCGACCACGGAGCAAGGGAGGTGTACGGAACACTCTGTAATATTTTACATGGGAAGAGGATCTGGACGTGAATACACGTATATAATGTACAAATGAACCAGACTGTGTACACCCAGGACAAACAATATTCTAATCATTACCCCGATTAAAATAATTTAAAAAACCAACCGGAAGTAATGCGACATAAACTTACGGGCGTTTCTCCTGGCACATTCCATTCTAATTTACAACCTAGGAACAGGACTCCCAGAAATGCTCTGCTGCCCTAGTCCCCAGATTTGGGAATGGGGAAATGCTGCCTCCTTGTGGCCGTCTCCCAAAACAGCAGCTTTAAACCCAGTGCTAATGGTCATGAAGTAGTCACCAAACTTGCAGGCCTGTAAATAACACCTGCCCTCCAAAAAATCCTGGGGTCAAACATCGACCAAAAATTCAAAAGAGGGCAGCATTCCAAGAAAACGATTTCAAGAGGTATACTGTACCCCCACGTTTTTCTTTTCTTTTCTTTTTTGTAAAAGAAAAGAAACAGGCGTGGAGCAATGATGAATTTTAGGAACTTTTAAAGACATGCAAACCCAAATTACACAAACCTATCAGCTCACAGCACTCGGAATGGCCATTAGCAAAAATGCTGCAAACAATAAATGCTGAAGGGATTGTGGAGAAATGCGTACCCTCGGTTCTAAGGGGGACGTGGTAAGAGCCGCTAATGAAAACACAGTGGCGGTGCTTTCAAAAGGGAAACACTGAGCTACTAGTCAATCAGTCACACCCACTGCTGGGCCCATCACCTGAGAAAATGAGAATCAAAAGGCACAGGCTGGCAATCCTGCACTCCAGCAATACTTACCATAGCCAACACCTGGAAGCGACGAAAATGTCCATCAACAGAGGAGTGCACCAAGAAGAAGTGGTCCATGTACACAATGGAATATTACTCCACTAGAAAATATGAATTAAAAAAACAAACATGAGTAAGGAGACATAAGCTTTTGGGGGTTTATCAGGGCACATGGCAGTCTAATTGATAGCTGAGGAACACCACTGGCAGGAAGGTCTGTTTCCCTGGGTACCAGAGTGGGCAACGTAGAAACGCTGCCGGCCTCTGGCCGATACCTGCAACAGCAGCTTGGAAATCTGTGCGAATGGTCACTTCATATGCACAAGTACTGCAGGGCTGCAAAGGAAACCTGCCCTCAAAACGTCCCGACGCAGGTAAAGGCCAAAATAGTTCAAAATGTGGCACATATTTCAAGAAAACCATTTGAAAACGTAAGCTGTCACAACAGCTTGAAAAATAAAAGGACATGCCTCAAAGCTCAATTTCAAGGGATTATGAGACACATGCAAATCCAACCACCAAGAGCTATCAACTCACACCAGTCAGAATAACCATCAGCAAAGAAACTACAAACGATCAACGCTGAAGAGGTTGTGGAGAAATGCATACCCTCCGTTTCAAGTGGGACGTAACCTGGTAAGAGCCACTCATGGGAACAGAATGGAGGTGCCTTTAAAAGGTAAACATTCAGCTACTCTATGATCCAGCAGGCCCACTCCGCGGCCTATAGCCTAAGAAGACAGAACTGGAAAGACACAGGCAGCAACTCTGCACTGCAGCAGCATTACAATAGCCAAGGCGTGGAAGCAACCCAAAGTCCATCAACAGAGCAGTGGACAAAGAAGAACTGCTACGTGTAGAGGTGGAATATTAGCTTGGGAAAAAAATAAAATCAATGCCACTTGGAGCACCACAGATGAGTCTAGAGGTGATCACGCAACTTGCAGTAAGCGAGAAAGCAAAAGACACCTAACGTATGATATCACTTATAGGGGTTACTTAACAATTGATACCAGTGAAGATATTTCCACAGAGACATCCAACCACAGATTCATTAAGCAAACTTACGGTTCACCAAATGGAAAGGTGTGAGGACTGGATTCATTAGGACACTGGGGTTAACAGAGATATACAAACACATGTGAAATATAAAATCGCCACAGACCTACGGCATACCAAGAGGAGACTACTCAACATTGTGTCATAAGCTACATTGGAGAAGGACCCGAAGAAGAACAGATATATGTATGTGTGTAAAACAACCACATCTTGCACACCTAGAACAAGCAAAACATTGTAATCAAATTTGCTCTGATACAAAACAAAAGTTAAATTTAAAAAACGAACAGCAAGTAATGAGACATAAACTCAAGGGGCTTATCCCTGGAGCACTACATTCTAATTTACAATTTACAACACAACTTCCATTATGGCTCTGTTGCCCTAGTAAACAGATTTGGTAAGGAGAAGTGCTGCCGCCTTCTGGCCGTTTCACACAACAGCGCTAATGGTCACTTAATATTCAAAATAATTGCAGGCCTGTAAATGACACCTGCGATCAAAAAAAAAAAAAAAAAATCCTGGGGTCGAAAATCGACCAGAAGATTCAAAAGACGTCAACATTTCAAGAAGACAATCTCAAGAGGCATGTTTTACGCCCATTTTGTCTTCCTTTTTTCCCTTAAAATAAAAGGGAATTTAAAAACGCTCAACATCAGCAATTAATAAAGCCATGCAAATCCAATCCAGAGAAATGTTCACCTCACAGCCGTCAGAATGATCTTCAGCAAAAAGTCTACAATGGATAAATGCTGAAGGGGTTTCAGAAATCTGTGTACCCACTAGCTGCTGGGGGGAGGTAAACTGGTAACAGCCAGCAGGGAGAACATAATGGAGGTGCGTTTAAGGGTGAAAATTGAGCTACCATGGGATCTGGTCGGTCCGTTGATGCGCCTATCACCTGAGCAGAGCAGAATGGAAAAGACACAGGCTGGCAATCCTGCACGGCAGAAACATTTAATATAGCCAAGACTTGGAAGAAACCAAAATGTCCAGCAACAGAAAAATGCACAAAGAGGAAGTGGGCCATGTCAACAATGGAATATTAGCCGTGGAAAACAATGAAACAGCGCCGTTTGCACCACCATACAAGGACCTAGAGATAACCACGCAACTTGAAGTAAGAAAGAAACTGAAAGACAGACAGCCTATGACATCCCTTATAGGCGTTACCTAAAAATTGATACTCATGAACTTATTTCCAAGAGAAGGAAAAGCATGGATTAAGAAAACAAAATTACGTTTCACCACATGGAAAGGTGAAAGGAATGTATGAATTATGATATGGGGCTTAACAGACATGTACTAATACGTATGAAATATAGAATCACAAAATACCTGTGGAATGCCAAGAGGTCTACTCAAGACTCTATAATAACCTACACGGGAAAGGATTCAAAGAGGCATAGACAGATACGTTGATATGATGAACCGGATTCTGTACACTTAGGAGAAACTGCATTTTCTTTTATCACATTTGCTCTGATACCTAAACAAAATTTAATTTAAAACACAAGAAGTAGGAGATATAAGCTCTTGGGGGTTTGCCCTGGCACATTCCCCTCTAATCTGCAGGCTACTAACACCATTTCCAGGAAAGCTCTGTCGCCCAAGAACCCAGAGCTGCAAACGTAGAAATGCTGCCGCCTTGTGGCCGTTTCCCGCAAGAGCGGCTTTAAGCCCGCAGCCAATGGTCACTTAATAGTCACAAGGACTCAGGGCCAAAAAGGACACCTGCCCTGACATATTGTGCTGAGGTAGGGAATGGACAAAAAAATTCAAAACAGGGGCTCCCCTGGTGGCGCAGCGGTTGAGAGTCCGCCTGCCGACGCAGGGGACACGGGTTCGTGCCCCGGTCCGGGAAGATCCCACATGCCGTGGAGTGGCTGGGCCCGTGAGCCATGGCCGCTGAGCCTGCGCGTCCAGAGCCTGTGCTCCGCAACGGGAGAGGCCACAACAGTGAGAGGCCCGCGTACCGCAAAAATAAATAAATACATACATAAATAAATACATACATAAATAAATTAAATGGAAAGTGGATAAAAGCTCAACCTCAGGAATTATTAGACTCATGCAAATCTAATCTACAAAAAGTGGGCAACTCACACCTGTCGACTGACGATCAGCAAAAATTCTACAAACAATCGATACTGAAGGGGTTTTAGAGAAGTGTGTACCCTCTAGCTGCTGGTGAGATGTAAAGTGGTAACAGCCAATAAGAACAGAAAGGAGCTGCCTTTAGAAGTAAAAATTGAGGTACCATTCAATCCAGCAGTCACGCCGCCGGGCCTCTCACCTGAGAAGACCAGAAGCGAGAAGACCCGGGCTGCAACAGCTGCACTGCGGCCTTATTCACAATAGCCGAGACGGTGAAGCTACCAAAATGTCCATCGACAGACGAATGGATTAAGAAGAGGTGGTCCGTGTACACAATGGAATATTAACCACGGAAAACAACGAAACACTGCTCTTTGAGGCACCATAGACGAGCTGGGAGATGATCACAGAACATGGGGTAAGTCGGAAAGCAAAAGACCTATATCCTATGATATCACTTAGAGGCGTTATCTAATAACTGACACAAATGAATGAACATATTTCCACAGAGAAAGACACTCACGGACTTAGAAAACAACTATGCTTATCTAAAAGGAAAGGTGGGCGGAATGGATAAATTAAGATTAGCGTAACCATACGTATACAAATACATATTATATACACATATCAAAAAGACCGACCACGGAGCAAGGGAGGTGTACGGAACACTCTGTAATATTTTACATGGGAAGAGGATCTGGACGTGAATACACGTATATAATGTACAAATGAACCAGACTGTGTACACCCAGGACAAACAATATTCTAATCATTACCCCGATTAAAATAATTTAAAAAACCAACCGGAAGTAATGCGACATAAACTTACGGGCGTTTCTCCTGGCACATTCCATTCTAATTTACAACCTAGGAACAGGACTCCCAGAAATGCTCTGCTGCCCTAGTCCCCAGATTTGGGAATGGGGAAATGCTGCCTCCTTGTGGCCGTCTCCCAAAACAGCAGCTTTAAACCCAGTGCTAATGGTCATGAAGTAGTCACCAAACTTGCAGGCCTGTAAATAACACCTGCCCTCCAAAAAATCCTGGGGTCAAACATCGACCAAAAATTCAAAAGAGGGCAGCATTCCAAGAAAACGATTTCAAGAGGTATACTGTACCCCCACGTTTTTCTTTTCTTTTCTTTTTTGTAAAAGAAAAGAAACAGGCGTGGAGCAATGATGAATTTTAGGAACTTTTAAAGACATGCAAACCCAAATTACACAAACCTATCAGCTCACAGCACTCGGAATGGCCATTAGCAAAAATGCTGCAAACAATAAATGCTGAAGGGATTGTGGAGAAATGCGTACCCTCGGTTCTAAGGGGGACGTGGTAAGAGCCGCTAATGAAAACACAGTGGCGGTGCTTTCAAAAGGGAAACACTGAGCTACTAGTCAATCAGTCACACCCACTGCTGGGCCCATCACCTGAGAAAATGAGAATCAAAAGGCACAGGCTGGCAATCCTGCACTCCAGCAATACTTACCATAGCCAACACCTGGAAGCGACGAAAATGTCCATCAACAGAGGAGTGCACCAAGAAGAAGTGGTCCATGTACACAATGGAATATTACTCCACTAGAAAATATGAATTAAAAAAACAAACATGAGTAAGGAGACATAAGCTTTTGGGGGTTTATCAGGGCACATGGCAGTCTAATTGATAGCTGAGGAACACCACTGGCAGGAAGGTCTGTTTCCCTGGGTACCAGAGTGGGCAACGTAGAAACGCTGCCGGCCTCTGGCCGATACCTGCAACAGCAGCTTGGAAATCTGTGCGAATGGTCACTTCATATGCACAAGTACTGCAGGGCTGCAAAGGAAACCTGCCCTCAAAACGTCCCGACGCAGGTAAAGGCCAAAATAGTTCAAAATGTGGCACATATTTCAAGAAAACCATTTGAAAACGTAAGCTGTCACAACAGCTTGAAAAATAAAAGGACATGCCTCAAAGCTCAATTTCAAGGGATTATGAGACACATGCAAATCCAACCACCAAGAGCTATCAACTCACACCAGTCAGAATAACCATCAGCAAAGAAACTACAAACGATCAACGCTGAAGAGGTTGTGGAGAAATGCATACCCTCCGTTTCAAGTGGGACGTAACCTGGTAAGAGCCACTCATGGGAACAGAATGGAGGTGCCTTTAAAAGGTAAACATTCAGCTACTCTATGATCCAGCAGGCCCACTCCGCGGCCTATAGCCTAAGAAGACAGAACTGGAAAGACACAGGCAGCAACTCTGCACTGCAGCAGCATTACAATAGCCAAGGCGTGGAAGCAACCCAAAGTCCATCAACAGAGCAGTGGACAAAGAAGAACTGCTACGTGTAGAGGTGGAATATTAGCTTGGGAAAAAAATAAAATCAATGCCACTTGGAGCACCACAGATGAGTCTAGAGGTGATCACGCAACTTGCAGTAAGCGAGAAAGCAAAAGACACCTAACGTATGATATCACTTATAGGGGTTACTTAACAATTGATACCAGTGAAGATATTTCCACAGAGACATCCAACCACAGATTCATTAAGCAAACTTACGGTTCACCAAATGGAAAGGTGTGAGGACTGGATACATTAGGACACTGGGGTTAACAGAGATATACAAACACATGTGAAATATAAAATCGCCACAGACCTACGGCATACCAAGAGGAGACTACTCAACATTGTGTCATAAGCTACATTGGAGAAGGACCCGAAGAAGAACAGATATATGTATGTGTGTAAAACAACCACATCTTGCACACCTAGAACAAGCAAAACATTGTAATCAAATTTGCTCTGATACAAAACAAAAGTTAAATTTAAAAAACGAACAGCAAGTAATGAGACATAAACTCAAGGGGCTTATCCCTGGAGCACTACATTCTAATTTACAATTTACAACACAACTTCCATTATGGCTCTGTTGCCCTAGTAAACAGATTTGGTAAGGAGAAGTGCTGCCGCCTTCTGGCCGTTTCACACAACAGCGCTAATGGTCACTTAATATTCAAAATAATTGCAGGCCTGTAAATGACACCTGCGATCAAAAAAAAAAAAAAAATAATCCTGGGGTCGAAAATCGACCAGAAGATTCAAAAGACGTCAACATTTCAAGAAGACAATCTCAAGAGGCATGTTTTACGCCCATTTTGTCTTCCTTTTTTCCCTTAAAATAAAAGGGAATTTAAAAACGCTCAACATCAGCAATTAATAAAGCCATGCAAATCCAATCCAGAGAAATGTTCACCTCACAGCCGTCAGAATGATCTTCAGCAAAAAGTCTACAATGGATAAATGCTGAAGGGGTTTCAGAAATCTGTGTACCCACTAGCTGCTGGGGGGAGGTAAACTGGTAACAGCCAGCAGGGAGAACATAATGGAGGTGCGTTTAAGGGTGAAAATTGAGCTACCATGGGATCTGGTCGGTCCGTTGATGCGCCTATCACCTGAGCAGAGCAGAATGGAAAAGACACAGGCTGGCAATCCTGCACGGCAGAAACATTTAATATAGCCAAGACTTGGAAGAAACCAAAATGTCCAGCAACAGAAAAATGCACAAAGAGGAAGTGGGCCATGTCAACAATGGAATATTAGCCGTGGAAAACAATGAAACAGCGCCGTTTGCACCACCATACAAGGACCTAGAGATAACCACGCAACTTGAAGTAAGAAAGAAACTGAAAGACAGACAGCCTATGACATCCCTTATAGGCGTTACCTAAAAATTGATACTCATGAACTTATTTCCAAGAGAAGGAAAAGCATGGATTAAGAAAACAAAATTACGTTTCACCACATGGAAAGGTGAAAGGAATGTATGAATTATGATATGGGGCTTAACAGACATGTACTAATACGTATGAAATATAGAATCACAAAATACCTGTGGAATGCCAAGAGGTCTACTCAAGACTCTATAATAACCTACACGGGAAAGGATTCAAAGAGGCATAGACAGATACGTTGATATGATGAACCGGATTCTGTACACTTAGGAGAAACTGCATTTTCTTTTATCACATTTGCTCTGATACCTAAACAAAATTTAATTTAAAACACAAGAAGTAGGAGATATAAGCTCTTGGGGGTTTGCCCTGGCACATTCCCCTCTAATCTGCAGGCTACTAACACCATTTCCAGGAAAGCTCTGTCGCCCAAGAACCCAGAGCTGCAAACGTAGAAATGCTGCCGCCTTGTGGCCGTTTCCCGCAAGAGCGGCTTTAAGCCCGCAGCCAATGGTCACTTAATAGTCACAAGGACTCAGGGCCAAAAAGGACACCTGCCCTGACATATTGTGCTGAGGTAGGGAATGGACAAAAAAATTCAAAACAGGGGCTCCCCTGGTGGCGCAGCGGTTGAGAGTCCGCCTGCCGACGCAGGGGACACGGGTTCGTGCCCCGGTCCGGGAAGATCCCACATGCCGTGGAGTGGCTGGGCCCGTGAGCCATGGCCGCTGAGCCTGCGCGTCCAGAGCCTGTGCTCCGCAACGGGAGAGGCCACAACAGTGAGAGGCCCGCGTACCGCAAAAATAAATAAATACATACATAAATAAATACATACATAAATAAATTAAATGGAAAGTGGATAAAAGCTCAACCTCAGGAATTATTAGACTCATGCAAATCTAATCTACAAAAAGTGGGCAACTCACACCTGTCGACTGACGATCAGCAAAAATTCTACAAACAATCGATACTGAAGGGGTTTTAGAGAAGTGTGTACCCTCTAGCTGCTGGTGAGATGTAAAGTGGTAACAGCCAATAAGAACAGAAAGGAGCTGCCTTTAGAAGTAAAAATTGAGGTACCATTCAATCCAGCAGTCACGCCGCCGGGCCTCTCACCTGAGAAGACCAGAAGCGAGAAGACCCGGGCTGCAACAGCTGCACTGCGGCCTTATTCACAATAGCCGAGACGGTGAAGCTACCAAAATGTCCATCGACAGACGAATGGATTAAGAAGAGGTGGTCCGTGTACACAATGGAATATTAACCACGGAAAACAACGAAACACTGCTCTTTGAGGCACCATAGACGAGCTGGGAGATGATCACAGAACATGGGGTAAGTCGGAAAGCAAAAGACCTATATCCTATGATATCACTTAGAGGCGTTATCTAATAACTGACACAAATGAATGAACATATTTCCACAGAGAAAGACACTCACGGACTTAGAAAACAACTATGCTTATCTAAAAGGAAAGGTGGGCGGAATGGATAAATTAAGATTAGCGTAACCATACGTATACAAATACATATTATATACACATATCAAAAAGACCGACCACGGAGCAAGGGAGGTGTACGGAACACTCTGTAATATTTTACATGGGAAGAGGATCTGGACGTGAATACACGTATATAATGTACAAATGAACCAGACTGTGTACACCCAGGACAAACAATATTCTAATCATTACCCCGATTAAAATAATTTAAAAAACCAACCGGAAGTAATGCGACATAAACTTACGGGCGTTTCTCCTGGCACATTCCATTCTAATTTACAACCTAGGAACAGGACTCCCAGAAATGCTCTGCTGCCCTAGTCCCCAGATTTGGGAATGGGGAAATGCTGCCTCCTTGTGGCCGTCTCCCAAAACAGCAGCTTTAAACCCAGTGCTAATGGTCATGAAGTAGTCACCAAACTTGCAGGCCTGTAAATAACACCTGCCCTCCAAAAAATCCTGGGGTCAAACATCGACCAAAAATTCAAAAGAGGGCAGCATTCCAAGAAAACGATTTCAAGAGGTATACTGTACCCCCACGTTTTTCTTTTCTTTTCTTTTTTGTAAAAGAAAAGAAACAGGCGTGGAGCAATGATGAATTTTAGGAACTTTTAAAGACATGCAAACCCAAATTACACAAACCTATCAGCTCACAGCACTCGGAATGGCCATTAGCAAAAATGCTGCAAACAATAAATGCTGAAGGGATTGTGGAGAAATGCGTACCCTCGGTTCTAAGGGGGACGTGGTAAGAGCCGCTAATGAAAACACAGTGGCGGTGCTTTCAAAAGGGAAACACTGAGCTACTAGTCAATCAGTCACACCCACTGCTGGGCCCATCACCTGAGAAAATGAGAATCAAAAGGCACAGGCTGGCAATCCTGCACTCCAGCAATACTTACCATAGCCAACACCTGGAAGCGACGAAAATGTCCATCAACAGAGGAGTGCACCAAGAAGAAGTGGTCCATGTACACAATGGAATATTACTCCACTAGAAAATATGAATTAAAAAAACAAACATGAGTAAGGAGACATAAGCTTTTGGGGGTTTATCAGGGCACATGGCAGTCTAATTGATAGCTGAGGAACACCACTGGCAGGAAGGTCTGTTTCCCTGGGTACCAGAGTGGGCAACGTAGAAACGCTGCCGGCCTCTGGCCGATACCTGCAACAGCAGCTTGGAAATCTGTGCGAATGGTCACTTCATATGCACAAGTACTGCAGGGCTGCAAAGGAAACCTGCCCTCAAAACGTCCCGACGCAGGTAAAGGCCAAAATAGTTCAAAATGTGGCACATATTTCAAGAAAACCATTTGAAAACGTAAGCTGTCACAACAGCTTGAAAAATAAAAGGACATGCCTCAAAGCTCAATTTCAAGGGATTATGAGACACATGCAAATCCAACCACCAAGAGCTATCAACTCACACCAGTCAGAATAACCATCAGCAAAGAAACTACAAACGATCAACGCTGAAGAGGTTGTGGAGAAATGCATACCCTCCGTTTCAAGTGGGACGTAACCTGGTAAGAGCCACTCATGGGAACAGAATGGAGGTGCCTTTAAAAGGTAAACATTCAGCTACTCTATGATCCAGCAGGCCCACTCCGCGGCCTATAGCCTAAGAAGACAGAACTGGAAAGACACAGGCAGCAACTCTGCACTGCAGCAGCATTACAATAGCCAAGGCGTGGAAGCAACCCAAAGTCCATCAACAGAGCAGTGGACAAAGAAGAACTGCTACGTGTAGAGGTGGAATATTAGCTTGGGAAAAAAATAAAATCAATGCCACTTGGAGCACCACAGATGAGTCTAGAGGTGATCACGCAACTTGCAGTAAGCGAGAAAGCAAAAGACACCTAACGTATGATATCACTTATAGGGGTTACTTAACAATTGATACCAGTGAAGATATTTCCACAGAGACATCCAACCACAGATTCATTAAGCAAACTTACGGTTCACCAAATGGAAAGGTGTGAGGACTGGATTCATTAGGACACTGGGGTTAACAGAGATATACAAACACATGTGAAATATAAAATCGCCACAGACCTACGGCATACCAAGAGGAGACTACTCAACATTGTGTCATAAGCTACATTGGAGAAGGACCCGAAGAAGAACAGATATATGTATGTGTGTAAAACAACCACATCTTGCACACCTAGAACAAGCAAAACATTGTAATCAAATTTGCTCTGATACAAAACAAAAGTTAAATTTAAAAAACGAACAGCAAGTAATGAGACATAAACTCAAGGGGCTTATCCCTGGAGCACTACATTCTAATTTACAATTTACAACACAACTTCCATTATGGCTCTGTTGCCCTAGTAAACAGATTTGGTAAGGAGAAGTGCTGCCGCCTTCTGGCCGTTTCACAAAACAGCGCTAATGGTCACTTAATATTCAAAATAATTGCAGGCCTGTAAATGACACCTGCGATCAAAAAAAAAAAAAAAATAATCCTGGGGTCGAAAATCGACCAGAAGATTCAAAAGACGTCAACATTTCAAGAAGACAATCTCAAGAGGCATGTTTTACGCCCATTTTGTCTTCCTTTTTTCCTTTAAAATAAAAGGGAATTTAAAAACGCTCAACATCAGCAATTAATAAAGCCATGCAAATCCAATCCACAGAAATGTTCACCTCACAGCCGTCAGAATGATCTTCAGCAAAAAGTCTACAATGGATAAATGCTGAAGGGGTTTCAGAAATCTGTGTACCCACTAGCTGCTGGGGGGAGGTAAACTGGTAACAGCCAGCAGGGAGAACATAATGGAGGTGCGTTTAAGGGTGAAAATTGAGCTACCATGGGATCTGGTCGGTCCGTTGATGCGCCTATCACCTGAGCAGAGCAGAATGGAAAAGACACAGGCTGGCAATCCTGCACGGCAGAAACATTTAATATAGCCAAGACTTGGAAGAAACCAAAATGTCCAGCAACAGAAAAATGCACAAAGAGGAAGTGGGCCATGTCAACAATGGAATATTAGCCGTGGAAAACAATGAAACAGCGCCGTTTGCACCACCATACAAGGACCTAGAGATAACCACGCAACTTGAAGTAAGAAAGAAACTGAAAGACAGACAGCCTATGACATCCCTTATAGGCGTTACCTAAAAATTGATACTCATGAACTTATTTCCAAGAGAAGGAAAAGCATGGATTAAGAAAACAAAATTACGTTTCACCACATGGAAAGGTGAAAGGAATGTATGAATTATGATATGGGGCTTAACAGACATGTACTAATACGTATGAAATATAGAATCACAAAATACCTGTGGAATGCCAAGAGGTCTACTCAAGACTCTATAATAACCTACACGGGAAAGGATTCAAAGAGGCATAGACAGATACGTTGATATGATGAACCGGATTCTGTACACTTAGGAGAAACTGCATTTTCTTTTATCACATTTGCTCTGATACCTAAACAAAATTTAATTTAAAACACAAGAAGTAGGAGATATAAGCTCTTGGGGGTTTGCCCTGGCACATTCCCCTCTAATCTGCAGGCTACTAACACCATTTCCAGGAAAGCTCTGTCGCCCAAGAACCCAGAGCTGCAAACGTAGAAATGCTGCCGCCTTGTGGCCGTTTCCCGCAAGAGCGGCTTTAAGCCCGCAGCCAATGGTCACTTAATAGTCACAAGGACTCAGGGCCAAAAAGGACACCTGCCCTGACATATTGTGCTGAGGTAGGGAATGGACAAAAAAATTCAAAACAGGGGCTCCCCTGGTGGCGCAGCGGTTGAGAGTCCGCCTGCCGACGCAGGGGACACGGGTTCGTGCCCCGGTCCGGGAAGGTCCCACATGCCGTGGAGTGGCTGGGCCCGTGAGCCATGGCCGCTGAGCCTGCGCGTCCAGAGCCTGTGCTCCGCAACGGGAGAGGCCACAACAGTGAGAGGCCCGCGTACCGCAAAAATAAATAAATACATACATAAATAAATACATACATAAATAATTTAAATGGAAAGTGGATAAAAGCTCAACCTCAGGAATTATTAGACTCATGCAAATCTAATCTACAAAAAGTGGGCAACTCACACCTGTCGACTGACGATCAGCAAAAATTCTACAAACAATCGATACTGAAGGGGTTTTAGAGAAGTGTGTACCCTCTAGCTGCTGGTGAGATGTAAAGTGGTAACAGCCAATAAGAACAGAAAGGAGCTGCCTTTAGAAGTAAAAATTGAGGTACCATTCAATCCAGCAGTCACGCCGCCGGGCCTCTCACCTGAGAAGACCAGAAGCGAGAAGACCCGGGCTGCAACAGCTGCACTGCGGCCTTATTCACAATAGCCGAGACGGTGAAGCTACCAAAATGTCCATCGACAGACGAATGGATTAAGAAGAGGTGGTCCGTGTACACAATGGAATATTAACCACGGAAAACAACGAAACACTGCTCTTTGAGGCACCATAGACGAGCTGGGAGATGATCACAGAACATGGGGTAAGTCGGAAAGCAAAAGACCTATATCCTATGATATCACTTAGAGGCGTTATCTAATAACTGACACAAATGAATGAACATATTTCCACAGAGAAAGACACTCACGGACTTAGAAAACAACTATGCTTATCTAAAAGGAAAGGTGGGCGGAATGGATAAATTAAGATTAGCGTAACCATACGTATACAAATACATATTATATACACATATCAAAAAGACCGACCACGGAGCAAGGGAGGTGTACGGAACACTCTGTAATATTTTACATGGGAAGAGGATCTGGACGTGAATACACGTATATAATGTACAAATGAACCAGATTGTGTACACCCAGGACAAACAATATTCTAATCATTACCCCGATTAAAATAATTTAAAAAACCAACCGGAAGTAATGCGACATAAACTTACGGGCGTTTCTCCTGGCACATTCCATTCTAATTTACAACCTAGGAACAGGACTCCCAGAAATGCTCTGCTGCCCTAGTCCCCAGATTTGGGAATGGGGAAATGCTGCCTCCTTGTGGCCGTCTCCCAAAACAGCAGCTTTAAACCCAGTGCTAATGGTCATGAAGTAGTCACCAAACTTGCAGGCCTGTAAATAACACCTGCCCTCCAAAAAATCCTGGGGTCAAACATCGACCAAAAATTCAAAAGAGGGCAGCATTCCAAGAAAACGATTTCAAGAGGTATACTGTACCCCCACGTTTTTCTTTTCTTTTCTTTTTTGTAAAAGAAAAGAAACAGGCGTGGAGCAATGATGAATTTTAGGAACTTTTAAAGACATGCAAACCCAAATTACACAAACCTATCAGCTCACAGCACTCGGAATGGCCATTAGCAAAAATGCTGCAAACAATAAATGCTGAAGGGATTGTGGAGAAATGCGTACCCTCGGTTCTAAGGGGGACGTGGTAAGAGCCGCTAATGAAAACACAGTGGCGGTGCTTTCAAAAGGGAAACACTGAGCTACTAGTCAATCAGTCACACCCACTGCTGGGCCCATCACCTGAGAAAATGAGAATCAAAAGGCACAGGCTGGCAATCCTGCACTCCAGCAATACTTACCATAGCCAACACCTGGAAGCGACGAAAATGTCCATCAACAGAGGAGTGCACCAAGAAGAAGTGGTCCATGTACACAATGGAATATTACTCCACTAGAAAATATGAATTAAAAAAACAAACATGAGTAAGGAGACATAAGCTTTTGGGGGTTTATCAGGGCACATGGCAGTCTAATTGATAGCTGAGGAACACCACTGGCAGGAAGGTCTGTTTCCCTGGGTACCAGAGGGGGCAACGTAGAAACGCTGCCGGCCTCTGGCCGATACCTGCAACAGCAGCTTGGAAATCTGTGCGAATGGTCACTTCATATGCACAAGTACTGCAGGGCTGCAAAGGAAACCTGCCCTCAAAACGTCCCGACGCAGGTAAAGGCCAAAATAGTTCAAAATGTGGTACATATTTCAAGAAAACCATTTGAAAACGTAAGCTGTCACAACAGCTTGAAAAATAAAAGGACATGCCTCAAAGCTCAATTTCAAGGGATTATGAGACACATGCAAATCCAACCACCAAGAGCTATCAACTCACACCAGTCAGAATAACCATCAGCAAAGAAACTACAAACGATCAACGCTAAAGAGGTTGTGGAGAAATGCATACCCTCCGTTTCAAGTGGGACGTAACCTGGTAAGAGCCACTCATGGGAACAGAATGGAGGTGCCTTTAAAAGGTAAACATTCAGCTACTCTATGATCCAGCAGGCCCACTCCGCGGCCTATAGCCTAAGAAGACAGAACTGGAAAGACACAGGCAGCAACTCTGCACTGCAGCAGCATTACAATAGCCAAGGCGTGGAAGCAACCCAAAGTCCATCAACAGAGCAGTGGACAAAGAAGAACTGCTACGTGTAGAGGTGGAATATTAGCTTGGGAAAAAAATAAAATCAATGCCACTTGTAGCACGACAGATGAGTCTAGAGGTGATCACGCAACTTGCAGTAAGCGAGAAAGCAAAAGACACCTAACGTATGATATCACTTATAGGGGTTACTTAACAATTGATACCAGTGAAGATATTTCCACAGAGACATCCAACCACAGATTCATTAAGCAAACTTACGGTTCACCAAATGGAAAGGTGTGAGGACTGGATTCATTAGGACACTGGGGTTAACAGAGATATACAAACACATGTGAAATATAAAATCGCCACAGACCTACGGCATACCAAGAGGAGACTACTCAACATTGTGTCATAAGCTACATTGGAGAAGGACCCGAAGAAGAACAGATATATGTATGTGTGTAAAACAACCACATCTTGCACACCTAGAACAAGCAAAACATTGTAATCAAATTTGCTCTGATACAAAACAAAAGTTAAATTTAAAAAACGAACAGCAAGTAATGAGACATAAACTCAAGGGGCTTATCCCTGGAGCACTACATTCTAATTTACAATTTACAACACAACTTCCATTATGGCTCTGTTGCCCTAGTAAACAGATTTGGTAAGGAGAAGTGCTGCCGCCTTCTGGCCGTTTCACAAAACAGCGCTAATGGTCACTTAATATTCAAAATAATTGCAGGCCTGTAAATGACACCTGCGATCAAAAAAAAAAAAAAAATAATCCTGGGGTCGAAAATCGACCAGAAGATTCAAAAGACGTCAACATTTCAAGAAGACAATCTCAAGAGGCATGTTTTACGCCCATTTTGTCTTCCTTTTTTCCTTTAAAATAAAAGGGAATTTAAAAACGCTCAACATCAGCAATTAATAAAGCCATGCAAATCCAATCCACAGAAATGTTCACCTCACAGCCGTCAGAATGATCTTCAGCAAAAAGTCTACAATGGATAAATGCTGAAGGGGTTTCAGAAATCTGTGTACCCACTAGCTGCTGGGGGGAGGTAAACTGGTAACAGCCAGCAGGGAGAACATAATGGAGGTGCGTTTAAGGGTGAAAATTGAGCTACCATGGGATCTGGTCGGTCCGTTGATGCGCCTATCACCTGAGCAGAGCAGAATGGAAAAGACACAGGCTGGCAATCCTGCACGGCAGAAACATTTAATATAGCCAAGACTTGGAAGAAACCAAAATGTCCAGCAACAGAAAAATGCACAAAGAGGAAGTGGGCCATGTCAACAATGGAATATTAGCCGTGGAAAACAATGAAACAGCGCCGTTTGCACCACCATACAAGGACCTAGAGATAACCACGCAACTTGAAGTAAGAAAGAAACTGAAAGACAGACAGCCTATGACATCCCTTATAGGCGTTACCTAAAAATTGATACTCATGAACTTATTTCCAAGAGAAGGAAAAGCATGGATTAAGAAAACAAAATTACGTTTCACCACATGGAAAGGTGAAAGGAATGTATGAATTATGATATGGGGCTTAACAGACATGTACTAATACGTATGAAATATAGAATCACAAAATACCTGTGGAATGCCAAGAGGTCTACTCAAGACTCTATAATAACCTACACGGGAAAGGATTCAAAGAGGCATAGACAGATACGTTGATATGATGAACCGGATTCTGTACACTTAGGAGAAACTGCATTTTCTTTTATCACATTTGCTCTGATACCTAAACAAAATTTAATTTAAAACACAAGAAGTAGGAGATATAAGCTCTTGGGGGTTTGCCCTGGCACATTCCCCTCTAATCTGCAGGCTACTAACACCATTTCCAGGAAAGCTCTGTCGCCCAAGAACCCAGAGCTGCAAACGTAGAAATGCTGCCGCCTTGTGGCCGTTTCCCGCAAGAGCGGCTTTAAGCCCGCAGCCAATGGTCACTTAATAGTCACAAGGACTCAGGGCCAAAAAGGACACCTGCCCTGACATATTGTGCTGAGGTAGGGAATGGACAAAAAAATTCAAAACAGGGGCTCCCCTGGTGGCGCAGCGGTTGAGAGTCCGCCTGCCGACGCAGGGGACACGGGTTCGTGCCCCGGTCCGGGAAGATCCCACATGCCGTGGAGTGGCTGGGCCCGTGAGCCATGGCCGCTGAGCCTGCGCGTCCAGAGCCTGTGCTCCGCAACGGGAGAGGCCACAACAGTGAGAGGCCCGCGTACCGCAAAAATAAATAAATACATACATAAATAAATACATACATAAATAAATTAAATGGAAAGTGGATAAAAGCTCAACCTCAGGAATTATTAGACTCATGCAAATCTAATCTACAAAAAGTGGGCAACTCACACCTGTCGACTGACGATCAGCAAAAATTCTACAAACAATCGATACTGAAGGGGTTTTAGAGAAGTGTGTACCCTCTAGCTGCTGGTGAGATGTAAAGTGGTAACAGCCAATAAGAACAGAAAGGAGCTGCCTTTAGAAGTAAAAATTGAGGTACCATTCAATCCAGCAGTCACGCCGCCGGGCCTCTCACCTGAGAAGACCAGAAGCGAGAAGACCCGGGCTGCAACAGCTGCACTGCGGCCTTATTCACAATAGCCGAGACGGTGAAGCTACCAAAATGTCCATCGACAGACGAATGGATTAAGAAGAGGTGGTCCGTGTACACAATGGAATATTAACCACGGAAAACAACGAAACACTGCTCTTTGAGGCACCATAGACGAGCTGGGAGATGATCACAGAACATGGGGTAAGTCGGAAAGCAAAAGACCTATATCCTATGATATCACTTAGAGGCGTTATCTAATAACTGACACAAATGAATGAACATATTTCCACAGAGAAAGACACTCACGGACTTAGAAAACAACTATGCTTATCTAAAAGGAAAGGTGGGCGGAATGGATAAATTAAGATTAGCGTAACCATACGTATACAAATACATATTATATACACATATCAAAAAGACCGACCACGGAGCAAGGGAGGTGTACGGAACACTCTGTAATATTTTACATGGGAAGAGGATCTGGACGTGAATACACGTATATAATGTACAAATGAACCAGATTGTGTACACCCAGGACAAACAATATTCTAATCATTACCCCGATTAAAATAATTTAAAAAACCAACCGGAAGTAATGCGACATAAACTTACGGGCGTTTCTCCTGGCACATTCCATTCTAATTTACAACCTAGGAACAGGACTCCCAGAAATGCTCTGCTGCCCTAGTCCCCAGATTTGGGAATGGGGAAATGCTGCCTCCTTGTGGCCGTCTCCCAAAACAGCAGCTTTAAACCCAGTGCTAATGGTCATGAAGTAGTCACCAAACTTGCAGGCCTGTAAATAACACCTGCCCTCCAAAAAATCCTGGGGTCAAACATCGACCAAAAATTCAAAAGAGGGCAGCATTCCAAGAAAACGATTTCAAGAGGTATACTGTACCCCCACGTTTTTCTTTTCTTTTCTTTTTTGTAAAAGAAAAGAAACAGGCGTGGAGCAATGATGAATTTTAGGAACTTTTAAAGACATGCAAACCCAAATTACACAAACCTATCAGCTCACAGCACTCGGAATGGCCATTAGCAAAAATGCTGCAAACAATAAATGCTGAAGGGATTGTGGAGAAATGCGTACCCTCGGTTCTAAGGGGGACGTGGTAAGAGCCGCTAATGAAAACACAGTGGCGGTGCTTTCAAAAGGGAAACACTGAGCTACTAGTCAATCAGTCACACCCACTGCTGGGCCCATCACCTGAGAAAATGAGAATCAAAAGGCACAGGCTGGCAATCCTGCACTCCAGCAATACTTACCATAGCCAACACCTGGAAGCGACGAAAATGTCCATCAACAGAGGAGTGCACCAAGAAGAAGTGGTCCATGTACACAATGGAATATTACTCCACTAGAAAATATGAATTAAAAAAACAAACATGAGTAAGGAGACATAAGCTTTTGGGGGTTTATCAGGGCACATGGCAGTCTAATTGATAGCTGAGGAACACCACTGGCAGGAAGGTCTGTTTCCCTGGGTACCAGAGTGGGCAACATAGAAACGCTGCCGGCCTCTGGCCGATACCTGCAACAGCAGCTTGGAAATCTGTGCGAATGGTCACTTCATATGCACAAGTACTGCAGGGCTGCAAAGGAAACCTGCCCTCAAAACGTCCCGACGCAGGTAAAGGCCAAAATAGTTCAAAATGTGGCACATATTTCAAGAAAACCATTTGAAAACGTAAGCTGTCACAACAGCTTGAAAAATAAAAGGACATGCCTCAAAGCTCAATTTCAAGGGATTATGAGACACATGCAAATCCAACCACCAAGAGCTATCAACTCACACCAGTCAGAATAACCATCAGCAAAGAAACTACAAACGATCAACGCTGAAGAGGTTGTGGAGAAATGCATACCCTCCGTTTCAAGTGGGACGTAACCTGGTAAGAGCCACTCATGGGAACAGAATGGAGGTGCCTTTAAAAGGTAAACATTCAGCTACTCTATGATCCAGCAGGCCCACTCCGCGGCCTATAGCCTAAGAAGACAGAACTGGAAAGACACAGGCAGCAACTCTGCACTGCAGCAGCATTACAATAGCCAAGGCGTGGAAGCAACCCAAAGTCCATCAACAGAGCAGTGGACAAAGAAGAACTGCTACGTGTAGAGGTGGAATATTAGCTTGGGAAAAAAATAAAATCAATGCCACTTGGAGCACCACAGATGAGTCTAGAGGTGATCACGCAACTTGCAGTAAGCGAGAAAGCAAAAGACACCTAACGTATGATATCACTTATAGGGGTTACTTAACAATTGATACCAGTGAAGATATTTCCACAGAGACATCCAACCACAGATTCATTAAGCAAACTTACGGTTCACCAAATGGAAAGGTGTGAGGACTGGATACATTAGGACACTGGGGTTAACAGAGATATACAAACACATGTGAAATATAAAATCGCCACAGACCTACGGCATACCAAGAGGAGACTACTCAACATTGTGTCATAAGCTACATTGGAGAAGGACCCGAAGAAGAACAGATATATGTATGTGTGTAAAACAACCACATCTTGCACACCTAGAACAAGCAAAACATTGTAATCAAATTTGCTCTGATACAAAACAAAAGTTAAATTTAAAAAACGAACAGCAAGTAATGAGACATAAACTCAAGGGGCTTATCCCTGGAGCACTACATTCTAATTTACAATTTACAACACAACTTCCATTATGGCTCTGTTGCCCTAGTAAACAGATTTGGTAAGGAGAAGTGCTGCCGCCTTCTGGCCGTTTCACACAACAGCGCTAATGGTCACTTAATATTCAAAATAATTGCAGGCCTGTAAATGACACCTGCGATCAAAAAAAAAAAAAAAAAATCCTGGGGTCGAAAATCGACCAGAAGATTCAAAAGACGTCAACATTTCAAGAAGACAATCTCAAGAGGCATGTTTTACGCCCATTTTGTCTTCCTTTTTTCCTTTAAAATAAAAGGGAATTTAAAAACGCTCAACATCAGCAATTAATAAAGCCATGCAAATCCAATCCAGAGAAATGTTCACCTCACAGCCGTCAGAATGATCTTCAGCAAAAAGTCTACAATGGATAAATGCTGAAGGGGTTTCAGAAATCTGTGTACCCACTAGCTGCTGGGGGGAGGTAAACTGGTAACAGCCAGCAGGGAGAACATAATGGAGGTGCGTTTAAGGGTGAAAATTGAGCTACCATGGGATCTGGTCGGTCCGTTGATGCGCCTATCACCTGAGCAGAGCAGAATGGAAAAGACACAGGCTGGCAATCCTGCACGGCAGAAACATTTAATATAGCCAAGACTTGGAAGAAACCAAAATGTCCAGCAACAGAAAAATGCACAAAGAGGAAGTGGGCCATGTCAACAATGGAATATTAGCCGTGGAAAACAATGAAATAGCGCCGTTTGCACCACCATACAAGGACCTAGAGATAACCACGCAACTTGAAGTAAGAAAGAAACTGAAAGACAGACAGCCTATGACATCCCTTATAGGCGTTACCTAAAAATTGACACTCATGAACTTATTTCCAAGAGAAGGAAAAGCATGGATTAAGAAAACAAAATTACGTTTCACCACATGGAAAGGTGAAAGGAATGTATGAATTATGATATGGGGCTTAACAGACATGTACTAATACGTATGAAATATAGAATCACAAAATACCTGTGGAATGCCAAGAGGTCTACTCAAGACTCTATAATAACCTACACGGGAAAGGATTCAAAGAGGCATAGACAGATACGTTGATATGATGAACCGGATTCTGTACACTTAGGAGAAACTGCATTTTCTTTTATCAAATTTGCTCTGATACCTAAACAAAATTTAATTTAAAACACAAGAAGTAGGAGATATAAGCTCTTGGGGGTTTGCCCTGGCACATTCCCCTCTAATCTGCAGGCTACTAACACCATTTCCAGGAAAGCTCTGTCGCCCAAGAACCCAGAGCTGCAAACGTAGAAATGCTGCCGCCTTGTGGCCGTTTCCCGCAAGAGCGGCTTTAAGCCCGCAGCCAATGGTCACTTAATAGTCACAAGGACTCAGGGCCAAAAAGGACACCTGCCCTGACATATTGTGCTGAGGTAGGGAATGGACAAAAAAATTCAAAACAGGGGCTCCCCTGGTGGCGCAGCGGTTGAGAGTCCGCCTGCCGACGCAGGGGACACGGGTTCGTGCCCCGGTCCGGGAAGGTCCCACATGCCGTGGAGTGGCTGGGCCCGTGAGCCATGGCCGCTGAGCCTGCGCGTCCAGAGCCTGTGCTCCGCAACGGGAGAGGCCACAACAGTGAGAGGCCCGCGTACCGCAAAAATAAATAAATACATACATAAATAAATACATACATAAATAATTTAAATGGAAAGTGGATAAAAGCTCAACCTCAGGAATTATTAGACTCATGCAAATCTAATCTACAAAAAGTGGGCAACTCACACCTGTCGACTGACGATCAGCAAAAATTCTACAAACAATCGATACTGAAGGGGTTTTAGAGAAGTGTGTACCCTCTAGCTGCTGGTGAGATGTAAAGTGGTAACAGCCAATAAGAACAGAAAGGAGCTGCCTTTAGAAGTAAAAATTGAGGTACCATTCAATCCAGCAGTCACGCCGCCGGGCCTCTCACCTGAGAAGACCAGAAGCGAGAAGACCCGGGCTGCAACAGCTGCACTGCGGCCTTATTCACAATAGCCGAGACGGTGAAGCTACCAAAATGTCCATCGACAGACGAATGGATTAAGAAGAGGTGGTCCGTGTACACAATGGAATATTAACCACGGAAAACAACGAAACACTGCTCTTTGAGGCACCATAGACGAGCTGGGAGATGATCACAGAACATGGGGTAAGTCGGAAAGCAAAAGACCTATATCCTATGATATCACTTAGAGGCGTTATCTAATAACTGACACAAATGAATGAACATATTTCCACAGAGAAAGACACTCACGGACTTAGAAAACAACTATGCTTATCTAAAAGGAAAGGTGGGCGGAATGGATAAATTAAGATTAGCGTAACCATACGTATACAAATACATATTATATACACATATCAAAAAGACCGACCACGGAGCAAGGGAGGTGTACGGAACACTCTGTAATATTTTACATGGGAAGAGGATCTGGACGTGAATACACGTATATAATGTACAAATGAACCAGATTGTGTACACCCAGGACAAATCATTACCCCGATTAAAATAATTTAAAAAACCAACCAGAAGTAATGCGACATAAACTTACGGGCGTTTCTCCTG
Organism: Delphinapterus leucas; assembly: GCF_059928025.1. Taxonomy (NCBI): domain Eukaryota; kingdom Metazoa; phylum Chordata; class Mammalia; order Artiodactyla; family Monodontidae; genus Delphinapterus; species Delphinapterus leucas. The sequence goes on along the minus strand of NC_143150.1, from coordinate 122,884,065 downwards.
GCACATTCCATTCTAATTTACAACCTAGGAACAGGACTCCCAGAAATGCTCTGCTGCCCTAGTCCCCAGATTTGGGAATGGGGAAATGCTGCCTCCTTGTGGCCGTCTCCCAAAACAGCAGCTTTAAACCCAGTGCTAATGGTCATGAAGTAGTCACCAAACTTGCAGGCCTGTAAATAACACCTGCCCTCCAAAAAATCCTGGGGTCAAACATCGACCAAAAATTCAAAAGAGGGCAGCATTCCAAGAAAACGATTTCAAGAGGTATACTGTACCCCCACGTTTTTCTTTTCTTTTCTTTTTTGTAAAAGAAAAGAAACAGGCGTGGAGCAATGATGAATTTTAGGAACTTTTAAAGACATGCAAACCCAAATTACACAAACCTATCAGCTCACAGCACTCGGAATGGCCATTAGCAAAAATGCTGCAAACAATAAATGCTGAAGGGATTGTGGAGAAATGCGTACCCTCGGTTCTAAGGGGGACGTGGTAAGAGCCGCTAATGAAAACACAGTGGCGGTGCTTTCAAAAGGGAAACACTGAGCTACTAGTCAATCAGTCACACCCACTGCTGGGCCCATCACCTGAGAAAATGAGAATCAAAAGGCACAGGCTGGCAATCCTGCACTCCAGCAATACTTACCATAGCCAACACCTGGAAGCGACGAAAATGTCCATCAACAGAGGAGTGCACCAAGAAGAAGTGGTCCATGTACACAATGGAATATTACTCCACTAGAAAATATGAATTAAAAAAACAAACATGAGTAAGGAGACATAAGCTTTTGGGGGTTTATCAGGGCACATGGCAGTCTAATTGATAGCTGAGGAACACCACTGGCAGGAAGGTCTGTTTCCCTGGGTACCAGAGGGGGCAACGTAGAAACGCTGCCGGCCTCTGGCCGATACCTGCAACAGCAGCTTGGAAATCTGTGCGAATGGTCACTTCATATGCACAAGTACTGCAGGGCTGCAAAGGAAACCTGCCCTCAAAACGTCCCGACGCAGGTAAAGGCCAAAATAGTTCAAAATGTGGCACATATTTCAAGAAAACCATTTGAAAACGTAAGCTGTCACAACAGCTTGAAAAATAAAAGGACATGCCTCAAAGCTCAATTTCAAGGGATTATGAGACACATGCAAATCCAACCACCAAGAGCTATCAACTCACACCAGTCAGAATAACCATCAGCAAAGAAACTACAAACGATCAACGCTAAAGAGGTTGTGGAGAAATGCATACCCTCCGTTTCAAGTGGGACGTAACCTGGTAAGAGCCACTCATGGGAACAGAATGGAGGTGCCTTTAAAAGGTAAACATTCAGCTACTCTATGATCCAGCAGGCCCACTCCGCGGCCTATAGCCTAAGAAGACAGAACTGGAAAGACACAGGCAGCAACTCTGCACTGCAGCAGCATTACAATAGCCAAGGCGTGGAAGCAACCCAAAGTCCATCAACAGAGCAGTGGACAAAGAAGAACTGCTACGTGTAGAGGTGGAATATTAGCTTGGGAAAAAAATAAAATCAATGCCACTTGGAGCACGACAGATGAGTCTAGAGGTGATCACGCAACTTGCAGTAAGCGAGAAAGCAAAAGACACCTAACGTATGATATCACTTATAGGGGTTACTTAACAATTGATACCAGTGAAGATATTTCCACAGAGACATCCAACCACAGATTCATTAAGCAAACTTACGGTTCACCAAATGGAAAGGTGTGAGGACTGGATTCATTAGGACACTGGGGTTAACAGAGATATACAAACACATGTGAAATATAAAATCGCCACAGACCTACGGCATACCAAGAGGAGACTACTCAACATTGTGTCATAAGCTACATTGGAGAAGGACCCGAAGAAGAACAGATATATGTATGTGTGTAAAACAACCACATCTTGCACACCTAGAACAAGCAAAACATTGTAATCAAATTTGCTCTGATACAAAACAAAAGTTAAATTTAAAAAACGAACAGCAAGTAATGAGACATAAACTCAAGGGGCTTATCCCTGGAGCACTACATTCTAATTTACAATTTACAACACAACTTCCATTATGGCTCTGTTGCCCTAGTAAACAGATTTGGTAAGGAGAAGTGCTGCCGCCTTCTGGCCGTTTCACAAAACAGCGCTAATGGTCACTTAATATTCAAAATAATTGCAGGCCTGTAAATGACACCTGCGATCAAAAAAAAAAAAAAATAATCCTGGGGTCGAAAATCGACCAGAAGATTCAAAAGACGTCAACATTTCAAGAAGACAATCTCAAGAGGCATGTTTTACGCCCATTTTGTCTTCCTTTTTTCCTTTAAAATAAAAGGGAATTTAAAAACGCTCAACATCAGCAATTAATAAAGCCATGCAAATCCAATCCACAGAAATGTTCACCTCACAGCCGTCAGAATGATCTTCAGCAAAACAGTCTAAAATGGATAAATGCTGAAGGGGTTTCAGAAATCTGTGTACCCACTAGCTGCTGGGGGGAGGTAAACTGGTAACAGCCAGCAGGGAGAACATAATGGAGGTGCGTTTAAGGGTGAAAATTGAGCTACCATGGGATCTGGTCGGTCCGTTGATGCGCCTATCACCTGAGCAGAGCAGAATGGAAAAGACACAGGCTGGCAATCCTGCACGGCAGAAACATTTAATATAGCCAAGACTTGGAAGAAACCAAAATGTCCAGCAACAGAAAAATGCACAAAGAGGAAGTGGGCCATGTCAACAATGGAATATTAGCCGTGGAAAACAATGAAACAGTGCCGTTTGCACCACCATACAAGGACCTAGAGATAACCACGCAACTTGAAGTAAGAAAGAAACTGAAAGACAGACAGCCTATGACATCCCTTATAGGCGTTACCTAAAAATTGATACTCATGAACTTATTTCCAAGAGAAGGAAAAGCATGGATTAAGAAAACAAAATTACGTTTCACCACATGGAAAGGTGAAAGGAATGTATGAATTATGATATGGGGCTTAACAGACATGTACTAATACGTATGAAATATAGAATCACAAAATACCTGTGGAATGCCAAGAGGTCTACTCAAGACTCTATAATAACCTACACGGGAAAGGATTCAAAGAGGCATAGACAGATACGTTGATATGATGAACCGGATTCTGTACACTTAGGAGAAACTGCATTTTCTTTTATCACATTTGCTCTGATACCTAAACAAAATTTAATTTAAAACACAAGAAGTAGGAGATATAAGCTCTTGGGGGTTTGCCCTGGCACATTCCCCTCTAATCTGCAGGCTACTAACACCATTTCCAGGAAAGCTCTGTCGCCCAAGAACCCAGAGCTGCAAACGTAGAAATGCTGCCGCCTTGTGGCCGTTTCCCGCAAGAGCGGCTTTAAGCCCGCAGCCAATGGTCACTTAATAGTCACAAGGACTCAGGGCCAAAAAGGACACCTGCCCTGACATATTGTGCTGAGGTAGGGAATGGACAAAAAAATTCAAAACAGGGGCTCCCCTGGTGGCGCAGCGGTTGAGAGTCCGCCTGCCGACGCAGGGGACACGGGTTCGTGCCCCGGTCCGGGAAGATCCCACATGCCGTGGAGTGGCTGGGCCCGTGAGCCATGGCCGCTGAGCCTGCGCGTCCAGAGCCTGTGCTCCGCAACGGGAGAGGCCACAACAGTGAGAGGCCCGCGTACCGCAAAAATAAATAAATACATACATAAATAAATACATACATAAATAAATTAAATGGAAAGTGGATAAAAGCTCAACCTCAGGAATTATTAGACTCATGCAAATCTAATCTACAAAAAGTGGGCAACTCACACCTGTCGACTGACGATCAGCAAAAATTCTACAAACAATCGATACTGAAGGGGTTTTAGAGAAGTGTGTACCCTCTAGCTGCTGGTGAGATGTAAAGTGGTAACAGCCAATAAGAACAGAAAGGAGCTGCCTTTAGAAGTAAAAATTGAGGTACCATTCAATCCAGCAGTCACGCCGCCAGGCCTCTCACCTGAGAAGACCAGAAGCGAGAAGACCCGGGCTGCAACAGCTGCACTGCGGCCTTATTCACAATAGCCGAGACGGTGAAGCTACCAAAATGTCCATCGACAGACGAATGGATTAAGAAGAGGTGGTCCGTGTACACAATGGAATATTAACCACGGAAAACAACGAAACACTGCTCTTTGAGGCACCATAGACGAGCTGGGAGATGATCACAGAACATGGGGTAAGTCGGAAAGCAAAAGACCTATATCCTATGATATCACTTAGAGGCGTTATCTAATAACTGACACAAATGAATGAACATATTTCCACAGAGAAAGACACTCACGGACTTAGAAAACAACTATGCTTATCTAAAAGGAAAGGTGGGCGGAATGGATAAATTAAGATTAGCGTAACCATACGTATACAAATACATATTATATACACATATCAAAAAGACCGACCACGGAGCAAGGGAGGTGTACGGAACACTCTGTAATATTTTACATGGGAAGAGGATCTGGACGTGAATACACGTATATAATGTACAAATGAACCAGATTGTGTACACCCAGGACAAACAATATTCTAATCATTACCCCGATTAAAATAATTTAAAAAACCAACCGGAAGTAATGCGACATAAACTTACGGGCGTTTCTCCTGGCACATTCCATTCTAATTTACAACCTAGGAACAGGACTCCCAGAAATGCTCTGCTGCCCTAGTCCCCAGATTTGGGAATGGGGAAATGCTGCCTCCTTGTGGCCGTCTCCCAAAACAGCAGCTTTAAACCCAGTGCTAATGGTCATGAAGTAGTCACCAAACTTGCAGGCCTGTAAATAACACCTGCCCTCCAAAAAATCCTGGGGTCAAACATCGACCAAAAATTCAAAAGAGGGCAGCATTCCAAGAAAACGATTTCAAGAGGTATACTGTACCCCCACGTTTTTCTTTTCTTTTCTTTTTTGTAAAAGAAAAGAAACAGGCGTGGAGCAATGATGAATTTTAGGAACTTTTAAAGACATGCAAACCCAAATTACACAAACCTATCAGCTCACAGCACTCGGAATGGCCATTAGCAAAAATGCTGCAAACAATAAATGCTGAAGGGATTGTGGAGAAATGCGTACCCTCGGTTCTAAGGGGGACGTGGTAAGAGCCGCTAATGAAAACACAGTGGCGGTGCTTTCAAAAGGGAAACACTGAGCTACTAGTCAATCAGTCACACCCACTGCTGGGCCCATCACCTGAGAAAATGAGAATCAAAAGGCACAGGCTGGCAATCCTGCACTCCAGCAATACTTACCATAGCCAACACCTGGAAGCGACGAAAATGTCCATCAACAGAGGAGTGCACCAAGAAGAAGTGGTCCATGTACACAATGGAATATTACTCCACTAGAAAATATGAATTAAAAAAACAAACATGAGTAAGGAGACATAAGCTTTTGGGGGTTTATCAGGGCACATGGCAGTCTAATTGATAGCTGAGGAACACCACTGGCAGGAAGGTCTGTTTCCCTGGGTACCAGAGTGGGCAACGTAGAAACGCTGCCGGCCTCTGGCCGATACCTGCAACAGCAGCTTGGAAATCTGTGCGAATGGTCACTTCATATGCACAAGTACTGCAGGGCTGCAAAGGAAACCTGCCCTCAAAACGTCCCGACGCAGGTAAAGGCCAAAATAGTTCAAAATGTGGCACATATTTCAAGAAAACCATTTGAAAACGTAAGCTGTCACAACAGCTTGAAAAATAAAAGGACATGCCTCAAAGCTCAATTTCAAGGGATTATGAGACACATGCAAATCCAACCACCAAGAGCTATCAACTCACACCAGTCAGAATAACCATCAGCAAAGAAACTACAAACGATCAACGCTGAAGAGGTTGTGGAGAAATGCATACCCTCCGTTTCAAGTGGGACGTAACCTGGTAAGAGCCACTCATGGGAACAGAATGGAGGTGCCTTTAAAAGGTAAACATTCAGCTACTCTATGATCCAGCAGGCCCACTCCGCGGCCTATAGCCTAAGAAGACAGAACTGGAAAGACACAGGCAGCAACTCTGCACTGCAGCAGCATTACAATAGCCAAGGCGTGGAAGCAACCCAAAGTCCATCAACAGAGCAGTGGACAAAGAAGAACTGCTACGTGTAGAGGTGGAATATTAGCTTGGGAAAAAAATAAAATCAATGCCACTTGGAGCACCACAGATGAGTCTAGAGGTGATCACGCAACTTGCAGTAAGCGAGAAAGCAAAAGACACCTAACGTATGATATCACTTATAGGGGTTACTTAACAATTGATACCAGTGAAGATATTTCCACAGAGACATCCAACCACAGATTCATTAAGCAAACTTACGGTTCACCAAATGGAAAGGTGTGAGGACTGGATTCATTAGGACACTGGGGTTAACAGAGATATACAAACACATGTGAAATATAAAATCGCCACAGACCTACGGCATACCAAGAGGAGACTACTCAACATTGTGTCATAAGCTACATTGGAGAAGGACCCGAAGAAGAACAGATATATGTATGTGTGTAAAACAACCACATCTTGCACACCTAGAACAAGCAAAACATTGTAATCAAATTTGCTCTGATACAAAACAAAAGTTAAATTTAAAAAACGAACAGCAAGTAATGAGACATAAACTCAAGGGGCTTATCCCTGGAGCACTACATTCTAATTTACAATTTACAACACAACTTCCATTATGGCTCTGTTGCCCTAGTAAACAGATTTGGTAAGGAGAAGTGCTGCCGCCTTCTGGCCGTTTCACAAAACAGCGCTAATGGTCACTTAATATTCAAAATAATTGCAGGCCTGTAAATGACACCTGCGATCAAAAAAAAAAAAAAAATAATCCTGGGGTCGAAAATCGACCAGAAGATTCAAAAGACGTCAACATTTCAAGAAGACAATCTCAAGAGGCATGTTTTACGCCCATTTTGTCTTCCTTTTTTCCTTTAAAATAAAAGGGAATTTAAAAACGCTCAACATCAGCAATTAATAAAGCCATGCAAATCCAATCCAGAGAAATGTTCACCTCACAGCCGTCAGAATGATCTTCAGCAAAAAGTCTACAATGGATAAATGCTGAAGGGGTTTCAGAAATCTGTGTACCCACTAGCTGCTGGGGGGAGGTAAACTGGTAACAGCCAGCAGGGAGAACATAATGGAGGTGCGTTTAAGGGTGAAAATTGAGCTACCATGGGATCTGGTCGGTCCGTTGATGCGCCTATCACCTGAGCAGAGCAGAATGGAAAAGACACAGGCTGGCAATCCTGCACGGCAGAAACATTTAATATAGCCAAGACTTGGAAGAAACCAAAATGTCCAGCAACAGAAAAATGCACAAAGAGGAAGTGGGCCATGTCAACAATGGAATATTAGCCGTGGAAAACAATGAAACAGCGCCGTTTGCACCACCATACAAGGACCTAGAGATAACCACGCAACTTGAAGTAAGAAAGAAACTGAAAGACAGACAGCCTATGACATCCCTTATAGGCGTTACCTAAAAATTGATACTCATGAACTTATTTCCAAGAGAAGGAAAAGCATGGATTAAGAAAACAAAATTACGTTTCACCACATGGAAAGGTGAAAGGAATGTATGAATTATGATATGGGGCTTAACAGACATGTACTAATACGTATGAAATATAGAATCACAAAATACCTGTGGAATGCCAAGAGGTCTACTCAAGACTCTATAATAACCTACACGGGAAAGGATTCAAAGAGGCATAGACAGATACGTTGATATGATGAACCGGATTCTGTACACTTAGGAGAAACTGCATTTTCTTTTATCACATTTGCTCTGATACCTAAACAAAATTTAATTTAAAACACAAGAAGTAGGAGATATAAGCTCTTGGGGGTTTGCCCTGGCACATTCCCCTCTAATCTGCAGGCTACTAACACCATTTCCAGGAAAGCTCTGTCGCCCAAGAACCCAGAGCTGCAAACGTAGAAATGCTGCCGCCTTGTGGCCGTTTCCCGCAAGAGCGGCTTTAAGCCCGCAGCCAATGGTCACTTAATAGTCACAAGGACTCAGGGCCAAAAAGGACACCTGCCCTGACATATTGTGCTGAGGTAGGGAATGGACAAAAAAATTCAAAACAGGGGCTCCCCTGGTGGCGCAGCGGTTGAGAGTCCGCCTGCCGACGCAGGGGACACGGGTTCGTGCCCCGGTCCGGGAAGATCCCACATGCCGTGGAGTGGCTGGGCCCGTGAGCCATGGCCGCTGAGCCTGCGCGTCCAGAGCCTGTGCTCCGCAACGGGAGAGGCCACAACAGTGAGAGGCCCGCGTACCGCAAAAATAAATAAATACATACATAAATAAATACATACATAAATAAATTAAATGGAAAGTGGATAAAAGCTCAACCTCAGGAATTATTAGACTCATGCAAATCTAATCTACAAAAAGTGGGCAACTCACACCTGTCGACTGACGATCAGCAAAAATTCTACAAACAATCGATACTGAAGGGGTTTTAGAGAAGTGTGTACCCTCTAGCTGCTGGTGAGATGTAAAGTGGTAACAGCCAATAAGAACAGAAAGGAGCTGCCTTTAGAAGTAAAAATTGAGGTACCATTCAATCCAGCAGTCACGCCGCCGGGCCTCTCACCTGAGAAGACCAGAAGCGAGAAGACCCGGGCTGCAACAGCTGCACTGCGGCCTTATTCACAATAGCCGAGACGGTGAAGCTACCAAAATGTCCATCGACAGACGAATGGATTAAGAAGAGGTGGTCCGTGTACACAATGGAATATTAACCACGGAAAACAACGAAACACTGCTCTTTGAGGCACCATAGACGAGCTGGGAGATGATCACAGAACATGGGGTAAGTCGGAAAGCAAAAGACCTATATCCTATGATATCACTTAGAGGCGTTATCTAATAACTGACACAAATGAATGAACATATTTCCACAGAGAAAGACACTCACGGACTTAGAAAACAACTATGCTTATCTAAAAGGAAAGGTGGGCGGAATGGATAAATTAAGATTAGCGTAACCATACGTATACAAATACATATTATATACACATATCAAAAAGACCGACCACGGAGCAAGGGAGGTGTACGGAACACTCTGTAATATTTTACATGGGAAGAGGATCTGGACGTGAATACACGTATATAATGTACAAATGAACCAGATTGTGTACACCCAGGACAAATCATTACCCCGATTAAAATAATTTAAAAAACCAACCGGAAGTAATGCGACATAAACTTACGGGCGTTTCTCCTGGCACATTCCATTCTAATTTACAACCTAGGAACAGGACTCCCAGAAATGCTCTGCTGCCCTAGTCCCCAGATTTGGGAATGGGGAAATGCTGCCTCCTTGTGGCCGTCTCCCAAAACAGCAGCTTTAAACCCAGTGCTAATGGTCATGAAGTAGTCACCAAACTTGCAGGCCTGTAAATAACACCTGCCCTCCAAAAAATCCTGGGGTCAAACATCGACCAAAAATTCAAAAGAGGGCAGCATTCCAAGAAAACGATTTCAAGAGGTATACTGTACCCCCACGTTTTTCTTTTCTTTTCTTTTTTGTAAAAGAAAAGAAACAGGCGTGGAGCAATGATGAATTTTAGGAACTTTTAAAGACATGCAAACCCAAATTACACAAACCTATCAGCTCACAGCACTCGGAATGGCCATTAGCAAAAATGCTGCAAACAATAAATGCTGAAGGGATTGTGGAGAAATGCGTACCCTCGGTTCTAAGGGGGACGTGGTAAGAGCCGCTAATGAAAACACAGTGGCGGTGCTTTCAAAAGGGAAACACTGAGCTACTAGTCAATCAGTCACACCCACTGCTGGGCCCATCACCTGAGAAAATGAGAATCAAAAGGCACAGGCTGGCAATCCTGCACTCCAGCAATACTTACCATAGCCAACACCTGGAAGCGACGAAAATGTCCATCAACAGAGGAGTGCACCAAGAAGAAGTGGTCCATGTACACAATGGAATATTACTCCACTAGAAAATATGAATTAAAAAAACAAACATGAGTAAGGAGACATAAGCTTTTGGGGGTTTATCAGGGCACATGGCAGTCTAATTGATAGCTGAGGAACACCACTGGCAGGAAGGTCTGTTTCCCTGGGTACCAGAGTGGGCAACGTAGAAACGCTGCCGGCCTCTGGCCGATACCTGCAACAGCAGCTTGGAAATCTGTGCGAATGGTCACTTCATATGCACAAGTACTGCAGGGCTGCAAAGGAAACCTGCCCTCAAAACGTCCCGACGCAGGTAAAGGCCAAAATAGTTCAAAATGTGGCACATATTTCAAGAAAACCATTTGAAAACGTAAGCTGTCACAACAGCTTGAAAAATAAAAGGACATGCCTCAAAGCTCAATTTCAAGGGATTATGAGACACATGCAAATCCAACCACCAAGAGCTATCAACTCACACCAGTCAGAATAACCATCAGCAAAGAAACTACAAACGATCAACGCTGAAGAGGTTGTGGAGAAATGCATACCCTCCGTTTCAAGTGGGACGTAACCTGGTAAGAGCCACTCATGGGAACAGAATGGAGGTGCCTTTAAAAGGTAAACATTCAGCTACTCTATGATCCAGCAGGCCCACTCCGCGGCCTATAGCCTAAGAAGACAGAACTGGAAAGACACAGGCAGCAACTCTGCACTGCAGCAGCATTACAATAGCCAAGGCGTGGAAGCAACCCAAAGTCCATCAACAGAGCAGTGGACAAAGAAGAACTGCTACGTGTAGAGGTGGAATATTAGCTTGGGAAAAAAATAAAATCAATGCCACTTGGAGCACCACAGATGAGTCTAGAGGTGATCACGCAACTTGCAGTAAGCGAGAAAGCAAAAGACACCTAACGTATGATATCACTTATAGGGGTTACTTAACAATTGATACCAGTGAAGATATTTCCACAGAGACATCCAACCACAGATTCATTAAGCAAACTTACGGTTCACCAAATGGAAAGGTGTGAGGACTGGATTCATTAGGACACTGGGGTTAACAGAGATATACAAACACATGTGAAATATAAAATCGCCACAGACCTACGGCATACCAAGAGGAGACTACTCAACATTGTGTCATAAGCTACATTGGAGAAGGACCCGAAGAAGAACAGATATATGTATGTGTGTAAAACAACCACATCTTGCACACCTAGAACAAGCAAAACATTGTAATCAAATTTGCTCTGATACAAAACAAAAGTTAAATTTAAAAAACGAACAGCAAGTAATGAGACATAAACTCAAGGGGCTTATCCCTGGAGCACTACATTCTAATTTACAATTTACAACACAACTTCCATTATGGCTCTGTTGCCCTAGTAAACAGATTTGGTAAGGAGAAGTGCTGCCGCCTTCTGGCCGTTTCACAAAACAGCGCTAATGGTCACTTAATATTCAAAATAATTGCAGGCCTGTAAATGACACCTGCGATCAAAAAAAAAAAAAAAATAATCCTGGGGTCGAAAATCGACCAGAAGATTCAAAAGACGTCAACATTTCAAGAAGACAATCTCAAGAGGCATGTTTTACGCCCATTTTGTCTTCCTTTTTTCCTTTAAAATAAAAGGGAATTTAAAAACGCTCAACATCAGCAATTAATAAAGCCATGCAAATCCAATCCACAGAAATGTTCACCTCACAGCCGTCAGAATGATCTTCAGCAAAAAGTCTACAATGGATAAATGCTGAAGGGGTTTCAGAAATCTGTGTACCCACTAGCTGCTGGGGGGAGGTAAACTGGTAACAGCCAGCAGGGAGAACATAATGGAGGTGCGTTTAAGGGTGAAAATTGAGCTACCATGGGATCTGGTCGGTCCGTTGATGCGCCTATCACCTGAGCAGAGCAGAATGGAAAAGACACAGGCTGGCAATCCTGCACGGCAGAAACATTTAATATAGCCAAGACTTGGAAGAAACCAAAATGTCCAGCAACAGAAAAATGCACAAAGAGGAAGTGGGCCATGTCAACAATGGAATATTAGCCGTGGAAAACAATGAAACAGCGCCGTTTGCACCACCATACAAGGACCTAGAGATAACCACGCAACTTGAAGTAAGAAAGAAACTGAAAGACAGACAGCCTATGACATCCCTTATAGGCGTTACCTAAAAATTGATACTCATGAACTTATTTCCAAGAGAAGGAAAAGCATGGATTAAGAAAACAAAATTACGTTTCACCACATGGAAAGGTGAAAGGAATGTATGAATTATGATATGGGGCTTAACAGACATGTACTAATACGTATGAAATATAGAATCACAAAATACCTGTGGAATGCCAAGAGGTCTACTCAAGACTCTATAATAACCTACACGGGAAAGGATTCAAAGAGGCATAGACAGATACGTTGATATGATGAACCGGATTCTGTACACTTAGGAGAAACTGCATTTTCTTTTATCACATTTGCTCTGATACCTAAACAAAATTTAATTTAAAACACAAGAAGTAGGAGATATAAGCTCTTGGGGGTTTGCCCTGGCACATTCCCCTCTAATCTGCAGGCTACTAACACCATTTCCAGGAAAGCTCTGTCGCCCAAGAACCCAGAGCTGCAAACGTAGAAATGCTGCCGCCTTGTGGCCGTTTCCCGCAAGAGCGGCTTTAAGCCCGCAGCCAATGGTCACTTAATAGTCACAAGGACTCAGGGCCAAAAAGGACACCTGCCCTGACATATTGTGCTGAGGTAGGGAATGGACAAAAAAATTCAAAACAGGGGCTCCCCTGGTGGCGCAGCGGTTGAGAGTCCGCCTGCCGACGCAGGGGACACGGGTTCGTGCCCCGGTCCGGGAAGGTCCCACATGCCGTGGAGTGGCTGGGCCCGTGAGCCATGGCCGCTGAGCCTGCGCGTCCAGAGCCTGTGCTCCGCAACGGGAGAGGCCACAACAGTGAGAGGCCCGCGTACCGCAAAAATAAATAAATACATACATAAATAATTTAAATGGAAAGTGGATAAAAGCTCAACCTCAGGAATTATTAGACTCATGCAAATCTAATCTACAAAAAGTGGGCAACTCACACCTGTCGACTGACGATCAGCAAAAATTCTACAAACAATCGATACTGAAGGGGTTTTAGAGAAGTGTGTACCCTCTAGCTGCTGGTGAGATGTAAAGTGGTAACAGCCAATAAGAACAGAAAGGAGCTGCCTTTAGAAGTAAAAATTGAGGTACCATTCAATCCAGCAGTCACGCCGCCGGGCCTCTCACCTGAGAAGACCAGAAGCGAGAAGACCCGGGCTGCAACAGCTGCACTGCGGCCTTATTCACAATAGCCGAGACGGTGAAGCTACCAAAATGTCCATCGACAGACGAATGGATTAAGAAGAGGTGGTCCGTGTACACAATGGAATATTAACCACGGAAAACAACGAAACACTGCTCTTTGAGGCACCATAGACGAGCTGGGAGATGATCACAGAACATGGGGTAAGTCGGAAAGCAAAAGACCTATATCCTATGATATCACTTAGAGGCGTTATCTAATAACTGACACAAATGAATGAACATATTTCCACAGAGAAAGACACTCACGGACTTAGAAAACAACTATGCTTATCTAAAAGGAAAGGTGGGCGGAATGGATAAATTAAGATTAGCGTAACCATACGTATACAAATACATATTATATACACATATCAAAAAGACCGACCACGGAGCAAGGGAGGTGTACGGAACACTCTGTAATATTTTACATGGGAAGAGGATCTGGACGTGAATACACGTATATAATGTACAAATGAACCAGATTGTGTACACCCAGGACAAACAATATTCTAATCATTACCCCGATTAAAATAATTTAAAAAACCAACCGGAAGTAATGCGACATAAACTTACGGGCGTTTCTCCTGGCACATTCCATTCTAATTTACAACCTAGGAACAGGACTCCCAGAAATGCTCTGCTGCCCTAGTCCCCAGATTTGGGAATGGGGAAATGCTGCCTCCTTGTGGCCGTCTCCCAAAACAGCAGCTTTAAACCCAGTGCTAATGGTCATGAAGTAGTCACCAAACTTGCAGGCCTGTAAATAACACCTGCCCTCCAAAAAATCCTGGGGTCAAACATCGACCAAAAATTCAAAAGAGGGCAGCATTCCAAGAAAACGATTTCAAGAGGTATACTGTACCCCCACGTTTTTCTTTTCTTTTCTTTTTTGTAAAAGAAAAGAAACAGGCGTGGAGCAATGATGAATTTTAGGAACTTTTAAAGACATGCAAACCCAAATTACACAAACCTATCAGCTCACAGCACTCGGAATGGCCATTAGCAAAAATGCTGCAAACAATAAATGCTGAAGGGATTGTGGAGAAATGCGTACCCTCGGTTCTAAGGGGGACGTGGTAAGAGCCGCTAATGAAAACACAGTGGCGGTGCTTTCAAAAGGGAAACACTGAGCTACTAGTCAATCAGTCACACCCACTGCTGGGCCCATCACCTGAGAAAATGAGAATCAAAAGGCACAGGCTGGCAATCCTGCACTCCAGCAATACTTACCATAGCCAACACCTGGAAGCGACGAAAATGTCCATCAACAGAGGAGTGCACCAAGAAGAAGTGGTCCATGTACACAATGGAATATTACTCCACTAGAAAATATGAATTAAAAAAACAAACATGAGTAAGGAGACATAAGCTTTTGGGGGTTTATCAGGGCACATGGCAGTCTAATTGATAGCTGAGGAACACCACTGGCAGGAAGGTCTGTTTCCCTGGGTACCAGAGGGGGCAACGTAGAAACGCTGCCGGCCTCTGGCCGATACCTGCAACAGCAGCTTGGAAATCTGTGCGAATGGTCACTTCATATGCACAAGTACTGCAGGGCTGCAAAGGAAACCTGCCCTCAAAACGTCCCGACGCAGGTAAAGGCCAAAATAGTTCAAAATGTGGTACATATTTCAAGAAAACCATTTGAAAACGTAAGCTGTCACAACAGCTTGAAAAATAAAAGGACATGCCTCAAAGCTCAATTTCAAGGGATTATGAGACACATGCAAATCCAACCACCAAGAGCTATCAACTCACACCAGTCAGAATAACCATCAGCAAAGAAACTACAAACGATCAACGCTAAAGAGGTTGTGGAGAAATGCATACCCTCCGTTTCAAGTGGGACGTAACCTGGTAAGAGCCACTCATGGGAACAGAATGGAGGTGCCTTTAAAAGGTAAACATTCAGCTACTCTATGATCCAGCAGGCCCACTCCGCGGCCTATAGCCTAAGAAGACAGAACTGGAAAGACACAGGCAGCAACTCTGCACTGCAGCAGCATTACAATAGCCAAGGCGTGGAAGCAACCCAAAGTCCATCAACAGAGCAGTGGACAAAGAAGAACTGCTACGTGTAGAGGTGGAATATTAGCTTGGGAAAAAAATAAAATCAATGCCACTTGTAGCACGACAGATGAGTCTAGAGGTGATCACGCAACTTGCAGTAAGCGAGAAAGCAAAAGACACCTAACGTATGATATCACTTATAGGGGTTACTTAACAATTGATACCAGTGAAGATATTTCCACAGAGACATCCAACCACAGATTCATTAAGCAAACTTACGGTTCACCAAATGGAAAGGTGTGAGGACTGGATACATTAGGACACTGGGGTTAACAGAGATATACAAACACATGTGAAATATAAAATCGCCACAGACCTACGGCATACCAAGAGGAGACTACTCAACATTGTGTCATAAGCTACATTGGAGAAGGACCCGAAGAAGAACAGATATATGTATGTGTGTAAAACAACCACATCTTGCACACCTAGAACAAGCAAAACATTGTAATCAAATTTGCTCTGATACAAAACAAAAGTTAAATTTAAAAAACGAACAGCAAGTAATGAGACATAAACTCAAGGGGCTTATCCCTGGAGCACTACATTCTAATTTACAATTTACAACACAACTTCCATTATGGCTCTGTTGCCCTAGTAAACAGATTTGGTAAGGAGAAGTGCTGCCGCCTTCTGGCCGTTTCACAAAACAGCGCTAATGGTCACTTAATATTCAAAATAATTGCAGGCCTGTAAATGACACCTGCGATCAAAAAAAAAAAAAAAATAATCCTGGGGTCGAAAATCGACCAGAAGATTCAAAAGACGTCAACATTTCAAGAAGACAATCTCAAGAGGCATGTTTTACGCCCATTTTGTCTTCCTTTTTCCTTTAAAATAAAAGGGAATTTAAAAACGCTCAACATCAGCAATTAATAAAGCCATGCAAATCCAATCCACAGAAATGTTCACCTCACAGCCGTCAGAATGATCTTCAGCAAAAAGTCTACAATGGATAAATGCTGAAGGGGTTTCAGAAATCTGTGTACCCACTAGCTGCTGGGGGGAGGTAAACTGGTAACAGCCAGCAGGGAGAACATAATGGAGGTGCGTTTAAGGGTGAAAATTGAGCTACCATGGGATCTGGTCGGTCCGTTGATGCGCCTATCACCTGAGCAGAGCAGAATGGAAAAGACACAGGCTGGCAATCCTGCACGGCAGAAACATTTAATATAGCCAAGACTTGGAAGAAACCAAAATGTCCAGCAACAGAAAAATGCACAAAGAGGAAGTGGGCCATGTCAACAATGGAATATTAGCCGTGGAAAACAATGAAACAGCGCCGTTTGCACCACCATACAAGGACCTAGAGATAACCACGCAACTTGAAGTAAGAAAGAAACTGAAAGACAGACAGCCTATGACATCCCTTATAGGCGTTACCTAAAAATTGATACTCATGAACTTATTTCCAAGAGAAGGAAAAGCATGGATTAAGAAAACAAAATTACGTTTCACCACATGGAAAGGTGAAAGGAATGTATGAATTATGATATGGGGCTTAACAGACATGTACTAATACGTATGAAATATAGAATCACAAAATACCTGTGGAATGCCAAGAGGTCTACTCAAGACTCTATAATAACCTACACGGGAAAGGATTCAAAGAGGCATAGACAGATACGTTGATATGATGAACCGGATTCTGTACACTTAGGAGAAACTGCATTTTCTTTTATCACATTTGCTCTGATACCTAAACAAAATTTAATTTAAAACACAAGAAGTAGGAGATATAAGCTCTTGGGGGTTTGCCCTGGCACATTCCCCTCTAATCTGCAGGCTACTAACACCATTTCCAGGAAAGCTCTGTCGCCCAAGAACCCAGAGCTGCAAACGTAGAAATGCTGCCGCCTTGTGGCCGTTTCCCGCAAGAGCGGCTTTAAGCCCGCAGCCAATGGTCACTTAATAGTCACAAGGACTCAGGGCCAAAAAGGACACCTGCCCTGACATATTGTGCTGAGGTAGGGAATGGACAAAAAAATTCAAAACAGGGGCTCCCCTGGTGGCGCAGCGGTTGAGAGTCCGCCTGCCGACGCAGGGGACACGGGTTCGTGCCCCGGTCCGGGAAGATCCCACATGCCGTGGAGTGGCTGGGCCCGTGAGCCATGGCCGCTGAGCCTGCGCGTCCAGAGCCTGTGCTCCGCAACGGGAGAGGCCACAACAGTGAGAGGCCCGCGTACCGCAAAAATAAATAAATACATACATAAATAAATACATACATAAATAAATTAAATGGAAAGTGGATAAAAGCTCAACCTCAGGAATTATTAGACTCATGCAAATCTAATCTACAAAAAGTGGGCAACTCACACCTGTCGACTGACGATCAGCAAAAATTCTACAAACAATCGATACTGAAGGGGTTTTAGAGAAGTGTGTACCCTCTAGCTGCTGGTGAGATGTAAAGTGGTAACAGCCAATAAGAACAGAAAGGAGCTGCCTTTAGAAGTAAAAATTGAGGTACCATTCAATCCAGCAGTCACGCCGCCGGGCCTCTCACCTGAGAAGACCAGAAGCGAGAAGACCCGGGCTGCAACAGCTGCACTGCGGCCTTATTCACAATAGCCGAGACGGTGAAGCTACCAAAATGTCCATCGACAGACGAATGGATTAAGAAGAGGTGGTCCGTGTACACAATGGAATATTAACCACGGAAAACAACGAAACACTGCTCTTTGAGGCACCATAGACGAGCTGGGAGATGATCACAGAACATGGGGTAAGTCGGAAAGCAAAAGACCTATATCCTATGATATCACTTAGAGGCGTTATCTAATAACTGACACAAATGAATGAACATATTTCCACAGAGAAAGACACTCACGGACTTAGAAAACAACTATGCTTATCTAAAAGGAAAGGTGGGCGGAATGGATAAATTAAGATTAGCGTAACCATACGTATACAAATACATATTATATACACATATCAAAAAGACCGACCACGGAGCAAGGGAGGTGTACGGAACACTCTGTAATATTTTACATGGGAAGAGGATCTGGACGTGAATACACGTATATAATGTACAAATGAACCAGATTGTGTACACCCAGGACAAACAATATTCTAATCATTACCCCGATTAAAATAATTTAAAAAACCAACCAGAAGTAATGCGACATAAACTTACGGGCGTTTCTCCTGGCACATTCCATTCTAATTTACAACCTAGGAACAGGACTCCCAGAAATGCTCTGCTGCCCTAGTCCCCAGATTTGGGAATGGGGAAATGCTGCCTCCTTGTGGCCGTCTCCCAAAACAGCAGCTTTAAACCCAGTGCTAATGGTCATGAAGTAGTCACCAAACTTGCAGGCCTGTAAATAACACCTGCCCTCCAAAAAATCCTGGGGTCAAACATCGACCAAAAATTCAAAAGAGGGCAGCATTCCAAGAAAACGATTTCAAGAGGTATACTGTACCCCCACGTTTTTCTTTTCTTTTCTTTTTTGTAAAAGAAAAGAAACAGGCGTGGAGCAATGATGAATTTTAGGAACTTTTAAAGACATGCAAACCCAAATTACACAAACCTATCAGCTCACAGCACTCGGAATGGCCATTAGCAAAAATGCTGCAAACAATAAATGCTGAAGGGATTGTGGAGAAATGCGTACCCTCGGTTCTAAGGGGGACGTGGTAAGAGCCGCTAATGAAAACACAGTGGCGGTGCTTTCAAAAGGGAAACACTGAGCTACTAGTCAATCAGTCACACCCACTGCTGGGCCCATCACCTGAGAAAATGAGAATCAAAAGGCACAGGCTGGCAATCCTGCACTCCAGCAATACTTACCATAGCCAACACCTGGAAGCGACGAAAATGTCCATCAACAGAGGAGTGCACCAAGAAGAAGTGGTCCATGTACACAATGGAATATTACTCCACTAGAAAATATGAATTAAAAAAACAAACATGAGTAAGGAGACATAAGCTTTTGGGGGTTTATCAGGGCACATGGCAGTCTAATTGATAGCTGAGGAACACCACTGGCAGGAAGGTCTGTTTCCCTGGGTACCAGAGTGGGCAACGTAGAAACGCTGCCGGCCTCTGGCCGATACCTGCAACAGCAGCTTGGAAATCTGTGCGAATGGTCACTTCATATGCACAAGTACTGCAGGGCTGCAAAGGAAACCTGCCCTCAAAACGTCCCGACGCAGGTAAAGGCCAAAATAGTTCAAAATGTGGCACATATTTCAAGAAAACCATTTGAAAACGTAAGCTGTCACAACAGCTTGAAAAATAAAAGGACATGCCTCAAAGCTCAATTTCAAGGGATTATGAGACACATGCAAATCCAACCACCAAGAGCTATCAACTCACACCAGTCAGAATAACCATCAGCAAAGAAACTACAAACGATCAACGCTGAAGAGGTTGTGGAGAAATGCATACCCTCCGTTTCAAATGGGACGTAACCTGGTAAGAGCCACTCATGGGAACAGAATGGAGGTGCCTTTAAAAGGTAAACATTCAGCTACTCTATGATCCAGCAGGCCCACTCCGCGGCCTATAGCCTAAGAAGACAGAACTGGAAAGACACAGGCAGCAACTCTGCACTGCAGCAGCATTACAATAGCCAAGGCGTGGAAGCAACCCAAAGTCCATCAACAGAGCAGTGGACAAAGAAGAACTGCTACGTGTAGAGGTGGAATATTAGCTTGGGAAAAAAATAAAATCAATGCCACTTGGAGCACCACAGATGAGTCTAGAGGTGATCACGCAACTTGCAGTAAGCGAGAAAGCAAAAGACACCTAACGTATGATATCACTTATAGGGGTTACTTAACAATTGATACCAGTGAAGATATTTCCACAGAGACATCCAACCACAGATTCATTAAGCAAACTTACGGTTCACCAAATGGAAAGGTGTGAGGACTGGATACATTAGGACACTGGGGTTAACAGAGATATACAAACACATGTGAAATATAAAATCGCCACAGACCTACGGCATACCAAGAGGAGACTACTCAACATTGTGTCATAAGCTACATTGGAGAAGGACCCGAAGAAGAACAGATATATGTATGTGTGTAAAACAACCACATCTTGCACACCTAGAACAAGCAAAACATTGTAATCAAATTTGCTCTGATACAAAACAAAAGTTAAATTTAAAAAACGAACAGCAAGTAATGAGACATAAACTCAAGGGGCTTATCCCTGGAGCACTACATTCTAATTTACAATTTACAACACAACTTCCATTATGGCTCTGTTGCCCTAGTAAACAGATTTGGTAAGGAGAAGTGCTGCCGCCTTCTGGCCGTTTCACACAACAGCGCTAATGGTCACTTAATATTCAAAATAATTGCAGGCCTGTAAATGACACCTGCGATCAAAAAAAAAAAAAAATAATCCTGGGGTCGAAAATCGACCAGAAGATTCAAAAGACGTCAACATTTCAAGAAGACAATCTCAAGAGGCATGTTTTACGCCCATTTTGTCTTCCTTTTTTCCTTTAAAATAAAAGGGAATTTAAAAACGCTCAACATCAGCAATTAATAAAGCCATGCAAATCCAATCCAGAGAAATGTTCACCTCACAGCCGTCAGAATGATCTTCAGCAAAAAGTCTACAATGGATAAATGCTGAAGGGGTTTCAGAAATCTGTGTACCCACTAGCTGCTGGGGGGAGGTAAACTGGTAACAGCCAGCAGGGAGAACATAATGGAGGTGCGTTTAAGGGTGAAAATTGAGCTACCATGGGATCTGGTCGGTCCGTTGATGCGCCTATCACCTGAGCAGAGCAGAATGGAAAAGACACAGGCTGGCAATCCTGCACGGCAGAAACATTTAATATAGCCAAGACTTGGAAGAAACCAAAATGTCCAGCAACAGAAAAATGCACAAAGAGGAAGTGGGCCATGTCAACAATGGAATATTAGCCGTGGAAAACAATGAAATAGCGCCGTTTGCACCACCATACAAGGACCTAGAGATAACCACGCAACTTGAAGTAAGAAAGAAACTGAAAGACAGACAGCCTATGACATCCCTTATAGGCGTTACCTAAAAATTGATACTCATGAACTTATTTCCAAGAGAAGGAAAAGCATGGATTAAGAAAACAAAATTACGTTTCACCACATTGAAAGGTGAAAGGAATGTATGAATTATGATATGGGGCTTAACAGACATGTACTAATACGTATGAAATATAGAATCACAAAATACCTGTGGAATGCCAAGAGGTCTACTCAAGACTCTATAATAACCTACACGGGAAAGGATTCAAAGAGGCATAGACAGATACGTTGATATGATGAACCGGATTCTGTACACTTAGGAGAAACTGCATTTTCTTTTATCAAATTTGCTCTGATACCTAAACAAAATTTAATTTAAAACACAAGAAGTAGGAGATATAAGCTCTTGGGGGTTTGCCCTGGCACATTCCCCTCTAATCTGCAGGCTACTAACACCATTTCCAGGAAAGCTCTGTCGCCCAAGAACCCAGAGCTGCAAACGTAGAAATGCTGCCGCCTTGTGGCCGTTTCCCGCAAGAGCGGCTTTAAGCCCGCAGCCAATGGTCACTTAATAGTCACAAGGACTCAGGGCCAAAAAGGACACCTGCCCTGACATATTGTGCTGAGGTAGGGAATGGACAAAAAAATTCAAAACAGGGGCTCCCCTGGTGGCGCAGCGGTTGAGAGTCCGCCTGCCGACGCAGGGGACACGGGTTCGTGCCCCGGTCCGGGAAGGTCCCACATGCCGTGGAGTGGCTGGGCCCGTGAGCCATGGCCGCTGAGCCTGCGCGTCCAGAGCCTGTGCTCCGCAACGGGAGAGGCCACAACAGTGAGAGGCCCGCGTACCGCAAAAATAAATAAATACATACATAAATAAATACATACATAAATAATTTAAATGGAAAGTGGATAAAAGCTCAACCTCAGGAATTATTAGACTCATGCAAATCTAATCTACAAAAAGTGGGCAACTCACACCTGTCGACTGACGATCAGCAAAAATTCTACAAACAATCGATACTGAAGGGGTTTTAGAGAAGTGTGTACCCTCTAGCTGCTGGTGAGATGTAAAGTGGTAACAGCCAATAAGAACAGAAAGGAGCTGCCTTTAGAAGTAAAAATTGAGGTACCATTCAATCCAGCAGTCACGCCGCCGGGCCTCTCACCTGAGAAGACCAGAAGCGAGAAGACCCGGGCTGCAACAGCTGCACTGCGGCCTTATTCACAATAGCCGAGACGGTGAAGCTACCAAAATGTCCATCGACAGACGAATGGATTAAGAAGAGGTGGTCCGTGTACACAATGGAATATTAACCACGGAAAACAACGAAACACTGCTCTTTGAGGCACCATAGACGAGCTGGGAGATGATCACAGAACATGGGGTAAGTCGGAAAGCAAAAGACCTATATCCTATGATATCACTTAGAGGCGTTATCTAATAACTGACACAAATGAATGAACATATTTCCACAGAGAAAGACACTCACGGACTTAGAAAACAACTATGCTTATCTAAAAGGAAAGGTGGGCGGAATGGATAAATTAAGATTAGCGTAACCATACGTATACAAATACATATTATATACACATATCAAAAAGACCGACCACGGAGCAAGGGAGGTGTACGGAACACTCTGTAATATTTTACATGGGAAGAGGATCTGGACGTGAATACACGTATATAATGTACAAATGAACCAGATTGTGTACACCCAGGACAAATCATTACCCCGATTAAAATAATTTAAAAAACCAACCAGAAGTAATGCGACATAAACTTACGGGCGTTTCTCCTGGCACATTCCATTCTAATTTACAACCTAGGAACAGGACTCCCAGAAATGCTCTGCTGCCCTAGTCCCCAGATTTGGGAATGGGGAAATGCTGCCTCCTTGTGGCCGTCTCCCAAAACAGCAGCTTTAAACCCAGTGCTAATGGTCATGAAGTAGTCACCAAACTTGCAGGCCTGTAAATAACACCTGCCCTCCAAAAAATCCTGGGGTCAAACATCGACCAAAAATTCAAAAGAGGGCAGCATTCCAAGAAAACGATTTCAAGAGGTATACTGTACCCCCACGTTTTTCTTTTCTTTTCTTTTTTGTAAAAGAAAAGAAACAGGCGTGGAGCAATGATGAATTTTAGGAACTTTTAAAGACATGCAAACCCAAATTACACAAACCTATCAGCTCACAGCACTCGGAATGGCCATTAGCAAAAATGCTGCAAACAATAAATGCTGAAGGGATTGTGGAGAAATGCGTACCCTCGGTTCTAAGGGGGACGTGGTAAGAGCCGCTAATGAAAACACAGTGGCGGTGCTTTCAAAAGGGAAACACTGAGCTACTAGTCAATCAGTCACACCCACTGCTGGGCCCATCACCTGAGAAAATGAGAATCAAAAGGCACAGGCTGGCAATCCTGCACTCCAGCAATACTTACCATAGCCAACACCTGGAAGCGACGAAAATGTCCATCAACAGAGGAGTGCACCAAGAAGAAGTGGTCCATGTACACAATGGAATATTACTCCACTAGAAAATATGAATTAAAAAAACAAACATGAGTAAGGAGACATAAGCTTTTGGGGGTTTATCAGGGCACATGGCAGTCTAATTGATAGCTGAGGAACACCACTGGCAGGAAGGTCTGTTTCCCTGGGTACCAGAGGGGGCAACGTAGAAACGCTGCCGGCCTCTGGCCGATACCTGCAACAGCAGCTTGGAAATCTGTGCGAATGGTCACTTCATATGCACAAGTACTGCAGGGCTGCAAAGGAAACCTGCCCTCAAAACGTCCCGACGCAGGTAAAGGCCAAAATAGTTCAAAATGTGGCACATATTTCAAGAAAACCATTTGAAAACGTAAGCTGTCACAACAGCTTGAAAAATAAAAGGACATGCCTCAAAGCTCAATTTCAAGGG
This sequence comes from Delphinapterus leucas, assembly GCF_059928025.1. Taxonomy (NCBI): domain Eukaryota; kingdom Metazoa; phylum Chordata; class Mammalia; order Artiodactyla; family Monodontidae; genus Delphinapterus; species Delphinapterus leucas. The sequence continues at coordinate 122,859,810 of NC_143150.1, read as the reverse complement.
ATTATGAGACACATGCAAATCCAACCACCAAGAGCTATCAACTCACACCAGTCAGAATAACCATCAGCAAAGAAACTACAAACGATCAACGCTGAAGAGGTTGTGGAGAAATGCATACCCTCCGTTTCAAGTGGGACGTAACCTGGTAAGAGCCACTCATGGGAACAGAATGGAGGTGCCTTTAAAAGGTAAACATTCAGCTACTCTATGATCCAGCAGGCCCACTCCGCGGCCTATAGCCTAAGAAGACAGAACTGGAAAGACACAGGCAGCAACTCTGCACTGCAGCAGCATTACAATAGCCAAGGCGTGGAAGCAACCCAAAGTCCATCAACAGAGCAGTGGACAAAGAAGAACTGCTACGTGTAGAGGTGGAATATTAGCTTGGGAAAAAAATAAAATCAATGCCACTTGGAGCACCACAGATGAGTCTAGAGGTGATCACGCAACTTGCAGTAAGCGAGAAAGCAAAAGACACCTAACGTATGATATCACTTATAGGGGTTACTTAACAATTGATACCAGTGAAGATATTTCCACAGAGACATCCAACCACAGATTCATTAAGCAAACTTACGGTTCACCAAATGGAAAGGTGTGAGGACTGGATACATTAGGACACTGGGGTTAACAGAGATATACAAACACATGTGAAATATAAAATCGCCACAGACCTACGGCATACCAAGAGGAGACTACTCAACATTGTGTCATAAGCTACATTGGAGAAGGACCCGAAGAAGAACAGATATATGTATGTGTGTAAAACAACCACATCTTGCACACCTAGAACAAGCAAAACATTGTAATCAAATTTGCTCTGATACAAAACAAAAGTTAAATTTAAAAAACGAACAGCAAGTAATGAGACATAAACTCAAGGGGCTTATCCCTGGAGCACTACATTCTAATTTACAATTTACAACACAACTTCCATTATGGCTCTGTTGCCCTAGTAAACAGATTTGGTAAGGAGAAGTGCTGCCGCCTTCTGGCCGTTTCACACAACAGCGCTAATGGTCACTTAATATTCAAAATAATTGCAGGCCTGTAAATGACACCTGCGATCAAAAAAAAAAAAAAATAATCCTGGGGTCGAAAATCGACCAGAAGATTCAAAAGACGTCAACATTTCAAGAAGACAATCTCAAGAGGCATGTTTTACGCCCATTTTGTCTTCCTTTTTTCCCTTAAAATAAAAGGGAATTTAAAAACGCTCAACATCAGCAATTAATAAAGCCATGCAAATCCAATCCAGAGAAATGTTCACCTCACAGCCGTCAGAATGATCTTCAGCAAAAAGTCTACAATGGATAAATGCTGAAGGGGTTTCAGAAATCTGTGTACCCACTAGCTGCTGGGGGGAGGTAAACTGGTAACAGCCAGCAGGGAGAACATAATGGAGGTGCGTTTAAGGGTGAAAATTGAGCTACCATGGGATCTGGTCGGTCCGTTGATGCGCCTATCACCTGAGCAGAGCAGAATGGAAAAGACACAGGCTGGCAATCCTGCACGGCAGAAACATTTAATATAGCCAAGACTTGGAAGAAACCAAAATGTCCAGCAACAGAAAAATGCACAAAGAGGAAGTGGGCCATGTCAACAATGGAATATTAGCCGTGGAAAACAATGAAACAGCGCCGTTTGCACCACCATACAAGGACCTAGAGATAACCACGCAACTTGAAGTAAGAAAGAAACTGAAAGACAGACAGCCTATGACATCCCTTATAGGCGTTACCTAAAAATTGATACTCATGAACTTATTTCCAAGAGAAGGAAAAGCATGGATTAAGAAAACAAAATTACGTTTCACCACATGGAAAGGTGAAAGGAATGTATGAATTATGATATGGGGCTTAACAGACATGTACTAATACGTATGAAATATAGAATCACAAAATACCTGTGGAATGCCAAGAGGTCTACTCAAGACTCTATAATAACCTACACGGGAAAGGATTCAAAGAGGCATAGACAGATACGTTGATATGATGAACCGGATTCTGTACACTTAGGAGAAACTGCATTTTCTTTTATCACATTTGCTCTGATACCTAAACAAAATTTAATTTAAAACACAAGAAGTAGGAGATATAAGCTCTTGGGGGTTTGCCCTGGCACATTCCCCTCTAATCTGCAGGCTACTAACACCATTTCCAGGAAAGCTCTGTCGCCCAAGAACCCAGAGCTGCAAACGTAGAAATGCTGCCGCCTTGTGGCCGTTTCCCGCAAGAGCGGCTTTAAGCCCGCAGCCAATGGTCACTTAATAGTCACAAGGACTCAGGGCCAAAAAGGACACCTGCCCTGACATATTGTGCTGAGGTAGGGAATGGACAAAAAAATTCAAAACAGGGGCTCCCCTGGTGGCGCAGCGGTTGAGAGTCCGCCTGCCGACGCAGGGGACACGGGTTCGTGCCCCGGTCCGGGAAGGTCCCACATGCCGTGGAGTGGCTGGGCCCGTGAGCCATGGCCGCTGAGCCTGCGCGTCCAGAGCCTGTGCTCCGCAACGGGAGAGGCCACAACAGTGAGAGGCCCGCGTACCGCAAAAATAAATAAATACATACATAAATAAATACATACATAAATAAATTAAATGGAAAGTGGATAAAAGCTCAACCTCAGGAATTATTAGACTCATGCAAATCTAATCTACAAAAAGTGGGCAACTCACACCTGTCGACTGACGATCAGCAAAAATTCTACAAACAATCGATACTGAAGGGGTTTTAGAGAAGTGTGTACCCTCTAGCTGCTGGTGAGATGTAAAGTGGTAACAGCCAATAAGAACAGAAAGGAGCTGCCTTTAGAAGTAAAAATTGAGGTACCATTCAATCCAGCAGTCACGCCGCCGGGCCTCTCACCTGAGAAGACCAGAAGCGAGAAGACCCGGGCTGCAACAGCTGCACTGCGGCCTTATTCACAATAGCCGAGACGGTGAAGCTACCAAAATGTCCATCGACAGACGAATGGATTAAGAAGAGGTGGTCCGTGTACACAATGGAATATTAACCACGGAAAACAACGAAACACTGCTCTTTGAGGCACCATAGACGAGCTGGGAGATGATCACAGAACATGGGGTAAGTCGGAAAGCAAAAGACCTATATCCTATGATATCACTTAGAGGCGTTATCTAATAACTGACACAAATGAATGAACATATTTCCACAGAGAAAGACACTCACGGACTTAGAAAACAACTATGCTTATCTAAAAGGAAAGGTGGGCGGAATGGATAAATTAAGATTAGCGTAACCATACGTATACAAATACATATTATATACACATATCAAAAAGACCGACCACGGAGCAAGGGAGGTGTACGGAACACTCTGTAATATTTTACATGGGAAGAGGATCTGGACGTGAATACACGTATATAATGTACAAATGAACCAGACTGTGTACACCCAGGACAAACAATATTCTAATCATTACCCCGATTAAAATAATTTAAAAAACCAACCGGAAGTAATGCGACATAAACTTACGGGCGTTTCTCCTGGCACATTCCATTCTAATTTACAACCTAGGAACAGGACTCCCAGAAATGCTCTGCTGCCCTAGTCCCCAGATTTGGGAATGGGGAAATGCTGCCTCCTTGTGGCCGTCTCCCAAAACAGCAGCTTTAAACCCAGTGCTAATGGTCATGAAGTAGTCACCAAACTTGCAGGCCTGTAAATAACACCTGCCCTCCAAAAAATCCTGGGGTCAAACATCGACCAAAAATTCAAAAGAGGGCAGCATTCCAAGAAAACGATTTCAAGAGGTATACTGTACCCCCACGTTTTTCTTTTCTTTTCTTTTTTGTAAAAGAAAAGAAACAGGCGTGGAGCAATGATGAATTTTAGGAACTTTTAAAGACATGCAAACCCAAATTACACAAACCTATCAGCTCACAGCACTCGGAATGGCCATTAGCAAAAATGCTGCAAACAATAAATGCTGAAGGGATTGTGGAGAAATGCGTACCCTCGGTTCTAAGGGGGACGTGGTAAGAGCCGCTAATGAAAACACAGTGGCGGTGCTTTCAAAAGGGAAACACTGAGCTACTAGTCAATCAGTCACACCCACTGCTGGGCCCATCACCTGAGAAAATGAGAATCAAAAGGCACAGGCTGGCAATCCTGCACTCCAGCAATACTTACCATAGCCAACACCTGGAAGCGACGAAAATGTCCATCAACAGAGGAGTGCACCAAGAAGAAGTGGTCCATGTACACAATGGAATATTACTCCACTAGAAAATATGAATTAAAAAAACAAACATGAGTAAGGAGACATAAGCTTTTGGGGGTTTATCAGGGCACATGGCAGTCTAATTGATAGCTGAGGAACACCACTGGCAGGAAGGTCTGTTTCCCTGGGTACCAGAGTGGGCAACGTAGAAACGCTGCCGGCCTCTGGCCGATACCTGCAACAGCAGCTTGGAAATCTGTGCGAATGGTCACTTCATATGCACAAGTACTGCAGGGCTGCAAAGGAAACCTGCCCTCAAAACGTCCCGACGCAGGTAAAGGCCAAAATAGTTCAAAATGTGGCACATATTTCAAGAAAACCATTTGAAAACGTAAGCTGTCACAACAGCTTGAAAAATAAAAGGACATGCCTCAAAGCTCAATTTCAAGGGATTATGAGACACATGCAAATCCAACCACCAAGAGCTATCAACTCACACCAGTCAGAATAACCATCAGCAAAGAAACTACAAACGATCAACGCTGAAGAGGTTGTGGAGAAATGCATACCCTCCGTTTCAAGTGGGACGTAACCTGGTAAGAGCCACTCATGGGAACAGAATGGAGGTGCCTTTAAAAGGTAAACATTCAGCTACTCTATGATCCAGCAGGCCCACTCCGCGGCCTATAGCCTAAGAAGACAGAACTGGAAAGACACAGGCAGCAACTCTGCACTGCAGCAGCATTACAATAGCCAAGGCGTGGAAGCAACCCAAAGTCCATCAACAGAGCAGTGGACAAAGAAGAACTGCTACGTGTAGAGGTGGAATATTAGCTTGGGAAAAAAATAAAATCAATGCCACTTGGAGCACCACAGATGAGTCTAGAGGTGATCACGCAACTTGCAGTAAGCGAGAAAGCAAAAGACACCTAACGTATGATATCACTTATAGGGGTTACTTAACAATTGATACCAGTGAAGATATTTCCACAGAGACATCCAACCACAGATTCATTAAGCAAACTTACGGTTCACCAAATGGAAAGGTGTGAGGACTGGATACATTAGGACACTGGGGTTAACAGAGATATACAAACACATGTGAAATATAAAATCGCCACAGACCTACGGCATACCAAGAGGAGACTACTCAACATTGTGTCATAAGCTACATTGGAGAAGGACCCGAAGAAGAACAGATATATGTATGTGTGTAAAACAACCACATCTTGCACACCTAGAACAAGCAAAACATTGTAATCAAATTTGCTCTGATACAAAACAAAAGTTAAATTTAAAAAACGAACAGCAAGTAATGAGACATAAACTCAAGGGGCTTATCCCTGGAGCACTACATTCTAATTTACAATTTACAACACAACTTCCATTATGGCTCTGTTGCCCTAGTAAACAGATTTGGTAAGGAGAAGTGCTGCCGCCTTCTGGCCGTTTCACACAACAGCGCTAATGGTCACTTAATATTCAAAATAATTGCAGGCCTGTAAATGACACCTGCGATCAAAAAAAAAAAAAAATAATCCTGGGGTCGAAAATCGACCAGAAGATTCAAAAGACGTCAACATTTCAAGAAGACAATCTCAAGAGGCATGTTTTACGCCCATTTTGTCTTCCTTTTTTCCCTTAAAATAAAAGGGAATTTAAAAACGCTCAACATCAGCAATTAATAAAGCCATGCAAATCCAATCCAGAGAAATGTTCACCTCACAGCCGTCAGAATGATCTTCAGCAAAAAGTCTACAATGGATAAATGCTGAAGGGGTTTCAGAAATCTGTGTACCCACTAGCTGCTGGGGGGAGGTAAACTGGTAACAGCCAGCAGGGAGAACATAATGGAGGTGCGTTTAAGGGTGAAAATTGAGCTACCATGGGATCTGGTCGGTCCGTTGATGCGCCTATCACCTGAGCAGAGCAGAATGGAAAAGACACAGGCTGGCAATCCTGCACGGCAGAAACATTTAATATAGCCAAGACTTGGAAGAAACCAAAATGTCCAGCAACAGAAAAATGCACAAAGAGGAAGTGGGCCATGTCAACAATGGAATATTAGCCGTGGAAAACAATGAAACAGCGCCGTTTGCACCACCATACAAGGACCTAGAGATAACCACGCAACTTGAAGTAAGAAAGAAACTGAAAGACAGACAGCCTATGACATCCCTTATAGGCGTTACCTAAAAATTGATACTCATGAACTTATTTCCAAGAGAAGGAAAAGCATGGATTAAGAAAACAAAATTACGTTTCACCACATGGAAAGGTGAAAGGAATGTATGAATTATGATATGGGGCTTAACAGACATGTACTAATACGTATGAAATATAGAATCACAAAATACCTGTGGAATGCCAAGAGGTCTACTCAAGACTCTATAATAACCTACACGGGAAAGGATTCAAAGAGGCATAGACAGATACGTTGATATGATGAACCGGATTCTGTACACTTAGGAGAAACTGCATTTTCTTTTATCACATTTGCTCTGATACCTAAACAAAATTTAATTTAAAACACAAGAAGTAGGAGATATAAGCTCTTGGGGGTTTGCCCTGGCACATTCCCCTCTAATCTGCAGGCTACTAACACCATTTCCAGGAAAGCTCTGTCGCCCAAGAACCCAGAGCTGCAAACGTAGAAATGCTGCCGCCTTGTGGCCGTTTCCCGCAAGAGCGGCTTTAAGCCCGCAGCCAATGGTCACTTAATAGTCACAAGGACTCAGGGCCAAAAAGGACACCTGCCCTGACATATTGTGCTGAGGTAGGGAATGGACAAAAAAATTCAAAACAGGGGCTCCCCTGGTGGCGCAGCGGTTGAGAGTCCGCCTGCCGACGCAGGGGACACGGGTTCGTGCCCCGGTCCGGGAAGATCCCACATGCCGTGGAGTGGCTGGGCCCGTGAGCCATGGCCGCTGAGCCTGCGCGTCCAGAGCCTGTGCTCCGCAACGGGAGAGGCCACAACAGTGAGAGGCCCGCGTACCGCAAAAATAAATAAATACATACATAAATAAATACATACATAAATAAATTAAATGGAAAGTGGATAAAAGCTCAACCTCAGGAATTATTAGACTCATGCAAATCTAATCTACAAAAAGTGGGCAACTCACACCTGTCGACTGACGATCAGCAAAAATTCTACAAACAATCGATACTGAAGGGGTTTTAGAGAAGTGTGTACCCTCTAGCTGCTGGTGAGATGTAAAGTGGTAACAGCCAATAAGAACAGAAAGGAGCTGCCTTTAGAAGTAAAAATTGAGGTACCATTCAATCCAGCAGTCACGCCGCCGGGCCTCTCACCTGAGAAGACCAGAAGCGAGAAGACCCGGGCTGCAACAGCTGCACTGCGGCCTTATTCACAATAGCCGAGACGGTGAAGCTACCAAAATGTCCATCGACAGACGAATGGATTAAGAAGAGGTGGTCCGTGTACACAATGGAATATTAACCACGGAAAACAACGAAACACTGCTCTTTGAGGCACCATAGACGAGCTGGGAGATGATCACAGAACATGGGGTAAGTCGGAAAGCAAAAGACCTATATCCTATGATATCACTTAGAGGCGTTATCTAATAACTGACACAAATGAATGAACATATTTCCACAGAGAAAGACACTCACGGACTTAGAAAACAACTATGCTTATCTAAAAGGAAAGGTGGGCGGAATGGATAAATTAAGATTAGCGTAACCATACGTATACAAATACATATTATATACACATATCAAAAAGACCGACCACGGAGCAAGGGAGGTGTACGGAACACTCTGTAATATTTTACATGGGAAGAGGATCTGGACGTGAATACACGTATATAATGTACAAATGAACCAGACTGTGTACACCCAGGACAAACAATATTCTAATCATTACCCCGATTAAAATAATTTAAAAAACCAACCGGAAGTAATGCGACATAAACTTACGGGCGTTTCTCCTGGCACATTCCATTCTAATTTACAACCTAGGAACAGGACTCCCAGAAATGCTCTGCTGCCCTAGTCCCCAGATTTGGGAATGGGGAAATGCTGCCTCCTTGTGGCCGTCTCCCAAAACAGCAGCTTTAAACCCAGTGCTAATGGTCATGAAGTAGTCACCAAACTTGCAGGCCTGTAAATAACACCTGCCCTCCAAAAAATCCTGGGGTCAAACATCGACCAAAAATTCAAAAGAGGGCAGCATTCCAAGAAAACGATTTCAAGAGGTATACTGTACCCCCACGTTTTTCTTTTCTTTTCTTTTTTGTAAAAGAAAAGAAACAGGCGTGGAGCAATGATGAATTTTAGGAACTTTTAAAGACATGCAAACCCAAATTACACAAACCTATCAGCTCACAGCACTCGGAATGGCCATTAGCAAAAATGCTGCAAACAATAAATGCTGAAGGGATTGTGGAGAAATGCGTACCCTCGGTTCTAAGGGGGACGTGGTAAGAGCCGCTAATGAAAACACAGTGGCGGTGCTTTCAAAAGGGAAACACTGAGCTACTAGTCAATCAGTCACACCCACTGCTGGGCCCATCACCTGAGAAAATGAGAATCAAAAGGCACAGGCTGGCAATCCTGCACTCCAGCAATACTTACCATAGCCAACACCTGGAAGCGACGAAAATGTCCATCAACAGAGGAGTGCACCAAGAAGAAGTGGTCCATGTACACAATGGAATATTACTCCACTAGAAAATATGAATTAAAAAAACAAACATGAGTAAGGAGACATAAGCTTTTGGGGGTTTATCAGGGCACATGGCAGTCTAATTGATAGCTGAGGAACACCACTGGCAGGAAGGTCTGTTTCCCTGGGTACCAGAGTGGGCAACGTAGAAACGCTGCCGGCCTCTGGCCGATACCTGCAACAGCAGCTTGGAAATCTGTGCGAATGGTCACTTCATATGCACAAGTACTGCAGGGCTGCAAAGGAAACCTGCCCTCAAAACGTCCCGACGCAGGTAAAGGCCAAAATAGTTCAAAATGTGGCACATATTTCAAGAAAACCATTTGAAAACGTAAGCTGTCACAACAGCTTGAAAAATAAAAGGACATGCCTCAAAGCTCAATTTCAAGGGATTATGAGACACATGCAAATCCAACCACCAAGAGCTATCAACTCACACCAGTCAGAATAACCATCAGCAAAGAAACTACAAACGATCAACGCTGAAGAGGTTGTGGAGAAATGCATACCCTCCGTTTCAAGTGGGACGTAACCTGGTAAGAGCCACTCATGGGAACAGAATGGAGGTGCCTTTAAAAGGTAAACATTCAGCTACTCTATGATCCAGCAGGCCCACTCCGCGGCCTATAGCCTAAGAAGACAGAACTGGAAAGACACAGGCAGCAACTCTGCACTGCAGCAGCATTACAATAGCCAAGGCGTGGAAGCAACCCAAAGTCCATCAACAGAGCAGTGGACAAAGAAGAACTGCTACGTGTAGAGGTGGAATATTAGCTTGGGAAAAAAATAAAATCAATGCCACTTGGAGCACCACAGATGAGTCTAGAGGTGATCACGCAACTTGCAGTAAGCGAGAAAGCAAAAGACACCTAACGTATGATATCACTTATAGGGGTTACTTAACAATTGATACCAGTGAAGATATTTCCACAGAGACATCCAACCACAGATTCATTAAGCAAACTTACGGTTCACCAAATGGAAAGGTGTGAGGACTGGATACATTAGGACACTGGGGTTAACAGAGATATACAAACACATGTGAAATATAAAATCGCCACAGACCTACGGCATACCAAGAGGAGACTACTCAACATTGTGTCATAAGCTACATTGGAGAAGGACCCGAAGAAGAACAGATATATGTATGTGTGTAAAACAACCACATCTTGCACACCTAGAACAAGCAAAACATTGTAATCAAATTTGCTCTGATACAAAACAAAAGTTAAATTTAAAAAACGAACAGCAAGTAATGAGACATAAACTCAAGGGGCTTATCCCTGGAGCACTACATTCTAATTTACAATTTACAACACAACTTCCATTATGGCTCTGTTGCCCTAGTAAACAGATTTGGTAAGGAGAAGTGCTGCCGCCTTCTGGCCGTTTCACACAACAGCGCTAATGGTCACTTAATATTCAAAATAATTGCAGGCCTGTAAATGACACCTGCGATCAAAAAAAAAAAAAAATAATCCTGGGGTCGAAAATCGACCAGAAGATTCAAAAGACGTCAACATTTCAAGAAGACAATCTCAAGAGGCATGTTTTACGCCCATTTTGTCTTCCTTTTTTCCCTTAAAATAAAAGGGAATTTAAAAACGCTCAACATCAGCAATTAATAAAGCCATGCAAATCCAATCCAGAGAAATGTTCACCTCACAGCCGTCAGAATGATCTTCAGCAAAAAGTCTACAATGGATAAATGCTGAAGGGGTTTCAGAAATCTGTGTACCCACTAGCTGCTGGGGGGAGGTAAACTGGTAACAGCCAGCAGGGAGAACATAATGGAGGTGCGTTTAAGGGTGAAAACTGAGCTACCATGGGATCTGGTCGGTCCGTTGATGCGCCTATCACCTGAGCAGAGCAGAATGGAAAAGACACAGGCTGGCAATCCTGCACGGCAGAAACATTTAATATAGCCAAGACTTGGAAGAAACCAAAATGTCCAGCAACAGAAAAATGCACAAAGAGGAAGTGGGCCATGTCAACAATGGAATATTAGCCGTGGAAAACAATGAAACAGCGCCGTTTGCACCACCATACAAGGACCTAGAGATAACCACGCAACTTGAAGTAAGAAAGAAACTGAAAGACAGACAGCCTATGACATCCCTTATAGGCGTTACCTAAAAATTGATACTCATGAACTTATTTCCAAGAGAAGGAAAAGCATGGATTAAGAAAACAAAATTACGTTTCACCACATGGAAAGGTGAAAGGAATGTATGAATTATGATATGGGGCTTAACAGACATGTACTAATACGTATGAAATATAGAATCACAAAATACCTGTGGAATGCCAAGAGGTCTACTCAAGACTCTATAATAACCTACACGGGAAAGGATTCAAAGAGGCATAGACAGATACGTTGATATGATGAACCGGATTCTGTACACTTAGGAGAAACTGCATTTTCTTTTATCACATTTGCTCTGATACCTAAACAAAATTTAATTTAAAACACAAGAAGTAGGAGATATAAGCTCTTGGGGGTTTGCCCTGGCACATTCCCCTCTAATCTGCAGGCTACTAACACCATTTCCAGGAAAGCTCTGTCGCCCAAGAACCCAGAGCTGCAAACGTAGAAATGCTGCCGCCTTGTGGCCGTTTCCCGCAAGAGCGGCTTTAAGCCCGCAGCCAATGGTCACTTAATAGTCACAAGGACTCAGGGCCAAAAAGGACACCTGCCCTGACATATTGTGCTGAGGTAGGGAATGGACAAAAAAATTCAAAACAGGGGCTCCCCTGGTGGCGCAGCGGTTGAGAGTCCGCCTGCCGACGCAGGGGACACGGGTTCGTGCCCCGGTCCGGGAAGGTCCCACATGCCGTGGAGTGGCTGGGCCCGTGAGCCATGGCCGCTGAGCCTGCGCGTCCAGAGCCTGTGCTCCGCAACGGGAGAGGCCACAACAGTGAGAGGCCCGCGTACCGCAAAAATAAATAAATACATACATAAATAAATACATACATAAATAAATTAAATGGAAAGTGGATAAAAGCTCAACCTCAGGAATTATTAGACTCATGCAAATCTAATCTACAAAAAGTGGGCAACTCACACCTGTCGACTGACGATCAGCAAAAATTCTACAAACAATCGATACTGAAGGGGTTTTAGAGAAGTGTGTACCCTCTAGCTGCTGGTGAGATGTAAAGTGGTAACAGCCAATAAGAACAGAAAGGAGCTGCCTTTAGAAGTAAAAATTGAGGTACCATTCAATCCAGCAGTCACGCCGCCGGGCCTCTCACCTGAGAAGACCAGAAGCGAGAAGACCCGGGCTGCAACAGCTGCACTGCGGCCTTATTCACAATAGCCGAGACGGTGAAGCTACCAAAATGTCCATCGACAGACGAATGGATTAAGAAGAGGTGGTCCGTGTACACAATGGAATATTAACCACGGAAAACAACGAAACACTGCTCTTTGAGGCACCATAGACGAGCTGGGAGATGATCACAGAACATGGGGTAAGTCGGAAAGCAAAAGACCTATATCCTATGATATCACTTAGAGGCGTTATCTAATAACTGACACAAATGAATGAACATATTTCCACAGAGAAAGACACTCACGGACTTAGAAAACAACTATGCTTATCTAAAAGGAAAGGTGGGCGGAATGGATAAATTAAGATTAGCGTAACCATACGTATACAAATACATATTATATACACATATCAAAAAGACCGACCACGGAGCAAGGGAGGTGTACGGAACACTCTGTAATATTTTACATGGGAAGAGGATCTGGACGTGAATACACGTATATAATGTACAAATGAACCAGATTGTGTACACCCAGGACAAACAATATTCTAATCATTACCCCGATTAAAATAATTTAAAAAACCAACCGGAAGTAATGCGACATAAACTTACGGGCGTTTCTCCTGGCACATTCCATTCTAATTTACAACCTAGGAACAGGACTCCCAGAAATGCTCTGCTGCCCTAGTCCCCAGATTTGGGAATGGGGAAATGCTGCCTCCTTGTGGCCGTCTCCCAAAACAGCAGCTTTAAACCCAGTGCTAATGGTCATGAAGTAGTCACCAAACTTGCAGGCCTGTAAATAACACCTGCCCTCCAAAAAATCCTGGGGTCAAACATCGACCAAAAATTCAAAAGAGGGCAGCATTCCAAGAAAACGATTTCAAGAGGTATACTGTACCCCCACGTTTTTCTTTTCTTTTCTTTTTTGTAAAAGAAAAGAAACAGGCGTGGAGCAATGATGAATTTTAGGAACTTTTAAAGACATGCAAACCCAAATTACACAAACCTATCAGCTCACAGCACTCGGAATGGCCATTAGCAAAAATGCTGCAAACAATAAATGCTGAAGGGATTGTGGAGAAATGCGTACCCTCGGTTCTAAGGGGGACGTGGTAAGAGCCGCTAATGAAAACACAGTGGCGGTGCTTTCAAAAGGGAAACACTGAGCTACTAGTCAATCAGTCACACCCACTGCTGGGCCCATCACCTGAGAAAATGAGAATCAAAAGGCACAGGCTGGCAATCCTGCACTCCAGCAATACTTACCATAGCCAACACCTGGAAGCGACGAAAATGTCCATCAACAGAGGAGTGCACCAAGAAGAAGTGGTCCATGTACACAATGGAATATTACTCCACTAGAAAATATGAATTAAAAAAACAAACATGAGTAAGGAGACATAAGCTTTTGGGGGTTTATCAGGGCACATGGCAGTCTAATTGATAGCTGAGGAACACCACTGGCAGGAAGGTCTGTTTCCCTGGGTACCAGAGTGGGCAACGTAGAAACGCTGCCGGCCTCTGGCCGATACCTGCAACAGCAGCTTGGAAATCTGTGCGAATGGTCACTTCATATGCACAAGTACTGCAGGGCTGCAAAGGAAACCTGCCCTCAAAACGTCCCGACGCAGGTAAAGGCCAAAATAGTTCAAAATGTGGCACATATTTCAAGAAAACCATTTGAAAACGTAAGCTGTCACAACAGCTTGAAAAATAAAAGGACATGCCTCAAAGCTCAATTTCAAGGGATTATGAGACACATGCAAATCCAACCACCAAGAGCTATCAACTCACACCAGTCAGAATAACCATCAGCAAAGAAACTACAAACGATCAACGCTGAAGAGGTTGTGGAGAAATGCATACCCTCCGTTTCAAGTGGGACGTAACCTGGTAAGAGCCACTCATGGGAACAGAATGGAGGTGCCTTTAAAAGGTAAACATTCAGCTACTCTATGATCCAGCAGGCCCACTCCGCGGCCTATAGCCTAAGAAGACAGAACTGGAAAGACACAGGCAGCAACTCTGCACTGCAGCAGCATTACAATAGCCAAGGCGTGGAAGCAACCCAAAGTCCATCAACAGAGCAGTGGACAAAGAAGAACTGCTACGTGTAGAGGTGGAATATTAGCTTGGGAAAAAAATAAAATCAATGCCACTTGGAGCACCACAGATGAGTCTAGAGGTGATCACGCAACTTGCAGTAAGCGAGAAAGCAAAAGACACCTAACGTATGATATCACTTATAGGGGTTACTTAACAATTGATACCAGTGAAGATATTTCCACAGAGACATCCAACCACAGATTCATTAAGCAAACTTACGGTTCACCAAATGGAAAGGTGTGAGGACTGGATACATTAGGACACTGGGGTTAACAGAGATATACAAACACATGTGAAATATAAAATCGCCACAGACCTACGGCATACCAAGAGGAGACTACTCAACATTGTGTCATAAGCTACATTGGAGAAGGACCCGAAGAAGAACAGATATATGTATGTGTGTAAAACAACCACATCTTGCACACCTAGAACAAGCAAAACATTGTAATCAAATTTGCTCTGATACAAAACAAAAGTTAAATTTAAAAAACGAACAGCAAGTAATGAGACATAAACTCAAGGGGCTTATCCCTGGAGCACTACATTCTAATTTACAATTTACAACACAACTTCCATTATGGCTCTGTTGCCCTAGTAAACAGATTTGGTAAGGAGAAGTGCTGCCGCCTTCTGGCCGTTTCACACAACAGCGCTAATGGTCACTTAATATTCAAAATAATTGCAGGCCTGTAAATGACACCTGCGATCAAAAAAAAAAAAAAATAATCCTGGGGTCGAAAATCGACCAGAAGATTCAAAAGACGTCAACATTTCAAGAAGACAATCTCAAGAGGCATGTTTTACGCCCATTTTGTCTTCCTTTTTTCCCTTAAAATAAAAGGGAATTTAAAAACGCTCAACATCAGCAATTAATAAAGCCATGCAAATCCAATCCAGAGAAATGTTCACCTCACAGCCGTCAGAATGATCTTCAGCAAAAAGTCTACAATGGATAAATGCTGAAGGGGTTTCAGAAATCTGTGTACCCACTAGCTGCTGGGGGGAGGTAAACTGGTAACAGCCAGCAGGGAGAACATAATGGAGGTGCGTTTAAGGGTGAAAATTGAGCTACCATGGGATCTGGTCGGTCCGTTGATGCGCCTATCACCTGAGCAGAGCAGAATGGAAAAGACACAGGCTGGCAATCCTGCACGGCAGAAACATTTAATATAGCCAAGACTTGGAAGAAACCAAAATGTCCAGCAACAGAAAAATGCACAAAGAGGAAGTGGGCCATGTCAACAATGGAATATTAGCCGTGGAAAACAATGAAACAGCGCCGTTTGCACCACCATACAAGGACCTAGAGATAACCACGCAACTTGAAGTAAGAAAGAAACTGAAAGACAGACAGCCTATGACATCCCTTATAGGCGTTACCTAAAAATTGATACTCATGAACTTATTTCCAAGAGAAGGAAAAGCATGGATTAAGAAAACAAAATTACGTTTCACCACATGGAAAGGTGAAAGGAATGTATGAATTATGATATGGGGCTTAACAGACATGTACTAATACGTATGAAATATAGAATCACAAAATACCTGTGGAATGCCAAGAGGTCTACTCAAGACTCTATAATAACCTACACGGGAAAGGATTCAAAGAGGCATAGACAGATACGTTGATATGATGAACCGGATTCTGTACACTTAGGAGAAACTGCATTTTCTTTTATCAAATTTGCTCTGATACCTAAACAAAATTTAATTTAAAACACAAGAAGTAGGAGATATAAGCTCTTGGGGGTTTGCCCTGGCACATTCCCCTCTAATCTGCAGGCTACTAACACCATTTCCAGGAAAGCTCTGTCGCCCAAGAACCCAGAGCTGCAAACGTAGAAATGCTGCCGCCTTGTGGCCGTTTCCCGCAAGAGCGGCTTTAAGCCCGCAGCCAATGGTCACTTAATAGTCACAAGGACTCAGGGCCAAAAAGGACACCTGCCCTGACATATTGTGCTGAGGTAGGGAATGGACAAAAAAATTCAAAACAGGGGCTCCCCTGGTGGCGCAGCGGTTGAGAGTCCGCCTGCCGACGCAGGGGACACGGGTTCGTGCCCCGGTCCGGGAAGGTCCCACATGCCGTGGAGTGGCTGGGCCCGTGAGCCATGGCCGCTGAGCCTGCGCGTCCAGAGCCTGTGCTCCGCAACGGGAGAGGCCACAACAGTGAGAGGCCCGCGTACCGCAAAAATAAATAAATACATACATAAATAAATACATACATAAATAAATTAAATGGAAAGTGGATAAAAGCTCAACCTCAGGAATTATTAGACTCATGCAAATCTAATCTACAAAAAGTGGGCAACTCACACCTGTCGACTGACGATCAGCAAAAATTCTACAAACAATCGATACTGAAGGGGTTTTAGAGAAGTGTGTACCCTCTAGCTGCTGGTGAGATGTAAAGTGGTAACAGCCAATAAGAACAGAAAGGAGCTGCCTTTAGAAGTAAAAATTGAGGTACCATTCAATCCAGCAGTCACGCCGCCGGGCCTCTCACCTGAGAAGACCAGAAGCGAGAAGACCCGGGCTGCAACAGCTGCACTGCGGCCTTATTCACAATAGCCGAGACGGTGAAGCTACCAAAATGTCCATCGACAGACGAATGGATTAAGAAGAGGTGGTCCGTGTACACAATGGAATATTAACCACGGAAAACAACGAAACACTGCTCTTTGAGGCACCATAGACGAGCTGGGAGATGATCACAGAACATGGGGTAAGTCGGAAAGCAAAAGACCTATATCCTATGATATCACTTAGAGGCGTTATCTAATAACTGACACAAATGAATGAACATATTTCCACAGAGAAAGACACTCACGGACTTAGAAAACAACTATGCTTATCTAAAAGGAAAGGTGGGCGGAATGGATAAATTAAGATTAGCGTAACCATACGTATACAAATACATATTATATACACATATCAAAAAGACCGACCACGGAGCAAGGGAGGTGTACGGAACACTCTGTAATATTTTACATGGGAAGAGGATCTGGACGTGAATACACGTATATAATGTACAAATGAACCAGATTGTGTACACCCAGGACAAACAATATTCTAATCATTACCCCGATTAAAATAATTTAAAAAACCAACCGGAAGTAATGCGACATAAACTTACGGGCGTTTCTCCTGGCACATTCCATTCTAATTTACAACCTAGGAACAGGACTCCCAGAAATGCTCTGCTGCCCTAGTCCCCAGATTTGGGAATGGGGAAATGCTGCCTCCTTGTGGCCGTCTCCCAAAACAGCAGCTTTAAACCCAGTGCTAATGGTCATGAAGTAGTCACCAAACTTGCAGGCCTGTAAATAACACCTGCCCTCCAAAAAATCCTGGGGTCAAACATCGACCAAAAATTCAAAAGAGGGCAGCATTCCAAGAAAACGATTTCAAGAGGTATACTGTACCCCCACGTTTTTCTTTTCTTTTCTTTTTTGTAAAAGAAAAGAAACAGGCGTGGAGCAATGATGAATTTTAGGAACTTTTAAAGACATGCAAACCCAAATTACACAAACCTATCAGCTCACAGCACTCGGAATGGCCATTAGCAAAAATGCTGCAAACAATAAATGCTGAAGGGATTGTGGAGAAATGCGTACCCTCGGTTCTAAGGGGGACGTGGTAAGAGCCGCTAATGAAAACACAGTGGCGGTGCTTTCAAAAGGGAAACACTGAGCTACTAGTCAATCAGTCACACCCACTGCTGGGCCCATCACCTGAGAAAATGAGAATCAAAAGGCACAGGCTGGCAATCCTGCACTCCAGCAATACTTACCATAGCCAACACCTGGAAGCGACGAAAATGTCCATCAACAGAGGAGTGCACCAAGAAGAAGTGGTCCATGTACACAATGGAATATTACTCCACTAGAAAATATGAATTAAAAAAACAAACATGAGTAAGGAGACATAAGCTTTTGGGGGTTTATCAGGGCACATGGCAGTCTAATTGATAGCTGAGGAACACCACTGGCAGGAAGGTCTGTTTCCCTGGGTACCAGAGTGGGCAACGTAGAAACGCTGCCGGCCTCTGGCCGATACCTGCAACAGCAGCTTGGAAATCTGTGCGAATGGTCACTTCATATGCACAAGTACTGCAGGGCTGCAAAGGAAACCTGCCCTCAAAACGTCCCGACGCAGGTAAAGGCCAAAATAGTTCAAAATGTGGCACATATTTCAAGAAAACCATTTGAAAACGTAAGCTGTCACAACAGCTTGAAAAATAAAAGGACATGCCTCAAAGCTCAATTTCAAGGGATTATGAGACACATGCAAATCCAACCACCAAGAGCTATCAACTCACACCAGTCAGAATAACCATCAGCAAAGAAACTACAAACGATCAACGCTGAAGAGGTTGTGGAGAAATGCATACCCTCCGTTTCAAGTGGGACGTAACCTGGTAAGAGCCACTCATGGGAACAGAATGGAGGTGCCTTTAAAAGGTAAACATTCAGCTACTCTATGATCCAGCAGGCCCACTCCGCGGCCTATAGCCTAAGAAGACAGAACTGGAAAGACACAGGCAGCAACTCTGCACTGCAGCAGCATTACAATAGCCAAGGCGTGGAAGCAACCCAAAGTCCATCAACAGAGCAGTGGACAAAGAAGAACTGCTACGTGTAGAGGTGGAATATTAGCTTGGGAAAAAAATAAAATCAATGCCACTTGGAGCACCACAGATGAGTCTAGAGGTGATCACGCAACTTGCAGTAAGCGAGAAAGCAAAAGACACCTAACGTATGATATCACTTATAGGGGTTACTTAACAATTGATACCAGTGAAGATATTTCCACAGAGACATCCAACCACAGATTCATTAAGCAAACTTACGGTTCACCAAATGGAAAGGTGTGAGGACTGGATACATTAGGACACTGGGGTTAACAGAGATATACAAACACATGTGAAATATAAAATCGCCACAGACCTACGGCATACCAAGAGGAGACTACTCAACATTGTGTCATAAGCTACATTGGAGAAGGACCCGAAGAAGAACAGATATATGTATGTGTGTAAAACAACCACATCTTGCACACCTAGAACAAGCAAAACATTGTAATCAAATTTGCTCTGATACAAAACAAAAGTTAAATTTAAAAAACGAACAGCAAGTAATGAGACATAAACTCAAGGGGCTTATCCCTGGAGCACTACATTCTAATTTACAATTTACAACACAACTTCCATTATGGCTCTGTTGCCCTAGTAAACAGATTTGGTAAGGAGAAGTGCTGCCGCCTTCTGGCCGTTTCACAAAACAGCGCTAATGGTCACTTAATATTCAAAATAATTGCAGGCCTGTAAATGACACCTGCGATCAAAAAAAAAAAAAAAAATAATCCTGGGGTCGAAAATCGACCAGAAGATTCAAAAGACGTCAACATTTCAAGAAGACAATCTCAAGAGGCATGTTTTACGCCCATTTTGTCTTCCTTTTTTCCCTTAAAATAAAAGGGAATTTAAAAACGCTCAACATCAGCAATTAATAAAGCCATGCAAATCCAATCCACAGAAATGTTCACCTCACAGCCGTCAGAATGATCTTCAGCAAAAAGTCTACAATGGATAAATGCTGAAGGGGTTTCAGAAATCTGTGTACCCACTAGCTGCTGGGGGGAGGTAAACTGGTAACAGCCAGCAGGGAGAACATAATGGAGGTGCGTTTAAGGGTGAAAATTGAGCTACCATGGGATCTGGTCGGTCCGTTGATGCGCCTATCACCTGAGCAGAGCAGAATGGAAAAGACACAGGCTGGCAATCCTGCACGGCAGAAACATTTAATATAGCCAAGACTTGGAAGAAACCAAAATGTCCAGCAACAGAAAAATGCACAAAGAGGAAGTGGGCCATGTCAACAATGGAATATTAGCCGTGGAAAACAATGAAACAGCGCCGTTTGCACCACCATACAAGGACCTAGAGATAACCACGCAACTTGAAGTAAGAAAGAAACTGAAAGACAGACAGCCTATGACATCCCTTATAGGCGTTACCTAAAAATTGATACTCATGAACTTATTTCCAAGAGAAGGAAAAGCATGGATTAAGAAAACAAAATTACGTTTCACCACATGGAAAGGTGAAAGGAATGTATGAATTATGATATGGGGCTTAACAGACATGTACTAATACGTATGAAATATAGAATCACAAAATACCTGTGGAATGCCAAGAGGTCTACTCAAGACTCTATAATAACCTACACGGGAAAGGATTCAAAGAGGCATAGACAGATACGTTGATATGATGAACCGGATTCTGTACACTTAGGAGAAACTGCATTTTCTTTTATCACATTTGCTCTGATACCTAAACAAAATTTAATTTAAAACACAAGAAGTAGGAGATATAAGCTCTTGGGGGTTTGCCCTGGCACATTCCCCTCTAATCTGCAGGCTACTAACACCATTTCCAGGAAAGCTCTGTCGCCCAAGAACCCAGAGCTGCAAACGTAGAAATGCTGCCGCCTTGTGGCCGTTTCCCGCAAGAGCGGCTTTAAGCCCGCAGCCAATGGTCACTTAATAGTCACAAGGACTCAGGGCCA
This sequence comes from Delphinapterus leucas, assembly GCF_059928025.1. NCBI lineage: Eukaryota > Metazoa > Chordata > Mammalia > Artiodactyla > Monodontidae > Delphinapterus > Delphinapterus leucas. The sequence goes on along the minus strand of NC_143150.1, from coordinate 122,838,984 downwards.
AAAAGGACACCTGCCCTGACATATTGTGCTGAGGTAGGGAATGGACAAAAAAATTCAAAACAGGGGCTCCCCTGGTGGCGCAGCGGTTGAGAGTCCGCCTGCCGACGCAGGGGACACGGGTTCGTGCCCCGGTCCGGGAAGGTCCCACATGCCGTGGAGTGGCTGGGCCCGTGAGCCATGGCCGCTGAGCCTGCGCGTCCAGAGCCTGTGCTCCGCAACGGGAGAGGCCACAACAGTGAGAGGCCCGCGTACCGCAAAAATAAATAAATACATACATAAATAAATACATACATAAATAAATTAAATGGAAAGTGGATAAAAGCTCAACCTCAGGAATTATTAGACTCATGCAAATCTAATCTACAAAAAGTGGGCAACTCACACCTGTCGACTGACGATCAGCAAAAATTCTACAAACAATCGATACTGAAGGGGTTTTAGAGAAGTGTGTACCCTCTAGCTGCTGGTGAGATGTAAAGTGGTAACAGCCAATAAGAACAGAAAGGAGCTGCCTTTAGAAGTAAAAATTGAGGTACCATTCAATCCAGCAGTCACGCCGCCGGGCCTCTCACCTGAGAAGACCAGAAGCGAGAAGACCCGGGCTGCAACAGCTGCACTGCGGCCTTATTCACAATAGCCGAGACGGTGAAGCTACCAAAATGTCCATCGACAGACGAATGGATTAAGAAGAGGTGGTCCGTGTACACAATGGAATATTAACCACGGAAAACAACGAAACACTGCTCTTTGAGGCACCATAGACGAGCTGGGAGATGATCACAGAACATGGGGTAAGTCGGAAAGCAAAAGACCTATATCCTATGATATCACTTAGAGGCGTTATCTAATAACTGACACAAATGAATGAACATATTTCCACAGAGAAAGACACTCACGGACTTAGAAAACAACTATGCTTATCTAAAAGGAAAGGTGGGCGGAATGGATAAATTAAGATTAGCGTAACCATACGTATACAAATACATATTATATACACATATCAAAAAGACCGACCACGGAGCAAGGGAGGTGTACGGAACACTCTGTAATATTTTACATGGGAAGAGGATCTGGACGTGAATACACGTATATAATGTACAAATGAACCAGATTGTGTACACCCAGGACAAACAATATTCTAATCATTACCCCGATTAAAATAATTTAAAAAACCAACCGGAAGTAATGCGACATAAACTTACGGGCGTTTCTCCTGGCACATTCCATTCTAATTTACAACCTAGGAACAGGACTCCCAGAAATGCTCTGCTGCCCTAGTCCCCAGATTTGGGAATGGGGAAATGCTGCCTCCTTGTGGCCGTCTCCCAAAACAGCAGCTTTAAACCCAGTGCTAATGGTCATGAAGTAGTCACCAAACTTGCAGGCCTGTAAATAACACCTGCCCTCCAAAAAATCCTGGGGTCAAACATCGACCAAAAATTCAAAAGAGGGCAGCATTCCAAGAAAACGATTTCAAGAGGTATACTGTACCCCCACGTTTTTCTTTTCTTTTCTTTTTTGTAAAAGAAAAGAAACAGGCGTGGAGCAATGATGAATTTTAGGAACTTTTAAAGACATGCAAACCCAAATTACACAAACCTATCAGCTCACAGCACTCGGAATGGCCATTAGCAAAAATGCTGCAAACAATAAATGCTGAAGGGATTGTGGAGAAATGCGTACCCTCGGTTCTAAGGGGGACGTGGTAAGAGCCGCTAATGAAAACACAGTGGCGGTGCTTTCAAAAGGGAAACACTGAGCTACTAGTCAATCAGTCACACCCACTGCTGGGCCCATCACCTGAGAAAATGAGAATCAAAAGGCACAGGCTGGCAATCCTGCACTCCAGCAATACTTACCATAGCCAACACCTGGAAGCGACGAAAATGTCCATCAACAGAGGAGTGCACCAAGAAGAAGTGGTCCATGTACACAATGGAATATTACTCCACTAGAAAATATGAATTAAAAAAACAAACATGAGTAAGGAGACATAAGCTTTTGGGGGTTTATCAGGGCACATGGCAGTCTAATTGATAGCTGAGGAACACCACTGGCAGGAAGGTCTGTTTCCCTGGGTACCAGAGTGGGCAACGTAGAAACGCTGCCGGCCTCTGGCCGATACCTGCAACAGCAGCTTGGAAATCTGTGCGAATGGTCACTTCATATGCACAAGTACTGCAGGGCTGCAAAGGAAACCTGCCCTCAAAACGTCCCGACGCAGGTAAAGGCCAAAATAGTTCAAAATGTGGCACATATTTCAAGAAAACCATTTGAAAACGTAAGCTGTCACAACAGCTTGAAAAATAAAAGGACATGCCTCAAAGCTCAATTTCAAGGGATTATGAGACACATGCAAATCCAACCACCAAGAGCTATCAACTCACACCAGTCAGAATAACCATCAGCAAAGAAACTACAAACGATCAACGCTGAAGAGGTTGTGGAGAAATGCATACCCTCCGTTTCAAGTGGGACGTAACCTGGTAAGAGCCACTCATGGGAACAGAATGGAGGTGCCTTTAAAAGGTAAACATTCAGCTACTCTATGATCCAGCAGGCCCACTCCGCGGCCTATAGCCTAAGAAGACAGAACTGGAAAGACACAGGCAGCAACTCTGCACTGCAGCAGCATTACAATAGCCAAGGCGTGGAAGCAACCCAAAGTCCATCAACAGAGCAGTGGACAAAGAAGAACTGCTACGTGTAGAGGTGGAATATTAGCTTGGGAAAAAAATAAAATCAATGCCACTTGGAGCACCACAGATGAGTCTAGAGGTGATCACGCAACTTGCAGTAAGCGAGAAAGCAAAAGACACCTAACGTATGATATCACTTATAGGGGTTACTTAACAATTGATACCAGTGAAGATATTTCCACAGAGACATCCAACCACAGATTCATTAAGCAAACTTACGGTTCACCAAATGGAAAGGTGTGAGGACTGGATTCATTAGGACACTGGGGTTAACAGAGATATACAAACACATGTGAAATATAAAATCGCCACAGACCTACGGCATACCAAGAGGAGACTACTCAACATTGTGTCATAAGCTACATTGGAGAAGGACCCGAAGAAGAACAGATATATGTATGTGTGTAAAACAACCACATCTTGCACACCTAGAACAAGCAAAACATTGTAATCAAATTTGCTCTGATACAAAACAAAAGTTAAATTTAAAAAACGAACAGCAAGTAATGAGACATAAACTCAAGGGGCTTATCCCTGGAGCACTACATTCTAATTTACAATTTACAACACAACTTCCATTATGGCTCTGTTGCCCTAGTAAACAGATTTGGTACGGAGAAGTGCTGCCGCCTTCTGGCCGTTTCACACAACAGCGCTAATGGTCACTTAATATTCAAAATAATTGCAGGCCTGTAAATGACACCTGCGATCAAAAAAAAAAAAAAAAATAATCCTGGGGTCGAAAATCGACCAGAAGATTCAAAAGACGTCAACATTTCAAGAAGACAATCTCAAGAGGCATGTTTTACGCCCATTTTGTCTTCCTTTTTTCCTTTAAAATAAAAGGGAATTTAAAAACGCTCAACATCAGCAATTAATAAAGCCATGCAAATCCAATCCAGAGAAATGTTCACCTCACAGCCGTCAGAATGATCTTCAGCAAAAAGTCTACAATGGATAAATGCTGAAGGGGTTTCAGAAATCTGTGTACCCACTAGCTGCTGGGGGGAGGTAAACTGGTAACAGCCAGCAGGGAGAACATAATGGAGGTGCGTTTAAGGGTGAAAATTGAGCTACCATGGGATCTGGTCGGTCCGTTGATGCGCCTATCACCTGAGCAGAGCAGAATGGAAAAGACACAGGCTGGCAATCCTGCACGGCAGAAACATTTAATATAGCCAAGACTTGGAAGAAACCAAAATGTCCAGCAACAGAAAAATGCACAAAGAGGAAGTGGGCCATGTCAACAATGGAATATTAGCCGTGGAAAACAATGAAACAGCGCCGTTTGCACCACCATACAAGGACCTAGAGATAACCACGCAACTTGAAGTAAGAAAGAAACTGAAAGACAGACAGCCTATGACATCCCTTATAGGCGTTACCTAAAAATTGATACTCATGAACTTATTTCCAAGAGAAGGAAAAGCATGGATTAAGAAAACAAAATTACGTTTCACCACATGGAAAGGTGAAAGGAATGTATGAATTATGATATGGGGCTTAACAGACATGTACTAATACGTATGAAATATAGAATCACAAAATACCTGTGGAATGCCAAGAGGTCTACTCAAGACTCTATAATAACCTACACGGGAAAGGATTCAAAGAGGCATAGACAGATACGTTGATATGATGAACCGGATTCTGTACACTTAGGAGAAACTGCATTTTCTTTTATCAAATTTGCTCTGATACCTAAACAAAATTTAATTTAAAACACAAGAAGTAGGAGATATAAGCTCTTGGGGGTTTGCCCTGGCACATTCCCCTCTAATCTGCAGGCTACTAACACCATTTCCAGGAAAGCTCTGTCGCCCAAGAACCCAGAGCTGCAAACGTAGAAATGCTGCCGCCTTGTGGCCGTTTCCCGCAAGAGCGGCTTTAAGCCCGCAGCCAATGGTCACTTAATAGTCACAAGGACTCAGGGCCAAAAAGGACACCTGCCCTGACATATTGTGCTGAGGTAGGGAATGGACAAAAAAATTCAAAACAGGGGCTCCCCTGGTGGCGCAGCGGTTGAGAGTCCGCCTGCCGACGCAGGGGACACGGGTTCGTGCCCCGGTCCGGGAAGATCCCACATGCCGTGGAGTGGCTGGGCCCGTGAGCCATGGCCGCTGAGCCTGCGCGTCCAGAGCCTGTGCTCCGCAACGGGAGAGGCCACAACAGTGAGAGGCCCGCGTACCGCAAAAATAAATAAATACATACATAAATAAATACATACATAAATAAATTAAATGGAAAGTGGATAAAAGCTCAACCTCAGGAATTATTAGACTCATGCAAATCTAATCTACAAAAAGTGGGCAACTCACACCTGTCGACTGACGATCAGCAAAAATTCTACAAACAATCGATACTGAAGGGGTTTTAGAGAAGTGTGTACCCTCTAGCTGCTGGTGAGATGTAAAGTGGTAACAGCCAATAAGAACAGAAAGGAGCTGCCTTTAGAAGTAAAAATTGAGGTACCATTCAATCCAGCAGTCACGCCGCCGGGCCTCTCACCTGAGAAGACCAGAAGCGAGAAGACCCGGGCTGCAACAGCTGCACTGCGGCCTTATTCACAATAGCCGAGACGGTGAAGCTACCAAAATGTCCATCGACAGACGAATGGATTAAGAAGAGGTGGTCCGTGTACACAATGGAATATTAACCACGGAAAACAACGAAACACTGCTCTTTGAGGCACCATAGACGAGCTGGGAGATGATCACAGAACATGGGGTAAGTCGGAAAGCAAAAGACCTATATCCTATGATATCACTTAGAGGCGTTATCTAATAACTGACACAAATGAATGAACATATTTCCACAGAGAAAGACACTCACGGACTTAGAAAACAACTATGCTTATCTAAAAGGAAAGGTGGGCGGAATGGATAAATTAAGATTAGCGTAACCATACGTATACAAATACATATTATATACACATATCAAAAAGACCGACCACGGAGCAAGGGAGGTGTACGGAACACTCTGTAATATTTTACATGGGAAGAGGATCTGGACGTGAATACACGTATATAATGTACAAATGAACCAGATTGTGTACACCCAGGACAAACAATATTCTAATCATTACCCCGATTAAAATAATTTAAAAAACCAACCGGAAGTAATGCGACATAAACTTACGGGCGTTTCTCCTGGCACATTCCATTCTAATTTACAACCTAGGAACAGGACTCCCAGAAATGCTCTGCTGCCCTAGTCCCCAGATTTGGGAATGGGGAAATGCTGCCTCCTTGTGGCCGTCTCCCAAAACAGCAGCTTTAAACCCAGTGCTAATGGTCATGAAGTAGTCACCAAACTTGCAGGCCTGTAAATAACACCTGCCCTCCAAAAAATCCTGGGGTCAAACATCGACCAAAAATTCAAAAGAGGGCAGCATTCCAAGAAAACGATTTCAAGAGGTATACTGTACCCCCACGTTTTTCTTTTCTTTTCTTTTTTGTAAAAGAAAAGAAACAGGCGTGGAGCAATGATGAATTTTAGGAACTTTTAAAGACATGCAAACCCAAATTACACAAACCTATCAGCTCACAGCACTCGGAATGGCCATTAGCAAAAATGCTGCAAACAATAAATGCTGAAGGGATTGTGGAGAAATGCGTACCCTCGGTTCTAAGGGGGACGTGGTAAGAGCCGCTAATGAAAACACAGTGGCGGTGCTTTCAAAAGGGAAACACTGAGCTACTAGTCAATCAGTCACACCCACTGCTGGGCCCATCACCTGAGAAAATGAGAATCAAAAGGCACAGGCTGGCAATCCTGCACTCCAGCAATACTTACCATAGCCAACACCTGGAAGCGACGAAAATGTCCATCAACAGAGGAGTGCACCAAGAAGAAGTGGTCCATGTACACAATGGAATATTACTCCACTAGAAAATATGAATTAAAAAAACAAACATGAGTAAGGAGACATAAGCTTTTGGGGGTTTATCAGGGCACATGGCAGTCTAATTGATAGCTGAGGAACACCACTGGCAGGAAGGTCTGTTTCCCTGGGTACCAGAGTGGGCAACGTAGAAACGCTGCCGGCCTCTGGCCGATACCTGCAACAGCAGCTTGGAAATCTGTGCGAATGGTCACTTCATATGCACAAGTACTGCAGGGCTGCAAAGGAAACCTGCCCTCAAAACGTCCCGACGCAGGTAAAGGCCAAAATAGTTCAAAATGTGGCACATATTTCAAGAAAACCATTTGAAAACGTAAGCTGTCACAACAGCTTGAAAAATAAAAGGACATGCCTCAAAGCTCAATTTCAAGGGATTATGAGACACATGCAAATCCAACCACCAAGAGCTATCAACTCACACCAGTCAGAATAACCATCAGCAAAGAAACTACAAAGGATCAACGCTGAAGAGGTTGTGGAGAAATGCATACCCTCCGTTTCAAGTGGGACGTAACCTGGTAAGAGCCACTCATGGGAACAGAATGGAGGTGCCTTTAAAAGGTAAACATTCAGCTACTCTATGATCCAGCAGGCCCACTCCGCGGCCTATAGCCTAAGAAGACAGAACTGGAAAGACACAGGCAGCAACTCTGCACTGCAGCAGCATTACAATAGCCAAGGCGTGGAAGCAACCCAAAGTCCATCAACAGAGCAGTGGACAAAGAAGAACTGCTACGTGTAGAGGTGGAATATTAGCTTGGGAAAAAAATAAAATCAATGCCACTTGGAGCACCACAGATGAGTCTAGAGGTGATCACGCAACTTGCAGTAAGCGAGAAAGCAAAAGACACCTAACGTATGATATCACTTATAGGGGTTACTTAACAATTGATACCAGTGAAGATATTTCCACAGAGACATCCAACCACAGATTCATTAAGCAAACTTACGGTTCACCAAATGGAAAGGTGTGAGGACTGGATTCATTAGGACACTGGGGTTAACAGAGATATACAAACACATGTGAAATATAAAATCGCCACAGACCTACGGCATACCAAGAGGAGACTACTCAACATTGTGTCATAAGCTACATTGGAGAAGGACCCGAAGAAGAACAGATATATGTATGTGTGTAAAACAACCACATCTTGCACACCTAGAACAAGCAAAACATTGTAATCAAATTTGCTCTGATACAAAACAAAAGTTAAATTTAAAAAACGAACAGCAAGTAATGAGACATAAACTCAAGGGGCTTATCCCTGGAGCACTACATTCTAATTTACAATTTACAACACAACTTCCATTATGGCTCTGTTGCCCTAGTAAACAGATTTGGTACGGAGAAGTGCTGCCGCCTTCTGGCCGTTTCACACAACAGCGCTAATGGTCACTTAATATTCAAAATAATTGCAGGCCTGTAAATGACACCTGCGATCAAAAAAAAAAAAAAATAATCCTGGGGTCGAAAATCGACCAGAAGATTCAAAAGACGTCAACATTTCAAGAAGACAATCTCAAGAGGCATGTTTTACGCCCATTTTGTCTTCCTTTTTTCCTTTAAAATAAAAGGGAATTTAAAAACGCTCAACATCAGCAATTAATAAAGCCATGCAAATCCAATCCAGAGAAATGTTCACCTCACAGCCGTCAGAATGATCTTCAGCAAAAAGTCTACAATGGATAAATGCTGAAGGGGTTTCAGAAATCTGTGTACCCACTAGCTGCTGGGGGGAGGTAAACTGGTAACAGCCAGCAGGGAGAACATAATGGAGGTGCGTTTAAGGGTGAAAATTGAGCTACCATGGGATCTGGTCGGTCCGTTGATGCGCCTATCACCTGAGCAGAGCAGAATGGAAAAGACACAGGCTGGCAATCCTGCACGGCAGAAACATTTAATATAGCCAAGACTTGGAAGAAACCAAAATGTCCAGCAACAGAAAAATGCACAAAGAGGAAGTGGGCCATGTCAACAATGGAATATTAGCCGTGGAAAACAATGAAACAGCGCCGTTTGCACCACCATACAAGGACCTAGAGATAACCACGCAACTTGAAGTAAGAAAGAAACTGAAAGACAGACAGCCTATGACATCCCTTATAGGCGTTACCTAAAAATTGATACTCATGAACTTATTTCCAAGAGAAGGAAAAGCATGGATTAAGAAAACAAAATTACGTTTCACCACATGGAAAGGTGAAAGGAATGTATGAATTATGATATGGGGCTTAACAGACATGTACTAATACGTATGAAATATAGAATCACAAAATACCTGTGGAATGCCAAGAGGTCTACTCAAGACTCTATAATAACCTACACGGGAAAGGATTCAAAGAGGCATAGACAGATACGTTGATATGATGAACCGGATTCTGTACACTTAGGAGAAACTGCATTTTCTTTTATCAAATTTGCTCTGATACCTAAACAAAATTTAATTTAAAACACAAGAAGTAGGAGATATAAGCTCTTGGGGGTTTGCCCTGGCACATTCCCCTCTAATCTGCAGGCTACTAACACCATTTCCAGGAAAGCTCTGTCGCCCAAGAACCCAGAGCTGCAAACGTAGAAATGCTGCCGCCTTGTGGCCGTTTCCCGCAAGAGCGGCTTTAAGCCCGCAGCCAATGGTCACTTAATAGTCACAAGGACTCAGGGCCAAAAAGGACACCTGCCCTGACATATTGTGCTGAGGTAGGGAATGGACAAAAAAATTCAAAACAGGGGCTCCCCTGGTGGCGCAGCGGTTGAGAGTCCGCCTGCCGACGCAGGGGACACGGGTTCGTGCCCCGGTCCGGGAAGATCCCACATGCCGTGGAGTGGCTGGGCCCGTGAGCCATGGCCGCTGAGCCTGCGCGTCCAGAGCCTGTGCTCCGCAACGGGAGAGGCCACAACAGTGAGAGGCCCGCGTACCGCAAAAATAAATACATACATACATAAATAAATACATACATAAATAAATTAAATGGAAAGTGGATAAAAGCTCAACCTCAGGAATTATTAGACTCATGCAAATCTAATCTACAAAAAGTGGGCAACTCACACCTGTCGACTGACGATCAGCAAAAATTCTACAAACAATCGATACTGAAGGGGTTTTAGAGAAGTGTGTACCCTCTAGCTGCTGGTGAGATGTAAAGTGGTAACAGCCAATAAGAACAGAAAGGAGCTGCCTTTAGAAGTAAAAATTGAGGTACCATTCAATCCAGCAGTCACGCCGCCGGGCCTCTCACCTGAGAAGACCAGAAGCGAGAAGACCCGGGCTGCAACAGCTGCACTGCGGCCTTATTCACAATAGCCGAGACGGTGAAGCTACCAAAATGTCCATCGACAGACGAATGGATTAAGAAGAGGTGGTCCGTGTACACAATGGAATATTAACCACGGAAAACAACGAAACACTGCTCTTTGAGGCACCATAGACGAGCTGGGAGATGATCACAGAACATGGGGTAAGTCGGAAAGCAAAAGACCTATATCCTATGATATCACTTAGAGGCGTTATCTAATAACTGACACAAATGAATGAACATATTTCCACAGAGAAAGACACTCACGGACTTAGAAAACAACTATGCTTATCTAAAAGGAAAGGTGGGCGGAATGGATAAATTAAGATTAGCGTAACCATACGTATACAAATACATATTATATACACATATCAAAAAGACCGACCACGGAGCAAGGGAGGTGTACGGAACACTCTGTAATATTTTACATGGGAAGAGGATCTGGACGTGAATACACGTATATAATGTACAAATGAACCAGATTGTGTACACCCAGGACAAACAATATTCTAATCATTACCCCGATTAAAATAATTTAAAAAACCAACCGGAAGTAATGCGACATAAACTTACGGGCGTTTCTCCTGGCACATTCCATTCTAATTTACAACCTAGGAACAGGACTCCCAGAAATGCTCTGCTGCCCTAGTCCCCAGATTTGGGAATGGGGAAATGCTGCCTCCTTGTGGCCGTCTCCCAAAACAGCAGCTTTAAACCCAGTGCTAATGGTCATGAAGTAGTCACCAAACTTGCAGGCCTGTAAATAACACCTGCCCTCCAAAAAATCCTGGGGTCAAACATCGACCAAAAATTCAAAAGAGGGCAGCATTCCAAGAAAACGATTTCAAGAGGTATACTGTACCCCCACGTTTTTCTTTTCTTTTCTTTTTTGTAAAAGAAAAGAAACAGGCGTGGAGCAATGATGAATTTTAGGAACTTTTAAAGACATGCAAACCCAAATTACACAAACCTATCAGCTCACAGCACTCGGAATGGCCATTAGCAAAAATGCTGCAAACAATAAATGCTGAAGGGATTGTGGAGAAATGCGTACCCTCGGTTCTAAGGGGGACGTGGTAAGAGCCGCTAATGAAAACACAGTGGCGGTGCTTTCAAAAGGGAAACACTGAGCTACTAGTCAATCAGTCACACCCACTGCTGGGCCCATCACCTGAGAAAATGAGAATCAAAAGGCACAGGCTGGCAATCCTGCACTCCAGCAATACTTACCATAGCCAACACCTGGAAGCGACGAAAATGTCCATCAACAGAGGAGTGCACCAAGAAGAAGTGGTCCATGTACACAATGGAATATTACTCCACTAGAAAATATGAATTAAAAAAACAAACATGAGTAAGGAGACATAAGCTTTTGGGGGTTTATCAGGGCACATGGCAGTCTAATTGATAGCTGAGGAACACCACTGGCAGGAAGGTCTGTTTCCCTGGGTACCAGAGTGGGCAACGTAGAAACGCTGCCGGCCTCTGGCCGATACCTGCAACAGCAGCTTGGAAATCTGTGCGAATGGTCACTTCATATGCACAAGTACTGCAGGGCTGCAAAGGAAACCTGCCCTCAAAACGTCCCGACGCAGGTAAAGGCCAAAATAGTTCAAAATGTGGCACATATTTCAAGAAAACCATTTGAAAACGTAAGCTGTCACAACAGCTTGAAAAATAAAAGGACATGCCTCAAAGCTCAATTTCAAGGGATTATGAGACACATGCAAATCCAACCACCAAGAGCTATCAACTCACACCAGTCAGAATAACCATCAGCAAAGAAACTACAAAGGATCAACGCTGAAGAGGTTGTGGAGAAATGCATACCCTCCGTTTCAAGTGGGACGTAACCTGGTAAGAGCCACTCATGGGAACAGAATGGAGGTGCCTTTAAAAGGTAAACATTCAGCTACTCTATGATCCAGCAGGCCCACTCCGCGGCCTATAGCCTAAGAAGACAGAACTGGAAAGACACAGGCAGCAACTCTGCACTGCAGCAGCATTACAATAGCCAAGGCGTGGAAGCAACCCAAAGTCCATCAACAGAGCAGTGGACAAAGAAGAACTGCTACGTGTAGAGGTGGAATATTAGCTTGGGAAAAAAATAAAATCAATGCCACTTGGAGCACCACAGATGAGTCTAGAGGTGATCACGCAACTTGCAGTAAGCGAGAAAGCAAAAGACACCTAACGTATGATATCACTTATAGGGGTTACTTAACAATTGATACCAGTGAAGATATTTCCACAGAGACATCCAACCACAGATTCATTAAGCAAACTTACGGTTCACCAAATGGAAAGGTGTGAGGACTGGATTCATTAGGACACTGGGGTTAACAGAGATATACAAACACATGTGAAATATAAAATCGCCACAGACCTACGGCATACCAAGAGGAGACTACTCAACATTGTGTCATAAGCTACATTGGAGAAGGACCCGAAGAAGAACAGATATATGTATGTGTGTAAAACAACCACATCTTGCACACCTAGAACAAGCAAAACATTGTAATCAAATTTGCTCTGATACAAAACAAAAGTTAAATTTAAAAAACGAACAGCAAGTAATGAGACATAAACTCAAGGGGCTTATCCCTGGAGCACTACATTCTAATTTACAATTTACAACACAACTTCCATTATGGCTCTGTTGCCCTAGTAAACAGATTTGGTACGGAGAAGTGCTGCCGCCTTCTGGCCGTTTCACACAACAGCGCTAATGGTCACTTAATATTCAAAATAATTGCAGGCCTGTAAATGACACCTGCGATCAAAAAAAAAAAAAAATAATCCTGGGGTCGAAAATCGACCAGAAGATTCAAAAGACGTCAACATTTCAAGAAGACAATCTCAAGAGGCATGTTTTACGCCCATTTTGTCTTCCTTTTTTCCTTTAAAATAAAAGGGAATTTAAAAACGCTCAACATCAGCAATTAATAAAGCCATGCAAATCCAATCCAGAGAAATGTTCACCTCACAGCCGTCAGAATGATCTTCAGCAAAAAGTCTACAATGGATAAATGCTGAAGGGGTTTCAGAAATCTGTGTACCCACTAGCTGCTGGGGGGAGGTAAACTGGTAACAGCCAGCAGGGAGAACATAATGGAGGTGCGTTTAAGGGTGAAAATTGAGCTACCATGGGATCTGGTCGGTCCGTTGATGCGCCTATCACCTGAGCAGAGCAGAATGGAAAAGACACAGGCTGGCAATCCTGCACGGCAGAAACATTTAATATAGCCAAGACTTGGAAGAAACCAAAATGTCCAGCAACAGAAAAATGCACAAAGAGGAAGTGGGCCATGTCAACAATGGAATATTAGCCGTGGAAAACAATGAAACAGCGCCGTTTGCACCACCATACAAGGACCTAGAGATAACCACGCAACTTGAAGTAAGAAAGAAACTGAAAGACAGACAGCCTATGACATCCCTTATAGGCGTTACCTAAAAATTGATACTCATGAACTTATTTCCAAGAGAAGGAAAAGCATGGATTAAGAAAACAAAATTACGTTTCACCACATGGAAAGGTGAAAGGAATGTATGAATTATGATATGGGGCTTAACAGACATGTACTAATACGTATGAAATATAGAATCACAAAATACCTGTGGAATGCCAAGAGGTCTACTCAAGACTCTATAATAACCTACACGGGAAAGGATTCAAAGAGGCATAGACAGATACGTTGATATGATGAACCGGATTCTGTACACTTAGGAGAAACTGCATTTTCTTTTATCAAATTTGCTCTGATACCTAAACAAAATTTAATTTAAAACACAAGAAGTAGGAGATATAAGCTCTTGGGGGTTTGCCCTGGCACATTCCCCTCTAATCTGCAGGCTACTAACACCATTTCCAGGAAAGCTCTGTCGCCCAAGAACCCAGAGCTGCAAACGTAGAAATGCTGCCGCCTTGTGGCCGTTTCCCGCAAGAGCGGCTTTAAGCCCGCAGCCAATGGTCACTTAATAGTCACAAGGACTCAGGGCCAAAAAGGACACCTGCCCTGACATATTGTGCTGAGGTAGGGAATGGACAAAAAAATTCAAAACAGGGGCTCCCCTGGTGGCGCAGCGGTTGAGAGTCCGCCTGCCGACGCAGGGGACACGGGTTCGTGCCCCGGTCCGGGAAGATCCCACATGCCGTGGAGTGGCTGGGCCCGTGAGCCATGGCCGCTGAGCCTGCGCGTCCAGAGCCTGTGCTCCGCAACGGGAGAGGCCACAACAGTGAGAGGCCCGCGTACCGCAAAAATAAATAAATACATACATAAATAAATACATACATAAATAAATTAAATGGAAAGTGGATAAAAGCTCAACCTCAGGAATTATTAGACTCATGCAAATCTAATCTACAAAAAGTGGGCAACTCACACCTGTCGACTGACGATCAGCAAAAATTCTACAAACAATCGATACTGAAGGGGTTTTAGAGAAGTGTGTACCCTCTAGCTGCTGGTGAGATGTAAAGTGGTAACAGCCAATAAGAACAGAAAGGAGCTGCCTTTAGAAGTAAAAATTGAGGTACCATTCAATCCAGCAGTCACGCCGCCGGGCCTCTCACCTGAGAAGACCAGAAGCGAGAAGACCCGGGCTGCAACAGCTGCACTGCGGCCTTATTCACAATAGCCGAGACGGTGAAGCTACCAAAATGTCCATCGACAGACGAATGGATTAAGAAGAGGTGGTCCGTGTACACAATGGAATATTAACCACGGAAAACAACGAAACACTGCTCTTTGAGGCACCATAGACGAGCTGGGAGATGATCACAGAACATGGGGTAAGTCGGAAAGCAAAAGACCTATATCCTATGATATCACTTAGAGGCGTTATCTAATAACTGACACAAATGAATGAACATATTTCCACAGAGAAAGACACTCACGGACTTAGAAAACAACTATGCTTATCTAAAAGGAAAGGTGGGCGGAATGGATAAATTAAGATTAGCGTAACCATACGTATACAAATACATATTATATACACATATCAAAAAGACCGACCACGGAGCAAGGGAGGTGTACGGAACACTCTGTAATATTTTACATGGGAAGAGGATCTGGACGTGAATACACGTATATAATGTACAAATGAACCAGATTGTGTACACCCAGGACAAACAATATTCTAATCATTACCCCGATTAAAATAATTTAAAAAACCAACCGGAAGTAATGCGACATAAACTTACGGGCGTTTCTCCTGGCACATTCCATTCTAATTTACAACCTAGGAACAGGACTCCCAGAAATGCTCTGCTGCCCTAGTCCCCAGATTTGGGAATGGGGAAATGCTGCCTCCTTGTGGCCGTCTCCCAAAACAGCAGCTTTAAACCCAGTGCTAATGGTCATGAAGTAGTCACCAAACTTGCAGGCCTGTAAATAACACCTGCCCTCCAAAAAATCCTGGGGTCAAACATCGACCAAAAATTCAAAAGAGGGCAGCATTCCAAGAAAACGATTTCAAGAGGTATACTGTACCCCCACGTTTTTCTTTTCTTTTCTTTTTTGTAAAAGAAAAGAAACAGGCGTGGAGCAATGATGAATTTTAGGAACTTTTAAAGACATGCAAACCCAAATTACACAAACCTATCAGCTCACAGCACTCGGAATGGCCATTAGCAAAAATGCTGCAAACAATAAATGCTGAAGGGATTGTGGAGAAATGCGTACCCTCGGTTCTAAGGGGGACGTGGTAAGAGCCGCTAATGAAAACACAGTGGCGGTGCTTTCAAAAGGGAAACACTGAGCTACTAGTCAATCAGTCACACCCACTGCTGGGCCCATCACCTGAGAAAATGAGAATCAAAAGGCACAGGCTGGCAATCCTGCACTCCAGCAATACTTACCATAGCCAACACCTGGAAGCGACGAAAATGTCCATCAACAGAGGAGTGCACCAAGAAGAAGTGGTCCATGTACACAATGGAATATTACTCCACTAGAAAATATGAATTAAAAAAACAAACATGAGTAAGGAGACATAAGCTTTTGGGGGTTTATCAGGGCACATGGCAGTCTAATTGATAGCTGAGGAACACCACTGGCAGGAAGGTCTGTTTCCCTGGGTACCAGAGTGGGCAACGTAGAAACGCTGCCGGCCTCTGGCCGATACCTGCAACAGCAGCTTGGAAATCTGTGCGAATGGTCACTTCATATGCACAAGTACTGCAGGGCTGCAAAGGAAACCTGCCCTCAAAACGTCCCGACGCAGGTAAAGGCCAAAATAGTTCAAAATGTGGCACATATTTCAAGAAAACCATTTGAAAACGTAAGCTGTCACAACAGCTTGAAAAATAAAAGGACATGCCTCAAAGCTCAATTTCAAGGGATTATGAGACACATGCAAATCCAACCACCAAGAGCTATCAACTCACACCAGTCAGAATAACCATCAGCAAAGAAACTACAAAGGATCAACGCTGAAGAGGTTGTGGAGAAATGCATACCCTCCGTTTCAAGTGGGACGTAACCTGGTAAGAGCCACTCATGGGAACAGAATGGAGGTGCCTTTAAAAGGTAAACATTCAGCTACTCTATGATCCAGCAGGCCCACTCCGCGGCCTATAGCCTAAGAAGACAGAACTGGAAAGACACAGGCAGCAACTCTGCACTGCAGCAGCATTACAATAGCCAAGGCGTGGAAGCAACCCAAAGTCCATCAACAGAGCAGTGGACAAAGAAGAACTGCTACGTGTAGAGGTGGAATATTAGCTTGGGAAAAAAATAAAATCAATGCCACTTGGAGCACCACAGATGAGTCTAGAGGTGATCACGCAACTTGCAGTAAGCGAGAAAGCAAAAGACACCTAACGTATGATATCACTTATAGGGGTTACTTAACAATTGATACCAGTGAAGATATTTCCACAGAGACATCCAACCACAGATTCATTAAGCAAACTTACGGTTCACCAAATGGAAAGGTGTGAGGACTGGATTCATTAGGACACTGGGGTTAACAGAGATATACAAACACATGTGAAATATAAAATCGCCACAGACCTACGGCATACCAAGAGGAGACTACTCAACATTGTGTCATAAGCTACATTGGAGAAGGACCCGAAGAAGAACAGATATATGTATGTGTGTAAAACAACCACATCTTGCACACCTAGAACAAGCAAAACATTGTAATCAAATTTGCTCTGATACAAAACAAAAGTTAAATTTAAAAAACGAACAGCAAGTAATGAGACATAAACTCAAGGGGCTTATCCCTGGAGCACTACATTCTAATTTACAATTTACAACACAACTTCCATTATGGCTCTGTTGCCCTAGTAAACAGATTTGGTACGGAGAAGTGCTGCCGCCTTCTGGCCGTTTCACACAACAGCGCTAATGGTCACTTAATATTCAAAATAATTGCAGGCCTGTAAATGACACCTGCGATCAAAAAAAAAAAAAAAATAATCCTGGGGTCGAAAATCGACCAGAAGATTCAAAAGACGTCAACATTTCAAGAAGACAATCTCAAGAGGCATGTTTTACGCCCATTTTGTCTTCCTTTTTTCCTTTAAAATAAAAGGGAATTTAAAAACGCTCAACATCAGCAATTAATAAAGCCATGCAAATCCAATCCAGAGAAATGTTCACCTCACAGCCGTCAGAATGATCTTCAGCAAAAAGTCTACAATGGATAAATGCTGAAGGGGTTTCAGAAATCTGTGTACCCACTAGCTGCTGGGGGGAGGTAAACTGGTAACAGCCAGCAGGGAGAACATAATGGAGGTGCGTTTAAGGGTGAAAATTGAGCTACCATGGGATCTGGTCGGTCCGTTGATGCGCCTATCACCTGAGCAGAGCAGAATGGAAAAGACACAGGCTGGCAATCCTGCACGGCAGAAACATTTAATATAGCCAAGACTTGGAAGAAACCAAAATGTCCAGCAACAGAAAAATGCACAAAGAGGAAGTGGGCCATGTCAACAATGGAATATTAGCCGTGGAAAACAATGAAACAGCGCCGTTTGCACCACCATACAAGGACCTAGAGATAACCACGCAACTTGAAGTAAGAAAGAAACTGAAAGACAGACAGCCTATGACATCCCTTATAGGCGTTACCTAAAAATTGATACTCATGAACTTATTTCCAAGAGAAGGAAAAGCATGGATTAAGAAAACAAAATTACGTTTCACCACATGGAAAGGTGAAAGGAATGTATGAATTATGATATGGGGCTTAACAGACATGTACTAATACGTATGAAATATAGAATCACAAAATACCTGTGGAATGCCAAGAGGTCTACTCAAGACTCTATAATAACCTACACGGGAAAGGATTCAAAGAGGCATAGACAGATACGTTGATATGATGAACCGGATTCTGTACACTTAGGAGAAACTGCATTTTCTTTTATCAAATTTGCTCTGATACCTAAACAAAATTTAATTTAAAACACAAGAAGTAGGAGATATAAGCTCTTGGGGGTTTGCCCTGGCACATTCCCCTCTAATCTGCAGGCTACTAACACCATTTCCAGGAAAGCTCTGTCGCCCAAGAACCCAGAGCTGCAAACGTAGAAATGCTGCCGCCTTGTGGCCGTTTCCCGCAAGAGCGGCTTTAAGCCCGCAGCCAATGGTCACTTAATAGTCACAAGGACTCAGGGCCAAAAAGGACACCTGCCCTGACATATTGTGCTGAGGTAGGGAATGGACAAAAAAATTCAAAACAGGGGCTCCCCTGGTGGCGCAGCGGTTGAGAGTCCGCCTGCCGACGCAGGGGACACGGGTTCGTGCCCCGGTCCGGGAAGATCCCACATGCCGTGGAGTGGCTGGGCCCGTGAGCCATGGCCGCTGAGCCTGCGCGTCCAGAGCCTGTGCTCCGCAACGGGAGAGGCCACAACAGTGAGAGGCCCGCGTACCGCAAAAATAAATAAATACATACATAAATAAATACATACATAAATAAATTAAATGGAAAGTGGATAAAAGCTCAACCTCAGGAATTATTAGACTCATGCAAATCTAATCTACAAAAAGTGGGCAACTCACACCTGTCGACTGACGATCAGCAAAAATTCTACAAACAATCGATACTGAAGGGGTTTTAGAGAAGTGTGTACCCTCTAGCTGCTGGTGAGATGTAAAGTGGTAACAGCCAATAAGAACAGAAAGGAGCTGCCTTTAGAAGTAAAAATTGAGGTACCATTCAATCCAGCAGTCACGCCGCCGGGCCTCTCACCTGAGAAGACCAGAAGCGAGAAGACCCGGGCTGCAACAGCTGCACTGCGGCCTTATTCACAATAGCCGAGACGGTGAAGCTACCAAAATGTCCATCGACAGACGAATGGATTAAGAAGAGGTGGTCCGTGTACACAATGGAATATTAACCACGGAAAACAACGAAACACTGCTCTTTGAGGCACCATAGACGAGCTGGGAGATGATCACAGAACATGGGGTAAGTCGGAAAGCAAAAGACCTATATCCTATGATATCACTTAGAGGCGTTATCTAATAACTGACACAAATGAATGAACATATTTCCACAGAGAAAGACACTCACGGACTTAGAAAACAACTATGCTTATCTAAAAGGAAAGGTGGGCGGAATGGATAAATTAAGATTAGCGTAACCATACGTATACAAATACATATTATATACACATATCAAAAAGACCGACCACGGAGCAAGGGAGGTGTACGGAACACTCTGTAATATTTTACATGGGAAGAGGATCTGGACGTGAATACACGTATATAATGTACAAATGAACCAGATTGTGTACACCCAGGACAAACAATATTCTAATCATTACCCCGATTAAAATAATTTAAAAAACCAACCGGAAGTAATGCGACATAAACTTACGGGCGTTTCTCCTGGCACATTCCATTCTAATTTACAACCTAGGAACAGGACTCCCAGAAATGCTCTGCTGCCCTAGTCCCCAGATTTGGGAATGGGGAAATGCTGCCTCCTTGTGGCCGTCTCCCAAAACAGCAGCTTTAAACCCAGTGCTAATGGTCATGAAGTAGTCACCAAACTTGCAGGCCTGTAAATAACACCTGCCCTCCAAAAAATCCTGGGGTCAAACATCGACCAAAAATTCAAAAGAGGGCAGCATTCCAAGAAAACGATTTCAAGAGGTATACTGTACCCCCACGTTTTTCTTTTCTTTTCTTTTTTGTAAAAGAAAAGAAACAGGCGTGGAGCAATGATGAATTTTAGGAACTTTTAAAGACATGCAAACCCAAATTACACAAACCTATCAGCTCACAGCACTCGGAATGGCCATTAGCAAAAATGCTGCAAACAATAAATGCTGAAGGGATTGTGGAGAAATGCGTACCCTCGGTTCTAAGGGGGACGTGGTAAGAGCCGCTAATGAAAACACAGTGGCGGTGCTTTCAAAAGGGAAACACTGAGCTACTAGTC
Organism: Delphinapterus leucas; assembly: GCF_059928025.1. Lineage (NCBI taxonomy): Eukaryota > Metazoa > Chordata > Mammalia > Artiodactyla > Monodontidae > Delphinapterus > Delphinapterus leucas. Next base: position 122,818,680 of record NC_143150.1, on the reverse strand, counting down.
AATCAGTCACACCCACTGCTGGGCCCATCACCTGAGAAAATGAGAATCAAAAGGCACAGGCTGGCAATCCTGCACTCCAGCAATACTTACCATAGCCAACACCTGGAAGCGACGAAAATGTCCATCAACAGAGGAGTGCACCAAGAAGAAGTGGTCCATGTACACAATGGAATATTACTCCACTAGAAAATATGAATTAAAAAAACAAACATGAGTAAGGAGACATAAGCTTTTGGGGGTTTATCAGGGCACATGGCAGTCTAATTGATAGCTGAGGAACACCACTGGCAGGAAGGTCTGTTTCCCTGGGTACCAGAGTGGGCAACGTAGAAACGCTGCCGGCCTCTGGCCGATACCTGCAACAGCAGCTTGGAAATCTGTGCGAATGGTCACTTCATATGCACAAGTACTGCAGGGCTGCAAAGGAAACCTGCCCTCAAAACGTCCCGACGCAGGTAAAGGCCAAAATAGTTCAAAATGTGGCACATATTTCAAGAAAACCATTTGAAAACGTAAGCTGTCACAACAGCTTGAAAAATAAAAGGACATGCCTCAAAGCTCAATTTCAAGGGATTATGAGACACATGCAAATCCAACCACCAAGAGCTATCAACTCACACCAGTCAGAATAACCATCAGCAAAGAAACTACAAAGGATCAACGCTGAAGAGGTTGTGGAGAAATGCATACCCTCCGTTTCAAGTGGGACGTAACCTGGTAAGAGCCACTCATGGGAACAGAATGGAGGTGCCTTTAAAAGGTAAACATTCAGCTACTCTATGATCCAGCAGGCCCACTCCGCGGCCTATAGCCTAAGAAGACAGAACTGGAAAGACACAGGCAGCAACTCTGCACTGCAGCAGCATTACAATAGCCAAGGCGTGGAAGCAACCCAAAGTCCATCAACAGAGCAGTGGACAAAGAAGAACTGCTACGTGTAGAGGTGGAATATTAGCTTGGGAAAAAAATAAAATCAATGCCACTTGGAGCACCACAGATGAGTCTAGAGGTGATCACGCAACTTGCAGTAAGCGAGAAAGCAAAAGACACCTAACGTATGATATCACTTATAGGGGTTACTTAACAATTGATACCAGTGAAGATATTTCCACAGAGACATCCAACCACAGATTCATTAAGCAAACTTACGGTTCACCAAATGGAAAGGTGTGAGGACTGGATTCATTAGGACACTGGGGTTAACAGAGATATACAAACACATGTGAAATATAAAATCGCCACAGACCTACGGCATACCAAGAGGAGACTACTCAACATTGTGTCATAAGCTACATTGGAGAAGGACCCGAAGAAGAACAGATATATGTATGTGTGTAAAACAACCACATCTTGCACACCTAGAACAAGCAAAACATTGTAATCAAATTTGCTCTGATACAAAACAAAAGTTAAATTTAAAAAACGAACAGCAAGTAATGAGACATAAACTCAAGGGGCTTATCCCTGGAGCACTACATTCTAATTTACAATTTACAACACAACTTCCATTATGGCTCTGTTGCCCTAGTAAACAGATTTGGTAAGGAGAAGTGCTGCCGCCTTCTGGCCGTTTCACACAACAGCGCTAATGGTCACTTAATATTCAAAATAATTGCAGGCCTGTAAATGACACCTGCGATCAAAAAAAAAAAAAAATAATCCTGGGGTCGAAAATCGACCAGAAGATTCAAAAGACGTCAACATTTCAAGAAGACAATCTCAAGAGGCATGTTTTACGCCCATTTTGTCTTCCTTTTTTCCTTTAAAATAAAAGGGAATTTAAAAACGCTCAACATCAGCAATTAATAAAGCCATGCAAATCCAATCCAGAGAAATGTTCACCTCACAGCCGTCAGAATGATCTTCAGCAAAAAGTCTACAATGGATAAATGCTGAAGGGGTTTCAGAAATCTGTGTACCCACTAGCTGCTGGGGGGAGGTAAACTGGTAACAGCCAGCAGGGAGAACATAATGGAGGTGCGTTTAAGGGTGAAAATTGAGCTACCATGGGATCTGGTCGGTCCGTTGATGCGCCTATCACCTGAGCAGAGCAGAATGGAAAAGACACAGGCTGGCAATCCTGCACGGCAGAAACATTTAATATAGCCAAGACTTGGAAGAAACCAAAATGTCCAGCAACAGAAAAATGCACAAAGAGGAAGTGGGCCATGTCAACAATGGAATATTAGCCGTGGAAAACAATGAAACAGCGCCGTTTGCACCACCATACAAGGACCTAGAGATAACCACGCAACTTGAAGTAAGAAAGAAACTGAAAGACAGACAGCCTATGACATCCCTTATAGGCGTTACCTAAAAATTGATACTCATGAACTTATTTCCAAGAGAAGGAAAAGCATGGATTAAGAAAACAAAATTACGTTTCACCACATGGAAAGGTGAAAGGAATGTATGAATTATGATATGGGGCTTAACAGACATGTACTAATACGTATGAAATATAGAATCACAAAATACCTGTGGAATGCCAAGAGGTCTACTCAAGACTCTATAATAACCTACACGGGAAAGGATTCAAAGAGGCATAGACAGATACGTTGATATGATGAACCGGATTCTGTACACTTAGGAGAAACTGCATTTTCTTTTATCAAATTTGCTCTGATACCTAAACAAAATTTAATTTAAAACACAAGAAGTAGGAGATATAAGCTCTTGGGGGTTTGCCCTGGCACATTCCCCTCTAATCTGCAGGCTACTAACACCATTTCCAGGAAAGCTCTGTCGCCCAAGAACCCAGAGCTGCAAACGTAGAAATGCTGCCGCCTTGTGGCCGTTTCCCGCAAGAGCGGCTTTAAGCCCGCAGCCAATGGTCACTTAATAGTCACAAGGACTCAGGGCCAAAAAGGACACCTGCCCTGACATATTGTGCTGAGGTAGGGAATGGACAAAAAAATTCAAAACAGGGGCTCCCCTGGTGGCGCAGCGGTTGAGAGTCCGCCTGCCGACGCAGGGGACACGGGTTCGTGCCCCGGTCCGGGAAGATCCCACATGCCGTGGAGTGGCTGGGCCCGTGAGCCATGGCCGCTGAGCCTGCGCGTCCAGAGCCTGTGCTCCGCAACGGGAGAGGCCACAACAGTGAGAGGCCCGCGTACCGCAAAAATAAATAAATACATACATAAATAAATACATACATAAATAAATTAAATGGAAAGTGGATAAAAGCTCAACCTCAGGAATTATTAGACTCATGCAAATCTAATCTACAAAAAGTGGGCAACTCACACCTGTCGACTGACGATCAGCAAAAATTCTACAAACAATCGATACTGAAGGGGTTTTAGAGAAGTGTGTACCCTCTAGCTGCTGGTGAGATGTAAAGTGGTAACAGCCAATAAGAACAGAAAGGAGCTGCCTTTAGAAGTAAAAATTGAGGTACCATTCAATCCAGCAGTCACGCCGCCGGGCCTCTCACCTGAGAAGACCAGAAGCGAGAAGACCCGGGCTGCAACAGCTGCACTGCGGCCTTATTCACAATAGCCGAGACGGTGAAGCTACCAAAATGTCCATCGACAGACGAATGGATTAAGAAGAGGTGGTCCGTGTACACAATGGAATATTAACCACGGAAAACAACGAAACACTGCTCTTTGAGGCACCATAGACGAGCTGGGAGATGATCACAGAACATGGGGTAAGTCGGAAAGCAAAAGACCTATATCCTATGATATCACTTAGAGGCGTTATCTAATAACTGACACAAATGAATGAACATATTTCCACAGAGAAAGACACTCACGGACTTAGAAAACAACTATGCTTATCTAAAAGGAAAGGTGGGCGGAATGGATAAATTAAGATTAGCGTAACCATACGTATACAAATACATATTATATACACATATCAAAAAGACCGACCACGGAGCAAGGGAGGTGTACGGAACACTCTGTAATATTTTACATGGGAAGAGGATCTGGACGTGAATACACGTATATAATGTACAAATGAACCAGATTGTGTACACCCAGGACAAACAATATTCTAATCATTACCCCGATTAAAATAATTTAAAAAACCAACCGGAAGTAATGCGACATAAACTTACGGGCGTTTCTCCTGGCACATTCCATTCTAATTTACAACCTAGGAACAGGACTCCCAGAAATGCTCTGCTGCCCTAGTCCCCAGATTTGGGAATGGGGAAATGCTGCCTCCTTGTGGCCGTCTCCCAAAACAGCAGCTTTAAACCCAGTGCTAATGGTCATGAAGTAGTCACCAAACTTGCAGGCCTGTAAATAACACCTGCCCTCCAAAAAATCCTGGGGTCAAACATCGACCAAAAATTCAAAAGAGGGCAGCATTCCAAGAAAACGATTTCAAGAGGTATACTGTACCCCCACGTTTTTCTTTTCTTTTCTTTTTTGTAAAAGAAAAGAAACAGGCGTGGAGCAATGATGAATTTTAGGAACTTTTAAAGACATGCAAACCCAAATTACACAAACCTATCAGCTCACAGCACTCGGAATGGCCATTAGCAAAAATGCTGCAAACAATAAATGCTGAAGGGATTGTGGAGAAATGCGTACCCTCGGTTCTAAGGGGGACGTGGTAAGAGCCGCTAATGAAAACACAGTGGCGGTGCTTTCAAAAGGGAAACACTGAGCTACTAGTCAATCAGTCACACCCACTGCTGGGCCCATCACCTGAGAAAATGAGAATCAAAAGGCACAGGCTGGCAATCCTGCACTCCAGCAATACTTACCATAGCCAACACCTGGAAGCGACGAAAATGTCCATCAACAGAGGAGTGCACCAAGAAGAAGTGGTCCATGTACACAATGGAATATTACTCCACTAGAAAATATGAATTAAAAAAACAAACATGAGTAAGGAGACATAAGCTTTTGGGGGTTTATCAGGGCACATGGCAGTCTAATTGATAGCTGAGGAACACCACTGGCAGGAAGGTCTGTTTCCCTGGGTACCAGAGGGGGCAACGTAGAAACGCTGCCGGCCTCTGGCCGATACCTGCAACAGCAGCTTGGAAATCTGTGCGAATGGTCACTTCATATGCACAAGTACTGCAGGGCTGCAAAGGAAACCTGCCCTCAAAACGTCCCGACGCAGGTAAAGGCCAAAATAGTTCAAAATGTGGCACATATTTCAAGAAAACCATTTGAAAACGTAAGCTGTCACAACAGCTTGAAAAATAAAAGGACATGCCTCAAAGCTCAATTTCAAGGGATTATGAGACACATGCAAATCCAACCACCAAGAGCTATCAACTCACACCAGTCAGAATAACCATCAGCAAAGAAACTACAAACGATCAACGCTGAAGAGGTTGTGGAGAAATGCATACCCTCCGTTTCAAGTGGGACGTAACCTGGTAAGAGCCACTCATGGGAACAGAATGGAGGTGCCTTTAAAAGGTAAACATTCAGCTACTCTATGATCCAGCAGGCCCACTCCGCGGCCTATAGCCTAAGAAGACAGAACTGGAAAGACACAGGCAGCAACTCTGCACTGCAGCAGCATTACAATAGCCAAGGCGTGGAAGCAACCCAAAGTCCATCAACAGAGCAGTGGACAAAGAAGAACTGCTACGTGTAGAGGTGGAATATTAGCTTGGGAAAAAAATAAAATCAATGCCACTTGGAGCACCACAGATGAGTCTAGAGGTGATCACGCAACTTGCAGTAAGCGAGAAAGCAAAAGACACCTAACGTATGATATCACTTATAGGGGTTACTTAACAATTGATACCAGTGAAGATATTTCCACAGAGACATCCAACCACAGATTCATTAAGCAAACTTACGGTTCACCAAATGGAAAGGTGTGAGGACTGGATACATTAGGACACTGGGGTTAACAGAGATATACAAACACATGTGAAATATAAAATCGCCACAGACCTACGGCATACCAAGAGGAGACTACTCAACATTGTGTCATAAGCTACATTGGAGAAGGACCCGAAGAAGAACAGATATATGTATGTGTGTAAAACAACCACATCTTGCACACCTAGAACAAGCAAAACATTGTAATCAAATTTGCTCTGATACAAAACAAAAGTTAAATTTAAAAAACGAACAGCAAGTAATGAGACATAAACTCAAGGGGCTTATCCCTGGAGCACTACATTCTAATTTACAATTTACAACACAACTTCCATTATGGCTCTGTTGCCCTAGTAAACAGATTTGGTAAGGAGAAGTGCTGCCGCCTTCTGGCCGTTTCACACAACAGCGCTAATGGTCACTTAATATTCAAAATAATTGCAGGCCTGTAAATGACACCTGCGATCAAAAAAAAAAAAAAAATAATCCTGGGGTCGAAAATCGACCAGAAGATTCAAAAGACGTCAACATTTCAAGAAGACAATCTCAAGAGGCATGTTTTACGCCCATTTTGTCTTCCTTTTTTCCCTTAAAATAAAAGGGAATTTAAAAACGCTCAACATCAGCAATTAATAAAGCCATGCAAATCCAATCCAGAGAAATGTTCACCTCACAGCCGTCAGAATGATCTTCAGCAAAAAGTCTACAATGGATAAATGCTGAAGGGGTTTCAGAAATCTGTGTACCCACTAGCTGCTGGGGGGAGGTAAACTGGTAACAGCCAGCAGGGAGAACATAATGGAGGTGCGTTTAAGGGTGAAAATTGAGCTACCATGGGATCTGGTCGGTCCGTTGATGCGCCTATCACCTGAGCAGAGCAGAATGGAAAAGACACAGGCTGGCAATCCTGCACGGCAGAAACATTTAATATAGCCAAGACTTGGAAGAAACCAAAATGTCCAGCAACAGAAAAATGCACAAAGAGGAAGTGGGCCATGTCAACAATGGAATATTAGCCGTGGAAAACAATGAAACAGCGCCGTTTGCACCACCATACAAGGACCTAGAGATAACCACGCAACTTGAAGTAAGAAAGAAACTGAAAGACAGACAGCCTATGACATCCCTTATAGGCGTTACCTAAAAATTGATACTCATGAACTTATTTCCAAGAGAAGGAAAAGCATGGATTAAGAAAACAAAATTACGTTTCACCACATGGAAAGGTGAAAGGAATGTATGAATTATGATATGGGGCTTAACAGACATGTACTAATACGTATGAAATATAGAATCACAAAATACCTGTGGAATGCCAAGAGGTCTACTCAAGACTCTATAATAACCTACACGGGAAAGGATTCAAAGAGGCATAGACAGATACGTTGATATGATGAACCGGATTCTGTACACTTAGGAGAAACTGCATTTTCTTTTATCACATTTGCTCTGATACCTAAACAAAATTTAATTTAAAACACAAGAAGTAGGAGATATAAGCTCTTGGGGGTTTGCCCTGGCACATTCCCCTCTAATCTGCAGGCTACTAACACCATTTCCAGGAAAGCTCTGTCGCCCAAGAACCCAGAGCTGCAAACGTAGAAATGCTGCCGCCTTGTGGCCGTTTCCCGCAAGAGCGGCTTTAAGCCCGCAGCCAATGGTCACTTAATAGTCACAAGGACTCAGGGCCAAAAAGGACACCTGCCCTGACATATTGTGCTGAGGTAGGGAATGGACAAAAAAATTCAAAACAGGGGCTCCCCTGGTGGCGCAGCGGTTGAGAGTCCGCCTGCCGACGCAGGGGACACGGGTTCGTGCCCCGGTCCGGGAAGATCCCACATGCCGTGGAGTGGCTGGGCCCGTGAGCCATGGCCGCTGAGCCTGCGCGTCCAGAGCCTGTGCTCCGCAATGGGAGAGGCCACAACAGTGAGAGGCCCGCGTACCGCAAAAATAAATAAATACATACATAAATAAATACATACATAAATAAATTAAATGGAAAGTGGATAAAAGCTCAACCTCAGGAATTATTAGACTCATGCAAATCTAATCTACAAAAAGTGGGCAACTCACACCTGTCGACTGACGATCAGCAAAAATTCTACAATCGATACTGAAGGGGTTTTAGAGAAGTGTGTACCCTCTAGCTGCTGGTGAGATGTAAAGTGGTAACAGCCAATAAGAACAGAAAGGAGCTGCCTTTAGAAGTAAAAATTGAGGTACCATTCAATCCAGCAGTCACGCCGCCGGGCCTCTCACCTGAGAAGACCAGAAGCGAGAAGACCCGGGCTGCAACAGCTGCACTGCGGCCTTATTCACAATAGCCGAGACGGTGAAGCTACCAAAATGTCCATCGACAGACGAATGGATTAAGAAGAGGTGGTCCGTGTACACAATGGAATATTAACCACGGAAAACAACGAAACACTGCTCTTTGAGGCACCATAGACGAGCTGGGAGATGATCACAGAACATGGGGTAAGTCGGAAAGCAAAAGACCTATATCCTATGATATCACTTAGAGGCGTTATCTAATAACTGACACAAATGAATGAACATATTTCCACAGAGAAAGACACTCACGGACTTAGAAAACAACTATGCTTATCTAAAAGGAAAGGTGGGCGGAATGGATAAATTAAGATTAGCGTAACCATACGTATACAAATACATATTATATACACATATCAAAAAGACCGACCACGGAGCAAGGGAGGTGTACGGAACACTCTGTAATATTTTACATGGGAAGAGGATCTGGACGTGAATACACGTATATAATGTACAAATGAACCAGATTGTGTACACCCAGGACAAACAATATTCTAATCATTACCCCGATTAAAATAATTTAAAAAACCAACCGGAAGTAATGCGACATAAACTTACGGGCGTTTCTCCTGGCACATTCCATTCTAATTTACAACCTAGGAACAGGACTCCCAGAAATGCTCTGCTGCCCTAGTCCCCAGATTTGGGAATGGGGAAATGCTGCCTCCTTGTGGCCGTCTCCCAAAACAGCAGCTTTAAACCCAGTGCTAATGGTCATGAAGTAGTCACCAAACTTGCAGGCCTGTAAATAACACCTGCCCTCCAAAAAATCCTGGGGTCAAACATCGACCAAAAATTCAAAAGAGGGCAGCATTCCAAGAAAACGATTTCAAGAGGTATACTGTACCCCCACGTTTTTCTTTTCTTTTCTTTTTTGTAAAAGAAAAGAAACAGGCGTGGAGCAATGATGAATTTTAGGAACTTTTAAAGACATGCAAACCCAAATTACACAAACCTATCAGCTCACAGCACTCGGAATGGCCATTAGCAAAAATGCTGCAAACAATAAATGCTGAAGGGATTGTGGAGAAATGCGTACCCTCGGTTCTAAGGGGGACGTGGTAAGAGCCGCTAATGAAAACACAGTGGCGGTGCTTTCAAAAGGGAAACACTGAGCTACTAGTCAATCAGTCACACCCACTGCTGGGCCCATCACCTGAGAAAATGAGAATCAAAAGGCACAGGCTGGCAATCCTGCACTCCAGCAATACTTACCATAGCCAACACCTGGAAGCGACGAAAATGTCCATCAACAGAGGAGTGCACCAAGAAGAAGTGGTCCATGTACACAATGGAATATTACTCCACTAGAAAATATGAATTAAAAAAACAAACATGAGTAAGGAGACATAAGCTTTTGGGGGTTTATCAGGGCACATGGCAGTCTAATTGATAGCTGAGGAACACCACTGGCAGGAAGGTCTGTTTCCCTGGGTACCAGAGTGGGCAACGTAGAAACGCTGCCGGCCTCTGGCCGATACCTGCAACAGCAGCTTGGAAATCTGTGCGAATGGTCACTTCATATGCACAAGTACTGCAGGGCTGCAAAGGAAACCTGCCCTCAAAACGTCCCGACGCAGGTAAAGGCCAAAATAGTTCAAAATGTGGCACATATTTCAAGAAAACCATTTGAAAACGTAAGCTGTCACAACAGCTTGAAAAATAAAAGGACATGCCTCAAAGCTCAATTTCAAGGGATTATGAGACACATGCAAATCCAACCACCAAGAGCTATCAACTCACACCAGTCAGAATAACCATCAGCAAAGAAACTACAAACGATCAACGCTGAAGAGGTTGTGGAGAAATGCATACCCTCCGTTTCAAGTGGGACGTAACCTGGTAAGAGCCACTCATGGGAACAGAATGGAGGTGCCTTTAAAAGGTAAACATTCAGCTACTCTATGATCCAGCAGGCCCACTCCGCGGCCTATAGCCTAAGAAGACAGAACTGGAAAGACACAGGCAGCAACTCTGCACTGCAGCAGCATTACAATAGCCAAGGCGTGGAAGCAACCCAAAGTCCATCAACAGAGCAGTGGACAAAGAAGAACTGCTACGTGTAGAGGTGGAATATTAGCTTGGGAAAAAAATAAAATCAATGCCACTTGGAGCACCACAGATGAGTCTAGAGGTGATCACGCAACTTGCAGTAAGCGAGAAAGCAAAAGACACCTAACGTATGATATCACTTATAGGGGTTACTTAACAATTGATACCAGTGAAGATATTTCCACAGAGACATCCAACCACAGATTCATTAAGCAAACTTACGGTTCACCAAATGGAAAGGTGTGAGGACTGGATTCATTAGGACACTGGGGTTAACAGAGATATACAAACACATGTGAAATATAAAATCGCCACAGACCTACGGCATACCAAGAGGAGACTACTCAACATTGTGTCATAAGCTACATTGGAGAAGGACCCGAAGAAGAACAGATATATGTATGTGTGTAAAACAACCACATCTTGCACACCTAGAACAAGCAAAACATTGTAATCAAATTTGCTCTGATACAAAACAAAAGTTAAATTTAAAAAACGAACAGCAAGTAATGAGACATAAACTCAAGGGGCTTATCCCTGGAGCACTACATTCTAATTTACAATTTACAACACAACTTCCATTATGGCTCTGTTGCCCTAGTAAACAGATTTGGTAAGGAGAAGTGCTGCCGCCTTCTGGCCGTTTCACAAAACAGCGCTAATGGTCACTTAATATTCAAAATAATTGCAGGCCTGTAAATGACACCTGCGATCAAAAAAAAAAAAAAAATAATCCTGGGGTCGAAAATCGACCAGAAGATTCAAAAGACGTCAACATTTCAAGAAGACAATCTCAAGAGGCATGTTTTACGCCCATTTTGTCTTCCTTTTTTCCTTTAAAATAAAAGGGAATTTAAAAACGCTCAACATCAGCAATTAATAAAGACATGCAAATCCAATCCACAGAAATGTTCACCTCACAGCCGTCAGAATGATCTTCAGCAAAAAGTCTACAATGGATAAATGCTGAAGGGGTTTCAGAAATCTGTGTACCCACTAGCTGCTGGGGGGAGGTAAACTGGTAACAGCCAGCAGGGAGAACATAATGGAGGTGCGTTTAAGGGTGAAAATTGAGCTACCATGGGATCTGGTCGGTCCGTTGATGCGCCTATCACCTGAGCAGAGCAGAATGGAAAAGACACAGGCTGGCAATCCTGCACGGCAGAAACATTTAATATAGCCAAGACTTGGAAGAAACCAAAATGTCCAGCAACAGAAAAATGCACAAAGAGGAAGTGGGCCATGTCAACAATGGAATATTAGCCGTGGAAAACAATGAAACAGCGCCGTTTGCACCACCATACAAGGACCTAGAGATAACCACGCAACTTGAAGTAAGAAAGAAACTGAAAGACAGACAGCCTATGACATCCCTTATAGGCGTTACCTAAAAATTGATACTCATGAACTTATTTCCAAGAGAAGGAAAAGCATGGATTAAGAAAACAAAATTACGTTTCACCACATGGAAAGGTGAAAGGAATGTATGAATTATGATATGGGGCTTAACAGACATGTACTAATACGTATGAAATATAGAATCACAAAATACCTGTGGAATGCCAAGAGGTCTACTCAAGACTCTATAATAACCTACACGGGAAAGGATTCAAAGAGGCATAGACAGATACGTTGATATGATGAACCGGATTCTGTACACTTAGGAGAAACTGCATTTTCTTTTATCACATTTGCTCTGATACCTAAACAAAATTTAATTTAAAACACAAGAAGTAGGAGATATAAGCTCTTGGGGGTTTGCCCTGGCACATTCCCCTCTAATCTGCAGGCTACTAACACCATTTCCAGGAAAGCTCTGTCGCCCAAGAACCCAGAGCTGCAAACGTAGAAATGCTGCCGCCTTGTGGCCGTTTCCCGCAAGAGCGGCTTTAAGCCCGCAGCCAATGGTCACTTAATAGTCACAAGGACTCAGGGCCAAAAAGGACACCTGCCCTGACATATTGTGCTGAGGTAGGGAATGGACAAAAAAATTCAAAACAGGGGCTCCCCTGGTGGCGCAGCGGTTGAGAGTCCGCCTGCCGACGCAGGGGACACGGGTTCGTGCCCCGGTCCGGGAAGGTCCCACATGCCGTGGAGTGGCTGGGCCCGTGAGCCATGGCCGCTGAGCCTGCGCGTCCAGAGCCTGTGCTCCGCAACGGGAGAGGCCACAACAGTGAGAGGCCCGCGTACCGCAAAAATAAATAAATACATACATAAATAAATACATACATAAATAATTTAAATGGAAAGTGGATAAAAGCTCAACCTCAGGAATTATTAGACTCATGCAAATCTAATCTACAAAAAGTGGGCAACTCACACCTGTCGACTGACGATCAGCAAAAATTCTACAAACAATCGATACTGAAGGGGTTTTAGAGAAGTGTGTACCCTCTAGCTGCTGGTGAGATGTAAAGTGGTAACAGCCAATAAGAACAGAAAGGAGCTGCCTTTAGAAGTAAAAATTGAGGTACCATTCAATCCAGCAGTCACGCCGCCGGGCCTCTCACCTGAGAAGACCAGAAGCGAGAAGACCCGGGCTGCAACAGCTGCACTGCGGCCTTATTCACAATAGCCGAGACGGTGAAGCTACCAAAATGTCCATCGACAGACGAATGGATTAAGAAGAGGTGGTCCGTGTACACAATGGAATATTAACCACGGAAAACAACGAAACACTGCTCTTTGAGGCACCATAGACGAGCTGGGAGATGATCACAGAACATGGGGTAAGTCGGAAAGCAAAAGACCTATATCCTATGATATCACTTAGAGGCGTTATCTAATAACTGACACAAATGAATGAACATATTTCCACAGAGAAAGACACTCACGGACTTAGAAAACAACTATGCTTATCTAAAAGGAAAGGTGGGCGGAATGGATAAATTAAGATTAGCGTAACCATACGTATACAAATACATATTATATACACATATCAAAAAGACCGACCACGGAGCAAGGGAGGTGTACGGAACACTCTGTAATATTTTACATGGGAAGAGGATCTGGACGTGAATACACGTATATAATGTACAAATGAACCAGATTGTGTACACCCAGGACAAACAATATTCTAATCATTACCCCGATTAAAATAATTTAAAAAACCAACCGGAAGTAATGCGACATAAACTTACGGGCGTTTCTCCTGGCACATTCCATTCTAATTTACAACCTAGGAACAGGACTCCCAGAAATGCTCTGCTGCCCTAGTCCCCAGATTTGGGAATGGGGAAATGCTGCCTCCTTGTGGCCGTCTCCCAAAACAGCAGCTTTAAACCCAGTGCTAATGGTCATGAAGTAGTCACCAAACTTGCAGGCCTGTAAATAACACCTGCCCTCCAAAAAATCCTGGGGTCAAACATCGACCAAAAATTCAAAAGAGGGCAGCATTCCAAGAAAACGATTTCAAGAGGTATACTGTACCCCCACGTTTTTCTTTTCTTTTCTTTTTTGTAAAAGAAAAGAAACAGGCGTGGAGCAATGATGAATTTTAGGAACTTTTAAAGACATGCAAACCCAAATTACACAAACCTATCAGCTCACAGCACTCGGAATGGCCATTAGCAAAAATGCTGCAAACAATAAATGCTGAAGGGATTGTGGAGAAATGCGTACCCTCGGTTCTAAGGGGGACGTGGTAAGAGCCGCTAATGAAAACACAGTGGCGGTGCTTTCAAAAGGGAAACACTGAGCTACTAGTCAATCAGTCACACCCACTGCTGGGCCCATCACCTGAGAAAATGAGAATCAAAAGGCACAGGCTGGCAATCCTGCACTCCAGCAATACTTACCATAGCCAACACCTGGAAGCGACGAAAATGTCCATCAACAGAGGAGTGCACCAAGAAGAAGTGGTCCATGTACACAATGGAATATTACTCCACTAGAAAATATGAATTAAAAAAACAAACATGAGTAAGGAGACATAAGCTTTTGGGGGTTTATCAGGGCACATGGCAGTCTAATTGATAGCTGAGGAACACCACTGGCAGGAAGGTCTGTTTCCCTGGGTACCAGAGTGGGCAACGTAGAAACGCTGCCGGCCTCTGGCCGATACCTGCAACAGCAGCTTGGAAATCTGTGCGAGTGGTCACTTCATATGCACAAGTACTGCAGGGCTGCAAAGGAAACCTGCCCTCAAAACGTCCCGACGCAGGTAAAGGCCAAAATAGTTCAAAATGTGGCACATATTTCAAGAAAACCATTTGAAAACGTAAGCTGTCACAACAGCTTGAAAAATAAAAGGACATGCCTCAAAGCTCAATTTCAAGGGATTATGAGACACATGCAAATCCAACCACCAAGAGCTATCAACTCACACCAGTCAGAATAACCATCAGCAAAGAAACTACAAACGATCAACGCTGAAGAGGTTGTGGAGAAATGCATACCCTCCGTTTCAAGTGGGACGTAACCTGGTAAGAGCCACTCATGGGAACAGAATGGAGGTGCCTTTAAAAGGTAAACATTCAGCTACTCTATGATCCAGCAGGCCCACTCCGCGGCCTATAGCCTAAGAAGACAGAACTGGAAAGACACAGGCAGCAACTCTGCACTGCAGCAGCATTACAATAGCCAAGGCGTGGAAGCAACCCAAAGTCCATCAACAGAGCAGTGGACAAAGAAGAACTGCTACGTGTAGAGGTGGAATATTAGCTTGGGAAAAAAATAAAATCAATGCCACTTGGAGCACCACAGATGAGTCTAGAGGTGATCACGCAACTTGCAGTAAGCGAGAAAGCAAAAGACACCTAACGTATGATATCACTTATAGGGGTTACTTAACAATTGATACCAGTGAAGATATTTCCACAGAGACATCCAACCACAGATTCATTAAGCAAACTTACGGTTCACCAAATGGAAAGGTGTGAGGACTGGATACATTAGGACACTGGGGTTAACAGAGATATACAAACACATGTGAAATATAAAATCGCCACAGACCTACGGCATACCAAGAGGAGACTACTCAACATTGTGTCATAAGCTACATTGGAGAAGGACCCGAAGAAGAACAGATATATGTATGTGTGTAAAACAACCACATCTTGCACACCTAGAACAAGCAAAACATTGTAATCAAATTTGCTCTGATACAAAACAAAAGTTAAATTTAAAAAACGAACAGCAAGTAATGAGACATAAACTCAAGGGGCTTATCCCTGGAGCACTACATTCTAATTTACAATTTACAACACAACTTCCATTATGGCTCTGTTGCCCTAGTAAACAGATTTGGTAAGGAGAAGTGCTGCCGCCTTCTGGCCGTTTCACACAACAGCGCTAATGGTCACTTAATATTCAAAATAATTGCAGGCCTGTAAATGACACCTGCGATCAAAAAAAAAAAAAAATAATCCTGGGGTCGAAAATCGACCAGAAGATTCAAAAGACGTCAACATTTCAAGAAGACAATCTCAAGAGGCATGTTTTACGCCCATTTTGTCTTCCTTTTTTCCCTTAAAATAAAAGGGAATTTAAAAACGCTCAACATCAGCAATTAATAAAGCCATGCAAATCCAATCCAGAGAAATGTTCACCTCACAGCCGTCAGAATGATCTTCAGCAAAAAGTCTACAATGGATAAATGCTGAAGGGGTTTCAGAAATCTGTGTACCCACTAGCTGCTGGGGGGAGGTAAACTGGTAACAGCCAGCAGGGAGAACATAATGGAGGTGCGTTTAAGGGTGAAAATTGAGCTACCATGGGATCTGGTCGGTCCGTTGATGCGCCTATCACCTGAGCAGAGCAGAATGGAAAAGACACAGGCTGGCAATCCTGCACGGCAGAAACATTTAATATAGCCAAGACTTGGAAGAAACCAAAATGTCCAGCAACAGAAAAATGCACAAAGAGGAAGTGGGCCATGTCAACAATGGAATATTAGCCGTGGAAAACAATGAAACAGCGCCGTTTGCACCACCATACAAGGACCTAGAGATAACCACGCAACTTGAAGTAAGAAAGAAACTGAAAGACAGACAGCCTATGACATCCCTTATAGGCGTTACCTAAAAATTGATACTCATGAACTTATTTCCAAGAGAAGGAAAAGCATGGATTAAGAAAACAAAATTACGTTTCACCACATGGAAAGGTGAAAGGAATGTATGAATTATGATATGGGGCTTAACAGACATGTACTAATACGTATGAAATATAGAATCACAAAATACCTGTGGAATGCCAAGAGGTCTACTCAAGACTCTATAATAACCTACACGGGAAAGGATTCAAAGAGGCATAGACAGATACGTTGATATGATGAACCGGATTCTGTACACTTAGGAGAAACTGCATTTTCTTTTATCACATTTGCTCTGATACCTAAACAAAATTTAATTTAAAACACAAGAAGTAGGAGATATAAGCTCTTGGGGGTTTGCCCTGGCACATTCCCCTCTAATCTGCAGGCTACTAACACCATTTCCAGGAAAGCTCTGTCGCCCAAGAACCCAGAGCTGCAAACGTAGAAATGCTGCCGCCTTGTGGCCGTTTCCCGCAAGAGCGGCTTTAAGCCCGCAGCCAATGGTCACTTAATAGTCACAAGGACTCAGGGCCAAAAAGGACACCTGCCCTGACATATTGTGCTGAGGTAGGGAATGGACAAAAAAATTCAAAACAGGGGCTCCCCTGGTGGCGCAGCGGTTGAGAGTCCGCCTGCCGACGCAGGGGACACGGGTTCGTGCCCCGGTCCGGGAAGATCCCACATGCCGTGGAGTGGCTGGGCCCGTGAGCCATGGCCGCTGAGCCTGCGCGTCCAGAGCCTGTGCTCCGCAACGGGAGAGGCCACAACAGTGAGAGGCCCGCGTACCGCAAAAATAAATAAATACATACATAAATAAATACATACATAAATAAATTAAATGGAAAGTGGATAAAAGCTCAACCTCAGGAATTATTAGACTCATGCAAATCTAATCTACAAAAAGTGGGCAACTCACACCTGTCGACTGACGATCAGCAAAAATTCTACAAACAATCGATACTGAAGGGGTTTTAGAGAAGTGTGTACCCTCTAGCTGCTGGTGAGATGTAAAGTGGTAACAGCCAATAAGAACAGAAAGGAGCTGCCTTTAGAAGTAAAAATTGAGGTACCATTCAATCCAGCAGTCACGCCGCCGGGCCTCTCACCTGAGAAGACCAGAAGCGAGAAGACCCGGGCTGCAACAGCTGCACTGCGGCCTTATTCACAATAGCCGAGACGGTGAAGCTACCAAAATGTCCATCGACAGACGAATGGATTAAGAAGAGGTGGTCCGTGTACACAATGGAATATTAACCACGGAAAACAACGAAACACTGCTCTTTGAGGCACCATAGACGAGCTGGGAGATGATCACAGAACATGGGGTAAGTCGGAAAGCAAAAGACCTATATCCTATGATATCACTTAGAGGCGTTATCTAATAACTGACACAAATGAATGAACATATTTCCACAGAGAAAGACACTCACGGACTTAGAAAACAACTATGCTTATCTAAAAGGAAAGGTGGGCGGAATGGATAAATTAAGATTAGCGTAACCATACGTATACAAATACATATTATATACACATATCAAAAAGACCGACCACGGAGCAAGGGAGGTGTACGGAACACTCTGTAATATTTTACATGGGAAGAGGATCTGGACGTGAATACACGTATATAATGTACAAATGAACCAGACTGTGTACACCCAGGACAAACAATATTCTAATCATTACCCCGATTAAAATAATTTAAAAAACCAACCAGAAGTAATGCGACATAAACTTACGGGCGTTTCTCCTGGCACATTCCATTCTAATTTACAACCTAGGAACAGGACTCCCAGAAATGCTCTGCTGCCCTAGTCCCCAGATTTGGGAATGGGGAAATGCTGCCTCCTTGTGGCCGTCTCCCAAAACAGCAGCTTTAAACCCAGTGCTAATGGTCATGAAGTAGTCACCAAACTTGCAGGCCTGTAAATAACACCTGCCCTCCAAAAAATCCTGGGGTCAAACATCGACCAAAAATTCAAAAGAGGGCAGCATTCCAAGAAAACGATTTCAAGAGGTATACTGTACCCCCACGTTTTTCTTTTCTTTTCTTTTTTGTAAAAGAAAAGAAACAGGCGTGGAGCAATGATGAATTTTAGGAACTTTTAAAGACATGCAAACCCAAATTACACAAACCTATCAGCTCACAGCACTCGGAATGGCCATTAGCAAAAATGCTGCAAACAATAAATGCTGAAGGGATTGTGGAGAAATGCGTACCCTCGGTTCTAAGGGGGACGTGGTAAGAGCCGCTAATGAAAACACAGTGGCGGTGCTTTCAAAAGGGAAACACTGAGCTACTAGTCAATCAGTCACACCCACTGCTGGGCCCATCACCTGAGAAAATGAGAATCAAAAGGCACAGGCTGGCAATCCTGCACTCCAGCAATACTTACCATAGCCAACACCTGGAAGCGACGAAAATGTCCATCAACAGAGGAGTGCACCAAGAAGAAGTGGTCCATGTACACAATGGAATATTACTCCACTAGAAAATATGAATTAAAAAAACAAACATGAGTAAGGAGACATAAGCTTTTGGGGGTTTATCAGGGCACATGGCAGTCTAATTGATAGCTGAGGAACACCACTGGAAGGAAGGTCTGTTTCCCTGGGTACCAGAGTGGGCAACGTAGAAACGCTGCCGGCCTCTGGCCGATACCTGCAACAGCAGCTTGGAAATCTGTGCGAATGGTCACTTCATATGCACAAGTACTGCAGGGCTGCAAAGGAAACCTGCCCTCAAAACGTCCCGACGCAGGTAAAGGCCAAAATAGTTCAAAATGTGGCACATATTTCAAGAAAACCATTTGAAAACGTAAGCTGTCACAACAGCTTGAAAAATAAAAGGACATGCCTCAAAGCTCAATTTCAAGGGATTATGAGACACATGCAAATCCAACCACCAAGAGCTATCAACTCACACCAGTCAGAATAACCATCAGCAAAGAAACTACAAATGATCAACGCTGAAGAGGTTGTGGAGAAATGCATACCCTCCGTTTCAAGTGGGACGTAACCTGGTAAGAGCCACTCATGGGAACAGAATGGAGGTGCCTTTAAAAGGTAAACATTCAGCTACTCTATGATCCAGCAGGCCCACTCCGCGGCCTATAGCCTAAGAAGACAGAACTGGAAAGACACAGGCAGCAACTCTGCACTGCAGCAGCATTACAATAGCCAAGGCGTGGAAGCAACCCAAAGTCCATCAACAGAGCAGTGGACAAAGAAGAACTGCTACGTGTAGAGGTGGAATATTAGCTTGGGAAAAAAATAAAATCAATGCCACTTGGAGCACCACAGATGAGTCTAGAGGTGATCACGCAACTTGCAGTAAGCGAGAAAGCAAAAGACACCTAACGTATGATATCACTTATAGGGGTTACTTAACAATTGATACCAGTGAAGATATTTCCACAGAGACATCCAACCACAGATTCATTAAGCAAACTTACGGTTCACCAAATGGAAAGGTGTGAGGACTGGATACATTAGGACACTGGGGTTAACAGAGATATACAAACACATGTGAAATATAAAATCGCCACAGACCTACGGCATACCAAGAGGAGACTACTCAACATTGTGTCATAAGCTACATTGGAGAAGGACCCGAAGAAGAACAGATATATGTATGTGTGTAAAACAACCACATCTTGCACACCTAGAACAAGCAAAACATTGTAATCAAATTTGCTCTGATACAAAACAAAAGTTAAATTTAAAAAACGAACAGCAAGTAATGAGACATAAACTCAAGGGGCTTATCCCTGGAGCACTACATTCTAATTTACAATTTACAACACAACTTCCATTATGGCTCTGTTGCCCTAGTAAACAGATTTGGTAAGGAGAAGTGCTGCCGCCTTCTGGCCGTTTCACACAACAGCGCTAATGGTCACTTAATATTCAAAATAATTGCAGGCCTGTAAATGACACCTGCGATCAAAAAAAAAAAAAAATAATCCTGGGGTCGAAAATCGACCAGAAGATTCAAAAGACGTCAACATTTCAAGAAGACAATCTCAAGAGGCATGTTTTACGCCCATTTTGTCTTCCTTTTTTCCTTTAAAATAAAAGGGAATTTAAAAACGCTCAACATCAGCAATTAATAAAGCCATGCAAATCCAATCCAGAGAAATGTTCACCTCACAGCCGTCAGAATGATCTTCAGCAAAAAGTCTACAATGGATAAATGCTGAAGGGGTTTCAGAAATCTGTGTACCCACTAGCTGCTGGGGGGAGGTAAACTGGTAACAGCCAGCAGGGAGAACATAATGGAGGTGCGTTTAAGGGTGAAAATTGAGCTACCATGGGATCTGGTCGGTCCGTTGATGCGCCTATCACCTGAGCAGAGCAGAATGGAAAAGACACAGGCTGGCAATCCTGCACGGCAGAAACATTTAATATAGCCAAGACTTGGAAGAAACCAAAATGTCCAGCAACAGAAAAATGCACAAAGAGGAAGTGGGCCATGTCAACAATGGAATATTAGCCGTGGAAAACAATGAAACAGCGCCGTTTGCACCACCATACAAGGACCTAGAGATAACCACGCAACTTGAAGTAAGAAAGAAACTGAAAGACAGACAGCCTATGACATCCCTTATAGGCGTTACCTAAAAATTGATACTCATGAACTTATTTCCAAGAGAAGGAAAAGCATGGATTAAGAAAACAAAATTACGTTTCACCACATGGAAAGGTGAAAGGAATGTATGAATTATGATATGGGGCTTAACAGACATGTACTAATACGTATGAAATATAGAATCACAAAATACCTGTGGAATGCCAAGAGGTCTACTCAAGACTCTATAATAACCTACACGGGAAAGGATTCAAAGAGGCATAGACAGATACGTTGATATGATGAACCGGATTCTGTACACTTAGGAGAAACTGCATTTTCTTTTATCACATTTGCTCTGATACCTAAACAAAATTTAATTTAAAACACAAGAAGTAGGAGATATAAGCTCTTGGGGGTTTGCCCTGGCACATTCCCCTCTAATCTGCAGGCTACTAACACCATTTCCAGGAAAGCTCTGTCGCCCAAGAACCCAGAGCTGCAAACGTAGAAATGCTGCCGCCTTGTGGCCGTTTCCCGCAAGAGCGGCTTTAAGCCCGCAGCCAATGGTCACTTAATAGTCACAAGGACTCAGGGCCAAAAAGGACACCTGCCCTGACATATTGTGCTGAGGTAGGGAATGGACAAAAAAATTCAAAACAGGGGCTCCCCTGGTGGCGCAGCGGTTGAGAGTCCGCCTGCCGACGCAGGGGACACGGGTTCGTGCCCCGGTCCGGGAAGGTCCCACATGCCGTGGAGTGGCTGGGCCCGTGAGCCATGGCCGCTGAGCCTGCGCGTCCAGAGCCTGTGCTCCGCAACGGGAGAGGCCACAACAGTGAGAGGCCCGCGTACCGCAAAAATAAATAAATACATACATAAATAAATACATACATAAATAAATTAAATGGAAAGTGGATAAAAGCTCAACCTCAGGAATTATTAGACTCATGCAAATCTAATCTACAAAAAGTGGGCAACTCACACCTGTCGACTGACGATCAGCAAAAATTCTACAAACAATCGATACTGAAGGGGTTTTAGAGAAGTGTGTACCCTCTAGCTGCTGGTGAGATGTAAAGTGGTAACAGCCAATAAGAACAGAAAGGAGCTGCCTTTAGAAGTAAAAATTGAGGTACCATTCAATCCAGCAGTCACGCCGCCGGGCCTCTCACCTGAGAAGACCAGAAGCGAGAAGACCCGGGCTGCAACAGCTGCACTGCGGCCTTATTCACAATAGCCGAGACGGTGAAGCTACCAAAATGTCCATCGACAGACGAATGGATTAAGAAGAGGTGGTCCGTGTACACAATGGAATATTAACCACGGAAAACAACGAAACACTGCTCTTTGAGGCACCATAGACGAGCTGGGAGATGATCACAGAACATGGGGTAAGTCGGAAAGCAAAAGACCTATATCCTATGATATCACTTAGAGGCGTTATCTAATAACTGACACAAATGAATGAACATATTTCCACAGAGAAAGACACTCACGGACTTAGAAAACAACTATGCTTATCTAAAAGGAAAGGTGGGCGGAATGGATAAATTAAGATTAGCGTAACCATACGTATACAAATACATATTATATACACATATCAAAAAGACCGACCACGGAGCAAGGGAGGTGTACGGAACACTCTGTAATATTTTACATGGGAAGAGGATCTGGACGTGAATACACGTATATAATGTACAAATGAACCAGATTGTGTACACCCAGGACAAACAATATTCTAATCATTACCCCGATTAAAATAATTTAAAAAACCAACCGGAAGTAATGCGACATAAACTTACGGGCGTTTCTCCTGGCACATTCCATTCTAATTTACAACCTAGGAACAGGACTCCCAGAAATGCTCTGCTGCCCTAGTCCCCAGATTTGGGAATGGGGAAATGCTGCCTCCTTGTGGCCGTCTCCCAAAACAGCAGCTTTAAACCCAGTGCTAATGGTCATGAAGTAGTCACCAAACTTGCAGGCCTGTAAATAACACCTGCCCTCCAAAAAATCCTGGGGTCAAACATCGACCAAAAATTCAAAAGAGGGCAGCATTCCAAGAAAACGATTTCAAGAGGTATACTGTACCCCCACGTTTTTCTTTTCTTTTCTTTTTTGTAAAAGAAAAGAAACAGGCGTGGAGCAATGATGAATTTTAGGAACTTTTAAAGACATGCAAACCCAAATTACACAAACCTATCAGCTCACAGCACTCGGAATGGCCATTAGCAAAAATGCTGCAAACAATAAATGCTGAAGGGATTGTGGAGAAATGCGTACCCTCGGTTCTAAGGGGGACGTGGTAAGAGCCGCTAATGAAAACACAGTGGCGGTGCTTTCAAAAGGGAAACACTGAGCTACTAGTCAATCAGTCACACCCACTGCTGGGCCCATCACCTGAGAAAATGAGAATCAAAAGGCACAGGCTGGCAATCCTGCACTCCAGCAATACTTACCATAGCCAACACCTGGAAGCGACGAAAATGTCCATCAACAGAGGAGTGCACCAAGAAGAAGTGGTCCATGTACACAATGGAATATTACTCCACTAGAAAATATGAATTAAAAAAACAAACATGAGTAAGGAGACATAAGCTTTTGGGGGTTTATCAGGGCACATGGCAGTCTAATTGATAGCTGAGGAACACCACTGGCAGGAAGGTCTGTTTCCCTGGGTACCAGAGGGGGCAACGTAGAAACGCTGCCGGCCTCTGGCCGATACCTGCAACAGCAGCTTGGAAATCTGTGCGAATGGTCACTTCATATGCACAAGTACTGCAGGGCTGCAAAGGAAACCTGCCCTCAAAACGTCCCGACGCAGGTAAAGGCCAAAATAGTTCAAAATGTGGCACATATTTCAAGAAAACCATTTGAAAACGTAAGCTGTCACAACAGCTTGAAAAATAAAAGGACATGCCTCAAAGCTCAATTTCAAGGGATTATGAGACACATGCAAATCCAACCACCAAGAGCTATCAACTCACACCAGTCAGAATAACCATCAGCAAAGAAACTACAAACGATCAACGCTGAAGAGGTTGTGGAGAAATGCATACCCTCCGTTTCAAGTGGGACGTAACCTGGTAAGAGCCACTCATGGGAACAGAATGGAGGTGCCTTTAAAAGGTAAACATTCAGCTACTCTATGATCCAGCAGGCCCACTCCGCGGCCTATAGCCTAAGAAGACAGAACTGGAAAGACACAGGCAGCAACTCTGCACTGCAGCAGCATTACAATAGCCAAGGCGTGGAAGCAACCCAAAGTCCATCAACAGAGCAGTGGACAAAGAAGAACTGCTACGTGTAGAGGTGGAATATTAGCTTGGGAAAAAAATAAAATCAATGCCACTTGGAGCACCACAGATGAGTCTAGAGGTGATCACGCAACTTGCAGTAAGCGAGAAAGCAAAAGACACCTAACGTATGATATCACTTATAGGGGTTACTTAACAATTGATACCAGTGAAGATATTTCCACAGAGACATCCAACCACAGATTCATTAAGCAAACTTACGGTTCACCAAATGGAAAGGTGTGAGGACTGGATACATTAGGACACTGGGGTTAACAGAGATATACAAACACATGTGAAATATAAAATCGCCACAGACCTACGGCATACCAAGAGGAGACTACTCAACATTGTGTCATAAGCTACATTGGAGAAGGACCCGAAGAAGAACAGATATATGTATGTGTGTAAAACAACCACATCTTGCACACCTAGAACAAGCAAAACATTGTAATCAAATTTGCTCTGATACAAAACAAAAGTTAAATTTAAAAAACGAACAGCAAGTAATGAGACATAAACTCAAGGGGCTTATCCCTGGAGCACTACATTCTAATTTACAATTTACAACACAACTTCCATTATGGCTCTGTTGCCCTAGTAAACAGATTTGGTAAGGAGAAGTGCTGCCGCCTTCTGGCCGTTTCACAAAACAGCGCTAATGGTCACTTAATATTCAAAATAATTGCAGGCCTGTAAATGACACCTGCGATCAAAAAAAAAAAAAAAATAATCCTGGGGTCGAAAATCGACCAGAAGATTCAAAAGACGTCAACATTTCAAGAAGACAATCTCAAGAGGCATGTTTTACGCCCATTTTGTCTTCCTTTTTTCCTTTAAAATAAAAGGGAATTTAAAAACGCTCAACATCAGCAATTAATAAAGCCATGCAAATCCAATCCACAGAAATGTTCACCTCACAGCCGTCAGAATGATCTTCAGCAAAAAGTCTACAATGGATAAATGCTGAAGGGGTTTCAGAAATCTGTGTACCCACTAGCTGCTGGGGGGAGGTAAACTGGTAACAGCCAGCAGGGAGAACATAATGGAGGTGCGTTTAAGGGTGAAAATTGAGCTACCATGGGATCTGGTCGGTCCGTTGATGCGCCTATCACCTGAGCAGAGCAGAATGGAAAAGACACAGGCTGGCAATCCTGCACGGCAGAAACATTTAATATAGCCAAGACTTGGAAGAAACCAAAATGTCCAGCAACAGAAAAATGCACAAAGAGGAAGTGGGCCATGTCAACAATGGAATATTAGCCGTGGAAAACAATGAAACAGCGCCGTTTGCACCACCATACAAGGACCTAGAGATAACCACGCAACTTGAAGTAAGAAAGAAACTGAAAGACAGACAGCCTATGACATCCCTTATAGGCGTTACCTAAAAATTGATACTCATGAACTTATTTCCAAGAGAAGGAAAAGCATGGATTAAGAAAACAAAATTACGTTTCACCACATGGAAAGGTGAAAGGAATGTATGAATTATGATATGGGGCTTAACAGACATGTACTAATACGTATGAAATATAGAATCACAAAATACCTGTGGAATGCCAAGAGGTCTACTCAAGACTCTATAATAACCTACACGGGAAAGGATTCAAAGAGGCATAGACAGATACGTTGATATGATGAACCGGATTCTGTACACTTAGGAGAAACTGCATTTTCTTTTATCAAATTTGCTCTGATACCTAAACAAAATTTAATTTAAAACACAAGAAGTAGGAGATATAAGCTCTTGGGGGTTTGCCCTGGCACATTCCCCTCTAATCTGCAGGCTACTAACACCATTTCCAGGAAAGCTCTGTCGCCCAAGAACCCAGAGCTGCAAACGTAGAAATGCTGCCGCCTTGTGGCCGTTTCCCGCAAGAGCGGCTTTAAGCCCGCAGCCAATGGTCACTTAATAGTCACAAGGACTCAGGGCCAAAAAGGACACCTGCCCTGACATATTGTGCTGAGGTAGGGAATGGACAAAAAAATTCAAAACAGGGGCTCCCCTGGTGGCGCAGCGGTTGAGAGTCCGCCTGCCGACGCAGGGGACACGGGTTCGTGCCCCGGTCCGGGAAGATCCCACATGCCGTGGAGTGGCTGGGCCCGTGAGCCATGGCCGCTGAGCCTGCGCGTCCAGAGCCTGTGCTCCGCAACGGGAGAGGCCACAACAGTGAGAGGCCCGCGTACCGCAAAAATAAATACATACATACATAAATAAATACATACATAAATAAATTAAATGGAAAGTGGATAAAAGCTCAACCTCAGGAATTATTAGACTCATGCAAATCTAATCTACAAAAAGTGGGCAACTCACACCTGTCGACTGACGATCAGCAAAAATTCTACAAACAATCGATACTGAAGGGGTTTTAGAGAAGTGTGTACCCTCTAGCTGCTGGTGAGATGTAAAGTGGTAACAGCCAATAAGAACAGAAAGGAGCTGCCTTTAGAAGTAAAAATTGAGGTACCATTCAATCCAGCAGTCACGCCGCCGGGCCTCTCACCTGAGAAGACCAGAAGCGAGAAGACCCGGGCTGCAACAGCTGCACTGCGGCCTTATTCACAATAGCCGAGACGGTGAAGCTACCAAAATGTCCATCGACAGACGAATGGATTAAGAAGAGGTGGTCCGTGTACACAATGGAATATTAACCACGGAAAACAACGAAACACTGCTCT
Source organism: Delphinapterus leucas (assembly GCF_059928025.1). Lineage (NCBI taxonomy): Eukaryota > Metazoa > Chordata > Mammalia > Artiodactyla > Monodontidae > Delphinapterus > Delphinapterus leucas. The sequence goes on along the minus strand of NC_143150.1, from coordinate 122,791,905 downwards.
TTGAGGCACCATAGACGAGCTGGGAGATGATCACAGAACATGGGGTAAGTCGGAAAGCAAAAGACCTATATCCTATGATATCACTTAGAGGCGTTATCTAATAACTGACACAAATGAATGAACATATTTCCACAGAGAAAGACACTCACGGACTTAGAAAACAACTATGCTTATCTAAAAGGAAAGGTGGGCGGAATGGATAAATTAAGATTAGCGTAACCATACGTATACAAATACATATTATATACACATATCAAAAAGACCGACCACGGAGCAAGGGAGGTGTACGGAACACTCTGTAATATTTTACATGGGAAGAGGATCTGGACGTGAATACACGTATATAATGTACAAATGAACCAGATTGTGTACACCCAGGACAAACAATATTCTAATCATTACCCCGATTAAAATAATTTAAAAAACCAACCGGAAGTAATGCGACATAAACTTACGGGCGTTTCTCCTGGCACATTCCATTCTAATTTACAACCTAGGAACAGGACTCCCAGAAATGCTCTGCTGCCCTAGTCCCCAGATTTGGGAATGGGGAAATGCTGCCTCCTTGTGGCCGTCTCCCAAAACAGCAGCTTTAAACCCAGTGCTAATGGTCATGAAGTAGTCACCAAACTTGCAGGCCTGTAAATAACACCTGCCCTCCAAAAAATCCTGGGGTCAAACATCGACCAAAAATTCAAAAGAGGGCAGCATTCCAAGAAAACGATTTCAAGAGGTATACTGTACCCCCACGTTTTTCTTTTCTTTTCTTTTTTGTAAAAGAAAAGAAACAGGCGTGGAGCAATGATGAATTTTAGGAACTTTTAAAGACATGCAAACCCAAATTACACAAACCTATCAGCTCACAGCACTCGGAATGGCCATTAGCAAAAATGCTGCAAACAATAAATGCTGAAGGGATTGTGGAGAAATGCGTACCCTCGGTTCTAAGGGGGACGTGGTAAGAGCCGCTAATGAAAACACAGTGGCGGTGCTTTCAAAAGGGAAACACTGAGCTACTAGTCAATCAGTCACACCCACTGCTGGGCCCATCACCTGAGAAAATGAGAATCAAAAGGCACAGGCTGGCAATCCTGCACTCCAGCAATACTTACCATAGCCAACACCTGGAAGCGACGAAAATGTCCATCAACAGAGGAGTGCACCAAGAAGAAGTGGTCCATGTACACAATGGAATATTACTCCACTAGAAAATATGAATTAAAAAAACAAACATGAGTAAGGAGACATAAGCTTTTGGGGGTTTATCAGGGCACATGGCAGTCTAATTGATAGCTGAGGAACACCACTGGCAGGAAGGTCTGTTTCCCTGGGTACCAGAGTGGGCAACGTAGAAACGCTGCCGGCCTCTGGCCGATACCTGCAACAGCAGCTTGGAAATCTGTGCGAATGGTCACTTCATATGCACAAGTACTGCAGGGCTGCAAAGGAAACCTGCCCTCAAAACGTCCCGACGCAGGTAAAGGCCAAAATAGTTCAAAATGTGGCACATATTTCAAGAAAACCATTTGAAAACGTAAGCTGTCACAACAGCTTGAAAAATAAAAGGACATGCCTCAAAGCTCAATTTCAAGGGATTATGAGACACATGCAAATCCAACCACCAAGAGCTATCAACTCACACCAGTCAGAATAACCATCAGCAAAGAAACTACAAAGGATCAACGCTGAAGAGGTTGTGGAGAAATGCATACCCTCCGTTTCAAGTGGGACGTAACCTGGTAAGAGCCACTCATGGGAACAGAATGGAGGTGCCTTTAAAAGGTAAACATTCAGCTACTCTATGATCCAGCAGGCCCACTCCGCGGCCTATAGCCTAAGAAGACAGAACTGGAAAGACACAGGCAGCAACTCTGCACTGCAGCAGCATTACAATAGCCAAGGCGTGGAAGCAACCCAAAGTCCATCAACAGAGCAGTGGACAAAGAAGAACTGCTACGTGTAGAGGTGGAATATTAGCTTGGGAAAAAAATAAAATCAATGCCACTTGGAGCACCACAGATGAGTCTAGAGGTGATCACGCAACTTGCAGTAAGCGAGAAAGCAAAAGACACCTAACGTATGATATCACTTATAGGGGTTACTTAACAATTGATACCAGTGAAGATATTTCCACAGAGACATCCAACCACAGATTCATTAAGCAAACTTACGGTTCACCAAATGGAAAGGTGTGAGGACTGGATTCATTAGGACACTGGGGTTAACAGAGATATACAAACACATGTGAAATATAAAATCGCCACAGACCTACGGCATACCAAGAGGAGACTACTCAACATTGTGTCATAAGCTACATTGGAGAAGGACCCGAAGAAGAACAGATATATGTATGTGTGTAAAACAACCACATCTTGCACACCTAGAACAAGCAAAACATTGTAATCAAATTTGCTCTGATACAAAACAAAAGTTAAATTTAAAAAACGAACAGCAAGTAATGAGACATAAACTCAAGGGGCTTATCCCTGGAGCACTACATTCTAATTTACAATTTACAACACAACTTCCATTATGGCTCTGTTGCCCTAGTAAACAGATTTGGTACGGAGAAGTGCTGCCGCCTTCTGGCCGTTTCACACAACAGCGCTAATGGTCACTTAATATTCAAAATAATTGCAGGCCTGTAAATGACACCTGCGATCAAAAAAAAAAAAAAAATAATCCTGGGGTCGAAAATCGACCAGAAGATTCAAAAGACGTCAACATTTCAAGAAGACAATCTCAAGAGGCATGTTTTACGCCCATTTTGTCTTCCTTTTTTCCTTTAAAATAAAAGGGAATTTAAAAACGCTCAACATCAGCAATTAATAAAGCCATGCAAATCCAATCCAGAGAAATGTTCACCTCACAGCCGTCAGAATGATCTTCAGCAAAAAGTCTACAATGGATAAATGCTGAAGGGGTTTCAGAAATCTGTGTACCCACTAGCTGCTGGGGGGAGGTAAACTGGTAACAGCCAGCAGGGAGAACATAATGGAGGTGCGTTTAAGGGTGAAAATTGAGCTACCATGGGATCTGGTCGGTCCGTTGATGCGCCTATCACCTGAGCAGAGCAGAATGGAAAAGACACAGGCTGGCAATCCTGCACGGCAGAAACATTTAATATAGCCAAGACTTGGAAGAAACCAAAATGTCCAGCAACAGAAAAATGCACAAAGAGGAAGTGGGCCATGTCAACAATGGAATATTAGCCGTGGAAAACAATGAAACAGCGCCGTTTGCACCACCATACAAGGACCTAGAGATAACCACGCAACTTGAAGTAAGAAAGAAACTGAAAGACAGACAGCCTATGACATCCCTTATAGGCGTTACCTAAAAATTGATACTCATGAACTTATTTCCAAGAGAAGGAAAAGCATGGATTAAGAAAACAAAATTACGTTTCACCACATGGAAAGGTGAAAGGAATGTATGAATTATGATATGGGGCTTAACAGACATGTACTAATACGTATGAAATATAGAATCACAAAATACCTGTGGAATGCCAAGAGGTCTACTCAAGACTCTATAATAACCTACACGGGAAAGGATTCAAAGAGGCATAGACAGATACGTTGATATGATGAACCGGATTCTGTACACTTAGGAGAAACTGCATTTTCTTTTATCAAATTTGCTCTGATACCTAAACAAAATTTAATTTAAAACACAAGAAGTAGGAGATATAAGCTCTTGGGGGTTTGCCCTGGCACATTCCCCTCTAATCTGCAGGCTACTAACACCATTTCCAGGAAAGCTCTGTCGCCCAAGAACCCAGAGCTGCAAACGTAGAAATGCTGCCGCCTTGTGGCCGTTTCCCGCAAGAGCGGCTTTAAGCCCGCAGCCAATGGTCACTTAATAGTCACAAGGACTCAGGGCCAAAAAGGACACCTGCCCTGACATATTGTGCTGAGGTAGGGAATGGACAAAAAAATTCAAAACAGGGGCTCCCCTGGTGGCGCAGCGGTTGAGAGTCCGCCTGCCGACGCAGGGGACACGGGTTCGTGCCCCGGTCCGGGAAGATCCCACATGCCGTGGAGTGGCTGGGCCCGTGAGCCATGGCCGCTGAGCCTGCGCGTCCAGAGCCTGTGCTCCGCAACGGGAGAGGCCACAACAGTGAGAGGCCCGCGTACCGCAAAAATAAATACATACATACATAAATAAATACATACATAAATAAATTAAATGGAAAGTGGATAAAAGCTCAACCTCAGGAATTATTAGACTCATGCAAATCTAATCTACAAAAAGTGGGCAACTCACACCTGTCGACTGACGATCAGCAAAAATTCTACAAACAATCGATACTGAAGGGGTTTTAGAGAAGTGTGTACCCTCTAGCTGCTGGTGAGATGTAAAGTGGTAACAGCCAATAAGAACAGAAAGGAGCTGCCTTTAGAAGTAAAAATTGAGGTACCATTCAATCCAGCAGTCACGCCGCCGGGCCTCTCACCTGAGAAGACCAGAAGCGAGAAGACCCGGGCTGCAACAGCTGCACTGCGGCCTTATTCACAATAGCCGAGACGGTGAAGCTACCAAAATGTCCATCGACAGACGAATGGATTAAGAAGAGGTGGTCCGTGTACACAATGGAATATTAACCACGGAAAACAACGAAACACTGCTCTTTGAGGCACCATAGACGAGCTGGGAGATGATCACAGAACATGGGGTAAGTCGGAAAGCAAAAGACCTATATCCTATGATATCACTTAGAGGCGTTATCTAATAACTGACACAAATGAATGAACATATTTCCACAGAGAAAGACACTCACGGACTTAGAAAACAACTATGCTTATCTAAAAGGAAAGGTGGGCGGAATGGATAAATTAAGATTAGCGTAACCATACGTATACAAATACATATTATATACACATATCAAAAAGACCGACCACGGAGCAAGGGAGGTGTACGGAACACTCTGTAATATTTTACATGGGAAGAGGATCTGGACGTGAATACACGTATATAATGTACAAATGAACCAGATTGTGTACACCCAGGACAAACAATATTCTAATCATTACCCCGATTAAAATAATTTAAAAAACCAACCGGAAGTAATGCGACATAAACTTACGGGCGTTTCTCCTGGCACATTCCATTCTAATTTACAACCTAGGAACAGGACTCCCAGAAATGCTCTGCTGCCCTAGTCCCCAGATTTGGGAATGGGGAAATGCTGCCTCCTTGTGGCCGTCTCCCAAAACAGCAGCTTTAAACCCAGTGCTAATGGTCATGAAGTAGTCACCAAACTTGCAGGCCTGTAAATAACACCTGCCCTCCAAAAAATCCTGGGGTCAAACATCGACCAAAAATTCAAAAGAGGGCAGCATTCCAAGAAAACGATTTCAAGAGGTATACTGTACCCCCACGTTTTTCTTTTCTTTTCTTTTTTGTAAAAGAAAAGAAACAGGCGTGGAGCAATGATGAATTTTAGGAACTTTTAAAGACATGCAAACCCAAATTACACAAACCTATCAGCTCACAGCACTCGGAATGGCCATTAGCAAAAATGCTGCAAACAATAAATGCTGAAGGGATTGTGGAGAAATGCGTACCCTCGGTTCTAAGGGGGACGTGGTAAGAGCCGCTAATGAAAACACAGTGGCGGTGCTTTCAAAAGGGAAACACTGAGCTACTAGTCAATCAGTCACACCCACTGCTGGGCCCATCACCTGAGAAAATGAGAATCAAAAGGCACAGGCTGGCAATCCTGCACTCCAGCAATACTTACCATAGCCAACACCTGGAAGCGACGAAAATGTCCATCAACAGAGGAGTGCACCAAGAAGAAGTGGTCCATGTACACAATGGAATATTACTCCACTAGAAAATATGAATTAAAAAAACAAACATGAGTAAGGAGACATAAGCTTTTGGGGGTTTATCAGGGCACATGGCAGTCTAATTGATAGCTGAGGAACACCACTGGCAGGAAGGTCTGTTTCCCTGGGTACCAGAGTGGGCAACGTAGAAACGCTGCCGGCCTCTGGCCGATACCTGCAACAGCAGCTTGGAAATCTGTGCGAATGGTCACTTCATATGCACAAGTACTGCAGGGCTGCAAAGGAAACCTGCCCTCAAAACGTCCCGACGCAGGTAAAGGCCAAAATAGTTCAAAATGTGGCACATATTTCAAGAAAACCATTTGAAAACGTAAGCTGTCACAACAGCTTGAAAAATAAAAGGACATGCCTCAAAGCTCAATTTCAAGGGATTATGAGACACATGCAAATCCAACCACCAAGAGCTATCAACTCACACCAGTCAGAATAACCATCAGCAAAGAAACTACAAAGGATCAACGCTGAAGAGGTTGTGGAGAAATGCATACCCTCCGTTTCAAGTGGGACGTAACCTGGTAAGAGCCACTCATGGGAACAGAATGGAGGTGCCTTTAAAAGGTAAACATTCAGCTACTCTATGATCCAGCAGGCCCACTCCGCGGCCTATAGCCTAAGAAGACAGAACTGGAAAGACACAGGCAGCAACTCTGCACTGCAGCAGCATTACAATAGCCAAGGCGTGGAAGCAACCCAAAGTCCATCAACAGAGCAGTGGACAAAGAAGAACTGCTACGTGTAGAGGTGGAATATTAGCTTGGGAAAAAAATAAAATCAATGCCACTTGGAGCACCACAGATGAGTCTAGAGGTGATCACGCAACTTGCAGTAAGCGAGAAAGCAAAAGACACCTAACGTATGATATCACTTATAGGGGTTACTTAACAATTGATACCAGTGAAGATATTTCCACAGAGACATCCAACCACAGATTCATTAAGCAAACTTACGGTTCACCAAATGGAAAGGTGTGAGGACTGGATTCATTAGGACACTGGGGTTAACAGAGATATACAAACACATGTGAAATATAAAATCGCCACAGACCTACGGCATACCAAGAGGAGACTACTCAACATTGTGTCATAAGCTACATTGGAGAAGGACCCGAAGAAGAACAGATATATGTATGTGTGTAAAACAACCACATCTTGCACACCTAGAACAAGCAAAACATTGTAATCAAATTTGCTCTGATACAAAACAAAAGTTAAATTTAAAAAACGAACAGCAAGTAATGAGACATAAACTCAAGGGGCTTATCCCTGGAGCACTACATTCTAATTTACAATTTACAACACAACTTCCATTATGGCTCTGTTGCCCTAGTAAACAGATTTGGTACGGAGAAGTGCTGCCGCCTTCTGGCCGTTTCACACAACAGCGCTAATGGTCACTTAATATTCAAAATAATTGCAGGCCTGTAAATGACACCTGCGATCAAAAAAAAAAAAAAATAATCCTGGGGTCGAAAATCGACCAGAAGATTCAAAAGACGTCAACATTTCAAGAAGACAATCTCAAGAGGCATGTTTTACGCCCATTTTGTCTTCCTTTTTTCCTTTAAAATAAAAGGGAATTTAAAAACGCTCAACATCAGCAATTAATAAAGCCATGCAAATCCAATCCAGAGAAATGTTCACCTCACAGCCGTCAGAATGATCTTCAGCAAAAAGTCTACAATGGATAAATGCTGAAGGGGTTTCAGAAATCTGTGTACCCACTAGCTGCTGGGGGGAGGTAAACTGGTAACAGCCAGCAGGGAGAACATAATGGAGGTGCGTTTAAGGGTGAAAATTGAGCTACCATGGGATCTGGTCGGTCCGTTGATGCGCCTATCACCTGAGCAGAGCAGAATGGAAAAGACACAGGCTGGCAATCCTGCACGGCAGAAACATTTAATATAGCCAAGACTTGGAAGAAACCAAAATGTCCAGCAACAGAAAAATGCACAAAGAGGAAGTGGGCCATGTCAACAATGGAATATTAGCCGTGGAAAACAATGAAACAGCGCCGTTTGCACCACCATACAAGGACCTAGAGATAACCACGCAACTTGAAGTAAGAAAGAAACTGAAAGACAGACAGCCTATGACATCCCTTATAGGCGTTACCTAAAAATTGATACTCATGAACTTATTTCCAAGAGAAGGAAAAGCATGGATTAAGAAAACAAAATTACGTTTCACCACATGGAAAGGTGAAAGGAATGTATGAATTATGATATGGGGCTTAACAGACATGTACTAATACGTATGAAATATAGAATCACAAAATACCTGTGGAATGCCAAGAGGTCTACTCAAGACTCTATAATAACCTACACGGGAAAGGATTCAAAGAGGCATAGACAGATACGTTGATATGATGAACCGGATTCTGTACACTTAGGAGAAACTGCATTTTCTTTTATCAAATTTGCTCTGATACCTAAACAAAATTTAATTTAAAACACAAGAAGTAGGAGATATAAGCTCTTGGGGGTTTGCCCTGGCACATTCCCCTCTAATCTGCAGGCTACTAACACCATTTCCAGGAAAGCTCTGTCGCCCAAGAACCCAGAGCTGCAAACGTAGAAATGCTGCCGCCTTGTGGCCGTTTCCCGCAAGAGCGGCTTTAAGCCCGCAGCCAATGGTCACTTAATAGTCACAAGGACTCAGGGCCAAAAAGGACACCTGCCCTGACATATTGTGCTGAGGTAGGGAATGGACAAAAAAATTCAAAACAGGGGCTCCCCTGGTGGCGCAGCGGTTGAGAGTCCGCCTGCCGACGCAGGGGACACGGGTTCGTGCCCCGGTCCGGGAAGATCCCACATGCCGTGGAGTGGCTGGGCCCGTGAGCCATGGCCGCTGAGCCTGCGCGTCCAGAGCCTGTGCTCCGCAACGGGAGAGGCCACAACAGTGAGAGGCCCGCGTACCGCAAAAATAAATACATACATACATAAATAAATACATACATAAATAAATTAAATGGAAAGTGGATAAAAGCTCAACCTCAGGAATTATTAGACTCATGCAAATCTAATCTACAAAAAGTGGGCAACTCACACCTGTCGACTGACGATCAGCAAAAATTCTACAAACAATCGATACTGAAGGGGTTTTAGAGAAGTGTGTACCCTCTAGCTGCTGGTGAGATGTAAAGTGGTAACAGCCAATAAGAACAGAAAGGAGCTGCCTTTAGAAGTAAAAATTGAGGTACCATTCAATCCAGCAGTCACGCCGCCGGGCCTCTCACCTGAGAAGACCAGAAGCGAGAAGACCCGGGCTGCAACAGCTGCACTGCGGCCTTATTCACAATAGCCGAGACGGTGAAGCTACCAAAATGTCCATCGACAGACGAATGGATTAAGAAGAGGTGGTCCGTGTACACAATGGAATATTAACCACGGAAAACAACGAAACACTGCTCTTTGAGGCACCATAGACGAGCTGGGAGATGATCACAGAACATGGGGTAAGTCGGAAAGCAAAAGACCTATATCCTATGATATCACTTAGAGGCGTTATCTAATAACTGACACAAATGAATGAACATATTTCCACAGAGAAAGACACTCACGGACTTAGAAAACAACTATGCTTATCTAAAAGGAAAGGTGGGCGGAATGGATAAATTAAGATTAGCGTAACCATACGTATACAAATACATATTATATACACATATCAAAAAGACCGACCACGGAGCAAGGGAGGTGTACGGAACACTCTGTAATATTTTACATGGGAAGAGGATCTGGACGTGAATACACGTATATAATGTACAAATGAACCAGATTGTGTACACCCAGGACAAACAATATTCTAATCATTACCCCGATTAAAATAATTTAAAAAACCAACCGGAAGTAATGCGACATAAACTTACGGGCGTTTCTCCTGGCACATTCCATTCTAATTTACAACCTAGGAACAGGACTCCCAGAAATGCTCTGCTGCCCTAGTCCCCAGATTTGGGAATGGGGAAATGCTGCCTCCTTGTGGCCGTCTCCCAAAACAGCAGCTTTAAACCCAGTGCTAATGGTCATGAAGTAGTCACCAAACTTGCAGGCCTGTAAATAACACCTGCCCTCCAAAAAATCCTGGGGTCAAACATCGACCAAAAATTCAAAAGAGGGCAGCATTCCAAGAAAACGATTTCAAGAGGTATACTGTACCCCCACGTTTTTCTTTTCTTTTCTTTTTTGTAAAAGAAAAGAAACAGGCGTGGAGCAATGATGAATTTTAGGAACTTTTAAAGACATGCAAACCCAAATTACACAAACCTATCAGCTCACAGCACTCGGAATGGCCATTAGCAAAAATGCTGCAAACAATAAATGCTGAAGGGATTGTGGAGAAATGCGTACCCTCGGTTCTAAGGGGGACGTGGTAAGAGCCGCTAATGAAAACACAGTGGCGGTGCTTTCAAAAGGGAAACACTGAGCTACTAGTCAATCAGTCACACCCACTGCTGGGCCCATCACCTGAGAAAATGAGAATCAAAAGGCACAGGCTGGCAATCCTGCACTCCAGCAATACTTACCATAGCCAACACCTGGAAGCGACGAAAATGTCCATCAACAGAGGAGTGCACCAAGAAGAAGTGGTCCATGTACACAATGGAATATTACTCCACTAGAAAATATGAATTAAAAAAACAAACATGAGTAAGGAGACATAAGCTTTTGGGGGTTTATCAGGGCACATGGCAGTCTAATTGATAGCTGAGGAACACCACTGGCAGGAAGGTCTGTTTCCCTGGGTACCAGAGTGGGCAACGTAGAAACGCTGCCGGCCTCTGGCCGATACCTGCAACAGCAGCTTGGAAATCTGTGCGAATGGTCACTTCATATGCACAAGTACTGCAGGGCTGCAAAGGAAACCTGCCCTCAAAACGTCCCGACGCAGGTAAAGGCCAAAATAGTTCAAAATGTGGCACATATTTCAAGAAAACCATTTGAAAACGTAAGCTGTCACAACAGCTTGAAAAATAAAAGGACATGCCTCAAAGCTCAATTTCAAGGGATTATGAGACACATGCAAATCCAACCACCAAGAGCTATCAACTCACACCAGTCAGAATAACCATCAGCAAAGAAACTACAAAGGATCAACGCTGAAGAGGTTGTGGAGAAATGCATACCCTCCGTTTCAAGTGGGACGTAACCTGGTAAGAGCCACTCATGGGAACAGAATGGAGGTGCCTTTAAAAGGTAAACATTCAGCTACTCTATGATCCAGCAGGCCCACTCCGCGGCCTATAGCCTAAGAAGACAGAACTGGAAAGACACAGGCAGCAACTCTGCACTGCAGCAGCATTACAATAGCCAAGGCGTGGAAGCAACCCAAAGTCCATCAACAGAGCAGTGGACAAAGAAGAACTGCTACGTGTAGAGGTGGAATATTAGCTTGGGAAAAAAATAAAATCAATGCCACTTGGAGCACCACAGATGAGTCTAGAGGTGATCACGCAACTTGCAGTAAGCGAGAAAGCAAAAGACACCTAACGTATGATATCACTTATAGGGGTTACTTAACAATTGATACCAGTGAAGATATTTCCACAGAGACATCCAACCACAGATTCATTAAGCAAACTTACGGTTCACCAAATGGAAAGGTGTGAGGACTGGATACATTAGGACACTGGGGTTAACAGAGATATACAAACACATGTGAAATATAAAATCGCCACAGACCTACGGCATACCAAGAGGAGACTACTCAACATTGTGTCATAAGCTACATTGGAGAAGGACCCGAAGAAGAACAGATATATGTATGTGTGTAAAACAACCACATCTTGCACACCTAGAACAAGCAAAACATTGTAATCAAATTTGCTCTGATACAAAACAAAAGTTAAATTTAAAAAACGAACAGCAAGTAATGAGACATAAACTCAAGGGGCTTATCCCTGGAGCACTACATTCTAATTTACAATTTACAACACAACTTCCATTATGGCTCTGTTGCCCTAGTAAACAGATTTGGTAAGGAGAAGTGCTGCCGCCTTCTGGCCGTTTCACACAACAGCGCTAATGGTCACTTAATATTCAAAATAATTGCAGGCCTGTAAATGACACCTGCGATCAAAAAAAAAAAAAAATAATCCTGGGGTCGAAAATCGACCAGAAGATTCAAAAGACGTCAACATTTCAAGAAGACAATCTCAAGAGGCATGTTTTACGCCCATTTTGTCTTCCTTTTTTCCTTTAAAATAAAAGGGAATTTAAAAACGCTCAACATCAGCAATTAATAAAGCCATGCAAATCCAATCCAGAGAAATGTTCACCTCACAGCCGTCAGAATGATCTTCAGCAAAAAGTCTACAATGGATAAATGCTGAAGGGGTTTCAGAAATCTGTGTACCCACTAGCTGCTGGGGGGAGGTAAACTGGTAACAGCCAGCAGGGAGAACATAATGGAGGTGCGTTTAAGGGTGAAAATTGAGCTACCATGGGATCTGGTCGGTCCGTTGATGCGCCTATCACCTGAGCAGAGCAGAATGGAAAAGACACAGGCTGGCAATCCTGCACGGCAGAAACATTTAATATAGCCAAGACTTGGAAGAAACCAAAATGTCCAGCAACAGAAAAATGCACAAAGAGGAAGTGGGCCATGTCAACAATGGAATATTAGCCGTGGAAAACAATGAAACAGCGCCGTTTGCACCACCATACAAGGACCTAGAGATAACCACGCAACTTGAAGTAAGAAAGAAACTGAAAGACAGACAGCCTATGACATCCCTTATAGGCGTTACCTAAAAATTGATACTCATGAACTTATTTCCAAGAGAAGGAAAAGCATGGATTAAGAAAACAAAATTACGTTTCACCACATGGAAAGGTGAAAGGAATGTATGAATTATGATATGGGGCTTAACAGACATGTACTAATACGTATGAAATATAGAATCACAAAATACCTGTGGAATGCCAAGAGGTCTACTCAAGACTCTATAATAACCTACACGGGAAAGGATTCAAAGAGGCATAGACAGATACGTTGATATGATGAACCGGATTCTGTACACTTAGGAGAAACTGCATTTTCTTTTATCAAATTTGCTCTGATACCTAAACAAAATTTAATTTAAAACACAAGAAGTAGGAGATATAAGCTCTTGGGGGTTTGCCCTGGCACATTCCCCTCTAATCTGCAGGCTACTAACACCATTTCCAGGAAAGCTCTGTCGCCCAAGAACCCAGAGCTGCAAACGTAGAAATGCTGCCGCCTTGTGGCCGTTTCCCGCAAGAGCGGCTTTAAGCCCGCAGCCAATGGTCACTTAATAGTCACAAGGACTCAGGGCCAAAAAGGACACCTGCCCTGACATATTGTGCTGAGGTAGGGAATGGACAAAAAAATTCAAAACAGGGGCTCCCCTGGTGGCGCAGCGGTTGAGAGTCCGCCTGCCGACGCAGGGGACACGGGTTCGTGCCCCGGTCCGGGAAGATCCCACATGCCGTGGAGTGGCTGGGCCCGTGAGCCATGGCCGCTGAGCCTGCGCGTCCAGAGCCTGTGCTCCGCAACGGGAGAGGCCACAACAGTGAGAGGCCCGCGTACCGCAAAAATAAATAAATACATACATAAATAAATACATACATAAATAAATTAAATGGAAAGTGGATAAAAGCTCAACCTCAGGAATTATTAGACTCATGCAAATCTAATCTACAAAAAGTGGGCAACTCACACCTGTCGACTGACGATCAGCAAAAATTCTACAAACAATCGATACTGAAGGGGTTTTAGAGAAGTGTGTACCCTCTAGCTGCTGGTGAGATGTAAAGTGGTAACAGCCAATAAGAACAGAAAGGAGCTGCCTTTAGAAGTAAAAATTGAGGTACCATTCAATCCAGCAGTCACGCCGCCGGGCCTCTCACCTGAGAAGACCAGAAGCGAGAAGACCCGGGCTGCAACAGCTGCACTGCGGCCTTATTCACAATAGCCGAGACGGTGAAGCTACCAAAATGTCCATCGACAGACGAATGGATTAAGAAGAGGTGGTCCGTGTACACAATGGAATATTAACCACGGAAAACAACGAAACACTGCTCTTTGAGGCACCATAGACGAGCTGGGAGATGATCACAGAACATGGGGTAAGTCGGAAAGCAAAAGACCTATATCCTATGATATCACTTAGAGGCGTTATCTAATAACTGACACAAATGAATGAACATATTTCCACAGAGAAAGACACTCACGGACTTAGAAAACAACTATGCTTATCTAAAAGGAAAGGTGGGCGGAATGGATAAATTAAGATTAGCGTAACCATACGTATACAAATACATATTATATACACATATCAAAAAGACCGACCACGGAGCAAGGGAGGTGTACGGAACACTCTGTAATATTTTACATGGGAAGAGGATCTGGACGTGAATACACGTATATAATGTACAAATGAACCAGATTGTGTACACCCAGGACAAACAATATTCTAATCATTACCCCGATTAAAATAATTTAAAAAACCAACCGGAAGTAATGCGACATAAACTTACGGGCGTTTCTCCTGGCACATTCCATTCTAATTTACAACCTAGGAACAGGACTCCCAGAAATGCTCTGCTGCCCTAGTCCCCAGATTTGGGAATGGGGAAATGCTGCCTCCTTGTGGCCGTCTCCCAAAACAGCAGCTTTAAACCCAGTGCTAATGGTCATGAAGTAGTCACCAAACTTGCAGGCCTGTAAATAACACCTGCCCTCCAAAAAATCCTGGGGTCAAACATCGACCAAAAATTCAAAAGAGGGCAGCATTCCAAGAAAACGATTTCAAGAGGTATACTGTACCCCCACGTTTTTCTTTTCTTTTCTTTTTTGTAAAAGAAAAGAAACAGGCGTGGAGCAATGATGAATTTTAGGAACTTTTAAAGACATGCAAACCCAAATTACACAAACCTATCAGCTCACAGCACTAGGAATGGCCATTAGCAAAAATGCTGCAAACAATAAATGCTGAAGGGATTGTGGAGAAATGCGTACCCTCGGTTCTAAGGGGGACGTGGTAAGAGCCGCTAATGAAAACACAGTGGCGGTGCTTTCAAAAGGGAAACACTGAGCTACTAGTCAATCAGTCACACCCACTGCTGGGCCCATCACCTGAGAAAATGAGAATCAAAAGGCACAGGCTGGCAATCCTGCACTCCAGCAATACTTACCATAGCCAACACCTGGAAGCGACGAAAATGTCCATCAACAGAGGAGTGCACCAAGAAGAAGTGGTCCATGTACACAATGGAATATTACTCCACTAGAAAATATGAATTAAAAAAACAAACATGAGTAAGGAGACATAAGCTTTTGGGGGTTTATCAGGGCACATGGCAGTCTAATTGATAGCTGAGGAACACCACTGGCAGGAAGGTCTGTTTCCCTGGGTACCAGAGTGGGCAACGTAGAAACGCTGCCGGCCTCTGGCCGATACCTGCAACAGCAGCTTGGAAATCTGTGCGAATGGTCACTTCATATGCACAAGTACTGCAGGGCTGCAAAGGAAACCTGCCCTCAAAACGTCCCGACGCAGGTAAAGGCCAAAATAGTTCAAAATGTGGCACATATTTCAAGAAAACCATTTGAAAACGTAAGCTGTCACAACAGCTTGAAAAATAAAAGGACATGCCTCAAAGCTCAATTTCAAGGGATTATGAGACACATGCAAATCCAACCACCAAGAGCTATCAACTCACACCAGTCAGAATAACCATCAGCAAAGAAACTACAAACGATCAACGCTGAAGAGGTTGTGGAGAAATGCATACCCTCCGTTTCAAGTGGGACGTAACCTGGTAAGAGCCACTCATGGGAACAGAATGGAGGTGCCTTTAAAAGGTAAACATTCAGCTACTCTATGATCCAGCAGGCCCACTCCGCGGCCTATAGCCTAAGAAGACAGAACTGGAAAGACACAGGCAGCAACTCTGCACTGCAGCAGCATTACAATAGCCAAGGCGTGGAAGCAACCCAAAGTCCATCAACAGAGCAGTGGACAAAGAAGAACTGCTACGTGTAGAGGTGGAATATTAGCTTGGGAAAAAAATAAAATCAATGCCACTTGGAGCACCACAGATGAGTCTAGAGGTGATCACGCAACTTGCAGTAAGCGAGAAAGCAAAAGACACCTAACGTATGATATCACTTATAGGGGTTACTTAACAATTGATACCAGTGAAGATATTTCCACAGAGACATCCAACCACAGATTCATTAAGCAAACTTACGGTTCACCAAATGGAAAGGTGTGAGGACTGGATTCATTAGGACACTGGGGTTAACAGAGATATACAAACACATGTGAAATATAAAATCGCCACAGACCTACGGCATACCAAGAGGAGACTACTCAACATTGTGTCATAAGCTACATTGGAGAAGGACCCGAAGAAGAACAGATATATGTATGTGTGTAAAACAACCACATCTTGCACACCTAGAACAAGCAAAACATTGTAATCAAATTTGCTCTGATACAAAACAAAAGTTAAATTTAAAAAACGAACAGCAAGTAATGAGACATAAACTCAAGGGGCTTATCCCTGGAGCACTACATTCTAATTTACAATTTACAACACAACTTCCATTATGGCTCTGTTGCCCTAGTAAACAGATTTGGTACGGAGAAGTGCTGCCGCCTTCTGGCCGTTTCACACAACAGCGCTAATGGTCACTTAATATTCAAAATAATTGCAGGCCTGTAAATGACACCTGCGATCAAAAAAAAAAAAAAAATAATCCTGGGGTCGAAAATCGACCAGAAGATTCAAAAGACGTCAACATTTCAAGAAGACAATCTCAAGAGGCATGTTTTACGCCCATTTTGTCTTCCTTTTTTCCTTTAAAATAAAAGGGAATTTAAAAACGCTCAACATCAGCAATTAATAAAGCCATGCAAATCCAATCCAGAGAAATGTTCACCTCACAGCCGTCAGAATGATCTTCAGCAAAAAGTCTACAATGGATAAATGCTGAAGGGGTTTCAGAAATCTGTGTACCCACTAGCTGCTGGGGGGAGGTAAACTGGTAACAGCCAGCAGGGAGAACATAATGGAGGTGCGTTTAAGGGTGAAAATTGAGCTACCATGGGATCTGGTCGGTCCGTTGATGCGCCTATCACCTGAGCAGAGCAGAATGGAAAAGACACAGGCTGGCAATCCTGCACGGCAGAAACATTTAATATAGCCAAGACTTGGAAGAAACCAAAATGTCCAGCAACAGAAAAATGCACAAAGAGGAAGTGGGCCATGTCAACAATGGAATATTAGCCGTGGAAAACAATGAAACAGCGCCGTTTGCACCACCATACAAGGACCTAGAGATAACCACGCAACTTGAAGTAAGAAAGAAACTGAAAGACAGACAGCCTATGACATCCCTTATAGGCGTTACCTAAAAATTGATACTCATGAACTTATTTCCAAGAGAAGGAAAAGCATGGATTAAGAAAACAAAATTACGTTTCACCACATGGAAAGGTGAAAGGAATGTATGAATTATGATATGGGGCTTAACAGACATGTACTAATACGTATGAAATATAGAATCACAAAATACCTGTGGAATGCCAAGAGGTCTACTCAAGACTCTATAATAACCTACACGGGAAAGGATTCAAAGAGGCATAGACAGATACGTTGATATGATGAACCGGATTCTGTACACTTAGGAGAAACTGCATTTTCTTTTATCAAATTTGCTCTGATACCTAAACAAAATTTAATTTAAAACACAAGAAGTAGGAGATATAAGCTCTTGGGGGTTTGCCCTGGCACATTCCCCTCTAATCTGCAGGCTACTAACACCATTTCCAGGAAAGCTCTGTCGCCCAAGAACCCAGAGCTGCAAACGTAGAAATGCTGCCGCCTTGTGGCCGTTTCCCGCAAGAGCGGCTTTAAGCCCGCAGCCAATGGTCACTTAATAGTCACAAGGACTCAGGGCCAAAAAGGACACCTGCCCTGACATATTGTGCTGAGGTAGGGAATGGACAAAAAAATTCAAAACAGGGGCTCCCCTGGTGGCGCAGCGGTTGAGAGTCCGCCTGCCGACGCAGGGGACACGGGTTCGTGCCCCGGTCCGGGAAGATCCCACATGCCGTGGAGTGGCTGGGCCCGTGAGCCATGGCCGCTGAGCCTGCGCGTCCAGAGCCTGTGCTCCGCAACGGGAGAGGCCACAACAGTGAGAGGCCCGCGTACCGCAAAAATAAATACATACATACATAAATAAATACATACATAAATAAATTAAATGGAAAGTGGATAAAAGCTCAACCTCAGGAATTATTAGACTCATGCAAATCTAATCTACAAAAAGTGGGCAACTCACACCTGTCGACTGACGATCAGCAAA
Source organism: Delphinapterus leucas (assembly GCF_059928025.1). Classification (NCBI taxonomy): domain Eukaryota; kingdom Metazoa; phylum Chordata; class Mammalia; order Artiodactyla; family Monodontidae; genus Delphinapterus; species Delphinapterus leucas. The sequence goes on along the minus strand of NC_143150.1, from coordinate 122,773,712 downwards.
AATTCTACAAACAATCGATACTGAAGGGGTTTTAGAGAAGTGTGTACCCTCTAGCTGCTGGTGAGATGTAAAGTGGTAACAGCCAATAAGAACAGAAAGGAGCTGCCTTTAGAAGTAAAAATTGAGGTACCATTCAATCCAGCAGTCACGCCGCCGGGCCTCTCACCTGAGAAGACCAGAAGCGAGAAGACCCGGGCTGCAACAGCTGCACTGCGGCCTTATTCACAATAGCCGAGACGGTGAAGCTACCAAAATGTCCATCGACAGACGAATGGATTAAGAAGAGGTGGTCCGTGTACACAATGGAATATTAACCACGGAAAACAACGAAACACTGCTCTTTGAGGCACCATAGACGAGCTGGGAGATGATCACAGAACATGGGGTAAGTCGGAAAGCAAAAGACCTATATCCTATGATATCACTTAGAGGCGTTATCTAATAACTGACACAAATGAATGAACATATTTCCACAGAGAAAGACACTCACGGACTTAGAAAACAACTATGCTTATCTAAAAGGAAAGGTGGGCGGAATGGATAAATTAAGATTAGCGTAACCATACGTATACAAATACATATTATATACACATATCAAAAAGACCGACCACGGAGCAAGGGAGGTGTACGGAACACTCTGTAATATTTTACATGGGAAGAGGATCTGGACGTGAATACACGTATATAATGTACAAATGAACCAGATTGTGTACACCCAGGACAAACAATATTCTAATCATTACCCCGATTAAAATAATTTAAAAAACCAACCGGAAGTAATGCGACATAAACTTACGGGCGTTTCTCCTGGCACATTCCATTCTAATTTACAACCTAGGAACAGGACTCCCAGAAATGCTCTGCTGCCCTAGTCCCCAGATTTGGGAATGGGGAAATGCTGCCTCCTTGTGGCCGTCTCCCAAAACAGCAGCTTTAAACCCAGTGCTAATGGTCATGAAGTAGTCACCAAACTTGCAGGCCTGTAAATAACACCTGCCCTCCAAAAAATCCTGGGGTCAAACATCGACCAAAAATTCAAAAGAGGGCAGCATTCCAAGAAAACGATTTCAAGAGGTATACTGTACCCCCACGTTTTTCTTTTCTTTTCTTTTTTGTAAAAGAAAAGAAACAGGCGTGGAGCAATGATGAATTTTAGGAACTTTTAAAGACATGCAAACCCAAATTACACAAACCTATCAGCTCACAGCACTCGGAATGGCCATTAGCAAAAATGCTGCAAACAATAAATGCTGAAGGGATTGTGGAGAAATGCGTACCCTCGGTTCTAAGGGGGACGTGGTAAGAGCCGCTAATGAAAACACAGTGGCGGTGCTTTCAAAAGGGAAACACTGAGCTACTAGTCAATCAGTCACACCCACTGCTGGGCCCATCACCTGAGAAAATGAGAATCAAAAGGCACAGGCTGGCAATCCTGCACTCCAGCAATACTTACCATAGCCAACACCTGGAAGCGACGAAAATGTCCATCAACAGAGGAGTGCACCAAGAAGAAGTGGTCCATGTACACAATGGAATATTACTCCACTAGAAAATATGAATTAAAAAAACAAACATGAGTAAGGAGACATAAGCTTTTGGGGGTTTATCAGGGCACATGGCAGTCTAATTGATAGCTGAGGAACACCACTGGCAGGAAGGTCTGTTTCCCTGGGTACCAGAGTGGGCAACGTAGAAACGCTGCCGGCCTCTGGCCGATACCTGCAACAGCAGCTTGGAAATCTGTGCGAATGGTCACTTCATATGCACAAGTACTGCAGGGCTGCAAAGGAAACCTGCCCTCAAAACGTCCCGACGCAGGTAAAGGCCAAAATAGTTCAAAATGTGGCACATATTTCAAGAAAACCATTTGAAAACGTAAGCTGTCACAACAGCTTGAAAAATAAAAGGACATGCCTCAAAGCTCAATTTCAAGGGATTATGAGACACATGCAAATCCAACCACCAAGAGCTATCAACTCACACCAGTCAGAATAACCATCAGCAAAGAAACTACAAAGGATCAACGCTGAAGAGGTTGTGGAGAAATGCATACCCTCCGTTTCAAGTGGGACGTAACCTGGTAAGAGCCACTCATGGGAACAGAATGGAGGTGCCTTTAAAAGGTAAACATTCAGCTACTCTATGATCCAGCAGGCCCACTCCGCGGCCTATAGCCTAAGAAGACAGAACTGGAAAGACACAGGCAGCAACTCTGCACTGCAGCAGCATTACAATAGCCAAGGCGTGGAAGCAACCCAAAGTCCATCAACAGAGCAGTGGACAAAGAAGAACTGCTACGTGTAGAGGTGGAATATTAGCTTGGGAAAAAAATAAAATCAATGCCACTTGGAGCACCACAGATGAGTCTAGAGGTGATCACGCAACTTGCAGTAAGCGAGAAAGCAAAAGACACCTAACGTATGATATCACTTATAGGGGTTACTTAACAATTGATACCAGTGAAGATATTTCCACAGAGACATCCAACCACAGATTCATTAAGCAAACTTACGGTTCACCAAATGGAAAGGTGTGAGGACTGGATTCATTAGGACACTGGGGTTAACAGAGATATACAAACACATGTGAAATATAAAATCGCCACAGACCTACGGCATACCAAGAGGAGACTACTCAACATTGTGTCATAAGCTACATTGGAGAAGGACCCGAAGAAGAACAGATATATGTATGTGTGTAAAACAACCACATCTTGCACACCTAGAACAAGCAAAACATTGTAATCAAATTTGCTCTGATACAAAACAAAAGTTAAATTTAAAAAACGAACAGCAAGTAATGAGACATAAACTCAAGGGGCTTATCCCTGGAGCACTACATTCTAATTTACAATTTACAACACAACTTCCATTATGGCTCTGTTGCCCTAGTAAACAGATTTGGTACGGAGAAGTGCTGCCGCCTTCTGGCCGTTTCACACAACAGCGCTAATGGTCACTTAATATTCAAAATAATTGCAGGCCTGTAAATGACACCTGCGATCAAAAAAAAAAAAAAATAATCCTGGGGTCGAAAATCGACCAGAAGATTCAAAAGACGTCAACATTTCAAGAAGACAATCTCAAGAGGCATGTTTTACGCCCATTTTGTCTTCCTTTTTTCCTTTAAAATAAAAGGGAATTTAAAAACGCTCAACATCAGCAATTAATAAAGCCATGCAAATCCAATCCAGAGAAATGTTCACCTCACAGCCGTCAGAATGATCTTCAGCAAAAAGTCTACAATGGATAAATGCTGAAGGGGTTTCAGAAATCTGTGTACCCACTAGCTGCTGGGGGGAGGTAAACTGGTAACAGCCAGCAGGGAGAACATAATGGAGGTGCGTTTAAGGGTGAAAATTGAGCTACCATGGGATCTGGTCGGTCCGTTGATGCGCCTATCACCTGAGCAGAGCAGAATGGAAAAGACACAGGCTGGCAATCCTGCACGGCAGAAACATTTAATATAGCCAAGACTTGGAAGAAACCAAAATGTCCAGCAACAGAAAAATGCACAAAGAGGAAGTGGGCCATGTCAACAATGGAATATTAGCCGTGGAAAACAATGAAACAGCGCCGTTTGCACCACCATACAAGGACCTAGAGATAACCACGCAACTTGAAGTAAGAAAGAAACTGAAAGACAGACAGCCTATGACATCCCTTATAGGCGTTACCTAAAAATTGATACTCATGAACTTATTTCCAAGAGAAGGAAAAGCATGGATTAAGAAAACAAAATTACGTTTCACCACATGGAAAGGTGAAAGGAATGTATGAATTATGATATGGGGCTTAACAGACATGTACTAATACGTATGAAATATAGAATCACAAAATACCTGTGGAATGCCAAGAGGTCTACTCAAGACTCTATAATAACCTACACGGGAAAGGATTCAAAGAGGCATAGACAGATACGTTGATATGATGAACCGGATTCTGTACACTTAGGAGAAACTGCATTTTCTTTTATCAAATTTGCTCTGATACCTAAACAAAATTTAATTTAAAACACAAGAAGTAGGAGATATAAGCTCTTGGGGGTTTGCCCTGGCACATTCCCCTCTAATCTGCAGGCTACTAACACCATTTCCAGGAAAGCTCTGTCGCCCAAGAACCCAGAGCTGCAAACGTAGAAATGCTGCCGCCTTGTGGCCGTTTCCCGCAAGAGCGGCTTTAAGCCCGCAGCCAATGGTCACTTAATAGTCACAAGGACTCAGGGCCAAAAAGGACACCTGCCCTGACATATTGTGCTGAGGTAGGGAATGGACAAAAAAATTCAAAACAGGGGCTCCCCTGGTGGCGCAGCGGTTGAGAGTCCGCCTGCCGACGCAGGGGACACGGGTTCGTGCCCCGGTCCGGGAAGATCCCACATGCCGTGGAGTGGCTGGGCCCGTGAGCCATGGCCGCTGAGCCTGCGCGTCCAGAGCCTGTGCTCCGCAACGGGAGAGGCCACAACAGTGAGAGGCCCGCGTACCGCAAAAATAAATACATACATACATAAATAAATACATACATAAATAAATTAAATGGAAAGTGGATAAAAGCTCAACCTCAGGAATTATTAGACTCATGCAAATCTAATCTACAAAAAGTGGGCAACTCACACCTGTCGACTGACGATCAGCAAAAATTCTACAAACAATCGATACTGAAGGGGTTTTAGAGAAGTGTGTACCCTCTAGCTGCTGGTGAGATGTAAAGTGGTAACAGCCAATAAGAACAGAAAGGAGCTGCCTTTAGAAGTAAAAATTGAGGTACCATTCAATCCAGCAGTCACGCCGCCGGGCCTCTCACCTGAGAAGACCAGAAGCGAGAAGACCCGGGCTGCAACAGCTGCACTGCGGCCTTATTCACAATAGCCGAGACGGTGAAGCTACCAAAATGTCCATCGACAGACGAATGGATTAAGAAGAGGTGGTCCGTGTACACAATGGAATATTAACCACGGAAAACAACGAAACACTGCTCTTTGAGGCACCATAGACGAGCTGGGAGATGATCACAGAACATGGGGTAAGTCGGAAAGCAAAAGACCTATATCCTATGATATCACTTAGAGGCGTTATCTAATAACTGACACAAATGAATGAACATATTTCCACAGAGAAAGACACTCACGGACTTAGAAAACAACTATGCTTATCTAAAAGGAAAGGTGGGCGGAATGGATAAATTAAGATTAGCGTAACCATACGTATACAAATACATATTATATACACATATCAAAAAGACCGACCACGGAGCAAGGGAGGTGTACGGAACACTCTGTAATATTTTACATGGGAAGAGGATCTGGACGTGAATACACGTATATAATGTACAAATGAACCAGATTGTGTACACCCAGGACAAACAATATTCTAATCATTACCCCGATTAAAATAATTTAAAAAACCAACCGGAAGTAATGCGACATAAACTTACGGGCGTTTCTCCTGGCACATTCCATTCTAATTTACAACCTAGGAACAGGACTCCCAGAAATGCTCTGCTGCCCTAGTCCCCAGATTTGGGAATGGGGAAATGCTGCCTCCTTGTGGCCGTCTCCCAAAACAGCAGCTTTAAACCCAGTGCTAATGGTCATGAAGTAGTCACCAAACTTGCAGGCCTGTAAATAACACCTGCCCTCCAAAAAATCCTGGGGTCAAACATCGACCAAAAATTCAAAAGAGGGCAGCATTCCAAGAAAACGATTTCAAGAGGTATACTGTACCCCCACGTTTTTCTTTTCTTTTCTTTTTTGTAAAAGAAAAGAAACAGGCGTGGAGCAATGATGAATTTTAGGAACTTTTAAAGACATGCAAACCCAAATTACACAAACCTATCAGCTCACAGCACTCGGAATGGCCATTAGCAAAAATGCTGCAAACAATAAATGCTGAAGGGATTGTGGAGAAATGCGTACCCTCGGTTCTAAGGGGGACGTGGTAAGAGCCGCTAATGAAAACACAGTGGCGGTGCTTTCAAAAGGGAAACACTGAGCTACTAGTCAATCAGTCACACCCACTGCTGGGCCCATCACCTGAGAAAATGAGAATCAAAAGGCACAGGCTGGCAATCCTGCACTCCAGCAATACTTACCATAGCCAACACCTGGAAGCGACGAAAATGTCCATCAACAGAGGAGTGCACCAAGAAGAAGTGGTCCATGTACACAATGGAATATTACTCCACTAGAAAATATGAATTAAAAAAACAAACATGAGTAAGGAGACATAAGCTTTTGGGGGTTTATCAGGGCACATGGCAGTCTAATTGATAGCTGAGGAACACCACTGGCAGGAAGGTCTGTTTCCCTGGGTACCAGAGTGGGCAACGTAGAAACGCTGCCGGCCTCTGGCCGATACCTGCAACAGCAGCTTGGAAATCTGTGCGAATGGTCACTTCATATGCACAAGTACTGCAGGGCTGCAAAGGAAACCTGCCCTCAAAACGTCCCGACGCAGGTAAAGGCCAAAATAGTTCAAAATGTGGCACATATTTCAAGAAAACCATTTGAAAACGTAAGCTGTCACAACAGCTTGAAAAATAAAAGGACATGCCTCAAAGCTCAATTTCAAGGGATTATGAGACACATGCAAATCCAACCACCAAGAGCTATCAACTCACACCAGTCAGAATAACCATCAGCAAAGAAACTACAAAGGATCAACGCTGAAGAGGTTGTGGAGAAATGCATACCCTCCGTTTCAAGTGGGACGTAACCTGGTAAGAGCCACTCATGGGAACAGAATGGAGGTGCCTTTAAAAGGTAAACATTCAGCTACTCTATGATCCAGCAGGCCCACTCCGCGGCCTATAGCCTAAGAAGACAGAACTGGAAAGACACAGGCAGCAACTCTGCACTGCAGCAGCATTACAATAGCCAAGGCGTGGAAGCAACCCAAAGTCCATCAACAGAGCAGTGGACAAAGAAGAACTGCTACGTGTAGAGGTGGAATATTAGCTTGGGAAAAAAATAAAATCAATGCCACTTGGAGCACCACAGATGAGTCTAGAGGTGATCACGCAACTTGCAGTAAGCGAGAAAGCAAAAGACACCTAACGTATGATATCACTTATAGGGGTTACTTAACAATTGATACCAGTGAAGATATTTCCACAGAGACATCCAACCACAGATTCATTAAGCAAACTTACGGTTCACCAAATGGAAAGGTGTGAGGACTGGATTCATTAGGACACTGGGGTTAACAGAGATATACAAACACATGTGAAATATAAAATCGCCACAGACCTACGGCATACCAAGAGGAGACTACTCAACATTGTGTCATAAGCTACATTGGAGAAGGACCCGAAGAAGAACAGATATATGTATGTGTGTAAAACAACCACATCTTGCACACCTAGAACAAGCAAAACATTGTAATCAAATTTGCTCTGATACAAAACAAAAGTTAAATTTAAAAAACGAACAGCAAGTAATGAGACATAAACTCAAGGGGCTTATCCCTGGAGCACTACATTCTAATTTACAATTTACAACACAACTTCCATTATGGCTCTGTTGCCCTAGTAAACAGATTTGGTAAGGAGAAGTGCTGCCGCCTTCTGGCCGTTTCACACAACAGCGCTAATGGTCACTTAATATTCAAAATAATTGCAGGCCTGTAAATGACACCTGCGATCAAAAAAAAAAAAAAAATAATCCTGGGGTCGAAAATCGACCAGAAGATTCAAAAGACGTCAACATTTCAAGAAGACAATCTCAAGAGGCATGTTTTACGCCCATTTTGTCTTCCTTTTTTCCTTTAAAATAAAAGGGAATTTAAAAACGCTCAACATCAGCAATTAATAAAGCCATGCAAATCCAATCCAGAGAAATGTTCACCTCACAGCCGTCAGAATGATCTTCAGCAAAAAGTCTACAATGGATAAATGCTGAAGGGGTTTCAGAAATCTGTGTACCCACTAGCTGCTGGGGGGAGGTAAACTGGTAACAGCCAGCAGGGAGAACATAATGGAGGTGCGTTTAAGGGTGAAAATTGAGCTACCATGGGATCTGGTCGGTCCGTTGATGCGCCTATCACCTGAGCAGAGCAGAATGGAAAAGACACAGGCTGGCAATCCTGCACGGCAGAAACATTTAATATAGCCAAGACTTGGAAGAAACCAAAATGTCCAGCAACAGAAAAATGCACAAAGAGGAAGTGGGCCATGTCAACAATGGAATATTAGCCGTGGAAAACAATGAAACAGCGCCGTTTGCACCACCATACAAGGACCTAGAGATAACCACGCAACTTGAAGTAAGAAAGAAACTGAAAGACAGACAGCCTATGACATCCCTTATAGGCGTTACCTAAAAATTGATACTCATGAACTTATTTCCAAGAGAAGGAAAAGCATGGATTAAGAAAACAAAATTACGTTTCACCACATGGAAAGGTGAAAGGAATGTATGAATTATGATATGGGGCTTAACAGACATGTACTAATACGTATGAAATATAGAATCACAAAATACCTGTGGAATGCCAAGAGGTCTACTCAAGACTCTATAATAACCTACACGGGAAAGGATTCAAAGAGGCATAGACAGATACGTTGATATGATGAACCGGATTCTGTACACTTAGGAGAAACTGCATTTTCTTTTATCAAATTTGCTCTGATACCTAAACAAAATTTAATTTAAAACACAAGAAGTAGGAGATATAAGCTCTTGGGGGTTTGCCCTGGCACATTCCCCTCTAATCTGCAGGCTACTAACACCATTTCCAGGAAAGCTCTGTCGCCCAAGAACCCAGAGCTGCAAACGTAGAAATGCTGCCGCCTTGTGGCCGTTTCCCGCAAGAGCGGCTTTAAGCCCGCAGCCAATGGTCACTTAATAGTCACAAGGACTCAGGGCCAAAAAGGACACCTGCCCTGACATATTGTGCTGAGGTAGGGAATGGACAAAAAAATTCAAAACAGGGGCTCCCCTGGTGGCGCAGCGGTTGAGAGTCCGCCTGCCGACGCAGGGGACACGGGTTCGTGCCCCGGTCCGGGAAGATCCCACATGCCGTGGAGTGGCTGGGCCCGTGAGCCATGGCCGCTGAGCCTGCGCGTCCAGAGCCTGTGCTCCGCAACGGGAGAGGCCACAACAGTGAGAGGCCCGCGTACCGCAAAAATAAATAAATACATACATAAATAAATACATACATAAATAAATTAAATGGAAAGTGGATAAAAGCTCAACCTCAGGAATTATTAGACTCATGCAAATCTAATCTACAAAAAGTGGGCAACTCACACCTGTCGACTGACGATCAGCAAAAATTCTACAAACAATCGATACTGAAGGGGTTTTAGAGAAGTGTGTACCCTCTAGCTGCTGGTGAGATGTAAAGTGGTAACAGCCAATAAGAACAGAAAGGAGCTGCCTTTAGAAGTAAAAATTGAGGTACCATTCAATCCAGCAGTCACGCCGCCGGGCCTCTCACCTGAGAAGACCAGAAGCGAGAAGACCCGGGCTGCAACAGCTGCACTGCGGCCTTATTCACAATAGCCGAGACGGTGAAGCTACCAAAATGTCCATCGACAGACGAATGGATTAAGAAGAGGTGGTCCGTGTACACAATGGAATATTAACCACGGAAAACAACGAAACACTGCTCTTTGAGGCACCATAGACGAGCTGGGAGATGATCACAGAACATGGGGTAAGTCGGAAAGCAAAAGACCTATATCCTATGATATCACTTAGAGGCGTTATCTAATAACTGACACAAATGAATGAACATATTTCCACAGAGAAAGACACTCACGGACTTAGAAAACAACTATGCTTATCTAAAAGGAAAGGTGGGCGGAATGGATAAATTAAGATTAGCGTAACCATACGTATACAAATACATATTATATACACATATCAAAAAGACCGACCACGGAGCAAGGGAGGTGTACGGAACACTCTGTAATATTTTACATGGGAAGAGGATCTGGACGTGAATACACGTATATAATGTACAAATGAACCAGATTGTGTACACCCAGGACAAACAATATTCTAATCATTACCCCGATTAAAATAATTTAAAAAACCAACCGGAAGTAATGCGACATAAACTTACGGGCGTTTCTCCTGGCACATTCCATTCTAATTTACAACCTAGGAACAGGACTCCCAGAAATGCTCTGCTGCCCTAGTCCCCAGATTTGGGAATGGGGAAATGCTGCCTCCTTGTGGCCGTCTCCCAAAACAGCAGCTTTAAACCCAGTGCTAATGGTCATGAAGTAGTCACCAAACTTGCAGGCCTGTAAATAACACCTGCCCTCCAAAAAATCCTGGGGTCAAACATCGACCAAAAATTCAAAAGAGGGCAGCATTCCAAGAAAACGATTTCAAGAGGTATACTGTACCCCCACGTTTTTCTTTTCTTTTCTTTTTTGTAAAAGAAAAGAAACAGGCGTGGAGCAATGATGAATTTTAGGAACTTTTAAAGACATGCAAACCCAAATTACACAAACCTATCAGCTCACAGCACTCGGAATGGCCATTAGCAAAAATGCTGCAAACAATAAATGCTGAAGGGATTGTGGAGAAATGCGTACCCTCGGTTCTAAGGGGGACGTGGTAAGAGCCGCTAATGAAAACACAGTGGCGGTGCTTTCAAAAGGGAAACACTGAGCTACTAGTCAATCAGTCACACCCACTGCTGGGCCCATCACCTGAGAAAATGAGAATCAAAAGGCACAGGCTGGCAATCCTGCACTCCAGCAATACTTACCATAGCCAACACCTGGAAGCGACGAAAATGTCCATCAACAGAGGAGTGCACCAAGAAGAAGTGGTCCATGTACACAATGGAATATTACTCCACTAGAAAATATGAATTAAAAAAACAAACATGAGTAAGGAGACATAAGCTTTTGGGGGTTTATCAGGGCACATGGCAGTCTAATTGATAGCTGAGGAACACCACTGGCAGGAAGGTCTGTTTCCCTGGGTACCAGAGTGGGCAACGTAGAAACGCTGCCGGCCTCTGGCCGATACCTGCAACAGCAGCTTGGAAATCTGTGCGAATGGTCACTTCATATGCACAAGTACTGCAGGGCTGCAAAGGAAACCTGCCCTCAAAACGTCCCGACGCAGGTAAAGGCCAAAATAGTTCAAAATGTGGCACATATTTCAAGAAAACCATTTGAAAACGTAAGCTGTCACAACAGCTTGAAAAATAAAAGGACATGCCTCAAAGCTCAATTTCAAGGGATTATGAGACACATGCAAATCCAACCACCAAGAGCTATCAACTCACACCAGTCAGAATAACCATCAGCAAAGAAACTACAAACGATCAACGCTGAAGAGGTTGTGGAGAAATGCATACCCTCCGTTTCAAGTGGGACGTAACCTGGTAAGAGCCACTCATGGGAACAGAATGGAGGTGCCTTTAAAAGGTAAACATTCAGCTACTCTATGATCCAGCAGGCCCACTCCGCGGCCTATAGCCTAAGAAGACAGAACTGGAAAGACACAGGCAGCAACTCTGCACTGCAGCAGCATTACAATAGCCAAGGCGTGGAAGCAACCCAAAGTCCATCAACAGAGCAGTGGACAAAGAAGAACTGCTACGTGTAGAGGTGGAATATTAGCTTGGGAAAAAAATAAAATCAATGCCACTTGGAGCACCACAGATGAGTCTAGAGGTGATCACGCAACTTGCAGTAAGCGAGAAAGCAAAAGACACCTAACGTATGATATCACTTATAGGGGTTACTTAACAATTGATACCAGTGAAGATATTTCCACAGAGACATCCAACCACAGATTCATTAAGCAAACTTACGGTTCACCAAATGGAAAGGTGTGAGGACTGGATTCATTAGGACACTGGGGTTAACAGAGATATACAAACACATGTGAAATATAAAATCGCCACAGACCTACGGCATAACAAGAGGAGACTACTCAACATTGTGTCATAAGCTACATTGGAGAAGGACCCGAAGAAGAACAGATATATGTATGTGTGTAAAACAACCACATCTTGCACACCTAGAACAAGCAAAACATTGTAATCAAATTTGCTCTGATACAAAACAAAAGTTAAATTTAAAAAACGAACAGCAAGTAATGAGACATAAACTCAAGGGGCTTATCCCTGGAGCACTACATTCTAATTTACAATTTACAACACAACTTCCATTATGGCTCTGTTGCCCTAGTAAACAGATTTGGTAAGGAGAAGTGCTGCCGCCTTCTGGCCGTTTCACAAAACAGCGCTAATGGTCACTTAATATTCAAAATAATTGCAGGCCTGTAAATGACACCTGCGATCAAAAAAAAAAAAAAAATAATCCTGGGGTCGAAAATCGACCAGAAGATTCAAAAGACGTCAACATTTCAAGAAGACAATCTCAAGAGGCATGTTTTACGCCCATTTTGTCTTCCTTTTTTCCTTTAAAATAAAAGGGAATTTAAAAACGCTCAACATCAGCAATTAATAAAGCCATGCAAATCCAATCCACAGAAATGTTCACCTCACAGCCGTCAGAATGATCTTCAGCAAAAAGTCTACAATGGATAAATGCTGAAGGGGTTTCAGAAATCTGTGTACCCACTAGCTGCTGGGGGGAGGTAAACTGGTAACAGCCAGCAGGGAGAACATAATGGAGGTGCGTTTAAGGGTGAAAATTGAGCTACCATGGGATCTGGTCGGTCCGTTGATGCGCCTATCACCTGAGCAGAGCAGAATGGAAAAGACACAGGCTGGCAATCCTGCACGGCAGAAACATTTAATATAGCCAAGACTTGGAAGAAACCAAAATGTCCAGCAACAGAAAAATGCACAAAGAGGAAGTGGGCCATGTCAACAATGGAATATTAGCCGTGGAAAACAATGAAACAGCGCCGTTTGCACCACCATACAAGGACCTAGAGATAACCACGCAACTTGAAGTAAGAAAGAAACTGAAAGACAGACAGCCTATGACATCCCTTATAGGCGTTACCTAAAAATTGATACTCATGAACTTATTTCCAAGAGAAGGAAAAGCATGGATTAAGAAAACAAAATTACGTTTCACCACATGGAAAGGTGAAAGGAATGTATGAATTATGATATGGGGCTTAACAGACATGTACTAATACGTATGAAATATAGAATCACAAAATACCTGTGGAATGCCAAGAGGTCTACTCAAGACTCTATAATAACCTACACGGGAAAGGATTCAAAGAGGCATAGACAGATACGTTGATATGATGAACCGGATTCTGTACACTTAGGAGAAACTGCATTTTCTTTTATCACATTTGCTCTGATACCTAAACAAAATTTAATTTAAAACACAAGAAGTAGGAGATATAAGCTCTTGGGGGTTTGCCCTGGCACATTCCCCTCTAATCTGCAGGCTACTAACACCATTTCCAGGAAAGCTCTGTCGCCCAAGAACCCAGAGCTGCAAACGTAGAAATGCTGCCGCCTTGTGGCCGTTTCCCGCAAGAGCGGCTTTAAGCCCGCAGCCAATGGTCACTTAATAGTCACAAGGACTCAGGGCCAAAAAGGACACCTGCCCTGACATATTGTGCTGAGGTAGGGAATGGACAAAAAAATTCAAAACAGGGGCTCCCCTGGTGGCGCAGCGGTTGAGAGTCCGCCTGCCGACGCAGGGGACACGGGTTCGTGCCCCGGTCCGGGAAGATCCCACATGCCGTGGAGTGGCTGGGCCCGTGAGCCATGGCCGCTGAGCCTGCGCGTCCAGAGCCTGTGCTCCGCAACGGGAGAGGCCACAACAGTGAGAGGCCCGCGTACCGCAAAAATAAATAAATACATACATAAATAAATACATACATAAATAATTTAAATGGAAAGTGGATAAAAGCTCAACCTCAGGAATTATTAGACTCATGCAAATCTAATCTACAAAAAGTGGGCAACTCACACCTGTCGACTGACGATCAGCAAAAATTCTACAAACAATCGATACTGAAGGGGTTTTAGAGAAGTGTGTACCCTCTAGCTGCTGGTGAGATGTAAAGTGGTAACAGCCAATAAGAACAGAAAGGAGCTGCCTTTAGAAGTAAAAATTGAGGTACCATTCAATCCAGCAGTCACGCCGCCGGGCCTCTCACCTGAGAAGACCAGAAGCGAGAAGACCCGGGCTGCAACAGCTGCACTGCGGCCTTATTCACAATAGCCGAGACGGTGAAGCTACCAAAATGTCCATCGACAGACGAATGGATTAAGAAGAGGTGGTCCGTGTACACAATGGAATATTAACCACGGAAAACAACGAAACACTGCTCTTTGAGGCACCATAGACGAGCTGGGAGATGATCACAGAACATGGGGTAAGTCGGAAAGCAAAAGACCTATATCCTATGATATCACTTAGAGGCGTTATCTAATAACTGACACAAATGAATGAACATATTTCCACAGAGAAAGACACTCACGGACTTAGAAAACAACTATGCTTATCTAAAAGGAAAGGTGGGCGGAATGGATAAATTAAGATTAGCGTAACCATACGTATACAAATACATATTATATACACATATCAAAAAGACCGACCACGGAGCAAGGGAGGTGTACGGAACACTCTGTAATATTTTACATGGGAAGAGGATCTGGACGTGAATACACGTATATAATGTACAAATGAACCAGATTGTGTACACCCAGGACAAACAATATTCTAATCATTACCCCGATTAAAATAATTTAAAAAACCAACCGGAAGTAATGCGACATAAACTTACGGGCGTTTCTCCTGGCACATTCCATTCTAATTTACAACCTAGGAACAGGACTCCCAGAAATGCTCTGCTGCCCTAGTCCCCAGATTTGGGAATGGGGAAATGCTGCCTCCTTGTGGCCGTCTCCCAAAACAGCAGCTTTAAACCCAGTGCTAATGGTCATGAAGTAGTCACCAAACTTGCAGGCCTGTAAATAACACCTGCCCTCCAAAAAATCCTGGGGTCAAACATCGACCAAAAATTCAAAAGAGGGCAGCATTCCAAGAAAACGATTTCAAGAGGTATACTGTACCCCCACGTTTTTCTTTTCTTTTCTTTTTTGTAAAAGAAAAGAAACAGGCGTGGAGCAATGATGAATTTTAGGAACTTTTAAAGACATGCAAACCCAAATTACACAAACCTATCAGCTCACAGCACTCGGAATGGCCATTAGCAAAAATGCTGCAAACAATAAATGCTGAAGGGATTGTGGAGAAATGCGTACCCTCGGTTCTAAGGGGGACGTGGTAAGAGCCGCTAATGAAAACACAGTGGCGGTGCTTTCAAAAGGGAAACACTGAGCTACTAGTCAATCAGTCACACCCACTGCTGGGCCCATCACCTGAGAAAATGAGAATCAAAAGGCACAGGCTGGCAATCCTGCACTCCAGCAATACTTACCATAGCCAACACCTGGAAGCGACGAAAATGTCCATCAACAGAGGAGTGCACCAAGAAGAAGTGGTCCATGTACACAATGGAATATTACTCCACTAGAAAATATGAATTAAAAAAACAAACATGAGTAAGGAGACATAAGCTTTTGGGGGTTTATCAGGGCACATGGCAGTCTAATTGATAGCTGAGGAACACCACTGGCAGGAAGGTCTGTTTCCCTGGGTACCAGAGTGGGCAACGTAGAAACGCTGCCGGCCTCTGGCCGATACCTGCAACAGCAGCTTGGAAATCTGTGCGAATGGTCACTTCATATGCACAAGTACTGCAGGGCTGCAAAGGAAACCTGCCCTCAAAACGTCCCGACGCAGGTAAAGGCCAAAATAGTTCAAAATGTGGCACATATTTCAAGAAAACCATTTGAAAACGTAAGCTGTCACAACAGCTTGAAAAATAAAAGGACATGCCTCAAAGCTCAATTTCAAGGGATTATGAGACACATGCAAATCCAACCACCAAGAGCTATCAACTCACACCAGTCAGAATAACCATCAGCAAAGAAACTACAAACGATCAACGCTGAAGAGGTTGTGGAGAAATGCATACCCTCCGTTTCAAGTGGGACGTAACCTGGTAAGAGCCACTCATGGGAACAGAATGGAGGTGCCTTTAAAAGGTAAACATTCAGCTACTCTATGATCCAGCAGGCCCACTCCGCGGCCTATAGCCTAAGAAGACAGAACTGGAAAGACACAGGCAGCAACTCTGCACTGCAGCAGCATTACAATAGCCAAGGCGTGGAAGCAACCCAAAGTCCATCAACAGAGCAGTGGACAAAGAAGAACTGCTACGTGTAGAGGTGGAATATTAGCTTGGGAAAAAAATAAAATCAATGCCACTTGGAGCACCACAGATGAGTCTAGAGGTGATCACGCAACTTGCAGTAAGCGAGAAAGCAAAAGACACCTAACGTATGATATCACTTATAGGGGTTACTTAACAATTGATACCAGTGAAGATATTTCCACAGAGACATCCAACCACAGATTCATTAAGCAAACTTACGGTTCACCAAATGGAAAGGTGTGAGGACTGGATACATTAGGACACTGGGGTTAACAGAGATATACAAACACATGTGAAATATAAAATCGCCACAGACCTACGGCATACCAAGAGGAGACTACTCAACATTGTGTCATAAGCTACATTGGAGAAGGACCCGAAGAAGAACAGATATATGTATGTGTGTAAAACAACCACATCTTGCACACCTAGAACAAGCAAAACATTGTAATCAAATTTGCTCTGATACAAAACAAAAGTTAAATTTAAAAAACGAACAGCAAGTAATGAGACATAAACTCAAGGGGCTTATCCCTGGAGCACTACATTCTAATTTACAATTTACAACACAACTTCCATTATGGCTCTGTTGCCCTAGTAAACAGATTTGGTAAGGAGAAGTGCTGCCGCCTTCTGGCCGTTTCACACAACAGCGCTAATGGTCACTTAATATTCAAAATAATTGCAGGCCTGTAAATGACACCTGCGATCAAAAAAAAAAAAAAAATAATCCTGGGGTCGAAAATCGACCAGAAGATTCAAAAGACGTCAACATTTCAAGAAGACAATCTCAAGAGGCATGTTTTACGCCCATTTTGTCTTCCTTTTTTCCCTTAAAATAAAAGGGAATTTAAAAACGCTCAACATCAGCAATTAATAAAGCCATGCAAATCCAATCCAGAGAAATGTTCACCTCACAGCCGTCAGAATGATCTTCAGCAAAAAGTCTACAATGGATAAATGCTGAAGGGGTTTCAGAAATCTGTGTACCCACTAGCTGCTGGGGGGAGGTAAACTGGTAACAGCCAGCAGGGAGAACATAATGGAGGTGCGTTTAAGGGTGAAAATTGAGCTACCATGGGATCTGGTCGGTCCGTTGATGCGCCTATCACCTGAGCAGAGCAGAATGGAAAAGACACAGGCTGGCAATCCTGCACGGCAGAAACATTTAATATAGCCAAGACTTGGAAGAAACCAAAATGTCCAGCAACAGAAAAATGCACAAAGAGGAAGTGGGCCATGTCAACAATGGAATATTAGCCGTGGAAAACAATGAAACAGCGCCGTTTGCACCACCATACAAGGACCTAGAGATAACCACGCAACTTGAAGTAAGAAAGAAACTGAAAGACAGACAGCCTATGACATCCCTTATAGGCGTTACCTAAAAATTGATACTCATGAACTTATTTCCAAGAGAAGGAAAAGCATGGATTAAGAAAACAAAATTACGTTTCACCACATGGAAAGGTGAAAGGAATGTATGAATTATGATATGGGGCTTAACAGACATGTACTAATACGTATGAAATATAGAATCACAAAATACCTGTGGAATGCCAAGAGGTCTACTCAAGACTCTATAATAACCTACACGGGAAAGGATTCAAAGAGGCATAGACAGATACGTTGATATGATGAACCGGATTCTGTACACTTAGGAGAAACTGCATTTTCTTTTATCAAATTTGCTCTGATACCTAAACAAAATTTAATTTAAAACACAAGAAGTAGGAGATATAAGCTCTTGGGGGTTTGCCCTGGCACATTCCCCTCTAATCTGCAGGCTACTAACACCATTTCCAGGAAAGCTCTGTCGCCCAAGAACCCAGAGCTGCAAACGTAGAAATGCTGCCGCCTTGTGGCCGTTTCCCGCAAGAGCGGCTTTAAGCCCGCAGCCAATGGTCACTTAATAGTCACAAGGACTCAGGGCCAAAAAGGACACCTGCCCTGACATATTGTGCTGAGGTAGGGAATGGACAAAAAAATTCAAAACAGGGGCTCCCCTGGTGGCGCAGCGGTTGAGAGTCCGCCTGCCGACGCAGGGGACACGGGTTCGTGCCCCGGTCCGGGAAGATCCCACATGCCGTGGAGTGGCTGGGCCCGTGAGCCATGGCCGCTGAGCCTGCGCGTCCAGAGCCTGTGCTCCGCAACGGGAGAGGCCACAACAGTGAGAGGCCCGCGTACCGCAAAAATAAATAAATACATACATAAATAAATACATACATAAATAAATTAAATGGAAAGTGGATAAAAGCTCAACCTCAGGAATTATTAGACTCATGCAAATCTAATCTACAAAAAGTGGGCAACTCACACCTGTCGACTGACGATCAGCAAAAATTCTACAAACAATCGATACTGAAGGGGTTTTAGAGAAGTGTGTACCCTCTAGCTGCTGGTGAGATGTAAAGTGGTAACAGCCAATAAGAACAGAAAGGAGCTGCCTTTAGAAGTAAAAATTGAGGTACCATTCAATCCAGCAGTCACGCCGCCGGGCCTCTCACCTGAGAAGACCAGAAGCGAGAAGACCCGGGCTGCAACAGCTGCACTGCGGCCTTATTCACAATAGCCGAGACGGTGAAGCTACCAAAATGTCCATCGACAGACGAATGGATTAAGAAGAGGTGGTCCGTGTACACAATGGAATATTAACCACGGAAAACAACGAAACACTGCTCTTTGAGGCACCATAGACGAGCTGGGAGATGATCACAGAACATGGGGTAAGTCGGAAAGCAAAAGACCTATATCCTATGATATCACTTAGAGGCGTTATCTAATAACTGACACAAATGAATGAACATATTTCCACAGAGAAAGACACTCACGGACTTAGAAAACAACTATGCTTATCTAAAAGGAAAGGTGGGCGGAATGGATAAATTAAGATTAGCGTAACCATACGTATACAAATACATATTATATACACATATCAAAAAGACCGACCACGGAGCAAGGGAGGTGTACGGAACACTCTGTAATATTTTACATGGGAAGAGGATCTGGACGTGAATACACGTATATAATGTACAAATGAACCAGACTGTGTACACCCAGGACAAACAATATTCTAATCATTACCCCGATTAAAATAATTTAAAAAACCAACCAGAAGTAATGCGACATAAACTTACGGGCGTTTCTCCTGGCACATTCCATTCTAATTTACAACCTAGGAACAGGACTCCCAGAAATGCTCTGCTGCCCTAGTCCCCAGATTTGGGAATGGGGAAATGCTGCCTCCTTGTGGCCGTCTCCCAAAACAGCAGCTTTAAACCCAGTGCTAATGGTCATGAAGTAGTCGCCAAACTTGCAGGCCTGTAAATAACACCTGCCCTCCAAAAAATCCTGGGGTCAAACATCGACCAAAAATTCAAAAGAGGGCAGCATTCCAAGAAAACGATTTCAAGAGGTATACTGTACCCCCACGTTTTTCTTTTCTTTTCTTTTTTGTAAAAGAAAAGAAACAGGCGTGGAGCAATGATGAATTTTAGGAACTTTTAAAGACATGCAAACCCAAATTACACAAACCTATCAGCTCACAGCACTCGGAATGGCCATTAGCAAAAATGCTGCAAACAATAAATGCTGAAGGGATTGTGGAGAAATGCGTACCCTCGGTTCTAAGGGGGACGTGGTAAGAGCCGCTAATGAAAACACAGTGGCGGTGCTTTCAAAAGGGAAACACTGAGCTACTAGTCAATCAGTCACACCCACTGCTGGGCCCATCACCTGAGAAAATGAGAATCAAAAGGCACAGGCTGGCAATCCTGCACTCCAGCAATACTTACCATAGCCAACACCTGGAAGCGACGAAAATGTCCATCAACAGAGGAGTGCACCAAGAAGAAGTGGTCCATGTACACAATGGAATATTACTCCACTAGAAAATATGAATTAAAAAAACAAACATGAGTAAGGAGACATAAGCTTTTGGGGGTTTATCAGGGCACATGGCAGTCTAATTGATAGCTGAGGAACACCACTGGCAGGAAGGTCTGTTTCCCTGGGTACCAGAGTGGGCAACGTAGAAACGCTGCCGGCCTCTGGCCGATACCTGCAACAGCAGCTTGGAAATCTGTGCGAATGGTCACTTCATATGCACAAGTACTGCAGGGCTGCAAAGGAAACCTGCCCTCAAAACGTCCCGACGCAGGTAAAGGCCAAAATAGTTCAAAATGTGGCACATATTTCAAGAAAACCATTTGAAAACGTAAGCTGTCACAACAGCTTGAAAAATAAAAGGACATGCCTCAAAGCTCAATTTCAAGGGATTATGAGACACATGCAAATCCAACCACCAAGAGCTATCAACTCACACCAGTCAGAATAACCATCAGCAAAGAAACTACAAACGATCAACGCTGAAGAGGTTGTGGAGAAATGCATACCCTCCGTTTCAAGTGGGACGTAACCTGGTAAGAGCCACTCATGGGAACAGAATGGAGGTGCCTTTAAAAGGTAAACATTCAGCTACTCTATGATCCAGCAGGCCCACTCCGCGGCCTATAGCCTAAGAAGACAGAACTGGAAAGACACAGGCAGCAACTCTGCACTGCAGCAGCATTACAATAGCCAAGGCGTGGAAGCAACCCAAAGTCCATCAACAGAGCAGTGGACAAAGAAGAACTGCTACGTGTAGAGGTGGAATATTAGCTTGGGAAAAAAATAAAATCAATGCCACTTGGAGCACCACAGATGAGTCTAGAGGTGATCACGCAACTTGCAGTAAGCGAGAAAGCAAAAGACACCTAACGTATGATATCACTTATAGGGGTTACTTAACAATTGATACCAGTGAAGATATTTCCACAGAGACATCCAACCACAGATTCATTAAGCAAACTTACGGTTCACCAAATGGAAAGGTGTGAGGACTGGATTCATTAGGACACTGGGGTTAACAGAGATATACAAACACATGTGAAATATAAAATCGCCACAGACCTACGGCATAACAAGAGGAGACTACTCAACATTGTGTCATAAGCTACATTGGAGAAGGACCCGAAGAAGAACAGATATATGTATGTGTGTAAAACAACCACATCTTGCACACCTAGAACAAGCAAAACATTGTAATCAAATTTGCTCTGATACAAAACAAAAGTTAAATTTAAAAAACGAACAGCAAGTAATGAGACATAAACTCAAGGGGCTTATCCCTGGAGCACTACATTCTAATTTACAATTTACAACACAACTTCCATTATGGCTCTGTTGCCCTAGTAAACAGATTTGGTAAGGAGAAGTGCTGCCGCCTTCTGGCCGTTTCACAAAACAGCGCTAATGGTCACTTAATATTCAAAATAATTGCAGGCCTGTAAATGACACCTGCGATCAAAAAAAAAAAAAAATAATCCTGGGGTCGAAAATCGACCAGAAGATTCAAAAGACGTCAACATTTCAAGAAGACAATCTCAAGAGGCATGTTTTACGCCCATTTTGTCTTCCTTTTTTCCTTTAAAATAAAAGGGAATTTAAAAACGCTCAACATCAGCAATTAATAAAGCCATGCAAATCCAATCCACAGAAATGTTCACCTCACAGCCGTCAGAATGATCTTCAGCAAAAAGTCTACAATGGATAAATGCTGAAGGGGTTTCAGAAATCTGTGTACCCACTAGCTGCTGGGGGGAGGTAAACTGGTAACAGCCAGCAGGGAGAACATAATGGAGGTGCGTTTAAGGGTGAAAATTGAGCTACCATGGGATCTGGTCGGTCCGTTGATGCGCCTATCACCTGAGCAGAGCAGAATGGAAAAGACACAGGCTGGCAATCCTGCACGGCAGAAACATTTAATATAGCCAAGACTTGGAAGAAACCAAAATGTCCAGCAACAGAAAAATGCACAAAGAGGAAGTGGGCCATGTCAACAATGGAATATTAGCCGTGGAAAACAATGAAACAGCGCCGTTTGCACCACCATACAAGGACCTAGAGATAACCACGCAACTTGAAGTAAGAAAGAAACTGAAAGACAGACAGCCTATGACATCCCTTATAGGCGTTACCTAAAAATTGATACTCATGAACTTATTTCCAAGAGAAGGAAAAGCATGGATTAAGAAAACAAAATTACGTTTCACCACATGGAAAGGTGAAAGGAATGTATGAATTATGATATGGGGCTTAACAGACATGTACTAATACGTATGAAATATAGAATCACAAAATACCTGTGGAATGCCAAGAGGTCTACTCAAGACTCTATAATAACCTACACGGGAAAGGATTCAAAGAGGCATAGACAGATACGTTGATATGATGAACCGGATTCTGTACACTTAGGAGAAACTGCATTTTCTTTTATCACATTTGCTCTGATACCTAAACAAAATTTAATTTAAAACACAAGAAGTAGGAGATATAAGCTCTTGGGGGTTTGCCCTGGCACATTCCCCTCTAATCTGCAGGCTACTAACACCATTTCCAGGAAAGCTCTGTCGCCCAAGAACCCAGAGCTGCAAACGTAGAAATGCTGCCGCCTTGTGGCCGTTTCCCGCAAGAGCGGCTTTAAGCCCGCAGCCAATGGTCACTTAATAGTCACAAGGACTCAGGGCCAAAAAGGACACCTGCCCTGACATATTGTGCTGAGGTAGGGAATGGACAAAAAAATTCAAAACAGGGGCTCCCCTGGTGGCGCAGCGGTTGAGAGTCCGCCTGCCGACGCAGGGGACACGGGTTCGTGCCCCGGTCCGGGAAGATCCCACATGCCGTGGAGTGGCTGGGCCCGTGAGCCATGGCCGCTGAGCCTGCGCGTCCAGAGCCTGTGCTCCGCAACGGGAGAGGCCACAACAGTGAGAGGCCCGCGTACCGCAAAAATAAATAAATACATACATAAATAAATACATACATAAATAAATTAAATGGAAAGTGGATAAAAGCTCAACCTCAGGAATTATTAGACTCATGCAAATCTAATCTACAAAAAGTGGGCAACTCACACCTGTCGACTGACGATCAGCAAAAATTCTACAAACAATCGATACTGAAGGGGTTTTAGAGAAGTGTGTACCCTCTAGCTGCTGGTGAGATGTAAAGTGGTAACAGCCAATAAGAACAGAAAGGAGCTGCCTTTAGAAGTAAAAATTGAGGTACCATTCAATCCAGCAGTCACGCCGCCGGGCCTCTCACCTGAGAAGACCAGAAGCGAGAAGACCCGGGCTGCAACAGCTGCACTGCGGCCTTATTCACAATAGCCGAGACGGTGAAGCTACCAAAATGTCCATCGACAGACGAATGGATTAAGAAGAGGTGGTCCGTGTACACAATGGAATATTAACCACGGAAAACAACGAAACACTGCTCTTTGAGGCACCATAGACGAGCTGGGAGATGATCACAGAACATGGGGTAAGTCGGAAAGCAAAAGACCTATATCCTATGATATCACTTAGAGGCGTTATCTAATAACTGACACAAATGAATGAACATATTTCCACAGAGAAAGACACTCACGGACTTAGAAAACAACTATGCTTATCTAAAAGGAAAGGTGGGCGGAATGGATAAATTAAGATTAGCGTAACCATACGTATACAAATACATATTATATACACATATCAAAAAGACCGACCACGGAGCAAGGGAGGTGTACGGAACACTCTGTAATATTTTACATGGGAAGAGGATCTGGACGTGAATACACGTATATAATGTACAAATGAACCAGATTGTGTACACCCAGGACAAACAATATTCTAATCATTACCCCGATTAAAATAATTTAAAAAACCAACCGGAAGTAATGCGACATAAACTTACGGGCGTTTCTCCTGGCACATTCCATTCTAATTTACAACCTAGGAACAGGACTCCCAGAAATGCTCTGCTGCCCTAGTCCCCAGATTTGGGAATGGGGAAATGCTGCCTCCTTGTGGCCGTCTCCCAAAACAGCAGCTTTAAACCCAGTGCTAATGGTCATGAAGTAGTCACCAAACTTGCAGGCCTGTAAATAACACCTGCCCTCCAAAAAATCCTGGGGTCAAACATCGACCAAAAATTCAAAAGAGGGCAGCATTCCAAGAAAACGATTTCAAGAGGTATACTGTACCCCCACGTTTTTCTTTTCTTTTCTTTTTTGTAAAAGAAAAGAAACAGGCGTGGAGCAATGATGAATTTTAGGAACTTTTAAAGACATGCAAACCCAAATTACACAAACCTATCAGCTCACAGCACTCGGAATGGCCATTAGCAAAAATGCTGCAAACAATAAATGCTGAAGGGATTGTGGAGAAATGCGTACCCTCGGTTCTAAGGGGGACGTGGTAAGAGCCGCTAATGAAAACACAGTGGCGGTGCTTTCAAAAGGGAAACACTGAGCTACTAGTCAATCAGTCACACCCACTGCTGGGCCCATCACCTGAGAAAATGAGAATCAAAAGGCACAGGCTGGCAATCCTGCACTCCAGCAATACTTACCATAGCCAACACCTGGAAGCGACGAAAATGTCCATCAACAGAGGAGTGCACCAAGAAGAAGTGGTCCATGTACACAATGGAATATTACTCCACTAGAAAATATGAATTAAAAAAACAAACATGAGTAAGGAGACATAAGCTTTTGGGGGTTTATCAGGGCACATGGCAGTCTAATTGATAGCTGAGGAACACCACTGGCAGGAAGGTCTGTTTCCCTGGGTACCAGAGTGGGCAACGTAGAAACGCTGCCGGCCTCTGGCCGATACCTGCAACAGCAGCTTGGAAATCTGTGCGAATGGTCACTTCATATGCACAAGTACTGCAGGGCTGCAAAGGAAACCTGCCCTCAAAACGTCCCGACGCAGGTAAAGGCCAAAATAGTTCAAAATGTGGCACATATTTCAAGAAAACCATTTGAAAACGTAAGCTGTCACAACAGCTTGAAAAATAAAAGGACATGCCTCAAAGCTCAATTTCAAGGGATTATGAGACACATGCAAATCCAACCACCAAGAGCTATCAACTCACACCAGTCAGAATAACCATCAGCAAAGAAACTACAAACGATCAACGCTGAAGAGGTTGTGGAGAAATGCATACCCTCCGTTTCAAGTGGGACGTAACCTGGTAAGAGCCACTCATGGGAACAGAATGGAGGTGCCTTTAAAAGGTAAACATTCAGCTACTCTATGATCCAGCAGGCCCACTCCGCGGCCTATAGCCTAAGAAGACAGAACTGGAAAGACACAGGCAGCAACTCTGCACTGCAGCAGCATTACAATAGCCAAGGCGTGGAAGCAACCCAAAGTCCATCAACAGAGCAGTGGACAAAGAAGAACTGCTACGTGTAGAGGTGGAATATTAGCTTGGGAAAAAAATAAAATCAATGCCACTTGGAGCACCACAGATGAGTCTAGAGGTGATCACGCAACTTGCAGTAAGCGAGAAAGCAAAAGACACCTAACGTATGATATCACTTATAGGGGTTACTTAACAATTGATACCAGTGAAGATATTTCCACAGAGACATCCAACCACAGATTCATTAAGCAAACTTACGGTTCACCAAATGGAAAGGTGTGAGGACTGGATACATTAGGACACTGGGGTTAACAGAGATATACAAACACATGTGAAATATAAAATCGCCACAGACCTACGGCATACCAAGAGGAGACTACTCAACATTGTGTCATAAGCTACATTGGAGAAGGACCCGAAGAAGAACAGATATATGTATGTGTGTAAAACAACCACATCTTGCACACCTAGAACAAGCAAAACATTGTAATCAAATTTGCTCTGATACAAAACAAAAGTTAAATTTAAAAAACGAACAGCAAGTAATGAGACATAAACTCAAGGGGCTTATCCCTGGAGCACTACATTCTAATTTACAATTTACAACACAACTTCCATTATGGCTCTGTTGCCCTAGTAAACAGATTTGGTAAGGAGAAGTGCTGCCGCCTTCTGGCCGTTTCACACAACAGCGCTAATGGTCACTTAATATTCAAAATAATTGCAGGCCTGTAAATGACACCTGCGATCAAAAAAAAAAAAAAAATAATCCTGGGGTCGAAAATCGACCAGAAGATTCAAAAGACGTCAACATTTCAAGAAGACAATCTCAAGAGGCATGTTTTACGCCCATTTTGTCTTCCTTTTTTCCCTTAAAATAAAAGGGAATTTAAAAACGCTCAACATCAGCAATTAATAAAGCCATGCAAATCCAATCCAGAGAAATGTTCACCTCACAGCCGTCAGAATGATCTTCAGCAAAAAGTCTACAATGGATAAATGCTGAAGGGGTTTCAGAAATCTGTGTACCCACTAGCTGCTGGGGGGAGGTAAACTGGTAACAGCCAGCAGGGAGAACATAATGGAGGTGCGTTTAAGGGTGAAAATTGAGCTACCATGGGATCTGGTCGGTCCGTTGATGCGCCTATCACCTGAGCAGAGCAGAATGGAAAAGACACAGGCTGGCAATCCTGCACGGCAGAAACATTTAATATAGCCAAGACTTGGAAGAAACCAAAATGTCCAGCAACAGAAAAATGCACAAAGAGGAAGTGGGCCATGTCAACAATGGAATATTAGCCGTGGAAAACAATGAAACAGCGCCGTTTGCACCACCATACAAGGACCTAGAGATAACCACGCAACTTGAAGTAAGAAAGAAACTGAAAGACAGACAGCCTATGACATCCCTTATAGGCGTTACCTAAAAATTGATACTCATGAACTTATTTCCAAGAGAAGGAAAAGCATGGATTAAGAAAACAAAATTACGTTTCACCACATGGAAAGGTGAAAGGAATGTATGAATTATGATATGGGGCTTAACAGACATGTACTAATACGTATGAAATATAGAATCACAAAATACCTGTGGAATGCCAAGAGGTCTACTCAAGACTCTATAATAACCTACACGGGAAAGGATTCAAAGAGGCATAGACAGATACGTTGATATGATGAACCGGATTCTGTACACTTAGGAGAAACTGCATTTTCTTTTATCACATTTGCTCTGATACCTAAACAAAATTTAATTTAAAACACAAGAAGTAGGAGATATAAGCTCTTGGGGGTTTGCCCTGGCACATTCCCCTCTAATCTGCAGGCTACTAACACCATTTCCAGGAAAGCTCTGTCGCCCAACAACCCAGAGCTGCAAACGTAGAAATGCTGCCGCCTTGTGGCCGTTTCCCGCAAGAGCGGCTTTAAGCCCGCAGCCAATGGTCACTTAATAGTCACAAGGACTCAGGGCCAAAAAGGACACCTGCCCTGACATATTGTGCTGAGGTAGGGAATGGACAAAAAAATTCAAAACAGGGGCTCCCCTGGTGGCGCAGCGGTTGAGAGTCCGCCTGCCGACGCAGGGGACACGGGTTCGTGCCCCGGTCCGGGAAGATCCCACATGCCGTGGAGTGGCTGGGCCCGTGAGCCATGGCCGCTGAGCCTGCGCGTCCAGAGCCTGTGCTCCGCAACGGGAGAGGCCACAACAGTGAGAGGCCCGCGTACCGCAAAAATAAATAAATACATACATAAATAAATACATACATAAATAAATTAAATGGAAAGTGGATAAAAGCTCAACCTCAGGAATTATTAGACTCATGCAAATCTAATCTACAAAAAGTGGGCAACTCACACCTGTCGACTGACGATCAGCAAAAATTCTACAAACAATCGATACTGAAGGGGTTTTAGAGAAGTGTGTACCCTCTAGCTGCTGGTGAGATGTAAAGTGGTAACAGCCAATAAGAACAGAAAGGAGCTGCCTTTAGAAGTAAAAATTGAGGTACCATTCAATCCAGCAGTCACGCCGCCGGGCCTCTCACCTGAGAAGACCAGAAGCGAGAAGACCCGGGCTGCAACAGCTGCACTGCGGCCTTATTCACAATAGCCGAGACGGTGAAGCTACCAAAATGTCCATCGACAGACGAATGGATTAAGAAGAGGTGGTCCGTGTACACAATGGAATATTAACCACGGAAAACAACGAAACACTGCTCTTTGAGGCACCATAGACGAGCTGGGAGATGATCACAGAACATGGGGTAAGTCGGAAAGCAAAAGACCTATATCCTATGATATCACTTAGAGGCGTTATCTAATAACTGACACAAATGAATGAACATATTTCCACAGAGAAAGACACTCACGGACTTAGAAAACAACTATGCTTATCTAAAAGGAAAGGTGGGCGGAATGGATAAATTAAGATTAGCGTAACCATACGTATACAAATACATATTATATACACATATCAAAAAGACCGACCACGGAGCAAGGGAGGTGTACGGAACACTCTGTAATATTTTACATGGGAAGAGGATCTGGACGTGAATACACGTATATAATGTACAAATGAACCAGACTGTGTACACCCAGGACAAACAATATTCTAATCATTACCCCGATTAAAATAATTTAAAAAACCAACCAGAAGTAATGCGACATAAACTTACGGGCGTTTCTCCTGGCACATTCCATTCTAATTTACAACCTAGGAACAGGACTCCCAGAAATGCTCTGCTGCCCTAGTCCCCAGATTTGGGAATGGGGAAATGCTGCCTCCTTGTGGCCGTCTCCCAAAACAGCAGCTTTAAACCCAGTGCTAATGGTCATGAAGTAGTCACCAAACTTGCAGGCCTGTAAATAACACCTGCCCTCCAAAAAATCCTGGGGTCAAACATCGACCAAAAATTCAAAAGAGGGCAGCATTCCAAGAAAACGATTTCAAGAGGTATACTGTACCCCCACGTTTTTCTTTTCTTTTCTTTTTTGTAAAAGAAAAGAAACAGGCGTGGAGCAATGATGAATTTTAGGAACTTTTAAAGACATGCAAACCCAAATTACACAAACCTATCAGCTCACAGCACTCGGAATGGCCATTAGCAAAAATGCTGCAAACAATAAATGCTGAAGGGATTGTGGAGAAATGCGTACCCTCGGTTCTAAGGGGGACGTGGTAAGAGCCGCTAATGAAAACACAGTGGCGGTGCTTTCAAAAGGGAAACACTGAGCTACTAGTCAATCAGTCACACCCACTGCTGGGCCCATCACCTGAGAAAATGAGAATCAAAAGGCACAGGCTGGCAATCCTGCACTCCAGCAATACTTACCATAGCCAACACCTGGAAGCGACGAAAATGTCCATCAACAGAGGAGTGCACCAAGAAGAAGTGGTCCATGTACACAATGGAATATTACTCCACTAGAAAATATGAATTAAAAAAACAAACATGAGTAAGGAGACATAAGCTTTTGGGGGTTTATCAGGGCACATGGCAGTCTAATTGATAGCTGAGGAACACCACTGGCAGGAAGGTCTGTTTCCCTGGGTACCAGAGTGGGCAACGTAGAAACGCTGCCGGCCTCTGGCCGATACCTGCAACAGCAGCTTGGAAATCTGTGCGAATGGTCACTTCATATGCACAAGTACTGCAGGGCTGCAAAGGAAACCTGCCCTCAAAACGTCCCGACGCAGGTAAAGGCCAAAATAGTTCAAAATGTGGCACATATTTCAAGAAAACCATTTGAAAACGTAAGCTGTCACAACAGCTTGAAAAATAAAAGGACATGCCTCAAAGCTCAATTTCAAGGGATTATGAGACACATGCAAATCCAACCACCAAGAGCTATCAACTCACACCAGTCAGAATAACCATCAGCAAAGAAACTACAAACGATCAACGCTGAAGAGGTTGTGGAGAAATGCATACCCTCCGTTTCAAGTGGGACGTAACCTGGTAAGAGCCACTCATGGGAACAGAATGGAGGTGCCTTTAAAAGGTAAACATTCAGCTACTCTATGATCCAGCAGGCCCACTCCGCGGCCTATAGCCTAAGAAGACAGAACTGGAAAGACACAGGCAGCAACTCTGCACTGCAGCAGCATTACAATAGCCAAGGCGTGGAAGCAACCCAAAGTCCATCAACAGAGCAGTGGACAAAGAAGAACTGCTACGTGTAGAGGTGGAATATTAGCTTGGGAAAAAAATAAAATCAATGCCACTTGGAGCACCACAGATGAGTCTAGAGGTGATCACGCAACTTGCAGTAAGCGAGAAAGCAAAAGACACCTAACGTATGATATCACTTATAGGGGTTACTTAACAATTGATACCAGTGAAGATATTTCCACAGAGACATCCAACCACAGATTCATTAAGCAAACTTACGGTTCACCAAATGGAAAGGTGTGAGGACTGGATACATTAGGACACTGGGGTTAACAGAGATATACAAACACATGTGAAATATAAAATCGCCACAGACCTACGGCATACCAAGAGGAGACTACTCAACATTGTGTCATAAGCTACATTGGAGAAGGACCCGAAGAAGAACAGATATATGTATGTGTGTAAAACAACCACATCTTGCACACCTAGAACAAGCAAAACATTGTAATCAAATTTGCTCTGATACAAAACAAAAGTTAAATTTAAAAAACGAACAGCAAGTAATGAGACATAAACTCAAGGGGCTTATCCCTGGAGCACTACATTCTAATTTACAATTTACAACACAACTTCCATTATGGCTCTGTTGCCCTAGTAAACAGATTTGGTAAGGAGAAGTGCTGCCGCCTTCTGGCCGTTTCACACAACAGCGCTAATGGTCACTTAATATTCAAAATAATTGCAGGCCTGTAAATGACACCTGCGATCAAAAAAAAAAAAAAAATCCTGGGGTCGAAAATCGACCAGAAGATTCAAAAGACGTCAACATTTCAAGAAGACAATCTCAAGAGGCATGTTTTACGCCCATTTTGTCTTCCTTTTTTCCTTTAAAATAAAAGGGAATTTAAAAACGCTCAACATCAGCAATTAATAAAGCCATGCAAATCCAATCCAGAGAAATGTTCACCTCACAGCCGTCAGAATGATCTTCAGCAAAAAGTCTACAATGGATAAATGCTGAAGGGGTTTCAGAA
This sequence comes from Delphinapterus leucas, assembly GCF_059928025.1. Taxonomy (NCBI): domain Eukaryota; kingdom Metazoa; phylum Chordata; class Mammalia; order Artiodactyla; family Monodontidae; genus Delphinapterus; species Delphinapterus leucas. Next base: position 122,742,640 of record NC_143150.1, on the reverse strand, counting down.
ATCTGTGTACCCACTAGCTGCTGGGGGGAGGTAAACTGGTAACAGCCAGCAGGGAGAACATAATGGAGGTGCGTTTAAGGGTGAAAATTGAGCTACCATGGGATCTCGTCGGTCCGTTGATGCGCCTATCACCTGAGCAGAGCAGAATGGAAAAGACACAGGCTGGCAATCCTGCACGGCAGAAACATTTAATATAGCCAAGACTTGGAAGAAACCAAAATGTCCAGCAACAGAAAAATGCACAAAGAGGAAGTGGGCCATGTCAACAATGGAATATTAGCCGTGGAAAACAATGAAATAGCGCCGTTTGCACCACCATACAAGGACCTAGAGATAACCACGCAACTTGAAGTAAGAAAGAAACTGAAAGACAGACAGCCTATGACATCCCTTATAGGCGTTACCTAAAAATTGATACTCATGAACTTATTTCCAAGAGAAGGAAAAGCATGGATTAAGAAAACAAAATTACGTTTCACCACATGGAAAGGTGAAAGGAATGTATGAATTATGATATGGGGCTTAACAGACATGTACTAATACGTATGAAATATAGAATCACAAAATACCTGTGGAATGCCAAGAGGTCTACTCAAGACTCTATAATAACCTACACGGGAAAGGATTCAAAGAGGCATAGACAGATACGTTGATATGATGAACCGGATTCTGTACACTTAGGAGAAACTGCATTTTCTTTTATCAAATTTGCTCTGATACCTAAACAAAATTTAATTTAAAACACAAGAAGTAGGAGATATAAGCTCTTGGGGGTTTGCCCTGGCACATTCCCCTCTAATCTGCAGGCTACTAACACCATTTCCAGGAAAGCTCTGTCGCCCAAGAACCCAGAGCTGCAAACGTAGAAATGCTGCCGCCTTGTGGCCGTTTCCCGCAAGAGCGGCTTTAAGCCCGCAGCCAATGGTCACTTAATAGTCACAAGGACTCAGGGCCAAAAAGGACACCTGCCCTGACATATTGTGCTGAGGTAGGGAATGGACAAAAAAATTCAAAACAGGGGCTCCCCTGGTGGCGCAGCGGTTGAGAGTCCGCCTGCCGACGCAGGGGACACGGGTTCGTGCCCCGGTCCGGGAAGGTCCCACATGCCGTGGAGTGGCTGGGCCCGTGAGCCATGGCCGCTGAGCCTGCGCGTCCAGAGCCTGTGCTCCGCAACGGGAGAGGCCACAACAGTGAGAGGCCCGCGTACCGCAAAAATAAATAAATACATACATAAATAAATACATACATAAATAATTTAAATGGAAAGTGGATAAAAGCTCAACCTCAGGAATTATTAGACTCATGCAAATCTAATCTACAAAAAGTGGGCAACTCACACCTGTCGACTGACGATCAGCAAAAATTCTACAAACAATCGATACTGAAGGGGTTTTAGAGAAGTGTGTACCCTCTAGCTGCTGGTGAGATGTAAAGTGGTAACAGCCAATAAGAACAGAAAGGAGCTGCCTTTAGATGTAAAAATTGAGGTGCCATTCAATCCAGCAGTCACGCCGCCGGGCCTCTCACCTGAGAAGACCAGAAGCGAGAAGACCCGGGCTGCAACAGCTGCACTGCGGCCTTATTCACAATAGCCGAGACGGTGAAGCTACCAAAATGTCCATCGACAGACGAATGGATTAAGAAGAGGTGGTCCGTGTACACAATGGAATATTAACCACGGAAAACAACGAAACACTGCTCTTTGAGGCACCATAGACGAGCTGGGAGTTGATCACAGAACATGGGGTAAGTCGGAAAGCAAAAGACCTATATCCTATGATATCACTTAGAGGCGTTATCTAATAACTGACACAAATGAATGAACATATTTCCACAGAGAAAGACACTCACGGACTTAGAAAACAACTATGCTTATCTAAAAGGAAAGGTGGGCGGAATGGATAAATTAAGATTAGCGTAACCATACGTATACAAATACATATTATATACACATATCAAAAAGACCGACCACGGAGCAAGGGAGGTGTACGGAACACTCTGTAATATTTTACATGGGAAGAGGATCTGGACGTGAATACACGTATATAATGTACAAATGAACCAGACTGTGTACACCCAGGACAAACAATATTCTAATCATTACCCCGATTAAAATAATTTAAAAAACCAACCGGAAGTAATGCGACATAAACTTACGGGCGTTTCTCCTGGCACATTCCATTCTAATTTACAACCTAGGAACAGGACTCCCAGAAATGCTCTGCTGCCCTAGTCCCCAGATTTGGGAATGGGGAAATGCTGCCTCCTTGTGGCCGTCTCCCAAAACAGCAGCTTTAAACCCAGTGCTAATGGTCATGAAGTAGTCACCAAACTTGCAGGCCTGTAAATAACACCTGCCCTCCAAAAAATCCTGGGGTCAAACATCGACCAAAAATTCAAAAGAGGGCAGCATTCCAAGAAAACGATTTCAAGAGGTATACTGTACCCCCACGTTTTTCTTTTCTTTTCTTTTTTGTAAAAGAAAAGAAACAGGCGTGGAGCAATGATGAATTTTAGGAACTTTTAAAGACATGCAAACCCAAATTACACAAACCTATCAGCTCACAGCACTCGGAATGGCCATTAGCAAAAATGCTGCAAACAATAAATGCTGAAGGGATTGTGGAGAAATGCGTACCCTCGGTTCTAAGGGGGACGTGGTAAGAGCCGCTAATGAAAACACAGTGGCGGTGCTTTCAAAAGGGAAACACTGAGCTACTAGTCAATCAGTCACACCCACTGCTGGGCCCATCACCTGAGAAAATGAGAATCAAAAGGCACAGGCTGGCAATCCTGCACTCCAGCAATACTTACCATAGCCAACACCTGGAAGCGACGAAAATGTCCATCAACAGAGGAGTGCACCAAGAAGAAGTGGTCCATGTACACAATGGAATATTACTCCACTAGAAAATATGAATTAAAAAAACAAACATGAGTAAGGAGACATAAGCTTTTGGGGGTTTATCAGGGCACATGGCAGTCTAATTGATAGCTGAGGAACACCACTGGCAGGAAGGTCTGTTTCCCTGGGTACCAGAGTGGGCAACGTAGAAACGCTGCCGGCCTCTGGCCGATACCTGCAACAGCAGCTTGGAAATCTGTGCGAATGGTCACTTCATATGCACAAGTACTGCAGGGCTGCAAAGGAAACCTGCCCTCAAAACGTCCCGACGCAGGTAAAGGCCAAAATAGTTCAAAATGTGGCACATATTTCAAGAAAACCATTTGAAAACGTAAGCTGTCACAACAGCTTGAAAAATAAAAGGACATGCCTCAAAGCTCAATTTCAAGGGATTATGAGACACATGCAAATCCAACCACCAAGAGCTATCAACTCACACCAGTCAGAATAACCATCAGCAAAGAAACTACAAACGATCAACGCTGAAGAGGTTGTGGAGAAATGCATACCCTCCGTTTCAAGTGGGACGTAACCTGGTAAGAGCCACTCATGGGAACAGAATGGAGGTGCCTTTAAAAGGTAAACATTCAGCTACTCTATGATCCAGCAGGCCCACTCCGCGGCCTATAGCCTAAGAAGACAGAACTGGAAAGACACAGGCAGCAACTCTGCACTGCAGCAGCATTACAATAGCCAAGGCGTGGAAGCAACCCAAAGTCCATCAACAGAGCAGTGGACAAAGAAGAACTGCTACGTGTAGGGGTGGAATATTAGCTTGGGAAAAAAATAAAATCAATGCCACTTGGAGCACCACAGATGAGTCTAGAGGTGATCACGCAACTTGCAGTAAGCGAGAAAGCAAAAGACACCTAACGTATGATATCACTTATAGGGGTTACTTAACAATTGATACCAGTGAAGATATTTCCACAGAGACATCCAACCACAGATTCATTAAGCAAACTTACGGTTCACCAAATGGAAAGGTGTGAGGACTGGATACATTAGGACACTGGGGTTAACAGAGATATACAAACACATGTGAAATATAAAATCGCCACAGACCTACGGCATACCAAGAGGAGACTACTCAACATTGTGTCATAAGCTACATTGGAGAAGGACCCGAAGAAGAACAGATATATGTATGTGTGTAAAACAACCACATCTTGCACACCTAGAACAAGCAAAACATTGTAATCAAATTTGCTCTGATACAAAACAAAAGTTAAATTTAAAAAACGAACAGCAAGTAATGAGACATAAACTCAAGGGGCTTATCCCTGGAGCACTACATTCTAATTTACAATTTACAACACAACTTCCATTATGGCTCTGTTGCCCTAGTAAACAGATTTGGTAAGGAGAAGTGCTGCCGCCTTCTGGCCGTTTCACACAACAGCGCTAATGGTCACTTAATATTCAAAATAATTGCAGGCCTGTAAATGACACCTGCGATCAAAAAAAAAAAAAAATAATCCTGGGGTCGAAAATCGACCAGAAGATTCAAAAGACGTCAACATTTCAAGAAGACAATCTCAAGAGGCATGTTTTACGCCCATTTTGTCTTCCTTTTTTCCTTTAAAATAAAAGGGAATTTAAAAACGCTCAACATCAGCAATTAATAAAGCCATGCAAATCCAATCCAGAGAAATGTTCACCTCACAGCCGTCAGAATGATCTTCAGCAAAAAGTCTACAATGGATAAATGCTGAAGGGGTTTCAGAAATCTGTGTACCCACTAGCTGCTGGGGGGAGGTAAACTGGTAACAGCCAGCAGGGAGAACATAATGGAGGTGCGTTTAAGGGTGAAAATTGAGCTACCATGGGATCTGGTCGGTCCGTTGATGCGCCTATCACCTGAGCAGAGCAGAATGGAAAAGACACAGGCTGGCAATCCTGCACGGCAGAAACATTTAATATAGCCAAGACTTGGAAGAAACCAAAATGTCCAGCAACAGAAAAATGCACAAAGAGGAAGTGGGCCATGTCAACAATGGAATATTAGCCGTGGAAAACAATGAAACAGCGCCGTTTGCACCACCATACAAGGACCTAGAGATAACCACGCAACTTGAAGTAAGAAAGAAACTGAAAGACAGACAGCCTATGACATCCCTTATAGGCGTTACCTAAAAATTGATACTCATGAACTTATTTCCAAGAGAAGGAAAAGCATGGATTAAGAAAACAAAATTACGTTTCACCACATGGAAAGGTGAAAGGAATGTATGAATTATGATATGGGGCTTAACAGACATGTACTAATACGTATGAAATATAGAATCACAAAATACCTGTGGAATGCCAAGAGGTCTACTCAAGACTCTATAATAACCTACACGGGAAAGGATTCAAAGAGGCATAGACAGATACGTTGATATGATGAACCGGATTCTGTACACTTAGGAGAAACTGCATTTTCTTTTATCAAATTTGCTCTGATACCTAAACAAAATTTAATTTAAAACACAAGAAGTAGGAGATATAAGCTCTTGGGGGTTTGCCCTGGCACATTCCCCTCTAATCTGCAGGCTACTAACACCATTTCCAGGAAAGCTCTGTCGCCCAAGAACCCAGAGCTGCAAACGTAGAAATGCTGCCGCCTTGTGGCCGTTTCCCGCAAGAGCGGCTTTAAGCCCGCAGCCAATGGTCACTTAATAGTCACAAGGACTCAGGGCCAAAAAGGACACCTGCCCTGACATATTGTGCTGAGGTAGGGAATGGACAAAAAAATTCAAAACAGGGGCTCCCCTGGTGGCGCAGCGGTTGAGAGTCCGCCTGCCGACGCAGGGGACACGGGTTCGTGCCCCGGTCCGGGAAGGTCCCACATGCCGTGGAGTGGCTGGGCCCGTGAGCCATGGCCGCTGAGCCTGCGCGTCCAGAGCCTGTGCTCCGCAACGGGAGAGGCCACAACAGTGAGAGGCCCGCGTACCGCAAAAATAAATAAATACATACATAAATAAATACATACATAAATAATTTAAATGGAAAGTGGATAAAAGCTCAACCTCAGGAATTATTAGACTCATGCAAATCTAATCTACAAAAAGTGGGCAACTCACACCTGTCGACTGACGATCAGCAAAAATTCTACAAACAATCGATACTGAAGGGGTTTTAGAGAAGTGTGTACCCTCTAGCTGCTGGTGAGATGTAAAGTGGTAACAGCCAATAAGAACAGAAAGGAGCTGCCTTTAGAAGTAAAAATTGAGGTGCCATTCAATCCAGCAGTCACGCCGCCGGGCCTCTCACCTGAGAAGACCAGAAGCGAGAAGACCCGGGCTGCAACAGCTGCACTGCGGCCTTATTCACAATAGCCGAGACGGTGAAGCTACCAAAATGTCCATCGACAGACGAATGGATTAAGAAGAGGTGGTCCGTGTACACAATGGAATATTAACCACGGAAAACAACGAAACACTGCTCTTTGAGGCACCATAGACGAGCTGGGAGTTGATCACAGAACATGGGGTAAGTCGGAAAGCAAAAGACCTATATCCTATGATATCACTTAGAGGCGTTATCTAATAACTGACACAAATGAATGAACATATTTCCACAGAGAAAGACACTCACGGACTTAGAAAACAACTATGCTTATCTAAAAGGAAAGGTGGGCGGAATGGATAAATTAAGATTAGCGTAACCATACGTATACAAATACATATTATATACACATATCAAAAAGACCGACCACGGAGCAAGGGAGGTGTACGGAACACTCTGTAATATTTTACATGGGAAGAGGATCTGGACGTGAATACACGTATATAATGTACAAATGAACCAGACTGTGTACACCCAGGACAAACAATATTCTAATCATTACCCCGATTAAAATAATTTAAAAAACCAACCAGAAGTAATGCGACATAAACTTACGGGCGTTTCTCCTGGCACATTCCATTCTAATTTACAACCTAGGAACAGGACTCCCAGAAATGCTCTGCTGCCCTAGTCCCCAGATTTGGGAATGGGGAAATGCTGCCTCCTTGTGGCCGTCTCCCAAAACAGCAGCTTTAAACCCAGTGCTAATGGTCATGAAGTAGTCACCAAACTTGCAGGCCTGTAAATAACACCTGCCCTCCAAAAAATCCTGGGGTCAAACATCGACCAAAAATTCAAAAGAGGGCAGCATTCCAAGAAAACGATTTCAAGAGGTATACTGTACCCCCACGTTTTTCTTTTCTTTTCTTTTTTGTAAAAGAAAAGAAACAGGCGTGGAGCAATGATGAATTTTAGGAACTTTTAAAGACATGCAAACCCAAATTACACAAACCTATCAGCTCACAGCACTCGGAATGGCCATTAGCAAAAATGCTGCAAACAATAAATGCTGAAGGGATTGTGGAGAAATGCGTACCCTCGGTTCTAAGGGGGACGTGGTAAGAGCCGCTAATGAAAACACAGTGGCGGTGCTTTCAAAAGGGAAACACTGAGCTACTAGTCAATCAGTCACACCCACTGCTGGGCCCATCACCTGAGAAAATGAGAATCAAAAGGCACAGGCTGGCAATCCTGCACTCCAGCAATACTTACCATAGCCAACACCTGGAAGCGACGAAAATGTCCATCAACAGAGGAGTGCACCAAGAAGAAGTGGTCCATGTACACAATGGAATATTACTCCACTAGAAAATATGAATTAAAAAAACAAACATGAGTAAGGAGACATAAGCTTTTGGGGGTTTATCAGGGCACATGGCAGTCTAATTGATAGCTGAGGAACACCACTGGCAGGAAGGTCTGTTTCCCTGGGTACCAGAGTGGGCAACGTAGAAACGCTGCCGGCCTCTGGCCGATACCTGCAACAGCAGCTTGGAAATCTGTGCGAATGGTCACTTCATATGCACAAGTACTGCAGGGCTGCAAAGGAAACCTGCCCTCAAAACGTCCCGACGCAGGTAAAGGCCAAAATAGTTCAAAATGTGGCACATATTTCAAGAAAACCATTTGAAAACGTAAGCTGTCACAACAGCTTGAAAAATAAAAGGACATGCCTCAAAGCTCAATTTCAAGGGATTATGAGACACATGCAAATCCAACCACCAAGAGCTATCAACTCACACCAGTCAGAATAACCATCAGCAAAGAAACTACAAACGATCAACGCTGAAGAGGTTGTGGAGAAATGCATACCCTCCGTTTCAAGTGGGACGTAACCTGGTAAGAGCCACTCATGGGAACAGAATGGAGGTGCCTTTAAAAGGTAAACATTCAGCTACTCTATGATCCAGCAGGCCCACTCCGCGGCCTATAGCCTAAGAAGACAGAACTGGAAAGACACAGGCAGCAACTCTGCACTGCAGCAGCATTACAATAGCCAAGGCGTGGAAGCAACCCAAAGTCCATCAACAGAGCAGTGGACAAAGAAGAACTGCTACGTGTAGAGGTGGAATATTAGCTTGGAAAAAAATAAAATCAATGCCACTTGGAGCACCACAGATGAGTCTAGAGGTGATCACGCAACTTGCAGTAAGCGAGAAAGCAAAAGACACCTAACGTATGATATCACTTATAGGGGTTACTTAACAATTGATACCAGTGGAGATATTTCCACAGAGACATCCAACCACAGATTCATTAAGCAAACTTACGGTTCACCAAATGGAAAGGTGTGAGGACTGGATACATTAGGACACTGGGGTTAACAGAGATATACAAACACATGTGAAATATAAAATCGCCACAGACCTACGGCATACCAAGAGGAGACTACTCAACATTGTGTCATAAGCTACATTGGAGAAGGACCCGAAGAAGAACAGATATATGTATGTGTGTAAAACAACCACATCTTGCACACCTAGAACAAGCAAAACATTGTAATCAAATTTGCTCTGATACAAAACAAAAGTTAAATTTAAAAAACGAACAGCAAGTAATGAGACATAAACTCAAGGGGCTTATCCCTGGAGCACTACATTCTAATTTACAATTTACAACACAACTTCCATTATGGCTCTGTTGCCCTAGTAAACAGATTTGGTAAGGAGAAGTGCTGCCGCCTTCTGGCCGTTTCACACAACAGCGCTAATGGTCACTTAATATTCAAAATAATTGCAGGCCTGTAAATGACACCTGCGATCAAAAAAAAAAAAAATAATCCTGGGGTCGAAAATCGACCAGAAGATTCAAAAGACGTCAACATTTCAAGAAGACAATCTCAAGAGGCATGTTTTACGCCCATTTTGTCTTCCTTTTTTCCTTTAAAATAAAAGGGAATTTAAAAACGCTCAACATCAGCAATTAATAAAGCCATGCAAATCCAATCCAGAGAAATGTTCACCTCACAGCCGTCAGAATGATCTTCAGCAAAAAGTCTACAATGGATAAATGCTGAAGGGGTTTCAGAAATCTGTGTACCCACTAGCTGCTGGGGGGAGGTAAACTGGTAACAGCCAGCAGGGAGAACATAATGGAGGTGCGTTTAAGGGTGAAAATTGAGCTACCATGGGATCTGGTCGGTCCGTTGATGCGCCTATCACCTGAGCAGAGCAGAATGGAAAAGACACAGGCTGGCAATCCTGCACGGCAGAAACATTTAATATAGCCAAGACTTGGAAGAAACCAAAATGTCCAGCAACAGAAAAATGCACAAAGAGGAAGTGGGCCATGTCAACAATGGAATATTAGCCGTGGAAAACAATGAAACAGCGCCGTTTGCACCACCATACAAGGACCTAGAGATAACCACGCAACTTGAAGTAAGAAAGAAACTGAAAGACAGACAGCCTATGACATCCCTTATAGGCGTTACCTAAAAATTGATACTCATGAACTTATTTCCAAGAGAAGGAAAAGCATGGATTAAGAAAACAAAATTACGTTTCACCACATGGAAAGGTGAAAGGAATGTATGAATTATGATATGGGGCTTAACAGACATGTACTAATACGTATGAAATATAGAATCACAAAATACCTGTGGAATGCCAAGAGGTCTACTCAAGACTCTATAATAACCTACACGGGAAAGGATTCAAAGAGGCATAGACAGATACGTTGATATGATGAACCGGATTCTGTACACTTAGGAGAAACTGCATTTTCTTTTATCACATTTGCTCTGATACCTAAACAAAATTTAATTTAAAACACAAGAAGTAGGAGATATAAGCTCTTGGGGGTTTGCCCTGGCACATTCCCCTCTAATCTGCAGGCTACTAACACCATTTCCAGGAAAGCTCTGTCGCCCAAGAACCCAGAGCTGCAAACGTAGAAATGCTGCCGCCTTGTGGCCGTTTCCCGCAAGAGCGGCTTTAAGCCCGCAGCCAATGGTCACTTAATAGTCACAAGGACTCAGGGCCAAAAAGGACACCTGCCCTGACATATTGTGCTGAGGTAGGGAATGGACAAAAAAATTCAAAACAGGGGCTCCCCTGGTGGCGCAGCGGTTGAGAGTCCGCCTGCCGACGCAGGGGACACGGGTTCGTGCCCCGGTCCGGGAAGATCCCACATGCCGTGGAGTGGCTGGGCCCGTGAGCCATGGCCGCTGAGCCTGCGCGTTCAGAGCCTGTGCTCCGCAACGGGAGAGGCCACAACAGTGAGAGGCCCGCGTACCGCAAAAATAAATAAATACATACATAAATAAATACATACATAAATAAATTAAATGGAAAGTGGATAAAAGCTCAACCTCAGGAATTATTAGACTCATGCAAATCTAATCTACAAAAAGTGGGCAACTCACACCTGTCGACTGACGATCAGCAAAAATTCTACAAACAATCGATACTGAAGGGGTTTTAGAGAAGTGTGTACCCTCTAGCTGCTGGTGAGATGTAAAGTGGTAACAGCCAATAAGAACAGAAAGGAGCTGCCTTTAGAAGTAAAAATTGAGGTACCATTCAATCCAGCAGTCACGCCGCCGGGCCTCTCACCTGAGAAGACCAGAAGCGAGAAGACCCGGGCTGCAACAGCTGCACTGCGGCCTTATTCACAATAGCCGAGACGGTGAAGCTACCGAAATGTCCATCGACAGACGAATGGATTAAGAAGAGGTGGTCCGTGTACACAATGGAATATTAACCACGGAAAACAACGAAACACTGCTCTTTGAGGCACCATAGACGAGCTGGGAGATGATCACAGAACATGGGGTAAGTCGGAAAGCAAAAGACCTATATCCTATGATATCACTTAGAGGCGTTATCTAATAACTGACACAAATGAATGAACATATTTCCACAGAGAAAGACACTCACGGACTTAGAAAACAACTATGCTTATCTAAAAGGAAAGGTGGGCGGAATGGATAAATTAAGATTAGCGTAACCATTCGTATACAAATACATATTATATACACATATCAAAAAGACCGACCACGGAGCAAGGGAGGTGTACGGAACACTCTGTAATATTTTACATGGGAAGAGGATCTGGACGTGAATACACGTATATAATGTACAAATGAACCAGACTGTGTACACCCAGGACAAACAATATTCTAATCATTACCCCGATTAAAATAATTTAAAAAACCAACCAGAAGTAATGCGACATAAACTTACGGGCGTTTCTCCTGGCACATTCCATTCTAATTTACAACCTAGGAACAGGACTCCCAGAAATGCTCTGCTGCCCTAGTCCCCAGATTTGGGAATGGGGAAATGCTGCCTCCTTGTGGCCGTCTCCCAAAACAGCAGCTTTAAACCCAGTGCTAATGGTCATGAAGTAGTCACCAAACTTGCAGGCCTGTAAATAACACCTGCCCTCCAAAAAATCCTGGGGTCAAACATCGACCAAAAATTCAAAAGAGGGCAGCATTCCAAGAAAACGATTTCAAGAGGTATACTGTACCCCCACGTTTTTCTTTTCTTTTCTTTTTTGTAAAAGAAAAGAAACAGGCGTGGAGCAATGATGAATTTTAGGAACTTTTAAAGACATGCAAACCCAAATTACACAAACCTATCAGCTCACAGCACTCGGAATGGCCATTAGCAAAAATGCTGCAAACAATAAATGCTGAAGGGATTGTGGAGAAATGCGTACCCTCGGTTCTAAGGGGGACGTGGTAAGAGCCGCTAATGAAAACACAGTGGCGGTGCTTTCAAAAGGGAAACACTGAGCTACTAGTCAATCAGTCACACCCACTGCTGGGCCCATCACCTGAGAAAATGAGAATCAAAAGGCACAGGCTGGCAATCCTGCACTCCAGCAATACTTACCATAGCCAACACCTGGAAGCGACGAAAATGTCCATCAACAGAGGAGTGCACCAAGAAGAAGTGGTCCATGTACACAATGGAATATTACTCCACTAGAAAATATGAATTAAAAAAACAAACATGAGTAAGGAGACATAAGCTTTTGGGGGTTTATCAGGGCACATGGCAGTCTAATTGATAGCTGAGGAACACCACTGGCAGGAAGGTCTGTTTCCCTGGGTACCAGAGTGGGCAACGTAGAAATGCTGCCGGCCTCTGGCCGATACCTGCAACAGCAGCTTGGAAATCTGTGCGAATGGTCACTTCATATGCACAAGTACTGCAGGGCTGCAAAGGAAACCTGCCCTCAAAACGTCCCGACGCAGGTAAAGGCCAAAATAGTTCAAAATGTGGCACATATTTCAAGAAAACCATTTGAAAACGTAAGCTGTCACAACAGCTTGAAAAATAAAAGGACATGCCTCAAAGCTCAATTTCAAGGGATTATGAGACACATGCAAATCCAACCACCAAGAGCTATCAACTCACACCAGTCAGAATAACCATCAGCAAAGAAACTACAAACGATCAACGCTGAAGAGGTTGTGGAGAAATGCATACCCTCCGTTTCAAGTGGGACGTAACCTGGTAAGAGCCACTCATGGGAACAGAATGGAGGTGCCTTTAAAAGGTAAACATTCAGCTACTCTATGATCCAGCAGGCCCACTCCGCGGCCTATAGCCTAAGAAGACAGAACTGGAAAGACACAGGCAGCAACTCTGCACTGCAGCAGCATTACAATAGCCAAGGCGTGGAAGCAACCCAAAGTCCATCAACAGAGCAGTGGACAAAGAAGAACTGCTACGTGTAGAGGTGGAATATTAGCTTGGGAAAAAAATAAAATCAATGCCACTTGGAGCACCACAGATGAGTCTAGAGGTGATCACGCAACTTGCAGTAAGCGAGAAAGCAAAAGACACCTAACGTATGATATCACTTATAGGGGTTACTTAACAATTGATACCAGTGAAGATATTTCCACAGAGACATCCAACCACAGATTCATTAAGCAAACTTACGGTTCACCAAATGGAAAGGTGTGAGGACTGGATACATTAGGACACTGGGGTTAACAGAGATATACAAACACATGTGAAATATAAAATCGCCACAGACCTACGGCATACCAAGAGGAGACTACTCAACATTGTGTCATAAGCTACATTGGAGAAGGACCCGAAGAAGAACAGATATATGTATGTGTGTAAAACAACCACATCTTGCACACCTAGAACAAGCAAAACATTGTAATCAAATTTGCTCTGATACAAAACAAAAGTTAAATTTAAAAAACGAACAGCAAGTAATGAGACATAAACTCAAGGGGCTTATCCCTGGAGCACTACATTCTAATTTACAATTTACAACACAACTTCCATTATGGCTCTGTTGCCGTAGTAAACAGATTTGGTAAGGAGAAGTGCTGCCGCCTTCTGGCCGTTTCACACAACAGCGCTAATGGTCACTTAATATTCAAAATAATTGCAGGCCTGTAAATGACACCTGCGATCAAAAAAAAAAAATAATAATCCTGGGGTCGAAAATCGACCAGAAGATTCAAAAGACGTCAACATTCCAAGAAGACAATCTCAAGAGGCATGTTTTACGCCCATTTTGTCTTCCTTTTTTCCTTTAAAATAAAAGGGAATTTAAAAACGCTCAACATCAGCAATTAATAAAGCCATGCAAATCCAATCCAGAGAAATGTTCACCTCACAGCCGTCAGAATGATCTTCAGCAAAAAGTCTACAATGGATAAATGCTGAAGGGGTTTCAGAAATCTGTGTACCCACTAGCTGCTGGGGGGGAGGTAAACTGGTAACAGCCAGCAGGGAGAACATAATGGAGGTGCGTTTAAGGGTGAAAATTGAGCTACCATGGGATCTGGTCGGTCCGTTGATGCGCCTATCACCTGAGCAGAGCAGAATGGAAAAGACACAGGCTGGCAATCCTGCACGGCAGAAACATTTAATATAGCCAAGACTTGGAAGAAACCAAAATGTCCAGCAACAGAAAAATGCACAAAGAGGAAGTGGGCCATGTCAACAATGGAATATTAGCCGTGGAAAACAATGAAACAGCGCCGTTTGCACCACCATACAAGGACCTAGAGATAACCACGCAACTTGAAGTAAGAAAGAAACTGAAAGACAGACAGCCTATGACATCCCTTATAGGCGTTACCTAAAAATTGATACTCATGAACTTATTTCCAAGAGAAGGAAAAGCATGGATTAAGAAAACAAAATTACGTTTCACCACATGGAAAGGTGAAAGGAATGTATGAATTATGATATGGGGCTTAACAGACATGTACTAATACGTATGAAATATAGAATCACAAAATACCTGTGGAATGCCAAGAGGTCTACTCAAGACTCTATAATAACCTACACGGGAAAGGATTCAAAGAGGCATAGACAGATACGTTGATATGATGAACCGGATTCTGTACACTTAGGAGAAACTGCATTTTCTTTTATCAAATTTGCTCTGATACCTAAACAAAATTTAATTTAAAACACAAGAAGTAGGAGATATAAGCTCTTGGGGGTTTGCCCTGGCACATTCCCCTCTAATCTGCAGGCTACTAACACCATTTCCAGGAAAGCTCTGTCGCCCAAGAACCCAGAGCTGCAAACGTAGAAATGCTGCCGCCTTGTGGCCGTTTCCCGCAAGAGCGGCTTTAAGCCCGCAGCCAATGGTCACTTAATAGTCACAAGGACTCAGGGCCAAAAAGGACACCTGCCCTGACATATTGTGCTGAGGTAGGGAATGGACAAAAAAATTCAAAACAGGGGCTCCCCTGGTGGCGCAGCGGTTGAGAGTCCGCCTGCCGACGCAGGGGACACGGGTTCGTGCCCCGGTCCGGGAAGATCCCACATGCCGTGGAGTGGCTGGGCCCGTGAGCCATGGCCGCTGAGCCTGCGCGTCCAGAGCCTGTGCTCCGCAACGGGAGAGGCCACAACAGTGAGAGGCCCGCGTACCGCAAAAATAAATAAATACATACATAAATAAATACATACATAAATAAATTAAATGGAAAGTGGATAAAAGCTCAACCTCAGGAATTATTAGACTCATGCAAATCTAATCTACAAAAGGTGGGCAACTCACACCTGTCGACTGACGATCAGCAAAAATTCTACAAACAATCAATACTGAAGGGGTTTTAGAGAAGTGTGTACCCTCTAGCTGCTGGTGAGATGTAAAGTGGTAACAGCCAATAAGAACAGAAAGGAGCTGCCTTTAGAAGTAAAAATTGAGGTGCCATTCAATCCAGCAGTCACGCCGCCGGGCCTCTCACCTGAGAAGACCAGAAGCGAGAAGACCCGGGCTGCAACAGCTGCACTGCGGCCTTATTCACAATAGCCGAGACGGTGAAGCTACCAAAATGTCCATCGACAGACGAATGGATTAAGAAGAGGTGGTCCGTGTACACAATGGAATATTAACCACGGAAAACAACGAAACACTGCTCTTTGAGGCACCATAGACGAGCTGGGAGATGATCACAGAACATGGGGTAAGTCGGAAAGCAAAAGACCTATATCCTATGATATCACTTAGAGGCGTTATCTAATAACTGACACAAATGAATGAACATATTTCCACAGAGAAAGACACTCACGGACTTAGAAAACAACTATGCTTATCTAAAAGGAAAGGTGGGCGGAATGGATAAATTAAGATTAGCGTAACCATACGTATACAAATACATATTATATACACATATCAAAAAGACCGACCACGGAGCAAGGGAGGTGTACGGAACACTCTGTAATATTTTACATGGGAAGAGGATCTGGACGTGAATACACGTATATAATGTACAAATGAACCAGATTGTGTACACCCAGGACAAATCATTACCCCGATTAAAATAATTTAAAAAACCAACCAGAAGTAATGCGACATAAACTTACGGGCGTTTCTCCTGGCACATTCCATTCTAATTTACAACCTAGGAACAGGACTCCCAGAAATGCTCTGCTGCCCTAGTCCCCAGATTTGGGAATGGGGAAATGCTGCCTCCTTGTGGCCGTCTCCCAAAACAGCAGCTTTAAACCCAGTGCTAATGGTCATGAAGTAGTCACCAAACTTGCAGGCCTGTAAATAACACCTGCCCTCCAAAAAATCCTGGGGTCAAACATCGACCAAAAATTCAAAAGAGGGCAGCATTCCAAGAAAACGATTTCAAGAGGTATACTGTACCCCCACGTTTTTCTTTTCTTTTCTTTTTTGTAAAAGAAAAGAAACAGGCGTGGAGCAATGATGAATTTTAGGAACTTTTAAAGACATGCAAACCCAAATTACACAAACCTATCAGCTCACAGCACTCGGAATGGCCATTAGCAAAAATGCTGCAAACAATAAATGCTGAAGGGATTGTGGAGAAATGCGTACCCTCGGTTCTAAGGGGGACGTGGTAAGAGCCGCTAATGAAAACACAGTGGCGGTGCTTTCAAAAGGGAAACACTGAGCTACTAGTCAATCAGTCACACCCACTGCTGGGCCCATCACCTGAGAAAATGAGAATCAAAAGGCACAGGCTGGCAATCCTGCACTCCAGCAATACTTACCATAGCCAACACCTGGAAGCGACGAAAATGTCCATCAACAGAGGAGTGCACCAAGAAGAAGTGGTCCATGTACACAATGGAATATTACTCCACTAGAAAATATGAATTAAAAAAACAAACATGAGTAAGGAGACATAAGCTTTTGGGGGTTTATCAGGGCACATGGCAGTCTAATTGATAGCTGAGGAACACCACTGGCAGGAAGGTCTGTTTCCCTGGGTACCAGAGTGGGCAACGTAGAAACGCTGCCGGCCTCTGGCCGATACCTGCAACAGCAGCTTGGAAATCTGTGCGAATGGTCACTTCATATGCACAAGTACTGCAGGGCTGCAAAGGAAACCTGCCCTCAAAACGTCCCGACGCAGGTAAAGGCCAAAATAGTTCAAAATGTGGCACATATTTCAAGAAAACCATTTGAAAACGTAAGCTGTCACAACAGCTTGAAAAATAAAAGGACATGCCTCAAAGCTCAATTTCAAGGGATTATGAGACACATGCAAATCCAACCACCAAGAGCTATCAACTCACACCAGTCAGAATAACCATCAGCAAAGAAACTACAAACGATCAACGCTGAAGAGGTTGTGGAGAAATGCATACCCTCCGTTTCAAGTGGGACGTAACCTGGTAAGAGCCACTCATGGGAACAGAATGGAGGTGCCTTTAAAAGGTAAACATTCAGCTACTCTATGATCCAGCAGGCCCACTCCGCGGCCTATAGCCTAAGAAGACAGAACTGGAAAGACACAGGCAGCAACTCTGCACTGCAGCAGCATTACAATAGCCAAGGCGTGGAAGCAACCCAAAGTCCATCAACAGAGCAGTGGACAAAGAAGAACTGCTACGTGTAGAGGTGGAATATTAGCTTGGGAAAAAAATAAAATCAATGCCACTTGGAGCACCACAGATGAGTCTAGAGGTGATCACGCAACTTGCAGTAAGCGAGAAAGCAAAAGACACCTAACGTATGATATCACTTATAGGGGTTACTTAACAATTGATACCAGTGAAGATATTTCCACAGAGACATCCAACCACAGATTCATTAAGCAAACTTACGGTTCACCAAATGGAAAGGTGTGAGGACTGGATACATTAGGACACTGGGGTTAACAGAGATATACAAACACATGTGAAATATAAAATCGCCACAGACCTACGGCATACCAAGAGGAGACTACTCAACATTGTGTCATAAGCTACATTGGAGAAGGACCCGAAGAAGAACAGATATATGTATGTGTGTAAAACAACCACATCTTGCACACCTAGAACAAGCAAAACATTGTAATCAAATTTGCTCTGATACAAAACAAAAGTTAAATTTAAAAAACGAACAGCAAGTAATGAGACATAAACTCAAGGGGCTTATCCCTGGAGCACTACATTCTAATTTACAATTTACAACACAACTTCCATTATGGCTCTGTTGCCCTAGTAAACAGATTTGGTAAGGAGAAGTGCTGCCGCCTTCTGGCCGTTTCACACAACAGCGCTAATGGTCACTTAATATTCAAAATAATTGCAGGCCTGTAAATGACACCTGCGATCAAAAAAAAAAAAAAATAATCCTGGGGTCGAAAATCGACCAGAAGATTCAAAAGACGTCAACATTTCAAGAAGACAATCTCAAGAGGCATGTTTTACGCCCATTTTGTCTTCCTTTTTTCCCTTAAAATAAAAGGGAATTTAAAAACGCTCAACATCAGCAATTAATAAAGCCATGCAAATCCAATCCAGAGAAATGTTCACCTCACAGCCGTCAGAATGATCTTCAGCAAAAAGTCTACAATGGATAAATGCTGAAGGGGTTTCAGAAATCTGTGTACCCACTAGCTGCTGGGGGGAGGTAAACTGGTAACAGCCAGCAGGGAGAACATAATGGAGGTGCGTTTAAGGGTGAAAATTGAGCTACCATGGGATCTGGTCGGTCCGTTGATGCGCCTATCACCTGAGCAGAGCAGAATGGAAAAGACACAGGCTGGCAATCCTGCACGGCAGAAACATTTAATATAGCCAAGACTTGGAAGAAACCAAAATGTCCAGCAACAGAAAAATGCACAAAGAGGAAGTGGGCCATGTCAACAATGGAATATTAGCCGTGGAAAACAATGAAACAGCGCCGTTTGCACCACCATACAAGGACCTAGAGATAACCACGCAACTTGAAGTAAGAAAGAAACTGAAAGACAGACAGCCTATGACATCCCTTATAGGCGTTACCTAAAAATTGATACTCATGAACTTATTTCCAAGAGAAGGAAAAGCATGGATTAAGAAAACAAAATTACGTTTCACCACATGGAAAGGTGAAAGGAATGTATGAATTATGATATGGGGCTTAACAGACATGTACTAATACGTATGAAATATAGAATCACAAAATACCTGTGGAATGCCAAGAGGTCTACTCAAGACTCTATAATAACCTACACGGGAAAGGATTCAAAGAGGCATAGACAGATACGTTGATATGATGAACCGGATTCTGTACACTTAGGAGAAACTGCATTTTCTTTTATCAAATTTGCTCTGATACCTAAACAAAATTTAATTTAAAACACAAGAAGTAGGAGATATAAGCTCTTGGGGGTTTGCCCTGGCACATTCCCCTCTAATCTGCAGGCTACTAACACCATTTCCAGGAAAGCTCTGTCGCCCAAGAACCCAGAGCTGCAAACGTAGAAATGCTGCCGCCTTGTGGCCGTTTCCCGCAAGAGCGGCTTTAAGCCCGCAGCCAATGGTCACTTAATAGTCACAAGGACTCAGGGCCAAAAAGGACACCTGCCCTAACATATTGTGCTGAGGCAGGGAATGGACAAAAAAATTCAAAACAGGGGCTCCCCTGGTGGCGCAGCGGTTGAGAGTCCGCCTGCCGACGCAGGGGACACGGGTTCGTGCCCCGGTCCGGGAAGATCCCACATGCCGTGGAGCGGCTGGGCCCGTGAGCCATGGCCGCTGAGCCTGCGCGTCCAGAGCCTGTGCTCCGCAGCGGGAGAGGCCACAACAGTGAGAGGCCCGCGTACCGCAAAAATAAATAAATACATACATAAATAAATACATACATAAATAAATTAAATGGAAAGTGGATAAAAGCTCAACCTCAGGAATTATTAGACTCATGCAAATCTAATCTACAAAAAGTGGGCAACTCACACCTGTCGACTGACGATCAGCAAAAATTCTACAAACAATCAATACTGAAGGGGTTTTAGAGAAGTGTGTACCCTCTAGCTGCTGGTGAGATGTAAAGTGGTAACAGCCAATAAGAACAGAAAGGAGCTGCCTTTAGAAGTAAAAATTGAGGTGCCATTCAATCCAGCAGTCACGCCGCCGGGCCTCTCACCTGAGAAGACCAGAAGCGAGAAGACCCGGGCTGCAACAGCTGCACTGCGGCCTTATTCACAATAGCCGAGACGGTGAAGCTACCAAAATGTCCATCGACAGACGAATGGATTAAGAAGAAGTGGTCCATGTACACAATGGAATATTAACCACGGAAAACAACGAAACACTGCTCTTTGAGGCACCATAGACGAGCTGGGAGATGATCACAGAACATGGGGTAAGTCGGAAAGCAAAAGACCTATATCCTATGATATCACTTAGAGGCGTTATCTAATAACTGACACAAATGAATGAACATATTTCCACAGAGAAAGACACTCACGGACTTAGAAAACAACTATGCTTATCTAAAAGGAAAGGTGGGCGGAATGGATAAATTAAGATTAGCGTAACCATACGTATACAAATACATATTATATACACATATCAAAAAGACCGACCACGGAGCAAGGGAGGTGTACGGAACACTCTGTAATATT
The DNA here is from genome assembly GCF_059928025.1 of Delphinapterus leucas. Classification (NCBI taxonomy): domain Eukaryota; kingdom Metazoa; phylum Chordata; class Mammalia; order Artiodactyla; family Monodontidae; genus Delphinapterus; species Delphinapterus leucas. Next base: position 122,722,112 of record NC_143150.1, on the reverse strand, counting down.
TTACATGGGAAGAGGATCTGGACGTGAATACACGTATATAATGTACAAATGAACCAGATTGTGTACACCCAGGACAAACTAATCATTACCCCGATTAAAATAATTTAAAAAACCAACCAGAAGTAATGCGACATAAACTTACGGGCGTTTCTCCTGGCACATTCCATTCTAATTTACAACCTAGGAACAGGACTCCCAGAAATGCTCTGCTGCCCTAGTCCCCAGATTTGGGAATGGGGAAATGCTGCCTCCTTGTGGCCGTCTCCCAAAACAGCAGCTTTAAACCCAGTGCTAATGGTCATGAAGTAGTCACCAAACTTGCAGGCCTGTAAATAACACCTGCCCTCCAAAAAATCCTGGGGTCAAACATCGACCAAAAATTCAAAAGAGGGCAGCATTCCAAGAAAACGATTTCAAGAGGTATACTGTACCCCCACGTTTTTCTTTTCTTTTCTTTTTTGTAAAAGAAAAGAAACAGGCGTGGAGCAATGATGAATTTTAGGAACTTTTAAAGACATGCAAACCCAAATTACACAAACCTATCAGCTCACAGCACTCGGAATGGCCATTAGCAAAAATGCTGCAAACAATAAATGCTGAAGGGATTGTGGAGAAATGCGTACCCTCGGTTCTAAGGGGGACGTGGTAAGAGCCGCTAATGAAAACACAGTGGCGGTGCTTTCAAAAGGGAAACACTGAGCTACTAGTCAATCAGTCACACCCACTGCTGGGCCCATCACCTGAGAAAATGAGAATCAAAAGGCACAGGCTGGCAATCCTGCACTCCAGCAATACTTACCATAGCCAACACCTGGAAGCGACGAAAATGTCCATCAACAGAGGAGTGCACCAAGAAGAAGTGGTCCATGTACACAATGGAATATTACTCCACTAGAAAATATGAATTAAAAAAACAAACATGAGTAAGGAGACATAAGCTTTTGGGGGTTTATCAGGGCACATGGCAGTCTAATTGATAGCTGAGGAACACCACTGGCAGGAAGGTCTGTTTCCCTGGGTACCAGAGTGGGCAACGTAGAAACGCTGCCGGCCTCTGGCCGATACCTGCAACAGCAGCTTGGAAATCTGTGCGAATGGTCACTTCATATGCACAAGTACTGCAGGGCTGCAAAGGAAACCTGCCCTCAAAACGTCCCGACGCAGGTAAAGGCCAAAATAGTTCAAAATGTGGCACATATTTCAAGAAAACCATTTGAAAACGTAAGCTGTCACAACAGCTTGAAAAATAAAAGGACATGCCTCAAAGCTCAATTTCAAGGGATTATGAGACACATGCAAATCCAACCACCAAGAGCTATCAACTCACACCAGTCAGAATAACCATCAGCAAAGAAACTACAAACGATCAACGCTGAAGAGGTTGTGGAGAAATGCATACCCTCCGTTTCAAGTGGGACGTAACCTGGTAAGAGCCACTCATGGGAACAGAATGGAGGTGCCTTTAAAAGGTAAACATTCAGCTACTCTATGATCCAGCAGGCCCACTCCGCGGCCTATAGCCTAAGAAGACAGAACTGGAAAGACACAGGCAGCAACTCTGCACTGCAGCAGCATTACAATAGCCAAGGCGTGGAAGCAACCCAAAGTCCATCAACAGAGCAGTGGACAAAGAAGAACTGCTACGTGTAGAGGTGGAATATTAGCTTGGGAAAAAAATAAAATCAATGCCACTTGGAGCACCACAGATGAGTCTAGAGGTGATCACGCAACTTGCAGTAAGCGAGAAAGCAAAAGACACCTAACGTATGATATCACTTATAGGGGTTACTTAACAATTGATACCAGTGAAGATATTTCCACAGAGACATCCAACCACAGATTCATTAAGCAAACTTACGGTTCACCAAATGGAAAGGTGTGAGGACTGGATACATTAGGACACTGGGGTTAACAGAGATATACAAACACATGTGAAATATAAAATCGCCACAGACCTACGGCATACCAAGAGGAGACTACTCAACATTGTGTCATAAGCTACATTGGAGAAGGACCCGAAGAAGAACAGATATATGTATGTGTGTAAAACAACCACATCTTGCACACCTAGAACAAGCAAAACATTGTAATCAAATTTGCTCTGATACAAAACAAAAGTTAAATTTAAAAAACGAACAGCAAGTAATGAGACATAAACTCAAGGGGCTTATCCCTGGAGCACTACATTCTAATTTACAATTTACAACACAACTTCCATTATGGCTCTGTTGCCCTAGTAAACAGATTTGGTAAGGAGAAGTGCTGCCGCCTTCTGGCCGTTTCACACAACAGCGCTAATGGTCACTTAATATTCAAAATAATTGCAGGCCTGTAAATGACACCTGCGATCAAAAAAAAAAAAAAATAATCCTGGGGTCGAAAATCGACCAGAAGATTCAAAAGACGTCAACATTTCAAGAAGACAATCTCAAGAGGCATGTTTTACGCCCATTTTGTCTTCCTTTTTTCCTTTAAAATAAAAGGGAATTTAAAAACGCTCAACATCAGCAATTAATAAAGCCATGCAAATCCAATCCAGAGAAATGTTCACCTCACAGCCGTCAGAATGATCTTCAGCAAAAAGTCTACAATGGATAAATGCTGAAGGGGTTTCAGAAATCTGTGTACCCACTAGCTGCTGGGGGGAGGTAAACTGGTAACAGCCAGCAGGGAGAACATAATGGAGGTGCGTTTAAGGGTGAAAATTGAGCTACCATGGGATCTGGTCGGTCCGTTGATGCGCCTATCACCTGAGCAGAGCAGAATGGAAAAGACACAGGCTGGCAATCCTGCACGGCAGAAACATTTAATATAGCCAAGACTTGGAAGAAACCAAAATGTCCAGCAACAGAAAAATGCACAAAGAGGAAGTGGGCCATGTCAACAATGGAATATTAGCCGTGGAAAACAATGAAACAGCGCCGTTTGCACCACCATACAAGGACCTAGAGATAACCACGCAACTTGAAGTAAGAAAGAAACTGAAAGACAGACAGCCTATGACATCCCTTATAGGCGTTACCTAAAAATTGATACTCATGAACTTATTTCCAAGAGAAGGAAAAGCATGGATTAAGAAAACAAAATTACGTTTCACCACATGGAAAGGTGAAAGGAATGTATGAATTATGATATGGGGCTTAACAGACATGTACTAATACGTATGAAATATAGAATCACAAAATACCTGTGGAATGCCAAGAGGTCTACTCAAGACTCTATAATAACCTACACGGGAAAGGATTCAAAGAGGCATAGACAGATACATTGATATGATGAACCGGATTCTGTACACTTAGGAGAAACTGCATTTTCTTTTATCAAATTTGCTCTGATACCTAAACAAAATTTAATTTAAAACACAAGAAGTAGGAGATATAAGCTCTTGGGGGTTTGCCCTGGCACATTCCCCTCTAATCTGCAGGCTACTAACACCATTTCCAGGAAAGCTCTGTCGCCCAAGAACCCAGAGCTGCAAACGTAGAAATGCTGCCGCCTTGTGGCCGTTTCCCGCAAGAGCGGCTTTAAGCCCGCAGCCAATGGTCACTTAATAGTCACAAGGACTCAGGGCCAAAAAGGACACCTGCCCTGACATATTGTGCTGAGGTAGGGAATGGACAAAAAAATTCAAAACAGGGGCTCCCCTGGTGGCGCAGCGGTTGAGAGTCCGCCTGCCGACGCAGGGGACACGGGTTCGTGCCCCGGTCCGGGAAGGTCCCACATGCCGTGGAGTGGCTGGGCCCGTGAGCCATGGCCGCTGAGCCTGCGCGTCCAGAGCCTGTGCTCCGCAACGGGAGAGGCCACAACAGTGAGAGGCCCGCGTACCGCAAAAATAAATAAATACATACATAAATAAATACATACATAAATAAATTAAATGGAAAGTGGATAAAAGCTCAACCTCAGGAATTATTAGACTCATGCAAATCTAATCTACAAAAAGTGGGCAACTCACACCTGTCGACTGACGATCAGCAAAAATTCTACAAACAATCAATACTGAAGGGGTTTTAGAGAAGTGTGTACCCTCTAGCTGCTGGTGAGATGTAAAGTGGTAACAGCCAATAAGAACAGAAAGGAGCTGCCTTTAGAAGTAAAAATTGAGGTGCCATTCAATCCAGCAGTCACGCCGCCGGGCCTCTCACCTGAGAAGACCAGAAGCGAGAAGACCCGGGCTGCAACAGCTGCACTGCGGCCTTATTCACAATAACCGAGACGGTGAAGCTACCAAAATGTCCATCGACAGACGAATGGATTAAGAAGAAGTGGTCCATGTACACAATGGAATATTAACCACAGAAAACAACGAAACACTGCTCTTTGAGGCACCATAGACGAGCTGGGAGATGATCACAGAACATGGGGTAAGTCGGAAAGCAAAAGACCTATATCCTATGATATCACTTAGAGGCGTTATCTAATAACTGACACAAATGAATGAACATATTTCCACAGAGAAAGACACTCACGGACTTAGAAAACAACTATGCTTATCTAAAAGGAAAGGTGGGCGGAATGGATAAATTAAGATTAGCGTAACCATACGTATACAAATACATATTATATACACATATCAAAAAGACCGACCACGGAGCAAGGGAGGTGTACGGAACACTCTGTAATATTTTACATGGGAAGAGGATCTGGACGTGAATACACGTATATAATGTACAAATGAACCAGATTGTGTACACCCAGGACAAACAATATTCTAATCATTACCCCGATTAAAATAATTTAAAAAACCAACCAGAAGTAATGCGACATAAACTTACGGGCGTTTCTCCTGGCACATTCCATTCTAATTTACAACCTAGGAACAGGACTCCCAGAAATGCTCTGCTGCCCTAGTCCCCAGATTTGGGAATGGGGAAATGCTGCCTCCTTGTGGCCGTCTCCCAAAACAGCAGCTTTAAACCCAGTGCTAATGGTCATGAAGTAGTCACCAAACTTGCAGGCCTGTAAATAACACCTGCCCTCCAAAAAATCCTGGGGTCAAACATCGACCAAAAATTCAAAAGAGGGCAGCATTCCAAGAAAACGATTTCAAGAGGTATACTGTACCCCCACGTTTTTCTTTTCTTTTCTTTTTTGTAAAAGAAAAGAAACAGGCGTGGAGCAATGATGAATTTTAGGAACTTTTAAAGACATGCAAACCCAAATTACACAAACCTATCAGCTCACAGCACTCGGAATGGCCATTAGCAAAAATGCTGCAAACAATAAATGCTGAAGGGATTCTGGAGAAATGCGTACCCTCGGTTCTAAGGGGGACGTGGTAAGAGCCGCTAATGAAAACACAGTGGCAGTGCTTTCAAAAGGGAAACACTGAGCTACTAGTCAATCAGTCACACCCACTGCTAGGCCCATCACCTGAGAAAATGAGAATCAAAAGGCACAGGCTGGCAATCCTGCACTCCAGCAATACTTACCATAGCCAACACCTGGAAGCGACGAAAATGTCCATCAACAGAGGAGTGCACCAAGAAGAAGTGGTCCATGTACACAATGGAATATTACTCCACTAGAAAATATGAATTAAAAAAACAAACATGAGTAAGGAGACATAAGCTTTTGGGGGTTTATCAGGGCACATGGCAGTCTAATTGATAGCTGAGGAACACCACTGGCAGGAAGGTCTGTTTCCCTGGGTACCAGAGTGGGCAACGTAGAAACGCTGCCGGCCTCTGGCCGATACCTGCAACAGCAGCTTGGAAATCTGTGCGAATGGTCACTTCATATGCACAAGTACTGCAGGGCTGCAAAGGAAACCTGCCCTCAAAACGTCCCGACGCAGGTAAAGGCCAAAATAATTCAAAATGTGGCACATATTTCAAGAAAACCATTTGAAAACGTAAGCTGTCACAACAGCTTGAAAAATAAAAGGACATGCCTCAAAGCTCAATTTCAAGGGATTATGAGACACATGCAAATCCAACCACCAAGAGCTATCAACTCACACCAGTCAGAATAACCATCAGCAAAGAAACTACAAACGATCAACGCTGAAGAGGTTGTGGAGAAATGCATACCCTCCGTTTCAAGTGGGACGTAACCTGGTAAGAGCCACTCATGGGAACAGAATGGAGGTGCCTTTAAAAGGTAAACATTCAGCTACTCTATGATCCAGCAGGCCCACTCCGCGGCCTATAGCCTAAGAAGACAGAACTGGAAAGACACAGGCAGCAACTCTGCACTGCAGCAGCATTACAATAGCCAAGGCGTGGAAGCAACCCAAAGTCCATCAACAGAGCAGTGGACAAAGAAGAACTGCTACGTGTAGAGGTGGAATATTAGCTTGGGAAAAAAATAAAATCAATGCCACTTGGAGCACCACAGATGAGTCTAGAGGTGATCACGCAACTTGCAGTAAGCGAGAAAGCAAAAGACACCTAACGTATGATATCACTTATAGGGGTTACTTAACAATTGATACCAGTGAAGATATTTCCACAGAGACATCCAACCACAGATTCATTAAGCAAACTTACGGTTCACCAAATGGAAAGGTGTGAGGACTGGATACATTAGGACACTGGGGTTAACAGAGATATACAAACACATGTGAAATATAAAATCGCCACAGACCTACGGCATACCAAGAGGAGACTACTCAACATTGTGTCATAAGCTACATTGGAGAAGGACCCGAAGAAGAACAGATATATGTATGTGTGTAAAACAACCACATCTTGCACACCTAGAACAAGCAAAACATTGTTATCAAATTTGCTCTGATACAAAACAAAAGTTAAATTTAAAAAACGAACAGCAAGTAATGAGACATAAACTCAAGGGGCTTATCCCTGGAGCACTACATTCTAATTTACAATTTACAACACAACTTCCATTATGGCTCTGTTGCCCTAGTAAACAGATTTGGTAAGGAGAAGTGCTGCCGCCTTCTGGCCGTTTCACACAACAGCGCTAATGGTCACTTAATATTCAAAATAATTGCAGGCCTGTAAATGACACCTGCGATCAAAAAAAAAAAAAAATCCTGGGGTCGAAAATCGACCAGAAGATTCAAAAGACGTCAACATTTCAAGAAGACAATCTCAAGAGGCATGTTTTACGCCCATTTTGTCTTCCTTTTTTCCTTTAAAATAAAAGGGAATTTAAAAACGCTCAACATCAGCAATTAATAAAGCCATGCAAATCCAATCCAGAGAAATGTTCACCTCACAGCCGTCAGAATGATCTTCAGCAAAAAGTCTACAATGGATAAATGCTGAAGGGGTTTCAGAAATCTGTGTACCCACTAGCTGCTGGGGGGAGGTAAACTGGTAACAGCCAGCAGGGAGAACATAATGGAGGTGCGTTTAAGGGTGAAAATTGAGCTACCATGGGATCTGGTCGGTCCGTTGATGCGCCTATCACCTGAGCAGAGCAGAATGGAAAAGACACAGGCTGGCAATCCTGCACGGCAGAAACATTTAATATAGCCAAGACTTGGAAGAAACCAAAATGTCCAGCAACAGAAAAATGCACAAAGAGGAAGTGGGCCATGTCAACAATGGAATATTAGCCGTGGAAAACAATGAAACAGCGCCGTTTGCACCACCATACAAGGACCTAGAGATAACCACGCAACTTGAAGTAAGAAAGAAACTGAAAGACAGACAGCCTATGACATCCCTTATAGGCGTTACCTAAAAATTGATACTCATGAACTTATTTCCAAGAGAAGGAAAAGCATGGATTAAGAAAACAAAATTACGTTTCACCACATGGAAAGGTGAAAGGAATGTATGAATTATGATATGGGGCTTAACAGACATGTACTAATACGTATGAAATATAGAATCACAAAATACCTGTGGAATGCCAAGAGGTCTACTCAAGACTCTATAATAACCTACACGGGAAAGGATTCAAAGAGGCATAGACAGATACGTTGATATGATGAACCGGATTCTGTACACTTAGGAGAAACTGCATTTTCTTTTATCAAATTTGCTCTGATACCTAAACAAAATTTAATTTAAAACACAAGAAGTAGGAGATATAAGCTCTTGGGGGTTTGCCCTGGCACATTCCCCTCTAATCTGCAGGCTACTAACACCATTTCCAGGAAAGCTCTGTCGCCCAAGAACCCAGAGCTGCAAACGTAGAAATGCTGCCGCCTTGTGGCCGTTTCCCGCAAGAGCGGCTTTAAGCCCGCAGCCAATGGTCACTTAATAGTCACAAGGACTCAGGGCCAAAAAGGACACCTGCCCTGACATATTGTGCTGAGGTAGGGAATGGACAAAAAAATTCAAAACAGGGGCTCCCCTGGTGGCGCAGCGGTTGAGAGTCCGCCTGCCGACGCAGGGGACACGGGTTCGTGCCCCGGTCCGGGAAGGTCCCACATGCCGTGGAGTGGCTGGGCCCGTGAGCCATGGCCGCTGAGCCTGCGCGTCCAGAGCCTGTGCTCCGCAACGGGAGAGGCCACAACAGTGAGAGGCCCGCGTACCGCAAAAATAAATAAATACATACATAAATAAATACATACATAAATAAATTAAATGGAAAGTGGATAAAAGCTCAACCTCAGGAATTATTAGACTCATGCAAATCTAATCTACAAAAAGTGGGCAACTCACACCTGTCGACTGACGATCAGCAAAAATTCTACAAACAATCAATACTGAAGGGGTTTTAGAGAAGTGTGTACCCTCTAGCTGCTGGTGAGATGTAAAGTGGTAACAGCCAATAAGAACAGAAAGGAGCTGCCTTTAGAAGTAAAAATTGAGGTGCCATTCAATCCAGCAGTCACGCCGCCGGGCCTCTCACCTGAGAAGACCAGAAGCGAGAAGACCCGGGCTGCAACAGCTGCACTGCGGCCTTATTCACAATAGCCGAGACGGTGAAGCTACCAAAATGTCCATCGACAGACGAATGGATTAAGAAGAAGTGGTCCGTGTACACAATGGAATATTAACCACGGAAAACAACGAAACACTGCTCTTTGAGGCACCATAGACGAGCTGGGAGATGATCACAGAACATGGGGTAAGTCGGAAAGCAAAAGACCTATATCCTATGATATCACTTAGAGGCGTTATCTAATAACTGACACAAATGAATGAACATATTTCCACAGAGAAAGACACTCACGGACTTAGAAAACAACTATGCTTATCTAAAAGGAAAGGTGGGCGGAATGGATAAATTAAGATTAGCGTAACCATACGTATACAAATACATATTATATACACATATCAAAAAGACCGACCACGGAGCAAGGGAGGTGTACGGAACACTCTGTAATATTTTACATGGGAAGAGGATCTGGACGTGAATACACGTATATAATGTACAAATGAACCAGATTGTGTACACCCAGGACAAACAATATTCTAATCATTACCCCGATTAAAATAATTTAAAAAACCAACCAGAAGTAATGCGACATAAACTTACGGGCGTTTCTCCTGGCACATTCCATTCTAATTTACAACCTAGGAACAGGACTCCCAGAAATGCTCTGCTGCCCTAGTCCCCAGATTTGGGAATGGGGAAATGCTGCCTCCTTGTGGCCGTCTCCCAAAACAGCAGCTTTAAACCCAGTGCTAATGGTCATGAAGTAGTCACCAAACTTGCAGGCCTGTAAATAACACCTGCCCTCCAAAAAATCCTGGGGTCAAACATCGACCAAAAATTCAAAAGAGGGCAGCATTCCAAGAAAACGATTTCAAGAGGTATACTGTACCCCCACGTTTTTCTTTTCTTTTCTTTTTTGTAAAAGAAAAGAAACAGGCGTGGAGCAATGATGAATTTTAGGAACTTTTAAAGACATGCAAACCCAAATTACACAAACCTATCAGCTCACAGCACTCGGAATGGCCATTAGCAAAAATGCTGCAAACAATAAATGCTGAAGGGATTGTGGAGAAATGCGTACCCTCGGTTCTAAGGGGGACGTGGTAAGAGCCGCTAATGAAAACACAGTGGCGGTGCTTTCAAAAGGGAAACACTGAGCTACTAGTCAATCAGTCACACCCACTGCTGGGCCCATCACCTGAGAAAATGAGAATCAAAAGGCACAGGCTGGCAATCCTGCACTCCAGCAATACTTACCATAGCCAACACCTGGAAGCGACGAAAATGTCCATCAACAGAGGAGTGCACCAAGAAGAAGTGGTCCATGTACACAATGGAATATTACTCCACTAGAAAATATGAATTAAAAAAACAAACATGAGTAAGGAGACATAAGCTTTTGGGGGTTTATCAGGGCACATGGCAGTCTAATTGATAGCTGAGGAACACCACTGGCAGGAAGGTCTGTTTCCCTGGGTACCAGAGTGGGCAACGTAGAAACGCTGCCGGCCTCTGGCCGATACCTGCAACAGCAGCTTGGAAATCTGTGCGAATGGTCACTTCATATGCACAAGTACTGCAGGGCTGCAAAGGAAACCTGCCCTCAAAACGTCCCGACGCAGGTAAAGGCCAAAATAGTTCAAAATGTGGCACATATTTCAAGAAAACCATTTGAAAACGTAAGCTGTCACAACAGCTTGAAAAATAAAAGGACATGCCTCAAAGCTCAATTTCAAGGGATTATGAGACACATGCAAATCCAACCACCAAGAGCTATCAACTCACACCAGTCAGAATAACCATCAGCAAAGAAACTACAAACGATCAACGCTGAAGAGGTTGTGGAGAAATGCATACCCTCCGTTTCAAGTGGGACGTAACCTGGTAAGAGCCACTCATGGGAACAGAATGGAGGTGCCTTTAAAAGGTAAACATTCAGCTACTCTATGATCCAGCAGGCCCACTCCGCGGCCTATAGCCTAAGAAGACAGAACTGGAAAGACACAGGCAGCAACTCTGCACTGCAGCAGCATTACAATAGCCAAGGCGTGGAAGCAACCCAAAGTCCATCAACAGAGCAGTGGACAAAGAAGAACTGCTACGTGTAGAGGTGGAATATTAGCTTGGGAAAAAAATAAAATCAATGCCACTTGTAGCACCACAGATGAGTCTAGAGGTGATCACGCAACTTGCAGTAAGCGAGAAAGCAAAAGACACCTAACGTATGATATCACTTATAGGGGTTACTTAACAATTGATACCAGTGAAGATATTTCCACAGAGACATCCAACCACAGATTCATTAAGCAAACTTACGGTTCACCAAATGGAAAGGTGTGAGGACTGGATACATTAGGACACTGGGGTTAACAGAGATATACAAACACATGTGAAATATAAAATCGCCACAGACCTACGGCATACCAAGAGGAGACTACTCAACATTGTGTCATAAGCTACATTGGAGAAGGACCCGAAGAAGAACAGATATATGTATGTGTGTAAAACAACCACATCTTGCACACCTAGAACAAGCAAAACATTGTTATCAAATTTGCTCTGATACAAAACAAAAGTTAAATTTAAAAAACGAACAGCAAGTAATGAGACATAAACTCAAGGGGCTTATCCCTGGAGCACTACATTCTAATTTACAATTTACAACACAACTTCCATTATGGCTCTGTTGCCCTAGTAAACAGATTTGGTAAGGAGAAGTGCTGCCGCCTTCTGGCCGTTTCACACAACAGCGCTAATGGTCACTTAATATTCAAAATAATTGCAGGCCTGTAAATGACACCTGCGATCAAAAAAAAAAAAAAAAAATCCTGGGGTCGAAAATCGACCAGAAGATTCAAAAGACGTCAACATTTCAAGAAGACAATCTCAAGAGGCATGTTTTACGCCCATTTTGTCTTCCTTTTTTCCTTTAAAATAAAAGGGAATTTAAAAACGCTCAACATCAGCAATTAATAAAGCCATGCAAATCCAATCCAGAGAAATGTTCACCTCACAGCCGTCAGAATGATCTTCAGCAAAAAGTCTACAATGGATAAATGCTGAAGGGGTTTCAGAAATCTGTGTACCCACTAGCTGCTGGGGGGAGGTAAACTGGTAACAGCCAGCAGGGAGAACATAATGGAGGTGCGTTTAAGGGCGAAAATTGAGCTACCATGGGATCTGGTCGGTCCGTTGATGCGCCTATCACCTGAGCAGAGCAGAATGGAAAAGACACAGGCTGGCAATCCTGCACGGCAGAAACATTTAATATAGCCAAGACTTGGAAGAAACCAAAATGTCCAGCAACAGAAAAATGCACAAAGAGGAAGTGGGCCATGTCAACAATGGAATATTAGCCGTGGAAAACAATGAAACAGCGCCGTTTGCACCACCATACAAGGACCTAGAGATAACCACGCAACTTGAAGTAAGAAAGAAACTGAAAGACAGACAGCCTATGACATCCCTTATAGGCGTTACCTAAAAATTGATACTCATGAACTTATTTCCAAGAGAAGGAAAAGCATGGATTAAGAAAACAAAATTACGTTTCACCACATGGAAAGGTGAAAGGAATGTATGAATTATGATATGGGGCTTAACAGACATGTACTAATACGTATGAAATATAGAATCACAAAATACCTGTGGAATGCCAAGAGGTCTACTCAAGACTCTATAATAACCTACACGGGAAAGGATTCAAAGAGGCATAGACAGATACGTTGATAAGATGAACCGGATTCTGTACACTTAGGAGAAACTGCATTTTCTTTTATCACATTTGCTCTGATACCTAAACAAAATTTAATTTAAAACACAAGAAGTAGGAGATATAAGCTCTTGGGGGTTTGCCCTGGCACATTCCCCTCTAATCTGCAGGCTACTAACACCATTTCCAGGAAAGCTCTGTCGCCCAAGAACCCAGAGCTGCAAACGTAGAAATGCTGCCGCCTTGTGGCCGTTTCCCGCAAGAGCGGCTTTAAGCCCGCAGCCAATGGTCACTTAATAGTCACAAGGACTCAGGGCCAAAAAGGACACCTGCCCTGACATATTGTGCTGAGGTAGGGAATGGACAAAAAAATTCAAAACAGGGGCTCCCCTGGTGGCGCAGCGGTTGAGAGTCCGCCTGCCGACGCAGGGGACACGGGTTCGTGCCCCGGTCCGGGAAGATCCCACATGCCGTGGAGTGGCTGGGCCCGTGAGCCATGGCCGCTGAGCCTGCGCGTCCAGAGCCTGTGCTCCGCAACGGGAGAGGCCACAACAGTGAGAGGCCCGCGTACCGCAAAAATAAATAAATACATACATAAATAAATACATACATAAATAAATTAAATGGAAAGTGGATAAAAGCTCAACCTCAGGAATTATTAGACTCATGCAAATCTAATCTACAAAAAGTGGGCAACTCACACCTGTCGACTGACGATCAGCAAAAATTCTACAAACAATCGATACTGAAGGGGTTTTAGAGAAGTGTGTACCCTCTAGCTGCTGGTGAGATGTAAAGTGGTAACAGCCAATAAGAACAGAAAGGAGCTGCCTTTAGAAGTAAAAATTGAGGTGCCATTCAATCCAGCAGTCACGCCGCCGGGCCTCTCACCTGAGAAGACCAGAAGCGAGAAGACCCGGGCTGCAACAGCTGCACTGCGGCCTTATTCACAATAGCCGAGACGGTGAAGCTACCAAAATGTCCATCGACAGACGAATGGATTAAGAAGAGGTGGTCCGTGTACACAATGGAATATTAACCACGGAAAACAACGAAACACTGCTCTTTGAGGCACCATAGACGAGCTGGGAGTTGATCACAGAACATGGGGTAAGTCGGAAAGCAAAAGACCTATATCCTATGATATCACTTAGAGGCGTTATCTAATAGCTGACACAAATGAATGAACATATTTCCACAGAGAAAGACACTCACGGACTTAGAAAACAACTATGCTTATCTAAAAGGAAAGGTGGGCGGAATGGATAAATTAAGATTAGCGTAACCATACGTATACAAATACATATTATATACACATATCAAAAAGACCGACCACGGAGCAAGGGAGGTGTACGGAACACTCTGTAATATTTTACATGGGAAGAGGATCTGGACGTGAATACACGTATATAATGTACAAATGAACCAGACTGTGTACACCCAGGACAAACAATATTCTAATCATTACCCCGATTAAAATAATTTAAAAAACCAACCAGAAGTAATGCGACATAAACTTACGGGCGTTTCTCCTGGCACATTCCATTCTAATTTACAACCTAGGAACAGGACTCCCAGAAATGCTCTGCTGCCCTAGTCCCCAGATTTGGGAATGGGGAAATGCTGCCTCCTTGTGGCCGTCTCCCAAAACAGCAGCTTTAAACCCAGTGCTAATGGTCATGAAGTAGTCACCAAACTTGCAGGCCTGTAAATAACACCTGCCCTCCAAAAAATCCTGGGGTCAAACATCGACCAAAAATTCAAAAGAGGGCAGCATTCCAAGAAAACGATTTCAAGAGGTATACTGTACCCCCACGTTTTTCTTTTCTTTTCTTTTTTGTAAAAGAAAAGAAACAGGCGTGGAGCAATGATGAATTTTAGGAACTTTTAAAGACATCTAAACCCAAATTACACAAACCTATCAGCTCACAGCACTCGGAATGGCCATTAGCAAAAATGCTGCAAACAATAAATGCTGAAGGGATTGTGGAGAAATGCGTACCCTCGGTTCTAAGGGGGACGTGGTAAGAGCCGCTAATGAAAACACAGTGGCGGTGCTTTCAAAAGGGAAACACTGAGCTACTAGTCAATCAGTCACACCCACTGCTGGGCCCATCACCTGAGAAAATGAGAATCAAAAGGCACAGGCTGGCAATCCTGCACTCCAGCAATACTTACCATAGCCAACACCTGGAAGCGACGAAAATGTCCATCAACAGAGGAGTGCACCAAGAAGAAGTGGTCCATGTACACAATGGAATATTACTCCACTAGAAAATATGAATTAAAAAAACAAACATGAGTAAGGAGACATAAGCTTTTGGGGGTTTATCAGGGCACATGGCAGTCTAATTGATAGCTGAGGAACACCACTGGCAGGAAGGTCTGTTTCCCTGGGTACCAGAGTGGGCAACGTAGAAACGCTGCCGGCCTCTGGCCGATACCTGCAACAGCCGCTTGGAAATCTGTGCGAATGGTCACTTCATATGCACAAGTACTGCAGGGCTGCAAAGGAAACCTGCCCTCAAAACGTCCCGACGCAGGTAAAGGCCAAAATAGTTCAAAATGTGGCACATATTTCAAGAAAACCATTTGAAAACGTAAGCTGTCACAACAGCTTGAAAAATAAAAGGACATGCCTCAAAGCTCAATTTCAAGGGATTATGAGACACATGCAAATCCAACCACCAAGAGCTATCAACTCACACCAGTCAGAATAACCATCAGCAAAGAAACTACAAACGATCAACGCTGAAGAGGTTGTGGAGAAATGCATACCCTCCGTTTCAAGTGGGACGTAACCTGGTAAGAGCCACTCATGGGAACAGAATGGAGGTGCCTTTAAAAGGTAAACATTCAGCTACTCTATGATCCAGCAGGCCCACTCCGCGGCCTATAGCCTAAGAAGACAGAACTGGAAAGACACAGGCAGCAACTCTGCACTGCAGCAGCATTACAATAGCCAAGGCGTGGAAGCAACCCAAAGTCCATCAACAGAGCAGTGGACAAAGAAGAACTGCTACGTGTAGAGGTGGAATATTAGCTTGGGAAAAAAATAAAATCAATGCCACTTGGAGCACCACAGATGAGTCTAGAGGTGATCACGCAACTTGCAGTAAGCGAGAAAGCAAAAGACACCTAACGTATGATATCACTTATAGGGGTTACTTAACAATTGATACCAGTGAAGATATTTCCACAGAGACATCCAACCACAGATTCATTAAGCAAACTTACGGTTCACCAAATGGAAAGGTGTGAGGACTGGATACATTAGGACACTGGGGTTAACAGAGATATACAAACACATGTGAAATATAAAATCGCCACAGACCTACGGCATACCAAGAGGAGACTACTCAACATTGTGTCATAAGCTACATTGGAGAAGGACCCGAAGAAGAACAGATATATGTATGTGTGTAAAACAACCACATCTTGCACACCTAGAACAAGCAAAACATTGTAATCAAATTTGCTCTGATACAAAACAAAAGTTAAATTTAAAAAACGAACAGCAAGTAATGAGACATAAACTCAAGGGGCTTATCCCTGGAGCACTACATTCTAATTTACAATTTACAACACAACTTCCATTATGGCTCTGTTGCCCTAGTAAACAGATTTGGTAAGGAGAAGTGCTGCCGCCTTCTGGCCGTTTCACACAACAGCGCTAATGGTCACTTAATATTCAAAATAATTGCAGGCCTGTAAATGACACCTGCGATCAAAAAAAAAAAAAAATAATCCTGGGGTCGAAAATCGACCAGAAGATTCAAAAGACGTCAACATTTCAAGAAGACAATCTCAAGAGGCATGTTTTACGCCCATTTTGTCTTCCTTTTTTCCCTTAAAATAAAAGGGAATTTAAAAACGCTCAACATCAGCAATTAATAAAGCCATGCAAATCCAATCCAGAGAAATGTTCACCTCACAGCCGTCAGAATGATCTTCAGCAAAAAGTCTACAATGGATAAATGCTGAAGGGGTTTCAGAAATCTGTGTACCCACTAGCTGCTGGGGGGAGGTAAACTGGTAACAGCCAGCAGGGAGAACATAATGGAGGTGCGTTTAAGGGTGAAAATTGAGCTACCATGGGATCTGGTCGGTCCGTTGATGCGCCTATCACCTGAGCAGAGCAGAATGGAAAAGACACAGGCTGGCAATCCTGCACGGCAGAAACATTTAATATAGCCAAGACTTGGAAGAAACCAAAATGTCCAGCAACAGAAAAATGCACAAAGAGGAAGTGGGCCATGTCAACAATGGAATATTAGCCGTGGAAAACAATGAAACAGCGCCGTTTGCACCACCATACAAGGACCTAGAGATAACCACGCAACTTGAAGTAAGAAAGAAACTGAAAGACAGACAGCCTATGACATCCCTTATAGGCGTTACCTAAAAATTGATACTCATGAACTTATTTCCAAGAGAAGGAAAAGCATGGATTAAGAAAACAAAATTACGTTTCACCACATGGAAAGGTGAAAGGAATGTATGAATTATGATATGGGGCTTAACAGACATGTACTAATACGTATGAAATATAGAATCACAAAATACCTGTGGAATGCCAAGAGGTCTACTCAAGACTCTATAATAACCTACACGGGAAAGGATTCAAAGAGGCATAGACAGATACGTTGATATGATGAACCGGATTCTGTACACTTAGGAGAAACTGCATTTTCTTTTATCAAATTTGCTCTGATACCTAAACAAAATTTAATTTAAAACACAAGAAGTAGGAGATATAAGCTCTTGGGGGTTTGCCCTGGCACATTCCCCTCTAATCTGCAGGCTACTAACACCATTTCCAGGAAAGCTCTGTCGCCCAAGAACCCAGAGCTGCAAACGTAGAAATGCTGCCGCCTTGTGGCCGTTTCCCGCAAGAGCGGCTTTAAGCCCGCAGCCAATGGTCACTTAATAGTCACAAGGACTCAGGGCCAAAAAGGACACCTGCCCTAACATATTGTGCTGAGGTAGGGAATGGACAAAAAAATTCAAAACAGGGGCTCCCCTGGTGGCGCAGCGGTTGAGAGTCCGCCTGCCGATGCAGGGGACACGGGTTCGTGCCCCGGTCCGGGAAGATCCCACATGCCGTGGAGTGGCTGGGCCCGTGAGCCATGGCCGCTGAGCCTGCGCGTCCAGAGCCTGTGCTCCGCAACGGGAGAGGCCACAACAGTGAGAGGCCCGCGTACCGCAAAAATAAATAAATACATACATAAATAAATACATACATAAATAAATTAAATGGAAAGTGGATAAAAGCTCAACCTCAGGAATTATTAGACTCATGCAAATCTAATCTACAAAAAGTGGGCAACTCACACCTGTCGACTGACGATCAGCAAAAATTCTACAAACAATCGATACTGAAGGGGTTTTAGAGAAGTGTGTACCCTCTAGCTGCTGGTGAGATGTAAAGTGGTAACAGCCAATAAGAACAGAAAGGAGCTGCCTTTAGAAGTAAAAATTGAGGTACCATTCAATCCAGCAGTCACGCCGCCGGGCCTCTCACCTGAGAAGACCAGAAGCGAGAAGACCCGGGCTGCAACAGCTGCACTGCGGCCTTATTCACAATAGCCGAGACGGTGAAGCTACCAAAATGTCCATCGACAGACGAATGGATTAAGAAGAGGTGGTCCGTGTACACAATGGAATATTAACCACGGAAAACAACGAAACACTGCTCTTTGAGGCACCATAGACGAGCTGGGAGATGATCACAGAACATGGGGTAAGTCGGAAAGCAAAAGACCTATATCCTATGATATCACTTAGAGGCGTTATCTAATAACTGACACAAATGAATGAACATATTTCCACAGAGAAAGACACTCACGGACTTAGAAAACAACTATGCTTATCTAAAAGGAAAGGTGGGCGGAATGGATAAATTAAGATTAGCGTAACCATACGTATACAAATACATATTATATACACATATCAAAAAGACCGACCACGGAGCAAGGGAGGTGTACGGAACACTCTGTAATATTTTACATGGGAAGAGGATCTGGACGTGAATACACGTATATAATGTACAAATGAACCAGATTGTGTACACCCAGGACAAATCATTACCCCGATTAAAATAATTTAAAAAACCAACCAGAAGTAATGCGACATAAACTTACGGGCGTTTCTCCTGGCACATTCCATTCTAATTTACAACCTAGGAACAGGACTCCCAGAAATGCTCTGCTGCCCTAGTCCCCAGATTTGGGAATGGGGAAATGCTGCCTCCTTGTGGCCGTCTCCCAAAACAGCAGCTTTAAACCCAGTGCTAATGGTCATGAAGTAGTCACCAAACTTGCAGGCCTGTAAATAACACCTGCCCTCCAAAAAATCCTGGGGTCAAACATCGACCAAAAATTCAAAAGAGGGCAGCATTCCAAGAAAACGATTTCAAGAGGTATACTGTACCCCCACGTTTTTCTTTTCTTTTCTTTTTTGTAAAAGAAAAGAAACAGGCGTGGAGCAATGATGAATTTTAGGAACTTTTAAAGACATGCAAACCCAAATTACACAAACCTATCAGCTCACAGCACTCGGAATGGCCATTAGCAAAAATGCTGCAAACAATAAATGCTGAAGGGATTGTGGAGAAATGCGTACCCTCGGTTCTAAGGGGGACGTGGTAAGAGCCGCTAATGAAAACACAGTGGCGGTGCTTTCAAAAGGGAAACACTGAGCTACTAGTCAATCAGTCACACCCACTGCTGGGCCCATCACCTGAGAAAATGAGAATCAAAAGGCACAGGCTGGCAATCCTGCACTCCAGCAATACTTACCATAGCCAACACCTGGAAGCGACGAAAATGTCCATCAACAGAGGAGTGCACCAAGAAGAAGTGGTCCATGTACACAATGGAATATTACTCCACTAGAAAATATGAATTAAAAAAACAAACATGAGTAAGGAGACATAAGCTTTTGGGGGTTTATCAGGGCACATGGCAGTCTAATTGATAGCTGAGGAACACCACTGGCAGGAAGGTCTGTTTCCCTGGGTACCAGAGTGGGCAACGTAGAAACGCTGCCGGCCTCTGGCCGATACCTGCAACAGCCGCTTGGAAATCTGTGCGAATGGTCACTTCATATGCACAAGTACTGCAGGGCTGCAAAGGAAACCTGCCCTCAAAACGTCCCGACGCAGGTAAAGGCCAAAATAGTTCAAAATGTGGCACATATTTCAAGAAAACCATTTGAAAACGTAAGCTGTCACAACAGCTTGAAAAATAAAAGGACATGCCTCAAAGCTCAATTTCAAGGGATTATGAGACACATGCAAATCCAACCACCAAGAGCTATCAACTCACACCAGTCAGAATAACCATCAGCAAAGAAACTACAAACGATCAACGCTGAAGAGGTTGTGGAGAAATGCATACCCTCCGTTTCAAGTGGGACGTAACCTGGTAAGAGCCACTCATGGGAACAGAATGGAGGTGCCTTTAAAAGGTAAACATTCAGCTACTCTATGATCCAGCAGGCCCACTCCGCGGCCTATAGCCTAAGAAGACAGAACTGGAAAGACACAGGCAGCAACTCTGCACTGCAGCAGCATTACAATAGCCAAGGCGTGGAAGCAACCCAAAGTCCATCAACAGAGCAGTGGACAAAGAAGAACTGCTACGTGTAGAGGTGGAATATTAGCTTGGGAAAAAAATAAAATCAATGCCACTTGGAGCACCACAGATGAGTCTAGAGGTGATCACGCAACTTGCAGTAAGCGAGAAAGCAAAAGACACCTAACGTATGATATCACTTATAGGGGTTACTTAACAATTGATACCAGTGAAGATATTTCCACAGAGACATCCAACCACAGATTCATTAAGCAAACTTACGGTTCACCAAATGGAAAGGTGTGAGGACTGGATACATTAGGACACTGGGGTTAACAGAGATATACAAACACATGTGAAATATAAAATCGCCACAGACCTACGGCATACCAAGAGGAGACTACTCAACATTGTGTCATAAGCTACATTGGAGAAGGACCCGAAGAAGAACAGATATATGTATGTGTGTAAAACAACCACATCTTGCACACCTAGAACAAGCAAAACATTGTAATCAAATTTGCTCTGATACAAAACAAAAGTTAAATTTAAAAAACGAACAGCAAGTAATGAGACATAAACTCAAGGGGCTTATCCCTGGAGCACTACATTCTAATTTACAATTTACAACACAACTTCCATTATGGCTCTGTTGCCCTAGTAAACAGATTTGGTAAGGAGAAGTGCTGCCGCCTTCTGGCCGTTTCACACAACAGCGCTAATGGTCACTTAATATTCAAAATAATTGCAGGCCTGTAAATGACACCTGCGATCAAAAAAAAAAAAAAAAATCCTGGGGTCGAAAATCGACCAGAAGATTCAAAAGACGTCAACATTTCAAGAAGACAATCTCAAGAGGCATGTTTTACGCCCATTTTGTCTTCCTTTTTTCCCTTAAAATAAAAGGGAATTTAAAAACGCTCAACATCAGCAATTAATAAAGCCATGCAAATCCAATCCAGAGAAATGTTCACCTCACAGCCGTCAGAATGATCTTCAGCAAAAAGTCTACAATGGATAAATGCTGAAGGGGTTTCAGAAATCTGTGTACCCACTAGCTGCTGGGGGGAGGTAAACTGGTAACAGCCAGCAGGGAGAACATAATGGAGGTGCGTTTAAGGGTGAAAATTGAGCTACCATGGGATCTGGTCGGTCCGTTGATGCGCCTATCACCTGAGCAGAGCAGAATGGAAAAGACACAGGCTGGCAATCCTGCACGGCAGAAACATTTAATATAGCCAAGACTTGGAAGAAACCAAAATGTCCAGCAACAGAAAAATGCACAAAGAGGAAGTGGGCCATGTCAACAATGGAATATTAGCCGTGGAAAACAATGAAACAGCGCCGTTTGCACCACCATACAAGGACCTAGAGATAACCACGCAACTTGAAGTAAGAAAGAAACTGAAAGACAGACAGCCTATGACATCCCTTATAGGCGTTACCTAAAAATTGATACTCATGAACTTATTTCCAAGAGAAGGAAAAGCATGGATTAAGAAAACAAAATTACGTTTCACCACATGGAAAGGTGAAAGGAATGTATGAATTATGATATGGGGCTTAACAGACATGTACTAATACGTATGAAATATAGAATCACAAAATACCTGTGGAATGCCAAGAGGTCTACTCAAGACTCTATAATAACCTACACGGGAAAGGATTCAAAGAGGCATAGACAGATACGTTGATATGATGAACCGGATTCTGTACACTTAGGAGAAACTGCATTTTCTTTTATCACATTTGCTCTGATACCTAAACAAAATTTAATTTAAAACACAAGAAGTAGGAGATATAAGCTCTTGGGGGTTTGCCCTGGCACATTCCCCTCTAATCTGCAGGCTACTAACACCATTTCCAGGAAAGCTCTGTCGCCCAACAACCCAGAGCTGCAAACGTAGAAATGCTGCCGCCTTGTGGCCGTTTCCCGCAAGAGCGGCTTTAAGCCCGCAGCCAATGGTCACTTAATAGTCACAAGGACTCAGGGCCAAAAAGGACACCTGCCCTGACATATTGTGCTGAGGTAGGGAATGGACAAAAAAATTCAAAACAGGGGCTCCCCTGGTGGCGCAGCGGTTGAGAGTCCGCCTGCCGACGCAGGGGACACGGGTTCGTGCCCCGGTCCGGGAAGATCCCACATGCCGTGGAGTGGCTGGGCCCGTGAGCCATGGCCGCTGAGCCTGCGCGTCCAGAGCCTGTGCTCCGCAACGGGAGAGGCCACAACAGTGAGAGGCCCGCGTACCGCAAAAATAAATAAATACATACATAAATAAATACATACATAAATAAATTAAATGGAAAGTGGATAAAAGCTCAACCTCAGGAATTATTAGACTCATGCAAATCTAATCTACAAAAAGTGGGCAACTCACACCTGTCGACTGACGATCAGCAAAAATTCTACAAACAATCGATACTGAAGGGGTTTTAGAGAAGTGTGTACCCTCTAGCTGCTGGTGAGATGTAAAGTGGTAACAGCCAATAAGAACAGAAAGGAGCTGCCTTTAGAAGTAAAAATTGAGGTACCATTCAATCCAGCAGTCACGCCGCCGGGCCTCTCACCTGAGAAGACCAGAAGCGAGAAGACCCGGGCTGCAACAGCTGCACTGCGGCCTTATTCACAATAGCCGAGACGGTGAAGCTACCAAAATGTCCATCGACAGACGAATGGATTAAGAAGAGGTGGTCCGTGTACACAATGGAATATTAACCACGGAAAACAACGAAACACTGCTCTTTGAGGCACCATAGACGAGCTGGGAGATGATCACAGAACATGGGGTAAGTCGGAAAGCAAAAGACCTATATCCTATGATATCACTTAGAGGCGTTATCTAATAACTGACACAAATGAATGAACATATTTCCACAGAGAAAGACACTCACGGACTTAGAAAACAACTATGCTTATCTAAAAGGAAAGGTGGGCGGAATGGATAAATTAAGATTAGCGTAACCATACGTATACAAATACATATTATATACACATATCAAAAAGACCGACCACGGAGCAAGGGAGGTGTACGGAACACTCTGTAATATTTTACATGGGAAGAGGATCTGGACGTGAATACACGTATATAATGTACAAATGAACCAGACTGTGTACACCCAGGACAAACAATATTCTAATCATTACCCCGATTAAAATAATTTAAAAAACCAACCAGAAGTAATGCGACATAAACTTACGGGCGTTTCTCCTGGCACATTCCATTCTAATTTACAACCTAGGAACAGGACTCCCAGAAATGCTCTGCTGCCCTAGTCCCCAGATTTGGGAATGGGGAAATGCTGCCTCCTTGTGGCCGTCTCCCAAAACAGCAGCTTTAAACCCAGTGCTAATGGTCATGAAGTAGTCACCAAACTTGCAGGCCTGTAAATAACACCTGCCCTCCAAAAAATCCTGGGGTCAAACATCGACCAAAAATTCAAAAGAGGGCAGCATTCCAAGAAAACGATTTCAAGAGGTATACTGTACCCCCACGTTTTTCTTTTCTTTTCTTTTTTGTAAAAGAAAAGAAACAGGCGTGGAGCAATGATGAATTTTAGGAACTTTTAAAGACATGCAAACCCAAATTACACAAACCTATCAGCTCACAGCACTCGGAATGGCCATTAGCAAAAATGCTGCAAACAATAAATGCTGAAGGGATTGTGGAGAAATGCGTACCCTCGGTTCTAAGGGGGACGTGGTAAGAGCCGCTAATGAAAACACAGTGGCGGTGCTTTCAAAAGGGAAACACTGAGCTACTAGTCAATCAGTCACACCCACTGCTGGGCCCATCACCTGAGAAAATGAGAATCAAAAGGCACAGGCTGGCAATCCTGCACTCCAGCAATACTTACCATAGCCAACACCTGGAAGCGACGAAAATGTCCATCAACAGAGGAGTGCACCAAGAAGAAGTGGTCCATGTACACAATGGAATATTACTCCACTAGAAAATATGAATTAAAAAAACAAACATGAGTAAGGAGACATAAGCTTTTGGGGGTTTATCAGGGCACATGGCAGTCTAATTGATAGCTGAGGAACACCACTGGCAGGAAGGTCTGTTTCCCTGGGTACCAGAGTGGGCAACGTAGAAACGCTGCCGGCCTCTGGCCGATACCTGCAACAGCAGCTTGGAAATCTGTGCGAATGGTCACTTCATATGCACAAGTACTGCAGGGCTGCAAAGGAAACCTGCCCTCAAAACGTCCCGACGCAGGTAAAGGCCAAAATAGTTCAAAATGTGGCACATATTTCAAGAAAACCATTTGAAAACGTAAGCTGTCACAACAGCTTGAAAAATAAAAGGACATGCCTCAAAGCTCAATTTCAAGGGATTATGAGACACATGCAAATCCAACCACCAAGAGCTATCAACTCACACCAGTCAGAATAACCATCAGCAAAGAAACTACAAACGATCAACGCTGAAGAGGTTGTGGAGAAATGCATACCCTCCGTTTCAAGTGGGACGTAACCTGGTAAGAGCCACTCATGGGAACAGAATGGAGGTGCCTTTAAAAGGTAAACATTCAGCTACTCTATGATCCAGCAGGCCCACTCCGCGGCCTATAGCCTAAGAAGACAGAACTGGAAAGACACAGGCAGCAACTCTGCACTGCAGCAGCATTACAATAGCCAAGGCGTGGAAGCAACCCAAAGTCCATCAACAGAGCAGTGGACAAAGAAGAACTGCTACGTGTAGAGGTGGAATATTAGCTTGGGAAAAAAATAAAATCAATGCCACTTGGAGCACCACAGATGAGTCTAGAGGTGATCACGCAACTTGCAGTAAGCGAGAAAGCAAAAGACACCTAACGTATGATATCACTTATAGGGGTTACTTAACAATTGATACCAGTGAAGATATTTCCACAGAGACATCCAACCACAGATTCATTAAGCAAACTTACGGTTCACCAAATGGAAAGGTGTGAGGACTGGATACATTAGGACACTGGGGTTAACAGAGATATACAAACACATGTGAAATATAAAATCGCCACAGACCTACGGCATACCAAGAGGAGACTACTCAACATTGTGTCATAAGCTACATTGGAGAAGGACCCGAAGAAGAACAGATATATGTATGTGTGTAAAACAACCACATCTTGCACACCTAGAACAAGCAAAACATTGTAATCAAATTTGCTCTGATACAAAACAAAAGTTAAATTTAAAAAACGAACAGCAAGTAATGAGACATAAACTCAAGGGGCTTATCCCTGGAGCACTACATTCTAATTTACAATTTACAACACAACTTCCATTATGGCTCTGTTGCCCTAGTAAACAGATTTGGTAAGGAGAAGTGCTGCCGCCTTCTGGCCGTTTCACACAACAGCGCTAATGGTCACTTAATATTCAAAATAATTGCAGGCCTGTAAATGACACCTGCGATCAAAAAAAAAAAAATAATCCTGGGGTCGAAAATCGACCAGAAGATTCAAAAGACGTCAACATTTCAAGAAGACAATCTCAAGAGGCATGTTTTACGCCCATTTTGTCTTCCTTTTTTCCTTTAAAATAAAAGGGAATTTAAAAACGCTCAACATCAGCAATTAATAAAGCCATGCAAATCCAATCCAGAGAAATGTTCACCTCACAGCCGTCAGAATGATCTTCAGCAAAAAGTCTACAATGGATAAATGCTGAAGGGGTTTCAGAAATCTGTGTACCCACTAGCTGCTGGGGGGAGGTAAACTGGTAACAGCCAGCAGGGAGAACATAATGGAGGTGCGTTTAAGGGTGAAAATTGAGCTACCATGGGATCTGGTCGGTCCGTTGATGCGCCTATCACCTGAGCAGAGCAGAATGGAAAAGACACAGGCTGGCAATCCTGCACGGCAGAAACATTTAATATAGCCAAGACTTGGAAGAAACCAAAATGTCCAGCAACAGAAAAATGCACAAAGAGGAAGTGGGCCATGTCAACAATGGAATATTAGCCGTGGAAAACAATGAAACAGCGCCGTTTGCACCACCATACAAGGACCTAGAGATAACCACGCAACTTGAAGTAAGAAAGAAACTGAAAGACAGACAGCCTATGACATCCCTTATAGGCGTTACCTAAAAATTGATACTCATGAACTTATTTCCAAGAGAAGGAAAAGCATGGATTAAGAAAACAAAATTACGTTTCACCACATGGAAAGGTGAAAGGAATGTATGAATTATGATATGGGGCTTAACAGACATGTACTAATACGTATGAAATATAGAATCACAAAATACCTGTGGAATGCCAAGAGGTCTACTCAAGACTCTATAATAACCTACACGGGAAAGGATTCAAAGAGGCATAGACAGATACGTTGATATGATGAACCGGATTCTGTACACTTAGGAGAAACTGCATTTTCTTTTATCAAATTTGCTCTGATACCTAAACAAAATTTAATTTAAAACACAAGAAGTAGGAGATATAAGCTCTTGGGGGTTTGCCCTGGCACATTCCCCTCTAATCTGCAGGCTACTAACACCATTTCCAGGAAAGCTCTGTCGCCCAAGAACCCAGAGCTGCAAACGTAGAAATGCTGCCGCCTTGTGGCCGTTTCCCGCAAGAGCGGCTTTAAGCCCGCAGCCAATGGTCACTTAATAGTCACAAGGACTCAGGGCCAAAAAGGACACCTGCCCTGACATATTGTGCTGAGGTAGGGAATGGACAAAAAAATTCAAAACAGGGGCTCCCCTGGTGGCGCAGCGGTTGAGAGTCCGCCTGCCGACGCAGGGGACACGGGTTCGTGCCCCGGTCCGGGAAGGTCCCACATGCCGTGGAGTGGCTGGGCCCGTGAGCCATGGCCGCTGAGCCTGCGCGTCCAGAGCCTGTGCTCCGCAACGGGAGAGGCCACAACAGTGAGAGGCCCGCGTACCGCAAAAATAAATAAATACATACATAAATAAATACATACATAAATAAATACATACATAAATAAATTAAATGGAAAGTGGATAAAAGCTCAACCTCAGGAATTATTAGACTCATGCAAATCTAATCTACAAAAAGTGGGCAACTCACACCTGTCGACTGACGATCAGCAAAAATTCTACAAACAATCGATACTGAAGGGGTTTTAGAGAAGTGTGTACCCTCTAGCTGCTGGTGAGATGTAAAGTGGTAACAGCCAATAAGAACAGAAAGGAGCTGCCTTTAGAAGTAAAAATTGAGGTACCATTCAATCCAGCAGTCACGCCGCCGGGCCTCTCACCTGAGAAGACCAGAAGCGAGAAGACCCGGGCTGCAACAGCTGCACTGCGGCCTTATTCACAATAGCCGAGACGGTGAAGCTACCAAAATGTCCATCGACAGACGAATGGATTAAGAAGAGGTGGTCCGTGTACACAATGGAATATTAACCACGGAAAACAACGAAACACTGCTCTTTGAGGCACCATAGACGAGCTGGGAGATGATCACAGAACATGGGGTAAGTCGGAAAGCAAAAGACCTATATCCTATGATATCACTTAGAGGCGTTATCTAATAACTGACACAAATGAATGAACATATTTCCACAGAGAAAGACACTCACGGACTTAGAAAACAACTATGCTTATCTAAAAGGAAAGGTGGGCGGAATGGATAAATTAAGATTAGCGTAACCATACGTATACAAATACATATTATATACACATATCAAAAAGACCGACCACGGAGCAAGGGAGGTGTACGGAACACTCTGTAATATTTTACATGGGAAGAGGATCTGGACGTGAATACACGTATATAATGTACAAATGAACCAGACTGTGTACACCCAGGACAAACAATATTCTAATCATTACCCCGATTAAAATAATTTAAAAAACCAACCAGAAGTAATGCGACATAAACTTACGGGCGTTTCTCCTGGCACATTCCATTCTAATTTACAACCTAGGAACAGGACTCCCAGAAATGCTCTGCTGCCCTAGTCCCCAGATTTGGGAATGGGGAAATGCTGCCTCCTTGTGGCCGTCTCCCAAAACAGCAGCTTTAAACCCAGTGCTAATGGTCATGAAGTAGTCACCAAACTTGCAGGCCTGTAAATAACACCTGCCCTCCAAAAAATCCTGGGGTCAAACATCGACCAAAAATTCAAAAGAGGGCAGCATTCCAAGAAAACGATTTCAAGAGGTATACTGTACCCCCACGTTTTTCTTTTCTTTTCTTTTTTGTAAAAGAAAAGAAACAGGCGTGGAGCAATGATGAATTTTAGGAACTTTTAAAGACATGCAAACCCAAATTACACAAACCTATCAGCTCACAGCACTCGGAATGGCCATTAGCAAAAATGCTGCAAACAATAAATGCTGAAGGGATTGTGGAGAAATGCGTACCCTCGGTTCTAAGGGGGACGTGGTAAGAGCCGCTAATGAAAACACAGTGGCGGTGCTTTCAAAAGGGAAACACTGAGCTACTAGTCAATCAGTCACACCCACTGCTGGGCCCATCACCTGAGAAAATGAGAATCAAAAGGCACAGGCTGGCAATCCTGCACTCCAGCAATACTTACCATAGCCAACACCTGGAAGCGACGAAAATGTCCATCAACAGAGGAGTGCACCAAGAAGAAGTGGTCCATGTACACAATGGAATATTACTCCACTAGAAAATATGAATTAAAAAAACAAACATGAGTAAGGAGACATAAGCTTTTGGGGGTTTATCAGGGCACATGGCAGTCTAATTGATAGCTGAGGAACACCACTGGCAGGAAGGTCTGTTTCCCTGGGTACCAGAGTGGGCAACGTAGAAACGCTGCCGGCCTCTGGCCGATACCTGCAACAGCAGCTTGGAAATCTGTGCGAATGGTCACTTCATATGCACAAGTACTGCAGGGCTGCAAAGGAAACCTGCCCTCAAAACGTCCCGACGCAGGTAAAGGCCAAAATAGTTCAAAATGTGGCACATATTTCAAGAAAACCATTTGAAAACGTAAGCTGTCACAACAGCTTGAAAAATAAAAGGACATGCCTCAAAGCTCAATTTCAAGGGATTATGAGACACATGCAAATCCAACCACCAAGAGCTATCAACTCACACCAGTCAGAATAACCATCAGCAAAGAAACTACAAACGATCAACGCTGAAGAGGTTGTGGAGAAATGCATACCCTCCGTTTCAAGTGGGACGTAACCTGGTAAGAGCCACTCATGGGAACAGAATGGAGGTGCCTTTAAAAGGTAAACATTCAGCTACTCTATGATCCAGCAGGCCCACTCCGCGGCCTATAGCCTAAGAAGACAGAACTGGAAAGACACAGGCAGCAACTCTGCACTGCAGCAGCATTACAATAGCCAAGGCGTGGAAGCAACCCAAAGTCCATCAACAGAGCAGTGGACAAAGAAGAACTGCTACGTGTAGAGGTGGAATATTAGCTTGGGAAAAAAATAAAATCAATGCCACTTGGAGCACCACAGATGAGTCTAGAGGTGATCACGCAACTTGCAGTAAGCGAGAAAGCAAAAGACACCTAACGTATGATATCACTTATAGGGGTTACTTAACAATTGATACCAGTGAAGATATTTCCACAGAGACATCCAACCACAGATTCATTAAGCAAACTTACGGTTCACCAAATGGAAAGGTGTGAGGACTGGATACATTAGGACACTGGGGTTAACAGAGATATACAAACACATGTGAAATATAAAATCGCCACAGACCTACGGCATACCAAGAGGAGACTACTCAACATTGTGTCATAAGCTACATTGGAGAAGGACCCGAAGAAGAACAGATATATGTATGTGTGTAAAACAACCACATCTTGCACACCTAGAACAAGCAAAACATTGTAATCAAATTTGCTCTGATACAAAACAAAAGTTAAATTTAAAAAACGAACAGCAAGTAATGAGACATAAACTCAAGGGGCTTATCCCTGGAGCACTACATTCTAATTTACAATTTACAACACAACTTCCATTATGGCTCTGTTGCCGTAGTAAACAGATTTGGTAAGGAGAAGTGCTGCCGCCTTCTGGCCGTTTCACACAACAGCGCTAATGGTCACTTAATATTCAAAATAATTGCAGGCCTGTAAATGACACCTGCGATCAAAAAAAAATAATAATAATCCTGGGGTCGAAAATCGACCAGAAGATTCAAAAGACGTCAACATTCCAAGAAGACAATCTCAAGAGGCATGTTTTACGCCCATTTTGTCTTCCTTTTTTCCTTTAAAATAAAAGGGAATTTAAAAACGCTCAACATCAGCAATTAATAAAGCCATGCAAATCCAATCCAGAGAAATGTTCACCTCACAGCCGTCAGAATGATCTTCAGCAAAAAGTCTACAATGGATAAATGCTGAAGGGGTTTCAGAAATCTGTGTACCCACTAGCTGCTGGGGGGGAGGTAAACTGGTAACAGCCAGCAGGGAGAACATAATGGAGGTGCGTTTAAGGGTGAAAATTGAGCTACCATGGGATCTGGTCGGTCCGTTGATGCGCCTATCACCTGAGCAGAGCAGAATGGAAAAGACACAGGCTGGCAATCCTGCACGGCAGAAACATTTAATATAGCCAAGACTTGGAAGAAACCAAAATGTCCAGCAACAGAAAAATGCACAAAGAGGAAGTGGGCCATGTCAACAATGGAATATTAGCCGTGGAAAACAATGAAACAGCGCCGTTTGCACCACCATACAAGGACCTAGAGATAACCACGCAACTTGAAGTAAGAAAGAAACTGAAAGACAGACAGCCTATGACATCCCTTATAGGCGTTACCTAAAAATTGATACTCATGAACTTATTTCCAAGAGAAGGAAAAGCATGGATTAAGAAAACAAAATTACGTTTCACCACATGGAAAGGTGAAAGGAATGTATGAATTATGATATGGGGCTTAACAGACATGTACTAATACGTATGAAATATAGAATCACAAAATACCTGTGGAATGCCAAGAGGTCTACTCAAGACTCTATAATAACCTACACGGGAAAGGATTCAAAGAGGCATAGACAGATACGTTGATATGATGAACCGGATTCTGTACACTTAGGAGAAACTGCATTTTCTTTTATCAAATTTGCTCTGATACCTAAACAAAATTTAATTTAAAACACAAGAAGTAGGAGATATAAGCTCTTGGGGGTTTGCCCTGGCACATTCCCCTCTAATCTGCAGGCTACTAACACCATTTCCAGGAAAGCTCTGTCGCCCAAGAACCCAGAGCTGCAAACGTAGAAATGCTGCCGCCTTGTGGCCGTTTCCCGCAAGAGCGGCTTTAAGCCCGCAGCCAATGGTCACTTAATAGTCACAAGGACTCAGGGCCAAAAAGGACACCTGCCCTGACATATTGTGCTGAGGTAGGGAATGGACAAAAAAATTCAAAACAGGGGCTCCCCTGGTGGCGCAGCGGTTGAGAGTCCGCCTGCCGACGCAGGGGACACGGGTTCGTGCCCCGGTCCGGGAAGATCCCACATGCCGTGGAGTGGCTGGGCCCGTGAGCCATGGCCGCTGAGCCTGCGCGTCCAGAGCCTGTGCTCCGCAACGGGAGAGGCCACAACAGTGAGAGG
Source organism: Delphinapterus leucas (assembly GCF_059928025.1). Lineage (NCBI taxonomy): Eukaryota > Metazoa > Chordata > Mammalia > Artiodactyla > Monodontidae > Delphinapterus > Delphinapterus leucas. Next base: position 122,690,498 of record NC_143150.1, on the reverse strand, counting down.
CCCGCGTACCGCAAAAATAAATAAATACATACATAAATAAATACATACATAAATAAATTAAATGGAAAGTGGATAAAAGCTCAACCTCAGGAATTATTAGACTCATGCAAATCTAATCTACAAAAGGTGGGCAACTCACACCTGTCGACTGACGATCAGCAAAAATTCTACAAACAATCAATACTGAAGGGGTTTTAGAGAAGTGTGTACCCTCTAGCTGCTGGTGAGATGTAAAGTGGTAACAGCCAATAAGAACAGAAAGGAGCTGCCTTTAGAAGTAAAAATTGAGGTGCCATTCAATCCAGCAGTCACGCCGCCGGGCCTCTCACCTGAGAAGACCAGAAGCGAGAAGACCCGGGCTGCAACAGCTGCACTGCGGCCTTATTCACAATAGCCGAGACGGTGAAGCTACCAAAATGTCCATCGACAGACGAATGGATTAAGAAGAGGTGGTCCGTGTACACAATGGAATATTAACCACGGAAAACAACGAAACACTGCTCTTTGAGGCACCATAGACGAGCTGGGAGATGATCACAGAACATGGGGTAAGTCGGAAAGCAAAAGACCTATATCCTATGATATCACTTAGAGGCGTTATCTAATAACTGACACAAATGAATGAACATATTTCCACAGAGAAAGACACTCACGGACTTAGAAAACAACTATGCTTATCTAAAAGGAAAGGTGGGCGGAATGGATAAATTAAGATTAGCGTAACCATACGTATACAAATACATATTATATACACATATCAAAAAGACCGACCACGGAGCAAGGGAGGTGTACGGAACACTCTGTAATATTTTACATGGGAAGAGGATCTGGACGTGAATACACGTATATAATGTACAAATGAACCAGATTGTGTACACCCAGGACAAATCATTACCCCGATTAAAATAATTTAAAAAACCAACCAGAAGTAATGCGACATAAACTTACGGGCGTTTCTCCTGGCACATTCCATTCTAATTTACAACCTAGGAACAGGACTCCCAGAAATGCTCTGCTGCCCTAGTCCCCAGATTTGGGAATGGGGAAATGCTGCCTCCTTGTGGCCGTCTCCCAAAACAGCAGCTTTAAACCCAGTGCTAATGGTCATGAAGTAGTCACCAAACTTGCAGGCCTGTAAATAACACCTGCCCTCCAAAAAATCCTGGGGTCAAACATCGACCAAAAATTCAAAAGAGGGCAGCATTCCAAGAAAACGATTTCAAGAGGTATACTGTACCCCCACGTTTTTCTTTTCTTTTCTTTTTTGTAAAAGAAAAGAAACAGGCGTGGAGCAATGATGAATTTTAGGAACTTTTAAAGACATGCAAACCCAAATTACACAAACCTATCAGCTCACAGCACTCGGAATGGCCATTAGCAAAAATGCTGCAAACAATAAATGCTGAAGGGATTGTGGAGAAATGCGTACCCTCGGTTCTAAGGGGGACGTGGTAAGAGCCGCTAATGAAAACACAGTGGCGGTGCTTTCAAAAGGGAAACACTGAGCTACTAGTCAATCAGTCACACCCACTGCTGGGCCCATCACCTGAGAAAATGAGAATCAAAAGGCACAGGCTGGCAATCCTGCACTCCAGCAATACTTACCATAGCCAACACCTGGAAGCGACGAAAATGTCCATCAACAGAGGAGTGCACCAAGAAGAAGTGGTCCATGTACACAATGGAATATTACTCCACTAGAAAATATGAATTAAAAAAACAAACATGAGTAAGGAGACATAAGCTTTTGGGGGTTTATCAGGGCACATGGCAGTCTAATTGATAGCTGAGGAACACCACTGGCAGGAAGGTCTGTTTCCCTGGGTACCAGAGTGGGCAACGTAGAAACGCTGCCGGCCTCTGGCCGATACCTGCAACAGCAGCTTGGAAATCTGTGCGAATGGTCACTTCATATGCACAAGTACTGCAGGGCTGCAAAGGAAACCTGCCCTCAAAACGTCCCGACGCAGGTAAAGGCCAAAATAGTTCAAAATGTGGCACATATTTCAAGAAAACCATTTGAAAACGTAAGCTGTCACAACAGCTTGAAAAATAAAAGGACATGCCTCAAAGCTCAATTTCAAGGGATTATGAGACACATGCAAATCCAACCACCAAGAGCTATCAACTCACACCAGTCAGAATAACCATCAGCAAAGAAACTACAAACGATCAACGCTGAAGAGGTTGTGGAGAAATGCATACCCTCCGTTTCAAGTGGGACGTAACCTGGTAAGAGCCACTCATGGGAACAGAATGGAGGTGCCTTTAAAAGGTAAACATTCAGCTACTCTATGATCCAGCAGGCCCACTCCGCGGCCTATAGCCTAAGAAGACAGAACTGGAAAGACACAGGCAGCAACTCTGCACTGCAGCAGCATTACAATAGCCAAGGCGTGGAAGCAACCCAAAGTCCATCAACAGAGCAGTGGACAAAGAAGAACTGCTACGTGTAGAGGTGGAATATTAGCTTGGGAAAAAAATAAAATCAATGCCACTTGGAGCACCACAGATGAGTCTAGAGGTGATCACGCAACTTGCAGTAAGCGAGAAAGCAAAAGACACCTAACGTATGATATCACTTATAGGGGTTACTTAACAATTGATACCAGTGAAGATATTTCCACAGAGACATCCAACCACAGATTCATTAAGCAAACTTACGGTTCACCAAATGGAAAGGTGTGAGGACTGGATACATTAGGACACTGGGGTTAACAGAGATATACAAACACATGTGAAATATAAAATCGCCACAGACCTACGGCATACCAAGAGGAGACTACTCAACATTGTGTCATAAGCTACATTGGAGAAGGACCCGAAGAAGAACAGATATATGTATGTGTGTAAAACAACCACATCTTGCACACCTAGAACAAGCAAAACATTGTAATCAAATTTGCTCTGATACAAAACAAAAGTTAAATTTAAAAAACGAACAGCAAGTAATGAGACATAAACTCAAGGGGCTTATCCCTGGAGCACTACATTCTAATTTACAATTTACAACACAACTTCCATTATGGCTCTGTTGCCCTAGTAAACAGATTTGGTAAGGAGAAGTGCTGCCGCCTTCTGGCCGTTTCACACAACAGCGCTAATGGTCACTTAATATTCAAAATAATTGCAGGCCTGTAAATGACACCTGCGATCAAAAAAAAAAAAAAATAATCCTGGGGTCGAAAATCGACCAGAAGATTCAAAAGACGTCAACATTTCAAGAAGACAATCTCAAGAGGCATGTTTTACGCCCATTTTGTCTTCCTTTTTTCCCTTAAAATAAAAGGGAATTTAAAAACGCTCAACATCAGCAATTAATAAAGCCATGCAAATCCAATCCAGAGAAATGTTCACCTCACAGCCGTCAGAATGATCTTCAGCAAAAAGTCTACAATGGATAAATGCTGAAGGGGTTTCAGAAATCTGTGTACCCACTAGCTGCTGGGGGGAGGTAAACTGGTAACAGCCAGCAGGGAGAACATAATGGAGGTGCGTTTAAGGGTGAAAATTGAGCTACCATGGGATCTGGTCGGTCCGTTGATGCGCCTATCACCTGAGCAGAGCAGAATGGAAAAGACACAGGCTGGCAATCCTGCACGGCAGAAACATTTAATATAGCCAAGACTTGGAAGAAACCAAAATGTCCAGCAACAGAAAAATGCACAAAGAGGAAGTGGGCCATGTCAACAATGGAATATTAGCCGTGGAAAACAATGAAACAGCGCCGTTTGCACCACCATACAAGGACCTAGAGATAACCACGCAACTTGAAGTAAGAAAGAAACTGAAAGACAGACAGCCTATGACATCCCTTATAGGCGTTACCTAAAAATTGATACTCATGAACTTATTTCCAAGAGAAGGAAAAGCATGGATTAAGAAAACAAAATTACGTTTCACCACATGGAAAGGTGAAAGGAATGTATGAATTATGATATGGGGCTTAACAGACATGTACTAATACGTATGAAATATAGAATCACAAAATACCTGTGGAATGCCAAGAGGTCTACTCAAGACTCTATAATAACCTACACGAGAAAGGATTCAAAGAGGCATAGACAGATACGTTGATAAGATGAACCGGATTCTGTACACTTAGGAGAAACTGCATTTTCTTTTATCAAATTTGCTCTGATACCTAAACAAAATTTAATTTAAAACACAAGAAGTAGGAGATATAAGCTCTTGGGGGTTTGCCCTGGCACATTCCCCTCTAATCTGCAGGCTACTAACACCATTTCCAGGAAAGCTCTGTCGCCCAAGAACCCAGAGCTGCAAACGTAGAAATGCTGCCGCCTTGTGGCCGTTTCCCGCAAGAGCGGCTTTAAGCCCGCAGCCAATGGTCACTTAATAGTCACAAGGACTCAGGGCCAAAAAGGACACCTGCCCTGACATATTGTGCTGAGGTAGGGAATGGACAAAAAAATTCAAAACAGGGGCTCCCCTGGTGGCGCAGCGGTTGAGAGTCCGCCTGCCGACGCAGGGGACACGGGTTCGTGCCCCGGTCCGGGAAGATCCCACAGGCCGTGGAGTGGCTGGGCCCGTGAGCCATGGCCGCTGAGCCTGCGCGTCCAGAGCCTGTGCTCCGCAACGGGAGAGGCCACAACAGTGAGAGGCCCGCGTACCGCAAAAATAAATAAATACATACATAAATAAATACATACATAAATAAATTAAATGGAAAGTGGATAAAAGCTCAACCTCAGGAATTATTAGACTCATGCAAATCTAATCTACAAAAAGTGGGCAACTCACACCTGTCGACTGACGATCAGCAAAAATTCTACAAACAATCGATACTGAAGGGGTTTTAGAGAAGTGTGTACCCTCTAGCTGCTGGTGAGATGTAAAGTGGTAACAGCCAATAAGAACAGAAAGGAGCTGCCTTTAGAAGTAAAAATTGAGGTACCATTCAATCCAGCAGTCACGCCGCCGGGCCTCTCACCTGAGAAGACCAGAAGCGAGAAGACCCGGGCTGCAACAGCTGCACTGCGGCCTTATTCACAATAGCCGAGACGGTGAAGCTACCAAAATGTCCATCGACAGACGAATGGATTAAGAAGAGGTGGTCCGTGTACACAATGGAATATTAACCACGGAAAACAACGAAACACTGCTCTTTGAGGCACCATAGACGAGCTGGGAGATGATCACAGAACATGGGGTAAGTCGGAAAGCAAAAGACCTATATCCTATGATATCACTTAGAGGCGTTATCTAATAACTGACACAAATGAATGAACATATTTCCACAGAGAAAGACACTCACGGACTTAGAAAACAACTATGCTTATCTAAAAGGAAAGGTGGGCGGAATGGATAAATTAAGATTAGCGTAACCATACGTATACAAATACATATTATATACACATATCAAAAAGACCGACCACGGAGCAAGGGAGGTGTACGGAACACTCTGTAATATTTTACATGGGAAGAGGATCTGGACGTGAATACACGTATATAATGTACAAATGAACCAGACTGTGTACACCCAGGACAAACAATATTCTAATCATTACCCCGATTAAAATAATTTAAAAAACCAACCAGAAGTAATGCGACATAAACTTACGGGCGTTTCTCCTGGCACATTCCATTCTAATTTACAACCTAGGAACAGGACTCCCAGAAATGCTCTGCTGCCCTAGTCCCCAGATTTGGGAATGGGGAAATGCTGCCTCCTTGTGGCCGTCTCCCAAAACAGCAGCTTTAAACCCAGTGCTAATGGTCATGAAGTAGTCACCAAACTTGCAGGCCTGTAAATAACACCTGCCCTCCAAAAAATCCTGGGGTCAAACATCGACCAAAAATTCAAAAGAGGGCAGCATTCCAAGAAAACGATTTCAAGAGGTATACTGTACCCCCACGTTTTTCTTTTCTTTTCTTTTTTGTAAAAGAAAAGAAACAGGCGTGGAGCAATGATGAATTTTAGGAACTTTTAAAGACATGCAAACCCAAATTACACAAACCTATCAGCTCACAGCACTCGGAATGGCCATTAGCAAAAATGCTGCAAACAATAAATGCTGAAGGGATTGTGGAGAAATGCGTACCCTCGGTTCTAAGGGGGACGTGGTAAGAGCCGCTAATGAAAACACAGTGGCGGTGCTTTCAAAAGGGAAACACTGAGCTACTAGTCAATCAGTCACACCCACTGCTGGGCCCATCACCTGAGAAAATGAGAATCAAAAGGCACAGGCTGGCAATCCTGCACTCCAGCAATACTTACCATAGCCAACACCTGGAAGCGACGAAAATGTCCATCAACAGAGGAGTGCACCAAGAAGAAGTGGTCCATGTACACAATGGAATATTACTCCACTAGAAAATATGAATTAAAAAAACAAACATGAGTAAGGAGACATAAGCTTTTGGGGGTTTATCAGGGCACATGGCAGTCTAATTGATAGCTGAGGAACACCACTGGCAGGAAGGTCTGTTTCCCTGGGTACCAGAGTGGGCAACGTAGAAACGCTGCCGGCCTCTGGCCGATACCTGCAACAGCAGCTTGGAAATCTGTGCGAATGGTCACTTCATATGCACAAGTACTGCAGGGCTGCAAAGGAAACCTGCCCTCAAAACGTCCCGACGCAGGTAAAGGCCAAAATAGTTCAAAATGTGGCACATATTTCAAGAAAACCATTTGAAAACGTAAGCTGTCACAACAGCTTGAAAAATAAAAGGACATGCCTCAAAGCTCAATTTCAAGGGATTATGAGACACATGCAAATCCAACCACCAAGAGCTATCAACTCACACCAGTCAGAATAACCATCAGCAAAGAAACTACAAACGATCAACGCTGAAGAGGTTGTGGAGAAATGCATACCCTCCGTTTCAAGTGGGACGTAACCTGGTAAGAGCCACTCATGGGAACAGAATGGAGGTGCCTTTAAAAGGTAAACATTCAGCTACTCTATGATCCAGCAGGCCCACTCCGCGGCCTATAGCCTAAGAAGACAGAACTGGAAAGACACAGGCAGCAACTCTGCACTGCAGCAGCATTACAATAGCCAAGGCGTGGAAGCAACCCAAAGTCCATCAACAGAGCAGTGGACAAAGAAGAACTGCTACGTGTAGAGGTGGAATATTAGCTTGGGAAAAAAATAAAATCAATGCCACTTGGAGCACCACAGATGAGTCTAGAGGTGATCACGCAACTTGCAGTAAGCGAGAAAGCAAAAGACACCTAACGTATGATATCACTTATAGGGGTTACTTAACAATTGATACCAGTGAAGATATTTCCACAGAGACATCCAACCACAGATTCATTAAGCAAACTTACGGTTCACCAAATGGAAAGGTGTGAGGACTGGATACATTAGGACACTGGGGTTAACAGAGATATACAAACACATGTGAAATATAAAATCGCCACAGACCTACGGCATACCAAGAGGAGACTACTCAACATTGTGTCATAAGCTACATTGGAGAAGGACCCGAAGAAGAACAGATATATGTATGTGTGTAAAACAACCACATCTTGCACACCTAGAACAAGCAAAACATTGTAATCAAATTTGCTCTGATACAAAACAAAAGTTAAATTTAAAAAACGAACAGCAAGTAATGAGACATAAACTCAAGGGGCTTATCCCTGGAGCACTACATTCTAATTTACAATTTACAACACAACTTCCATTATGGCTCTGTTGCCCTAGTAAACAGATTTGGTAAGGAGAAGTGCTGCCGCCTTCTGGCCGTTTCACACAACAGCGCTAATGGTCACTTAATATTCAAAATAATTGCAGGCCTGTAAATGACACCTGCGATCAAAAAAAAAAAAAAAAATCCTGGGGTCGAAAATCGACCAGAAGATTCAAAAGACGTCAACATTTCAAGAAGACAATCTCAAGAGGCATGTTTTACGCCCATTTTGTCTTCCTTTTTTCCCTTAAAATAAAAGGGAATTTAAAAACGCTCAACATCAGCAATTAATAAAGCCATGCAAATCCAATCCAGAGAAATGTTCACCTCACAGCCGTCAGAATGATCTTCAGCAAAAAGTCTACAATGGATAAATGCTGAAGGGGTTTCAGAAATCTGTGTACCCACTAGCTGCTGGGGGGAGGTAAACTGGTAACAGCCAGCAGGGAGAACATAATGGAGGTGCGTTTAAGGGTGAAAATTGAGCTACCATGGGATCTGGTCGGTCCGTTGATGCGCCTATCACCTGAGCAGAGCAGAATGGAAAAGACACAGGCTGGCAATCCTGCACGGCAGAAACATTTAATATAGCCAAGACTTGGAAGAAACCAAAATGTCCAGCAACAGAAAAATGCACAAAGAGGAAGTGGGCCATGTCAACAATGGAATATTAGCCGTGGAAAACAATGAAACAGCGCCGTTTGCACCACCATACAAGGACCTAGAGATAACCACGCAACTTGAAGTAAGAAAGAAACTGAAAGACAGACAGCCTATGACATCCCTTATAGGCGTTACCTAAAAATTGATACTCATGAACTTATTTCCAAGAGAAGGAAAAGCATGGATTAAGAAAACAAAATTACGTTTCACCACATGGAAAGGTGAAAGGAATGTATGAATTATGATATGGGGCTTAACAGACATGTACTAATACGTATGAAATATAGAATCACAAAATACCTGTGGAATGCCAAGAGGTCTACTCAAGACTCTATAATAACCTACACGGGAAAGGATTCAAAGAGGCATAGACAGATACGTTGATATGATGAACCGGATTCTGTACACTTAGGAGAAACTGCATTTTCTTTTATCAAATTTGCTCTGATACCTAAACAAAATTTAATTTAAAACACAAGAAGTAGGAGATATAAGCTCTTGGGGGTTTGCCCTGGCACATTCCCCTCTAATCTGCAGGCTACTAACACCATTTCCAGGAAAGCTCTGTCGCCCAACAACCCAGAGCTGCAAACATAGAAATGCTGCCGCCTTGTGGCCGTTTCCCGCAAGAGCGGCTTTAAGCCCGCAGCCAATGGTCACTTAATAGTCACAAGGACTCAGGGCCAAAAAGGACACCTGCCCTGACATATTGTGCTGAGGTAGGGAATGGACAAAAAAATTCAAAACAGGGGCTCCCCTGGTGGCGCAGCGGTTGAGAGTCCGCCTGCCGACGCAGGGGACACGGGTTCGTGCCCCGGTCCGGGAAGATCCCACATGCCGTGGAGTGGCTGGGCCCGTGAGCCATGGCCGCTGAGCCTGCGCGTCCAGAGCCTGTGCTCCGCAACGGGAGAGGCCACAACAGTGAGAGGCCCGCGTACCGCAAAAATAAATAAATACATACATAAATAAATACATACATAAATAAATTAAATGGAAAGTGGATAAAAGCTCAACCTCAGGAATTATTAGACTCATGCAAATCTAATCTACAAAAAGTGGGCAACTCACACCTGTCGACTGACGATCAGCAAAAATTCTACAAACAATCGATACTGAAGGGGTTTTAGAGAAGTGTGTACCCTCTAGCTGCTGGTGAGATGTAAAGTGGTAACAGCCAATAAGAACAGAAAGGAGCTGCCTTTAGAAGTAAAAATTGAGGTACCATTCAATCCAGCAGTCACGCCGCCGGGCCTCTCACCTGAGAAGACCAGAAGCGAGAAGACCCGGGCTGCAACAGCTGCACTGCGGCCTTATTCACAATAGCCGAGACGGTGAAGCTACCAAAATGTCCATCGACAGACGAATGGATTAAGAAGAGGTGGTCCGTGTACACAATGGAATATTAACCACGGAAAACAACGAAACACTGCTCTTTGAGGCACCATAGACGAGCTGGGAGATGATCACAGAACATGGGGTAAGTCGGAAAGCAAAAGACCTATATCCTATGATATCACTTAGAGGCGTTATCTAATAACTGACACAAATGAATGAACATATTTCCACAGAGAAAGACACTCACGGACTTAGAAAACAACTATGCTTATCTAAAAGGAAAGGTGGGCGGAATGGATAAATTAAGATTAGCGTAACCATACGTATACAAATACATATTATATACTCATATCAAAAAGACCGACCACGGAGCAAGGGAGGTGTACGGAACACTCTGTAATATTTTACATGGGAAGAGGATCTGGACGTGAATACACGTATATAATGTACAAATGAACCAGACTGTGTACACCCAGGACAAACAATATTCTAATCATTACCCCGATTAAAATAATTTAAAAAACCAACCAGAAGTAATGCGACATAAACTTACGGGCGTTTCTCCTGGCACATTCCATTCTAATTTACAACCTAGGAACAGGACTCCCAGAAATGCTCTGCTGCCCTAGTCCCCAGATTTGGGAATGGGGAAATGCTGCCTCCTTGTGGCCGTCTCCCAAAACAGCAGCTTTAAACCCAGTGCTAATGGTCATGAAGTAGTCACCAAACTTGCAGGCCTGTAAATAACACCTGCCCTCCAAAAAATCCTGGGGTCAAACATCGACCAAAAATTCAAAAGAGGGCAGCATTCCAAGAAAACGATTTCAAGAGGTATACTGTACCCCCACGTTTTTCTTTTCTTTTCTTTTTTGTAAAAGAAAAGAAACAGGCGTGGAGCAATGATGAATTTTAGGAACTTTTAAAGACATGCAAACCCAAATTACACAAACCTATCAGCTCACAGCACTCGGAATGGCCATTAGCAAAAATGCTGCAAACAATAAATGCTGAAGGGATTGTGGAGAAATGCGTACCCTCGGTTCTAAGGGGGACGTGGTAAGAGCCGCTAATGAAAACACAGTGGCGGTGCTTTCAAAAGGGAAACACTGAGCTACTAGTCAATCAGTCACACCCACTGCTGGGCCCATCACCTGAGAAAATGAGAATCAAAAGGCACAGGCTGGCAATCCTGCACTCCAGCAATACTTACCATAGCCAACACCTGGAAGCGACGAAAATGTCCATCAACAGAGGAGTGCACCAAGAAGAAGTGGTCCATGTACACAATGGAATATTACTCCACTAGAAAATATGAATTAAAAAAACAAACATGAGTAAGGAGACATAAGCTTTTGGGGGTTTATCAGGGCACATGGCAGTCTAATTGATAGCTGAGGAACACCACTGGCAGGAAGGTCTGTTTCCCTGGGTACCAGAGTGGGCAACGTAGAAACGCTGCCGGCCTCTGGCCGATACCTGCAACAGCAGCTTGGAAATCTGTGCGAATGGTCACTTCATATGCACAAGTACTGCAGGGCTGCAAAGGAAACCTGCCCTCAAAACGTCCCGACGCAGGTAAAGGCCAAAATAGTTCAAAATGTGGCACATATTTCAAGAAAACCATTTGAAAACGTAAGCTGTCACAACAGCTTGAAAAATAAAAGGACATGCCTCAAAGCTCAATTTCAAGGGATTATGAGACACATGCAAATCCAACCACCAAGAGCTATCAACTCACACCAGTCAGAATAACCATCAGCAAAGAAACTACAAACGATCAACGCTGAAGAGGTTGTGGAGAAATGCATACCCTCCGTTTCAAGTGGGACGTAACCTGGTAAGAGCCACTCATGGGAACAGAATGGAGGTGCCTTTAAAAGGTAAACATTCAGCTACTCTATGATCCAGCAGGCCCACTCCGCGGCCTATAGCCTAAGAAGACAGAACTGGAAAGACACAGGCAGCAACTCTGCACTGCAGCAGCATTACAATAGCCAAGGCGTGGAAGCAACCCAAAGTCCATCAACAGAGCAGTGGACAAAGAAGAACTGCTACGTGTAGAGGTGGAATATTAGCTTGGGAAAAAAATAAAATCAATGCCACTTGGAGCACCACAGATGAGTCTAGAGGTGATCACGCAACTTGCAGTAAGCGAGAAAGCAAAAGACACCTAACGTATGATATCACTTATAGGGGTTACTTAACAATTGATACCAGTGAAGATATTTCCACAGAGACATCCAACCACAGATTCATTAAGCAAACTTACGGTTCACCAAATGGAAAGGTGTGAGGACTGGATACATTAGGACACTGGGGTTAACAGAGATATACAAACACATGTGAAATATAAAATCGCCACAGACCTACGGCATACCAAGAGGAGACTACTCAACATTGTGTCATAAGCTACATTGGAGAAGGACCCGAAGAAGAACAGATATATGTATGTGTGTAAAACAACCACATCTTGCACACCTAGAACAAGCAAAACATTGTAATCAAATTTGCTCTGATACAAAACAAAAGTTAAATTTAAAAAACGAACAGCAAGTAATGAGACATAAACTTAAGGGGCTTATCCCTGGAGCACTACATTCTAATTTACAATTTACAACACAACTTCCATTATGGCTCTGTTGCCCTAGTAAACAGATTTGGTAAGGAGAAGTGCTGCCGCCTTCTGGCCGTTTCACACAACAGCGCTAATGGTCACTTAATATTCAAAATAATTGCAGGCCTGTAAATGACACCTGCGATCAAAAAAAAAAAAAAAAATCCTGGGGTCGAAAATCGACCAGAAGATTCAAAAGACGTCAACATTTCAAGAAGACAATCTCAAGAGGCATGTTTTACGCCCATTTTGTCTTCCTTTTTTCCTTTAAAATAAAAGGGAATTTAAAAACGCTCAACATCAGCAATTAATAAAGCCATGCAAATCCAATCCAGAGAAATGTTCACCTCACAGCCGTCAGAATGATCTTCAGCAAAAAGTCTACAATGGATAAATGCTGAAGGGGTTTCAGAAATCTGTGTACCCACTAGCTGCTGGGGGGAGGTAAACTGGTAACAGCCAGCAGGGAGAACATAATGGAGGTGCGTTTAAGGGTGAAAATTGAGCTACCATGGGATCTGGTCGGTCCGTTGATGCGCCTATCACCTGAGCAGAGCAGAATGGAAAAGACACAGGCTGGCAATCCTGCACGGCAGAAACATTTAATATAGCCAAGACTTGGAAGAAACCAAAATGTCCAGCAACAGAAAAATGCACAAAGAGGAAGTGGGCCATGTCAACAATGGAATATTAGCCGTGGAAAACAATGAAACAGCGCCGTTTGCACCACCATACAAGGACCTAGAGATAACCACGCAACTTGAAGTAAGAAAGAAACTGAAAGACAGACAGCCTATGACATCCCTTATAGGCGTTACCTAAAAATTGATACTCATGAACTTATTTCCAAGACAAGGAAAAGCATGGATTAAGAAAACAAAATTACGTTTCACCACATGGAAAGGTGAAAGGAATGTATGAATTATGATATGGGGCTTAACAGACATGTACTAATACGTATGAAATATAGAATCACAAAATACCTGTGGAATGCCAAGAGGTCTACTCAAGACTCTATAATAACCTACACGGGAAAGGATTCAAAGAGGCATAGACAGATACATTGATATGATGAACCGGATTCTGTACACTTAGGAGAAACTGCATTTTCTTTTATCAAATTTGCTCTGATACCTAAACAAAATTTAATTTAAAACACAAGAAGTAGGAGATATAAGCTCTTGGGGGTTTGCCCTGGCACATTCCCCTCTAATCTGCAGGCTACTAACACCATTTCCAGGAAAGCTCTGTCGCCCAACAACCCAGAGCTGCAAACGTAGAAATGCTGCCGCCTTGTGGCCGTTTCCCGCAAGAGCGGCTTTAAGCCCGCAGCCAATGGTCACTTAATAGTCACAAGGACTCAGGGCCAAAAAGGACACCTGCCCTGACATATTGTGCTGAGGTAGGGAATGGACAAAAAAATTCAAAACAGGGGCTCCCCTGGTGGCGCAGCGGTTGAGAGTCCGCCTGCCGACGCAGGGGACACGGGTTCGTGCCCCGGTCCGGGAAGGTCCCACATGCCGTGGAGTGGCTGGGCCCGTGAGCCATGGCCGCTGAGCCTGCGCGTCCAGAGCCTGTGCTCCGCAACGGGAGAGGCCACAACAGTGAGAGGCCCGCGTACCGCAAAAATAAATAAATACATACATAAATAAATACATACATAAATAAATTAAATGGAAAGTGGATAAAAGCTCAACCTCAGGAATTATTAGACTCATGCAAATCTAATCTACAAAAAGTGGGCAACTCACACCTGTCGACTGACGATCAGCAAAAATTCTACAAACAATCAATACTGAAGGGGTTTTAGAGAAGTGTGTACCCTCTAGCTGCTGGTGAGATGTAAAGTGGTAACAGCCAATAAGAACAGAAAGGAGCTGCCTTTAGAAGTAAAAATTGAGGTGCCATTCAATCCAGCAGTCACGCCGCCGGGCCTCTCACCTGAGAAGACCAGAAGCGAGAAGACCCGGGCTGCAACAGCTGCACTGCGGCCTTATTCACAATAACCGAGACGGTGAAGCTACCAAAATGTCCATCGACAGACGAATGGATTAAGAAGAAGTGGTCCATGTACACAATGGAATATTAACCACAGAAAACAACGAAACACTGCTCTTTGAGGCACCATAGACGAGCTGGGAGATGATCACAGAACATGGGGTAAGTCGGAAAGCAAAAGACCTATATCCTATGATATCACTTAGAGGCGTTATCTAATAACTGACACAAATGAATGAACATATTTCCACAGAGAAAGACACTCACGGACTTAGAAAACAACTATGCTTATCTAAAAGGAAAGGTGGGCGGAATGGATAAATTAAGATTAGCGTAACCATACGTATACAAATACATATTATATACACATATCAAAAAGACCGACCACGGAGCAAGGGAGGTGTACGGAACACTCTGTAATATTTTACATGGGAAGAGGATCTGGACGTGAATACACGTATATAATGTACAAATGAACCAGATTGTGTACACCCAGGACAAACAATATTCTAATCATTACCCCGATTAAAATAATTTAAAAAACCAACCAGAAGTAATGCGACATAAACTTACGGGCGTTTCTCCTGGCACATTCCATTCTAATTTACAACCTAGGAACAGGACTCCCAGAAATGCTCTGCTGCCCTAGTCCCCAGATTTGGGAATGGGGAAATGCTGCCTCCTTGTGGCCGTCTCCCAAAACAGCAGCTTTAAACCCAGTGCTAATGGTCATGAAGTAGTCACCAAACTTGCAGGCCTGTAAATAACACCTGCCCTCCAAAAAATCCTGGGGTCAAACATCGACCAAAAATTCAAAAGAGGGCAGCATTCCAAGAAAACGATTTCAAGAGGTATACTGTACCCCCACGTTTTTCTTTTCTTTTCTTTTTTGTAAAAGAAAAGAAACAGGCGTGGAGCAATGATGAATTTTAGGAACTTTTAAAGACATGCAAACCCAAATTACACAAACCTATCAGCTCACAGCACTCGGAATGGCCATTAGCAAAAATGCTGCAAACAATAAATGCTGAAGGGATTGTGGAGAAATGCGTACCCTCGGTTCTAAGGGGGACGTGGTAAGAGCCGCTAATGAAAACACAGTGGCAGTGCTTTCAAAAGGGAAACACTGAGCTACTAGTCAATCAGTCACACCCACTGCTAGGCCCATCACCTGAGAAAATGAGAATCAAAAGGCACAGGCTGGCAATCCTGCACTCCAGCAATACTTACCATAGCCAACACCTGGAAGCGACGAAAATGTCCATCAACAGAGGAGTGCACCAAGAAGAAGTGGTCCATGTACACAATGGAATATTACTCCACTAGAAAATATGAATTAAAAAAACAAACATGAGTAAGGAGACATAAGCTTTTGGGGGTTTATCAGGGCACATGGCAGTCTAATTGATAGCTGAGGAACACCACTGGCAGGAAGGTCTGTTTCCCTGGGTACCAGAGTGGGCAACGTAGAAACGCTGCCGGCCTCTGGCCGATACCTGCAACAGCAGCTTGGAAATCTGTGCGAATGGTCACTTCATATGCACAAGTACTGCAGGGCTGCAAAGGAAACCTGCCCTCAAAACGTCCCGACGCAGGTAAAGGCCAAAATAATTCAAAATGTGGCACATATTTCAAGAAAACCATTTGAAAACGTAAGCTGTCACAACAGCTTGAAAAATAAAAGGACATGCCTCAAAGCTCAATTTCAAGGGATTATGAGACACATGCAAATCCAACCACCAAGAGCTATCAACTCACACCAGTCAGAATAACCATCAGCAAAGAAACTACAAACGATCAACGCTGAAGAGGTTGTGGAGAAATGCATACCCTCCGTTTCAAGTGGGACGTAACCTGGTAAGAGCCACTCATGGGAACAGAATGGAGGTGCCTTTAAAAGGTAAACATTCAGCTACTCTATGATCCAGCAGGCCCACTCCGCGGCCTATAGCCTAAGAAGACAGAACTGGAAAGACACAGGCAGCAACTCTGCACTGCAGCAGCATTACAATAGCCAAGGCGTGGAAGCAACCCAAAGTCCATCAACAGAGCAGTGGACAAAGAAGAACTGCTACGTGTAGAGGTGGAATATTAGCTTGGGAAAAAAATAAAATCAATGCCACTTGGAGCACCACAGATGAGTCTAGAGGTGATCACGCAACTTGCAGTAAGCGAGAAAGCAAAAGACACCTAACGTATGATATCACTTATAGGGGTTACTTAACAATTGATACCAGTGAAGATATTTCCACAGAGACATCCAACCACAGATTCATTAAGCAAACTTACGGTTCACCAAATGGAAAGGTGTGAGGACTGGATACATTAGGACACTGGGGTTAACAGAGATATACAAACACATGTGAAATATAAAATCGCCACAGACCTACGGCATACCAAGAGGAGACTACTCAACATTGTGTCATAAGCTACATTGGAGAAGGACCCGAAGAAGAACAGATATATGTATGTGTGTAAAACAACCACATCTTGCACACCTAGAACAAGCAAAACATTGTTATCAAATTTGCTCTGATACAAAACAAAAGTTAAATTTAAAAAACGAACAGCAAGTAATGAGACATAAACTTAAGGGGCTTTTCCCTGGAGCACTACATTCTAATTTACAATTTACAACACAACTTCCATTATGGCTCTGTTGCCCTAGTAAACAGATTTGGTAAGGAGAAGTGCTGCCGCCTTCTGGCCGTTTCACACAACAGCGCTAATGGTCACTTAATATTCAAAATAATTGCAGGCCTGTAAATGACACCTGCGATCAAAAAAAAAAAAAAACAAAATCCTGGGGTCGAAAATCGACCAGAAGATTCAAAAGACGTCAACATTTCAAGAAGACAATCTCAAGAGGCATGTTTTACGCCCATTTTGTCTTCCTTTTTTCCTTTAAAATAAAAGGGAATTTTAAAACGCTCAACATCAGCAATTAATAAAGCCATGCAAATCCAATCCAGAGAAATGTTCACCTCACAGCCGTCAGAATGATCTTCAGCAAAAAGTCTACAATGGATAAATGCTGAAGGGGTTTCAGAAATCTGTGTACCCACTAGCTGCTGGGGGGAGGTAAACTGGTAACAGCCAGCAGGGAGAACATAATGGAGGTGCGTTTAAGGGTGAAAATTGAGCTACCATGGGATCTGGTCGGTCCGTTGATGCGCCTATCACCTGAGCAGAGCAGAATGGAAAAGACACAGGCTGGCAATCCTGCACGGCAGAAACATTTAATATAGCCAAGACTTGGAAGAAACCAAAATGTCCAGCAACAGAAAAATGCACAAAGAGGAAGTGGGCCATGTCAACAATGGAATATTAGCCGTGGAAAACAATGAAACAGCGCCGTTTGCACCACCATACAAGGACCTAGAGATAACCACGCAACTTGAAGTAAGAAAGAAACTGAAAGACAGACAGCCTATGACATCCCTTATAGGCGTTACCTAAAAATTGATACTCATGAACTTATTTCCAAGACAAGGAAAAGCATGGATTAAGAAAACAAAATTACGTTTCACCACATGGAAAGGTGAAAGGAATGTATGAATTATGATATGGGGCTTAACAGACATGTACTAATACGTATGAAATATAGAATCACAAAATACCTGTGGAATGCCAAGAGGTCTACTCAAGACTCTATAATAACCTACACGGGAAAGGATTCAAAGAGGCATAGACAGATACGTTGATATGATGAACCGGATTCTGTACACTTAGGAGAAACTGCATTTTCTTTTATCAAATTTGCTCTGATACCTAAACAAAATTTAATTTAAAACACAAGAAGTAGGAGATATAAGCTCTTGGGGGTTTGCCCTGGCACATTCCCCTCTAATCTGCAGGCTACTAACACCATTGCCCGGAAAGCTCTGTCGCCCAAGAACCCAGAGCTGCAAACGTAGAAATGCTGCCGCCTTGTGGCCGTTTCCCGCAAGAGCGGCTTTAAGCCCGCAGCCAATGGTCACTTAATAGTCACAAGGACTCAGGGCCAAAAAGGACACCTGCCCTGACATATTGTGCTGAGGTAGGGAATGGACAAAAAAATTCAAAACAGGGGCTCCCCTGGTGGCGCAGCGGTTGAGAGTCCGCCTGCTGACGCAGGGGACACGGGTTCGTGCCCCGGTCCGGGAAGATCCCACATGCCGTGGAGTGGCTGGGCCCGTGAGCCATGGCCGCTGAGCCTGCGCGTCCAGAGCCTGTGCTCCGCAACGGGAGAGGCCACAACAGTGAGAGGCCCGCGTACCGCAAAAATAAATAAATACATACATAAATAAATTAAATGGAAAGTGGATAAAAGCTCAACCTCAGGAATTATTAGACTCATGCAAATCTAATCTACAAAAAGTGGGCAACTCACACCTGTCGACTGACGATCAGCAAAAATTCTACAAACAATCAATACTGAAGGGGTTTTAGAGAACTGTGTACCCTCTAGCTGCTGGTGAGATGTAAAGTGGTAACAGCCAATAAGAACAGAAAGGAGCTGCCTTTAGCAGTAAAAATTGAGGTGCCATTCAATCCAGCAGTCACGCCGCCGGGCCTCTCACCTGAGAAGACCAGAAGCGAGAAGACCCGGGCTGCAACAGCTGCACTGCGGCCTTATTCACAATAGCCGAGACGGTGAAGCTACCAAAATGTCCATCGACAGACGAATGGATTAAGAAGAAGTGGTCCATGTACACAATGGAATATTAACCACGGAAAACAACGAAACACTGCTCTTTGAGACACCATAGACGAGCTGGGAGATGATCACAGAACATGGGGTAAGTCGGAAAGCAAAAGACCTATATCCTATGATATCACTTAGAGGCGTTATCTAATAACTGACACAAATGAATGAACATATTTCCACAGAGAAAGACACTCACGGACTTAGAAAACAACTATGCTTATCTAAAAGGAAAGGTGGGCGGAATGGATAAATTAAGATTAGCGTAACCATACGTATACAAATACATATTATATACACATATCAAAAAGACCGACCACGGAGCAAGGGAGGTGTACGGAACGCTCTGTAATATTTTACATGGGAAGAGGATCTGGACGTGAATACACACGTATATAATGTACAAATGAACCAGATTGTGTACACCCAGGACAAACAATATTCTAATCATTACCCCGATTAAAATAATTTAAAAAACCAACCAGAAGTAATGCGACATAAACTTACGGGCGTTTCTCCTGGCACATTCCATTCTAATTTACAACCTAGGAACAGGACTCCCAGAAATGCTCTGCTGCCCTAGTCCCCAGATTTGGGAATGGGGAAATGCTGCCTCCTTGTGGCCGTCTCCCAAAACAGCAGCTTTAAACCCAGTGCTAATGGTCATGAAGTAGTCACCAAACTTGCAGGCCTGTAAATAACACCTGCCCTCCAAAAAATCCTGGGGTCAAACATCGACCAAAAATTCAAAAGAGGGCAACATTCCAAGAAAACGATGTCAAGAGGTATACTGTACCCCCACGTTTTTCTTTTCTTTTCTTTTTTGTAAAAGACAAGAAACAGGCGTGGAGCAATGATGAATTTTAGGAACTTTTAAAGACATGCAAACCCAAATTACACAAACCTATCAGCTCACAGCACTCGGAATGGCCATTAGCAAAAATGCTGCAAACAATACATGCTGAAGGGACTGTGGAGAAATGCGTACCCTCGTTTCTAAGGGGGACGTGGTAAGAGCCGCTAATGAAAACACAGTGGCGGTGCTTTCAAAAGGGAAACACTGAGCTACTAGTCAATCAGTCACACCCACTGCTGGGCCCATCACCTGAGAAAATGAGAATCAAAAGGCACAGGCTGGCAATCCTGCACTCCAGCAATACTTACCATAGCCAACACCTGGAAGCGACGAAAATGTCCATCAACAGAGGAGTGCACCAAGAAGAAGTGGTCCATGTACACAATGGAATATTACTCCACTAGAAAATATGAATTAAAAAAACAAACATGAGTAAGGAGACATAAGCTTTTGGGGGTTTATCAGGGCACACGGCAGTCTAATTGATATCTGAGGAACACCACTGGCAGGAAGGTCTGTTTCCCTGGGTACCAGAGTGGGCAACGTAGAAATGCTGCCGGCCTCTGGCCGATACCTGCAACAGCAGCTTGGAAATCTGTGCGAATGGTCACTTCAGATGCACAAGTACTGCAGGGCTGCAAAGGAAACCTGCCCTCAAAACGTCCCGACGCAGGTAAAGGCCAAAATAGTTCAAAATGTGGCACATATTTCAAGAAAACCATTTGAAAACGTCAGCTGTCACAACAGCTTGAAAAATAAAAGGACATGCCTCAAAGCTCAATTTCAAGGGATTATGAGACACATGCAAATCCAACCACCAAGAGCTATCAACTCACACCAGTCAGAATAACCATCAGCAGAGAAACTACAAACGATCAACGCTGAAGAGGTTGTGGAGAAATGCATACCCTCCGTTTCAAGTGGGACGTAACCTGGTAAGAGCCACTCATGGGAACAGAATGGAGGTGCCTTTAAAAGGTAAACATTCAGCTACTCTATGATCCAGCAGGCCCACTCCGCGGCCTATAGCCTAAGAAGACAGAACTGGAAAGACACAGGCAGCAACTCTGCACTGCAGCAGCATTACAATAGCCAAGGCATGGAAGCAACCCAAAGTCCATCAACAGAGCAGTGGACAAAGAAGAACTGCTACGTGTAGAGGTGGAATATTAGCTTGGGAAAAAAATAAAATCAATGCCACTTGTAGCACCACAGATGAGTCTAGAGGTGATCACGCAACTTGCAGTAAGCGAGAAAGCAAAAGACACCTAACGTATGATATCACTTATAGGGGTTACTTAACAATTGATACCAGTGAAGATATTTCCACAGAGACATCCAACCACAGATTCAGTGAGCAAACTTATGGTTCACCAAATGGAAAGGTGTGAGGACTGGATACATTAGGACACTGGGGTTAACAGAGATATACAAACACATGTGAAATATAAAATCGCCACAGACCTACGGCATACCAAGAGGAGACTACTCAACATTGTGTCATAAGCTACATTGGAGAAGGACCCGAAGAAGAACAGATATATGTATGTGTGTAAAACAACCACATCTTGCACACCTAGAACAAGCAAAACATTGTAATCAACTTTGCTCTGATACAAAACAAAAGTTAAATTTAAAAAACGAACAGCAAGTAATGAGACATAAACTTAAGGGGCTTTTCCCTGGAGCACTACATTCTAATTTACAATTTACAACACAACTTCCATTATGGCTCTGTTGCCCTAGTAAACAGATTTGGTAAGGAGAAGTGCTGCCGCCTTCTGGCCGTTTCACACAACAGCGCTAATGGTCACTTAATATTCAAAATACTTGCAGGCCTGTAAATGACACCTGCCATCAAAAAAAAAAAAAAACAAAATCCTGGGGTCGTAAATCGACCAGAAGATTCAAAAGACGTCAACATTTCAAGAAGACAATCTCAAGAGGCATGTTTTACGCCCATTTTGTCTTCCTTTTTTCCTTTAAAATAAAAGGGAATTTTAAAACGCTCAACATCAGCAATTAATAAAGCCATGCAAATCCAATCCACAGAAATGTTCACCTCACAACCGTCAGAATGATCTTCAGCAAAAAGTCTACAATGGATAAATGCTGAAGGGGTTTCAGAAATCTGTGTACCCACTAGCTGCTGGGGGGAGGTAAACTGGTAACAGCCAGCAGGGAGAACATAATGGAGGTGCGTTTAAGGGTGAAAATTGAGCTACCATGGGATCTGGTCGGTCCGTTGATGCGCCTATCACCTGAGCAGAGCAGAATGGAAAAGACACAGGCTGGCAATCCTGCACGGCAGAAACATTTAATATAGCCAAGACTTGGAAGAAACCAAAATGTCCAGCAACAGAAAAATGCACAAAGAGGAAGTGGGCCATGTCAACAATGGAATATTAGCCGTGGAAAACAATGAAACAGCGCCGTTTGCACCGCCATACAAGGACCTAGAGATAACCACCCAACTTGAAGTAAGAAAGAAACTGAAAGACAGACAGCCTATGACATCCCTTATAGGCGTTACCTAAAAATTGATACTCATGAACTTATTTCCAAGAGAAGGAAAAGCATGGATTAAGAAAACAAAATTACGTTTCACCACATGGAAAGGTGAAAGGAATGTATGAATTATGATATGGGGGTTAACAGACATGTACTAATACGTATGAAATATAGAATCACAAAATACCTGTGGAATGCCAAGAGGTCTACTCAAGACTCTATAATAACCTACACGGGAAAGGATTCAAAGAGGCATAGACAGATACGTTGATATGATGAACCGGATTCTGTACACTTAGGAGAAACTGCATTTTCTTTTATCAAATTTGCTCTGATACCTAAACAAAATTTAATTTAAAACACAAGAAGTAGGAGATATAAGCTCTTGGGGGTTTGCCCTGGCACATTCCCCTCTAATCTGCAGGCTACTAACACCATTTCCAGGAAAGCTCTGTCGCCCAAGAACCCAGAGCTGCAAACGTAGAAATGCTGCCGCCTTGTGGCCGTTTCCCGCAAGAGCGGCTTTAAGCCCGCAGCCAATGGTCACTTAATAGTCACAAGGACTCAGGGCCAAAAAGGACACCTGCCCTAACATATTGTGCTGAGGTAGGGAATGGACAAAAAAATTCAAAACAGGGGCTCCCCTGGTGGCGCAGCGGTTGAGAGTCCGCCTGCCGACGCAGGGGACACGGGTTCGTGCCCCGGTCCGGGAAGGTCCCACATGCCGTGGAGTGGCTGGGCCCGTGAGCCATGGCCGCTGAGCCTGCGCGTCCAGAGCCTGTGCTCCGCAGCGGGAGAGGCCACAACAGTGAGAGGCCCGCGTACCGCAAAAATAAATAAATACATACATAAATAAATACATACATAAATAAATTAAATGGAAAGTGGATAAAAGCTCAACCTCAGGAATTATTAGACTCATGCAAATCTAATCTACAAAAAGTGGGCAACTCACACCTGTCGACTGACGATCAGCAAAAATTCTACAAACAATCAATACTGAAGGGGTTTTAGAGAACTGTGTACCCTCTAGCTGCTGGTGAGATGTAAAGTGGTAACAGCCAATAAGAACAGAAAGGAGCTGCCTTTAGCAGTAAAAATTGAGGTACCATTCAATCCAGCAGTCACGCCGCCGGGCCTCTCACCTGAGAAGACCAGAAGCGAGAAGACCCGGGCTGCAACAGCTGCACTGCGGCCTTATTCACAATAGCCGAGACGGTGAAGCTACCAAAATGTCCATCGACAGACGAATGGATTAAGAAGAAGTGGTCCATGTACACAATGGAATATTAACCACGGAAAACAACGAAACACTGCTCTTTGAGGCACCATAGACGAGCTGGGAGATGATCACAGAACATGGGGTAAGTCGGAAAGCAAAAGACCTATATCCTATGATATCACTTAGAGGCGTTATCTAATAACTGACACAAATGAATGAACATATTTCCACAGAGAAAGACACTCACGGACTTAGAAAACAACTATGCTTATCTAAAAGGAAAGGTGGGCGGAATGGATAAATTAAGATTAGCGTAACCATACGTATACAAATACATATTATATACACATATCAAAAAGACCGACCACGGAGCAAGGGAGGTGTACGGAACGCTCTGTAATATTTTACATGGGAAGAGGATCTGGACGTGAATACACGTATATAATGTACAAATGAACCAGATTGTGTACACCCAGGACAAACAATATTCTAATCATTACCCCGATTAAAATAATTTAAAAAACCAACCAGAAGTAATGCGACATAAACTTACGGGCGTTTCTCCTGGCACATTCCATTCTAATTTACAACCTAGGAACAGGACTCCCAGAAATGCTCTGCTGCCCTAGTCCCCAGATTTGGGAATGGGGAAATGCTGCCTCCTTGTGGCCGTCTCCCAAAACAGCAGCTTTAAACCCAGTGCTAATGGTCATGAAGTAGTCACCATACTTGCAGGCCTGTAAATAACACCTGCCCTCCAAAAAATCCTGGGGTCAAACATCGACCAAAAATTCAAAAGAGGGCAACATTCCAAGAAAACGATGTCAAGAGGTATACTGTACCCCCACGTTTTTCTTTTCTTTTCTTTTTTGTAAAAGACAAGAAACAGGCGTGGAGCAATGATGAATTTTAGGAACTTTTAAAGACATGCAAACCCAAATTACACAAACCTATCAGCTCACAGCACTCGGAATGGCCATTAGCAAAAATGCTGCAAACAATACATGCTGAAGGGATTGTGGAGAAATGCGTACCCTCGTTTCTAAGGGGGACGTGGTAAGAGCCGCTAATGAAAACACAGTGGCGGTGCTTTCAAAAGGGAAACACTGAGCTACTAGTCAATCAGTCACACCCACTGCTGGGCCCATCACCTGAGAAAATGAGAATCAAAAGGCACAGGCTGGCAATCCTGCACTCCAGCAATACTTACCATAGCCAACACCTGGAAGCGACGAAAATGTCCATCAACAGAGGAGTGCACCAAGAAGAAGTGGTCCATGTACACAATGGAATATTACTCCACTAGAAAATATGAATTAAAAAAACAAACATGAGTAAGGAGACATAAGCTTTTGGGGGTTTATCAGGGCACACGGCAGTCTAATTGATATCTGAGGAACACCACTGGCAGGAAGGTCTGTTTCCCTGGGTACCAGAGTGGGCAACGTAGAAATGCTGCCGGCCTCTGGCCGATACCTGCAACAGCAGCTTGGAAATCTGTGCGAATGGTCACTTCAGATGCACAAGTACTGCAGGGCTGCAAAGGAAACCTGCCCTCAAAACGTCCCGACGCAGGTAAAGGCCAAAATAGTTCAAAATGTGGCACATATTTCAAGAAAACCATTTGAAAACGTAAGCTGTCACAACAGCTTGAAAAATAAAAGGACATGCCTCAAAGCTCAATTTCAAGGGATTATGAGACACATGCAAATCCAACCACCAAGAGCTATCAACTCACACCAGTCAGAATAACCATCAGCAGAGAAACTACAAACGATCAACGCTGAAGAGGTTGTGGAGAAATGCATACCCTCCGTTTCAAGTGGGACGTAACCTGGTAAGAGCCACTCATGGGAACAGAATGGAGGTGCCTTTAAAAGGTAAACATTCAGCTACTCTATGATCCAGCAGGCCCACTCCGCGGCCTATAGCCTAAGAAGACAGAACTGGAAAGACACAGGCAGCAACTCTGCACTGCAGCAGCATTACAATAGCCAAGGCATGGAAGCAACCCAAAGTCCATCAACAGAGCAGTGGACAAAGAAGAACTGCTACGTGTAGAGGTGGAATATTAGCTTGGGAAAAAAATAAAATCAATGCCACTTGTAGCACCACAGATGAGTCTAGAGGTGATCACGCAACTTGCAGTAAGCGAGAAAGCAAAAGACACCTAACGTATGATATCACTTATAGGGGTTACTTAACAATTGATACCAGTGAAGATATTTCCACAGAGACATCCAACCACAGATTCAGTGAGCAAACTTATGGTTCACCAAATGGAAAGGTGTGAGGACTGGATACATTAGGACACTGGGGTTAACAGAGATATACAAACACATGTGAAATATAAAATCGCCACAGACCTACGGCATACCAAGAGGAGACTACTCAACATTGTGTCATAAGCTACATTGGAGAAGGACCCGAAGAAGAACAGATATATGTATGTGTGTAAAACAACCACATCTTGCACACCTAGAACAAGCAAAACATTGTAATCAACTTTGCTCTGATACAAAACAAAAGTTAAATTTAAAAAACGAACAGCAAGTAATGAGACATAAACTTAAGGGGCTTTTCCCTGGAGCACTACATTCTAATTTACAATTTACAACACAACTTCCATTATGGCTCTGTTGCCCTAGTAAACAGATTTGGTAAGGAGAAGTGCTGCCGCCTTCTGGCCGTTTCACACAACAGCGCTAATGGTCACTTAATATTCAAAATACTTGCAGGCCTGTAAATGACACCTGCCATCAAAAAAAAAAAAAAACAAAATCCTGGGGTCGTAAATCGACCAGAAGATTCAAAAGATGTCAACATTTCAAGAAGACAATCTCAAGAGGCATGTTTTACGCCCATTTTGTCTTCCTTTTTTCCTTTAAAATAAAAGGGAATTTTAAAACGCTCAACATCAGCAATTAATAAAGCCATGCAAATCCAATCCACAGAAATGTTCACCTCACAGCCGTCAGAATGATCTTCAGCAAAAAGTCTACAATGGATAAATGCTGAAGGGGTTTCAGAAATCTGTGTACCCACTAGCTGCTGGGGGGAGGTAAACTGGTAACAGCCAGCAGGGAGAACATAATGGAGGTGCGTTTAAGGGTGAAAATTGAGCTACCATGGGATCTGGTCGGTCCGTTGATGCGCCTATCACCTGAGCAGAGCAGAATGGAAAAGACACAGGCTGGCAATCCTGCACGGCAGAAACATTTAATATAGCCAAGACTTGGAAGAAACCAAAATGTCCAGCAACAGAAAAATGCACAAAGAGGAAGTGGGCCATGTCAACAATGGAATATTAGCCGTGGAAAACAATGAAACAGCGCCGTTTGCACCGCCATACAAGGACCTAGAGATAACCACCCAACTTGAAGTAAGAAAGAAACTGAAAGACAGACAGCCTATGACATCCCTTATAGGCGTTACCTAAAAATTGATACTCATGAACTTATTTCCAAGAGAAGGAAAAGCATGGATTAAGAAAACAAAATTACGTTTCACCACATGGAAAGGTGAAAGGAATGTATGAATTATGATATGGGGGTTAACAGACATGTACTAATACGTATGAAATACAGAATCACAAAATACCTGTGGAATGCCAAGAGGTCTACTCAAGACTCTATAATAACCTACACGGGAAAGGATTCAAAGAGGCATAGACAGATACGTTGATATGATGAACCGGATTCTGTACACTTAGGAGAAACTGCATTTTCTTTTATCAAATTTGCTCTGATACCTAAACAAAATTTAATTTAAAACACAAGAAGTAGGAGATATAAGCTCTTGGGGGTTTGCCCTGGCACATTCCCCTCTAATCTGCAGGCTACTAACACCACTGCCAGGAAAGCTCTGTCGCCCAAGACCCCACAGCTGCAAAGGCAGAAATGCTGCCGCCTTGTGGCCGTTTCCCGCAAGAGCGGCTTTAAGCCCGCAGCTAATGGTCACTTAATAGTCACAAGGACTCAGGGCTGTAAAGGACACCCGCCCTAAAATATTGTGCTGAGGTAGGGAATGGACAAAAAAATTCAAAACAGGGGCTTCCCTGGTGGCGCAGTGGTTGAGAGTCTGCCTGCCGACGCAGGGGACACGGGTTCGTGCCCCGGTCCGGGAAGATCCCACATGCCGTGGAGTGGCTGGGCCCGTGAGCCATGGCCGCTGAGCCTGCGCGTCCAGAGTCTGTGCTCCGCAACGGGAGAGGCCACGACAGTGAGAGGCCCGCGTACCGCAAAAATAAATAAATAAATACATAAATAAATTAAAAGGAAAGTGGATAAAAGCTCAACCTCAGGAATTATTAGACTCATGCAAATCTAATCTACAAAAAGTTTGCAACCCACACCTGTCGACTGACGATCAGCAAAAATTCTACAAACAATCAATACTGAAGGGGTTTTAGAGAACTGTGTACCCTCTAGCTGCTGATGAGATGTAAAGTGGTAACAGCCAATAAGAACAGAAAGGAGCTGCCTTCAGAAGTAAAAATTGAGGTACCATTCAATCCAGCAGTCACGCCGCCGGGCCTCTCACCTGAGAAGACCAGAAGCGAGAAGACCCGGGCTGCAACAGCTGCACTGCGGCCTTATTCACAATAGCCGAGACGGTGAAGCCAACAAAATGTCCATCAACAGACGAATGGATTAAGAAGAGGTGGTCCGTGTACACAATGGAATATTAACCACGGAAGACAATGAAACACTGCTCTTGGAGGCACCATAGACGAGCTGGGAGATGATCACAGAACATGGCGTAAGTCGGAAAGCAAAAGACCTATATCCTATGATATCACTTATAGGCGTTATCTAATAACTGACACAAATGAACATATTTCCACAGAGAAAGACACTCACAGACTTAGAAAACAACTATGCTTATCTAAAAGGAAAGGTGGGCGGAATGGATAAATTAAGATTCGCGTTACCGTACGTATACAGATACATATTATATACATATATCAAAAAGACCGACCATGTAGCAAGGGAGGTGTACGGAACACTCTGTAATATTTTACATGGGAAGAGGATCTGGACATGAATACACGTGTATAATGTACAAATGAACCAGACTGTGTACACCTAGGACACACAATATTCTAATCGTTACCCCGATTAAAATAATTTAAAAAACCAACCAGAAGTAATGTGACATAAACTTACGGGCGTTTCTCCTGGCACATTCCATTCTAATTTACAACCTAGGAACACGACTTCCAGAAAGGCTCTGCTGCCCTAGTCCCCAGATTTGGGAATGGGGAAATGCTGCCTCCTTGTGGCCGTCTCCCAAAACAGCAGCTTTAAACCCAGTGCTAATGGTCATTAAATAGTCACCAAACTTGCAGGCCTGTAAATAACACCTGCCCTCCAAAAAATCCTGGGGTCAAACATCGACCAAAAATTCAAAAGGGGGCAACATTCCAAGAAAACGATTCCAAGAGGTATATTGTACCCCCACGTTTTTCTTTTCTTTTCTTTTTTGTAAAAGACAAGAAACAGGCGTGGAAAAATGATGAAGTTTAGGAATTTTTAAAGACATGCAAACCCAAATGACAAAAACCTATCAGCTCACGGCACTCGGAATGGCCATTAGCAAAAATGCTGCAAACAATAAATGCTGAAGGGATTGTGGAGAAATGCGTACCCTCGGTTCTAAGGGGGACGTGGTAAGAGCCACTAATGAAAACACAGTGGCGGTGCTTTGAAAAGGGAAACATTGAGCTACTAGTCAGGCAGTCACACCCACTGCTGGGCCTATCACCTGAGAAAATGAGAATCAAAAGGCACAGGCTGGCAATCCTGCACTCCAGCAATACTTACCATAGCCAACACTTGGAAGCGACGAAAATGTCCATCAACAGAGGAATGCACCAAGAAGAAGTGGTCCGTGTACACAATGGAATATTACTCCACTAGAAAATATGAATTAAAAAAACAAACATGAGTAAGGAGACATAAGCTTTTGGCGGTTTATCAGGGCACATGGCAGTCTAATTGATATCTGAGGAACACCACTGGCAGGAAGGTCTGTTTCCCTAGGTACCAGCGTGGGCAACATAGAAATGCTGCCGACCTCTGGCCGATACCTGCAACAGCAGCTTGGATATCGGTGCGAACGGTCACTTCATATGCACAAGTACTGCAGGGCTGCAAAGGAAACCTGCCCTCAAAATGTCCTGACGCAGGTAAAGGCCAAAATATTTCAAAATGTGGCACATATTTCAAGAAAACAATTTGAAGAAGTAGGCTGTGATAACAGTTTGAAAAATAAAGGGACATACCTCAAAGCTCAATTTCAAGGGATTATGAGACATGTACAAATCCAACCACACAGTGGTATTAGCTCACACCACTCAGAATAACCATCAGCAAAGAAACTACAAACGATCAATGCTGAAGAGGTTGTGGAGAAATGCATACCCTCCGTTTCAAGTGGGACGTAACCTGGTAAGAGCCACTCATGGGAACACAGAATGGAGGTGCCTTTAAAAGGTAAACATTCAGCTACTATATGATCCAGGAGGCCCACTCCTGGGCCTATAACCTAAGAAGACAGAATTGGAAAGACTCAGGCAGGCAAATCTGCACTGCAGCAGTATTACAATAGCCAAGATGTGGAAGCAACCCAAAGTCCATCAACAGATGAGTGGACAAAGAAGAACTGCTACATGTAGAGATGGAATATTAGCTCAGGAAAAAATGAAGCAATGTCATTTGCAGCACCATAGATGAGTCTAGAGGTAATCACACAACCTGTAGTAAGCGAGAAAGTGAGACACCTAACATATGGTATCACTTATAGGTGTTACCTAAAAATTGATAACAACGAAGATATTTCCACAGAGAAAGGCAGTCACAGATTCATTAAACAAACTTATGGTTCCCCAAATCGAAAGGTGTCAGGATTGGATACATTACGATATTGGGGTTAACAGAGATATTACAAACACATGTGAAATATATAATCACCAAAGACCTATGGAATACCAAGAGAAGACTACTCAACATTGTGTCATAACCTACATGGGAAAAGGATCCGAAGAAGAATAGATACATGTATATGTGTAAAAGAACCACATCTTGCACAGCTAGAACAAACAAAACATTGTAATCCAATTTGCTGCGATAAAAAATTAAAATTAAATTAAAAATATGAACAAAAAATAATGAGACGTAAACTTCATGGAATTTTTCCTGGCACATTCCATTCTAATTTTCAACCTAGAACAGGACTTCCATTAAGGTTCTGTTGCCCTGGTAACCAGATTTGGTAAAGGAGAAATGCTGCCGCCTTGTGGCTGTTTCACACAACAGCAGGTTTAAACCAAGCGCTAATGGTCACTTAATATTCAAAATATGTGCAGGACTGTAAAGGACACCAGGCCTCAAAAAATTCCTGGGGTTGTAAATGGACCAGAAAATTCAAAAGACGTCAGCATTTCAAAAAGACAATGTCAAGAGCCATATTTTGCACACATTTTGTCTTTTCTTTATTTTTGTTTAAAAAAATGCATGGAATAATGCTCAATATCAGGAACTAATAAAGCCATGAAAATCCAATCTACAAAAACGTTCACCATACCACCGTCAGAATGATCATCAGCAAAATAGTCTACAAAACATAAATGCTGAAAGGGTTTTAGAGAACTGTGTACCTTCTAGCTGCTGGTGGGACATAAACTGTTAATAGCCAGTAGTGAGAAGAGAATGGCGGTGCGTTTAAAGTTAAAAATTGAGCTCATCACTCTGTAATAACCTACATGGGAAAGCAACCAAAGATGAATAGATAGATACATAGATATAATGAACCAGATTCTGTACACCTAGAAAAAACACAACATTTTTATCAAATTTGCTCTGATAATAAATAAAAATTAAATTTAAAAAACAAACAAGAGGTAAGGAGACATAAGCTCTTGGGAGTGTGCCCTGACACATTCCACTCTAATTTGCAGCCTACTAACACGATTTCCACGAAGGCTCTGTTTTCCAAAACCCAGAGTTGGAAATGTAGAAATGCTGCCGCCTTGTGGCTCTTTCCCGCAAGGGCGGCTTTAAACCCACAGCTAATGTTCACTTAACATTCACAAGGACTCAGGGCTGTAAAGGACACCTGCCCTCAAAAAATGTCCTGAGGTGAGGAATAGCCAAAAAAATTCAAAAAAGGCACAATTTTCAAGAAGGTACTATGAAGCAGTAAGTTTGACTTACTCTCTTGTTAAAAAAAGGAAAATGGATAGAAGCTCAACCTCAGGAACTATTAGACTCATGTAAATCTAATCTACAAAAAGGATTCAACTCACACCAGTAGACTGTCCATCAGCAAAAACTCTACAAAGAATAAATGATGAAGGGGTTTGAGAGAACTGTGTACCCTCTAGCTGCTGGGGGGATGTAAACTGGTAACAGTCAGTACTGAGAACAGAATGGAGGTGCGTTTAAAGGTAAAAATTGAGCTACCATGTGATCTGGTAGGTCCTTTGATGCGCCTATCACCTGAGCAGACTAGAATGAAAAAGACACAGGCTAGCAATCCTGCACTGCAGAAACATTTAACATAGCCAAGAGTTGGAAGAAACCAAAATGTCCATGAACAGAAACATGCACAAAGAAGAGGTCCATGTTCACAATGGAATATTAGCCACGGAAAACAATGAAACAGTGCTGTTTGCACCACCATATAAGGACCTAGAGATAACCACCCAACTTGAAGAAAGAAACTGAAAGACAGATACCCTATGACATCACTTCTAGGTGTTACCTAAAAATTGATACCCATGTACTTATTTCCAAGACAAGGAAAAGCATGGACTAAGAAAATAAAATTATGTTTAACCAAATGGAAAGGTGTAAGGAATAAATGAATTACGATATGGGGGTTAACAGACATGTACTAACACATATGAAATATATAATCACAAAATACGTATGGAACACCAAGAGAGGTCTACTCAAAACTCTGGAATAACCTACACGGGAAAGGATCCAAAGATGAATAGACAGATACATTGATATGATGAACCAGATTCTGTACACCTAGGAGAACAACATTTTTATAAAATTTGCTCTGATACCTAATAAAAATTAAATTTAAAAAACAAACAACAAGTAAGGAGATATAAGCTCTTGGGGGTTTGTGCTGGCATATTCCACTCTAATTTGAAGCCTACTAACACGATTTCCAGGAAGGCTCTGTTGCCTAAAACACCAGAGCTGGAAATGTAGAAATGCTGCCACCTTGTGGCCGTTTCCCGCAAGAGCGGCTTTAAACCCACAGCTAGTGGTCACTTAACATTCACAAGGACTCAGGGCTGTAAAGGACACCTGCCCTAAAAAATTATGCTGAGGTAGGGAATGGCCAAGAAAATTCAAAACAGGCAAATTTTTGAAGAAGATAGTATGAAGAGGTAAGTTTTACTCACTGTCTTTAAAAAAAAGGAAAATGGGTAAAAGCTCAACCTCAGGAATTATTACACTCATGCAAATCTAATCTACAAGAAGGTTTCAACTCACACAGGCTGACTGACCATCAGCAAAAAGTCTACAAATAATAAATGCTGAAGTGGTTTTTGAAAACTGTGTACCCTCTAGCTGCTAGTGAGATGTAAAGCTGTAACAGTCAATAATGAGAACAGAAAGGAGCTGCGCTGAAAAGTAAAAATTGAGCTACCATTCGATGCAGCAGGCCCACCACTGTGCCTCTCACCTGAGAAGACCAGAATCCAGAAGACAGAGGCTGCAAAAGCTGCACTGCAGCCTTATTCACAATAGCCAAGACATGGAAGCAACCTAAATGTCAATCAACAGATGAATGGATAAAGAAGAAGCTGTCCATGTTCACAATGGAATATTAGCCATGGAAAACAATGAAACACTGCTCTCTGAGGTATCATAGATGAGCCTAAAGATAATCACAGAACATGAGGTAAGTTGTAAAGCAAAAGACAGATATCCTATGATATCACTTATAGGTGTTACCTATCGACTGACAAAAATGGACATATTTCCACAGAGAAAGACACACACAGACTTAAAAAACAAACTATGCATATCTAAAAGGAAAGGTGGTAGCAATGGATAAATTAAGATTAGGTTTACCATACCTATACATATACAGATTAAGTATATATATCAAGAAGCCCGAGCACATAGCAAGGGAGGTCTATGGAACACTCTGTAGTCCTTTACATGGGAAATGGATC
Organism: Delphinapterus leucas; assembly: GCF_059928025.1. Lineage (NCBI taxonomy): Eukaryota > Metazoa > Chordata > Mammalia > Artiodactyla > Monodontidae > Delphinapterus > Delphinapterus leucas. The sequence goes on along the minus strand of NC_143150.1, from coordinate 122,656,743 downwards.
TGTACATGAATAGATATATAAGATGTATGAATGAACCTGATTGTGTACACCTAGGACAAACTGTATTCTAATCATTACACCGATTAAAACAATTAAAACAACGAACAAGAAGTAATGAGACATAAACTTCAGGGGCTTTTTCGTGGCACATTCCATTATAATTTACAACCTGTTAACAGGACTTCCAGATAGCCTCTGCTGCCCAGTAACCAGATTTGGGAATGGAGAAATGCTGCCGCCTTGTGGCCGTTTCCCAAAACAGCAGCTTTAAACCCAGTGCTAATGGTTACTAAATATTCACACTCATTGCAGGCATGTAAATGACACCTGCTCTCAAAAAAAATCCTGGGATGGAAAATAGACCACAAAATTCAAAAGAGGGCAATCTTCCAAGAAGACAATTTCAAGAGGTATATTGTACTCACACTTTTTTTTCCTAAAGAAAAGAGAAAGGTGTGGGAAAATGCTGAATATTAGAAATTATTAAAGACATGCAAATCCAAATTACAAAATCCTATCAGCTCACACCAGTAATAATGGCCACGACCAAACATTCTGCAAACAATAAATGATGAAGGGGTTGTGGAAAAATGCGTACCCTCGGTTCTAAGGGGGACGTGGTAAGTGGCACTAATGAAAACACAATGGAGGTGCTTTGAAAAAGGAAACATTGAGCTACTAGTCAAACAGTCACACCCACTGCTGGGCCTATTACCTGAGAAAATGAGAATCAAAAGGCACAGGCTGGCAATCCTGCACTCCAGCAATACTTACCATAGCCAACACTTGGAAGCAACGAAAATGTCCATCAACAGAGGAATGCACCAAGAAGAAGTGGTCCATGTACACAATGCAATATTACTCCACTAGAAAATATGAATTAAAAAAACAAACATGAGTAATGAGACATAAGCTTTTGCAGGTTTATCAGGGCACATGGCAGTCTAATTGATATCTGAGGAACACCACTGGAAGGAAGGTCTGTTTCCCTAGTACCAGCGTGGGGTACGTAGAAAGGCTGCCGCTCTCTGGCCGTTTCCTGCAAAAGCAGCTTTAAAGCCTGTGCCAATGGTCACTTCATGTGAACAAGTACTGCAGGGCTGTAAATGAAACCTGCCCTCAAAATGTCTTGAGGGAGGTTATGGCCAATAAATTTCAAAATGTGACACATACTTTAAGAAAACACTTTGACGAACTAAGCTGTAGTCACAGTTTGAAAAATAAAAAGGACATGCTTTAAAGCTCAATTTCAAGGGATTATGAGTCACATGCAAATTCAACCACAAAGAGGTATCAGCTCACACCAGTCAGAATATCCATCAGCAAGAAAACTACAAACACTAAATGCTGAAGGTGTTGTGGAGAAATGCATACCCTCAACTTTAAGTGGGATGTAACCTGGAAAGAGCCACTAATGAGTACAGAATCATGGTGCATTTAAAAGGTAAACCCTGAGATACCATATGATACAGGAGGCCCACTAGTGGGCCTATAACATAAGAAGACAGAATTGGAAAGACACAGGCAGGCAAATGTACACTGCAGCAATATTACAATAGCCAAGACATGGAGGCAACCAAAAAGTCCATCAAGAGGTGAGTGGACAAAGAAGAACTGGTACATGTGCAGATGGAATATTAGCTAGGGAAAAAAATGAAACAATGCCATTTGCAGCACCATAGATTATTCTAGAGGTAATCAGGTAAATTGTACTATGTCAGACAGCAAAAGACACATATCCTATAATATCACTTAGAGATGTTAGCTAAAAATTGATACCAGTGAATATATTTCCACAGAGGAAGGCAATCACAGATTCATTAAACAAAGTTATGGTTCACCAAATGGAAAGGTGTAAGGATTGGATATATTAGGATATTGGGGTTGAGAAAACTGAAACCATATCTAGTATCATTTCTGACCACAATGCTATGAGATTAGAAATCAATTACAGGGAAAATAACGTAAAAAACACAAACACATGGAGGCCAAACAATACGTTACTAAATAACCAAGAGATCACTGAAGAAATAAAAGAGGAAATGTAAAACTACCTAGAGACAAACGACAACAAAAACACGTTGATCCAAAACCTATGGGATGCAGCAAAAGCAGTTCTAAGAGGGAAGTTTATAGCAATACAAGCCTACCTCAAGAAACAAGAACAATCTCAAATAAACAATCTAAACTTACACCTAAAGGAACTAGAGAAAGAAGAACAAAAACCAATGTTAGTAGAAGGAAAGAAATCATAAATATCAGAGCAGAAATAAATGAAATAAAAACAATAGCAAAGATCAATAAAACTGAAAGCTGGTTCTTTGAGAAGATAAACAAAAATGATAAACCTTTAGCCAGACTCAAGGAAAAGAGGGAGAGGACTCAAACCAATAAAATTAGAAATGAAAAAGGAAAAGTTGTAACAGACACCACAGAAATACAAAGCATCCTAAGAGACTACTACAAGCAACTCTATGCCAATAAAATGGACAACCTGGAAGAAATGGACAAATTCTTAGAAAGGTATAACCTTTCAAAACTGAAACAGGAAGAAATAGAAAATATGAACAGACCAATCACAAGTAATGAAATTGAAACTGTGATTAAAACTCTTCCAACTAACAAAAGTCCAGAACCAGATAGCATCAGAGGTGAATTCTATCAAACTTTTAGACAAGAGCTAACACCCAACCTTCTCAAACTCTTCAGAAATTTTCAGGGGAAGGAACACTCCCAAACTCATTCTATGAGGCCACCATCCCCCTGATACCAAAACCAAACAAAGATACTACAGAAAAAGAAAATTAGAGACCAATATCACTGATGAATATAGACGTAAAAATCCTCAACAAAATACTAGGAAACAGAATTGAACAACACATTAAAAGGATCATACACCATGAACAGGTGGGGTTTATCCCAGGGATGCAAGGATTCTTCAATATACACAAATCAATCTATATGATACACCATATTTTAAAATTGTAGAATAAAAATAGATGCAGGAAAAGCTTTTGACAAAATTCATCACCCATTTATCATAAAAAGTCTACAAATAATGGGCATAGAGAGAATCTACCTCAACATAATAAAGGCTGTATATGACAAACCAACAGCAAATATCATTCTCAATAGTGAAAAACTAAAAGCATTTCCTCTAAGATCAGGAACAAGACAAGGATGTCCACTCTCACCACTGTTACTCAACATAGTTTTGGAAGTCCTAGACACAGCAATCAGAGAAGGAAAAGAAATAAAAGGAATACAAATTGGAAAAGAAGAAGTAAAATTGTCACTGTTTGCAAATGACACGATACTATTCATAGTGAATCCTAAAGATGCCACCAGAAAACTACTAGAGCTAATCAATGAATTTGGTAAGGTTGCAGGATACAAAATTAATGCACAGAAATCTCTTGCATGCCTATACTAACAATGAAAGATCAGAAAGAGAAATTAAGGAAACAATCCCATTCACCATTGCATGTAGAAGAATAAAATATGTAGGAATGAACCTACCTAAGGAGGTAAAAGACCTGTACTCAGAAATCTATAAGACACTGCTGAAAGAAATCAAAGATGATATAAACAGATGGAGGTATAAACCATGTTCTGGGGTTAGAAGAATCAATATTGTGAAAATGACTATACTACCCAAAGCAATCTACAGATTCAGTGCAATCCCTATCAAATTACCAGTGGCATTTTCTACAGAACTAGAACAAAAAAATCTTAAAATTTGTATGGAGACACAAAAGTCCCCAAATAGCCAAAGCACTCTTGAGGGAAATTAAAAGAGCTGGAGGAATCAGATTTCCTGACTTCAGACTATACTACAAGGCTACAGTAATCAAGACTATATGGTACTGGCACAAAAACAGAAATATAGATCAATGGAACAGGATAGAAAGCCCAGAGATAAACCTATGTACCTATGGCTAACTCATCTATGACAAAGGAGGCAAGGATATACAATGGAGAAAAGACAGTCTCTTCAGTAAGTGGTGCTGGGAAAATTGGACAGCTACACGTAAAAGAATGAAATTAGAACACTCCATAATGTTCCAAATGGAGTCAGCCATAAAAAGAAACAAAACTGAGTTATTTGTAGTGACCTGGATGGACTTAGAGTCAGTCCTACACAGTGAAGTAAGTCAGAAAGAGAAAAACAAATACCATATGCTAACAGAGATATATGGAATCAAAAGAAAAATAAGTTTATGAAGAACCTAGGGGAAGGACAGGATTAAGGACACATACGTAGAGAAAGGACTTGAGGACATGGGGAGGGGAAGGGTAAGCTGGAATGAAATGTGAGAGTGGCATGGACATACATACATTACCAAATGTAACATCAATAGCTACTGGGAAGCAGCCACATAGCACAGGGAGATCAGCTCAGTGCTTTGTGACCACCTAAAGGGGTGGGATACGGAGGGTGGGAGGGAGATGCAAGAGGGAGGGGATATGGTGATATAATATGTATAGCTGATTCACTTTGTTATACAGCAGAAACTAACACTCCACTGTAAAACAATTATACTACAATAAAGGTGTAAAAGGAAAAACAAAAAAAGCAAGCCCAGAGATAAACCTAAACACCTATGGTCAACTAATCTATGACAAAGGAGGCAAGACTATACAATGGAGAAATGACAGTCTCTTCAATCAGCGGTGCTGGGAAAAATGGACAGCTACATGTAACAGAATGAAATTAGAACACTCTCTAACACCATACACAAAAATAAGTTCAAAATGGATTAGAGGCCTTAATGTAAGACCGGGCAGTATAAAACTCTTAGAGGAAAACATAGGAAGAATACTCTGACATAAATCACAGCAAGATCTTTTTTGATCCACCTCCTAGAGTAATGCAATAAAAAAGAAAAATAAACAAATGGGACCTAATGAAATGTAAAAGCTTTTGCAAAGCAAAGAAACTACAAACAAGACGAAAAGACATGGGAGAAAATATTTGCAAACGAATCAATGGACAAAGGATTAATCTCCAATATATATAAACAGCTCATGCAGTGCAATATTAAAAACACAAACAACCCAATACAAAAATGGGAAGAAGATCTAAACAGACATTTCTTCCAAGAAGACATAGAGATGGCCAAGAAGCACATGAAAAGCTGCTCAACATCACTAATTATTAGAGAAATTCAAATCAAAACTACAATGAGGTATCACCTCACACCTGTTAGAATGGGCATCATCAGAAAATCTACAAACAACAAATGCTGGAGAGGGTGTGGAGAAAAGGAACCCTCTTCCACTATTGGTGGGAATGTAAATTAATACAGTCACTATGGAGAACAGTATGGAGGATCCTTAAAAAACTAAAAATAGAATTACCATATGATCCAGCAATCCACTACTGGGCATATACCCAGAGAAAACCATAAATCAAAAAGACACATTCACCACAATGTTCATTGCAGCACTATTTACAATAGCCAGGTATTGCAAGCAACCTAAATGCCCACCGACAGATGAATGGATAAAGATGTGGTACATATATAAAACAGAATATTACTCAGCCATAGAAAGGAATGAAATTGGGTCATTTGTAGAGACGTCGATGGACCTAGAGACTGTCATACAGAGTGAAGTCAGAAAGAGAAAAACAAATACTGTATATTAATGCATATATGTGGAACCTAGAAAAATGGTACAGATGAATCAGTTTGCAGGGCAAAAACAGAGACACAGATGTAGAGAAAAAACGTATGGACACCAAGGGAGGAAAGCTGTGGGGGGGTGGGGTGGGATGAATTGGGAGATTGGGATTGACATGTATACATTTACATGTATAAAACAGATAACCAGTAAGAACCTGCTGTATAAATAAATAAATAAAATTGAAAATTTAAAAAAAATAAAACAGATAAAAAGTTCTTCCCTTCACACAGATGTATTTATATGAATGAATTATTTCCATGCTTATATCTATAAATACAAAACAGAGGAATAAAATCTACCTTGAACCTAAAAAGAAAAAACAGAACCCACCAGTTATACAGAGCAAAACACTATCAGGGCACTTGCTCCAGTGGTAAACAATTCTGAAGTTGATCAGAGGTGGGGAATCGTCTCCCATGCAGCCAGCAGCACCCCCGCAAGGAGCGTCCTCGTTGCGAAGCTGGGGGACCGTCCTGAGGCATCTGTGGGGAAACGTCAGCTGAGCCCCAGGCCAGCTGCTGGTAAACTGTTCCCACCCCTCCCAGGTAAAACACCTGAATATGTACAAGGACTTGAAAGCCTAGAGGAAGGGCTGTGGAGCCACACCAGCGACAGCACGCCGGCCGACTTGGTGCCTGCAGGCCAGCCAGGATGGTCCTGGGCCCGGGCGCTCTTCTGGAAGCTTTCCATTTCCCTCCCTGAGATACCCTTCCTGTCCCGGCCCCCACTGCTTTTTTCCTTCCTCACCTCTGCCCGGGGAGAAATTCCAGCGACAGGTATGGGTGACACATCCTCTTCTTTAGCAGGTGGCAGCCCGGCAACTCCTGCAGAAAGTCCAACAGAGCGCGACTCACACCGGACCACCCACAGAGCCGTGGCCCCTCACTCCCTCACACCAGCCCAGCCCCGAAACTGCTGAAGGGGCAGAGAATATGGCGTCACGCACAGCTGCGGGGGCTCTTGCTGCCTGGAGCGGTGTTTATATTGACCTCAACCCAGGCACACCTGGGGAGGGCAGGCCGGCAGGGTCAGGCTGCCCAGGTCAGCCAATCCTCACCCCTCAGGGGCTCACAGTTGCAGAAAATGGACCTTGCTGAACCGGCCAGGTCCAAGGAACAGGTGTGAGCTCCTGAGAGTCAGAATAGACAGAAGGCTGCAGCTCTGGCTTGTTTTCTAATAATTTTACCTGGCCCATGAGTGGGAGACAACTTCAAGAAGACCCTCTCCTAATGACAGGAACCCAGGAGTCAGGGAGAGGAGGGGTGGGGGGGGGTGGAGACAGAGGCCTGGTGCCCCGGCTGCAGTGAAAGTCTCTGGAAGACAGGTGGAGGGAGGACGCACAGAGTGACACCCAGGGTCACAGACCTGTCGGAGCTGCTGTTCGTTCTAGTCCTCCTCTGAGGTGCTCTGTGTCAGCTCTGAACGACAGGTGTGCTGGAGGTGCTCTGCAATGAGGGCTATGTGCATGGTTTCTCTGTGCCCAGCCCTGCCGGGGTACCTGCCCAGGGAGCTCCGTATCCTGGGAAGGGCCTGACCACGAGAGCCCCATGGGCTGCTGGGGAACTGCCCAGGTGAGCTTCATATCCTGGGAGGGGCGTGACCACGAGAGCCCGTTGGCTGCTAGGGACATGCCCAGGTGTGTTCCATATCCTGGGAGCAGCCTGACCACGAGAGCCCCATGGGCTGCGGGGGGATGGGGGGATCCTGCCCAGGTGAGATCCATATCCTGGGATTGGCCTGACCACGAGAGCCCTGTGGGCTGCTGGGGACCTGGTAAAGAATGTCCGGACAGTCAGTGAAGCCACTGAGGATAAACATCCAATAGTTCCTAATTCCTACACCCTGCTGGTCATTCTACCATCCACCAGGACATGGTATTCTGTATTAGACTTCAATGATGCCTTCTTCTGTATTCCATTAGTCCCAGAGTCACAAGAAATTTTGGCTTGTGAGTGGCAGGACTCAACATACAACAAAAACAATACTGCTGGGCCGTCCTGCCCCATGGGTTCAAAAATTCCCACACCATCCTTGGGGAAACATTAGCTAAAGACCTTAAAAGTTCTACCTCTGGAAAAGGGAACCCTCCTTCAAGATGCAGAGGACATTCTGATCGCCAGCCCTACTAAGGAGGCCTCCGAACTACCTAGCCAATAAAGGATACAAGGTGTCCAAGAAAAAAGTGCAAATATCACAGACTAAGGTGACCTCCCTGGGCTTCATTCTCACAGAAGGTCGGAGAAGCCGATCCCAGGAAAGGGAAGAAGCCATTTGCAGCCTTACACCTTCTAAAACTAGAAGACAGCTTAAGGGTTCCTGGGGAGGCTGGGGTTTGCTGCATCGGGATCCCTAACTACAGTCTAATACCTGGGCCTCTATATGAAACATTGACAGGAAAAGATGATGATCCTTTCGAATAGAATCCAGAAGTGGCCTTTCAAAAATGGAAAGAGCAGTCAATTCAGACTCTTGGCCTGGAACTCCCTAATTTAGCTAAACCCTTTGACCTTTACATTCCCCGTAGAAGCAGAATCGCCCTTGGAGTATTAGTGCAAAAACTGGGACCACTTGAAATGGAACAACACAAGAATGCCCTCCAGGTAGGATAAACTTCGGTCACCAAGGGCTTGGCCCACTGCCCCATCCGGCCAGGATACTGGTGGTATCTAAAAACCTGGAAATCAGCAGCCCACAAGGCCAGCTCCCTCCTAAGGGAAAAGGACCCCACGTGGTGATCCTAACCACCCACCATGCCCTGAAGTTGCAGGGATCGCTCCGTGGGCACACTGACCTCAAGTGAGGAGGCCCTCCAACTACAACCTCCAGAGAGACAACCGGGGGCAATGGGCCCCCACGACGACTCGTGTGACCATCACTTGACCTGGAGTTTCTCTCAGAAAACAACAAGAGTGTGCCCCAAAAGAGCAGACTACTGCTTGCAGGACTTACTGCACACAAAGGTGAGCTAATAAGCTTGGCAGGGGAACCGTATATCACACTGTCACCATAGAAAAGCCTACAGACACCGCGGTGACGGCGGCCAATGAGACTGGCTGGACTCCTGGCTACTTCAAAAGACCGTTGACTCAGTGGCCGTCATGGTCCTGGACCACCACCGACCCTGGACTGTCTGGGAGGTGAGCGGGCAGGGCTCTGACACCTGGTGCTGTTTGCACGTTAATTCATGGAACCTAATTGAAGAAAGCGCAGACTACTGGTCAGAGCATCTAGGCTGGCAGAAACCGTCAGCCTAAGGTGGCCGAACAAATGTGGGGCGGGGTAAAACCGGCCCCCCCAGCGTCTCTGCGCATCTCTTTCCGGGACCCTTAAAGGACATTAGAATCTATAACACTTCCAATGCTGGTGCTCAGGCGGACGAGAAGTGAGGCAGGAGACCTGGGGACAATCAACCTCACCTGGAGGCTGCTGGGGAGAAGTTCTGCCCCTCCCCCCCCCGGGTAAGAGGACTCCCAACTCAGAACGAAGCATTTTCAGAAGAGGGGTCTGCATCCTCAGCGGCCCTAGAATGAGGAACGGGACAAAAGTCAGAGGAGGAGTTTGTCACCGGCAATGCCGATTAAAATATCCTGGGAGGTAAAAATAGAATCTGGGCAATAAAGTCTAACCTTTTTTTCCTTTGTGCTTTGTCTAATTTCACGTGCTCCTAGGGTTCCGCATGCAGAGGTCCCACACCCGGCACTTCAGACCCGATTTCCTACTGCAGAATGGCTGGGTCGACACCTCAGCTCGTGGGGCCCCTGCAGACTCCGCGACATAGAGCCTGAGCTCCAGCCAACAGGGCCCTCAAGAGCTCCGCCCCCTCCCTCCCGCTGACGCTGACGGGATCCCTACACAGCAGCCGGGCCCACAGCCCGCGGGGGAGCGCACGCTCTCACCTCTCCATTCTCTTATCAAAATAGAAAGTTTCCTTTGCTTCTGAACGAAAGTCAGTCTCGTTCTGTTGGCTCCAATGACACTGAGCAGGGGGACACTTGTTGGGGCCCACTCTGGAGGATCAGTAACAGAAATTGAGAACATTGTAACTTCAATCGACAAATGTGTGAGCCAAACTGTAATTAACATAGAGCAGTGTATAAGGCTCGGGTAAAATAAGATGTTTCTACCACTTCCATTTGATATTTCCATCACTTTATTATAAGCAAGTTCAGTGAAGTGGTTTGTCTTATTTGTCAGTTCAACATTAGAGAAATGAAGTGATTTCTTTCCAAGGATGTACATCTAATAATCTTGGCTGAAGCTTCAATCTTGTTTCGAATGCTTTTCCATTTAAAACGATACCTCTCTTTCAGCTCCCCCATTTCTGAGAAGTATAAAATCTTATAACTTATTATTACCAAAGGGGAAAGGTGGGAGGAGGGATGAATTAACAGTTTTGGATTAACACATACACAATGCTATGCAGAAAATGGATAATCAACAAGGGCCTACTGTATAGCACAGGGAACTACACTCAATAGTTTGCAATAACCTATAAGGGGAAATAATCTGAAAAAGAATAGATATTTTTATTGACATCATCTATCAATGACAGATGAAATGTAACCTAAGGGACACCGATGGTGAGCGCTTCTGACCCTTTAGACTTCAATCATCTAATGTTCGGACTCTGCCTACTGCCCAAGGCCCTTAATGAACATACGTGTAGCCGTAGCTTAAAAATTCCCCAGTTTGGGGTTCGGGGAGACACTGATTTGGAAAAATCCCTGGTGCTCTCCTTACATGCACAGGACCCTTCCTACAGCTCAAACATGCCTGTTACACCCAGAGGTACACCGTTTGATCGGGAAGAGTTTGGAACAGGCACCTCATCTCCTCACCTCCTGCTGCTCGGGTTCACCCCTCCAGCGTCTTTCCTAACAATCCCCCCACTTGGGGATGTCAGCACCGTCAACATCCTGTTGCGCACAGTTTGGAATTTGTCCAGAGGATGAAGCGGAAGGATGAGAAACAATGAGAGACAAGTCCTAGGTGTTCGGACAGGCACATGTCACTCTAATTTCCAATCAGGAAGACGTATTGACCAAAGGCTAAGATTACCCACGGAAACAGAATAGGGCTTGAGGAAATCCTGCTGTTTTGTGGCCAGTTCCCAAAAACACAAGTTGAAAAATGGAACTCAGGGGCACTGAAATTCACGAAACTGAAGAGCTGAAAATATCTATCGTTGAAAAATGTCTTGAGGTAAGTCACCGAAAAGGACTTGTAAGCAAGGGAGAATGGCAGGAAAGGGATTTGAAGAGGTAGAAAGGACTCGCCATTAAAGCACAAGAAAAGGGGCTGAACATCGCCAGCGATGCAGTTGGCCAAAAAGGGCGTATGCGTTTTTTCTGAATATACTCAAGAAAAGGGCATACACCCTTTTTAGCCAACCAAACAGGTGGGCACTGGAAATCAATACTACAAAAGGTATCACTTCGCATCAGTCAGAAGAGCCATCCTCATAAAGTGTAAACACCAGAAATGCAGGACAGGGCGAGGAGAAAAGGGAGCCCTATGAGTCTGATAGTGGAAATGTAAATTGCCAACGGCCACTCTGGAGAAGTGTATTGTGTTTACTAAAAAATGAGCTACAGAGCATAGGGCACTTGCACTCATGGGCGTATATCTTGGGAAAAACAAAAATCGACAGGACACTTGCACCCCAACGTTTACCGCCTGTCTGTTTAAAAGAGCCTCGACTTGGATATAACCTAAATGTCCCTGGAAGGAATAAATGGATAAAAGAGATGTGGTACTTATGTAGAGTGGGATATTACTCAGCCCAGAAATCAATGAAATAAGGCCAGTTGCAACAACTCCGGAGGAGTTACGTACGATCCTTCTAAGTGACATAAGTCAGAAAGAAAAAGACACATATCATAAGATATCACTTAAAGGTGGAATAAAAAATGGCTACACATGAAATAAATTACAAACAGAAACATAGTCAAATATGTAGAAAACACACATAAGGCTGCTAAAGGGGAAAGGTGGGGAGAGGTGAGACATTATCCAGGAGGTTGAAATTAGCAAAGATACTGTTCCAAATACCAAATTGATAATAGACAAGGCCTACACAGTACCTCAACGAACTGCATCAGCACACTCAAGTCACCGGAAAAGAATATATACGACTGGTAAGAAATTTATTGATGTCTCTCTGTACGTGAATCAAGTGCATGTACAGCAGCAAGAAACAGAGCATTGAAAATCAGCTGTAACCAATATAATAATAAATTAAAAAATAAACAAAAGACAGTGAGACAGAGAAAAATACTTACAACTTTTGCTCAGGGGCTGTGATGCAACATGGATTGAACAAATCTAGACCCATAGCAGGATGAGACATAAGGCTAGAAGCTGTTCCCGCAAAGATAATTAGTGAGATCGGGTGAGGAAATGCAGACCCTTTAAAGTAGTACGGACTGGTACCCATTCCATGGGTCCCAAATCCTCAAGTTCAAGGGAATCTTCCTACAGGTAAAACATGCATGGGAAACTCAGAGGCCAGTACACCGTGTGATCGGGAAAGGGGTCTAAAATGCACCTCATTTTTCATCTCCTGGGCCTCGGGTTCGCCATTCTAGCCGCTTTACTAACAATCTCCCCACATGGAGAATCAGCACCTTTAACGTCCTGTTTTGCAGAGTTTGCAATTTGTACGGAGGATGAGCGGGAAGAGGGGGAACCAATGAGAGACTTGCTGTAGGTGTTTGGACGGGCACATGTCACTCTAGTTTCCCATCAGGAAGAAGATTTAACCAAAGGCTCAGCCTGCCGCCCCGGAACCAGAATAGGACCTGAAGCAATCCTGCGGTTTTGTGGCCAGATCACAAAAAAGCGAGTTCAAAAATGGAGCTCAGGGGCACTGCAATTCAAAAACCTGCAGAATTATAAAGGACAACTATCGTCCAAAAATATATTGAGGTAAGGCAACGAAGAGGATTCGAAAGCAAGGCAGAATTGCAGGAAAGAGATTTCAAGCGGTAGATTGGACTCGCCTTTAAAGCACATGAAAAGCGGCAGAACTTCGACAATGATTCAGTTGGCCAAGAAGGGCGTATGCGATTTCTCCTGAATATATTCAGGAAAAAACGCATACGCCCTTCTTGGCCAACCAAGCAAGGGGGCAAGGCAAATCCGCACAACAAAGAAGTCTCACTTCCCACCGTCAAAAGGGCCATCCGAAAACAGTGTAAAAACCAGAAAGACAGGCCAGGCCATGGAGAACAGGGAGCCTTTATATGCTGATGTAAATTGCCAACAGCCACTCTGGAGAAGTGTATGGTGTTTCCTAAATCATCTAAACAATAGAGCTACAGAGCATAGGGCACTTCCACTCATGGGCATATATCTTGGGAAAACTAAAAATCAACAAGAAACAGCAACCCCAAAGTTTAGGGCTGCTCTGTTTACAAGAATCGTGACTTCGGTACACCTCAAATATCCCAGGAAAGAGAAAAATGGATAAAGAAGTTGTGGTACTTATGTACAATGGAATATCACTCAGCCATGAAATCAATGTCATAAGGCCAGTAGCAGCATAATGCGTGGATTTAGGTACGATGATTCTAAGTGAAATAAGTCACACAGAATAAGAAACTTATCAAAGGATATCACTTATAGAGGGAATGTAAACATGGCTACACATGAACTGAATTACAAAACAGAACAGAGTCTCACATTTAGAAAACACACATATGCCTGCTTAAGGGGAAAGGCGAGGCGGGGTAATGAATAAAACCAGAGTCTGAAATTAGCACAGATGCCATTCCATAAACCAAATATGTAGTAGACAAGACCCTCTCCTTGCTCAGTGAACTGGACTCAACACTCCCTATTCAACGCCTAAGAATATATGTGACTATTAAGAATCTTAAAATGTATTTATTGATATCTGTCTGTAAGTGAATCAAGTGGGTGTAAAGCGGCATAAACACAGCAGTGGAAATCAGCTAAACCCCATCATAAAAATAAATATATTCAGGAAAAATGCATATGCTCTTTTTGGCCATGCAAACAAGCACCAAATGCAAATCAGCATTACAAAGAAGTCTCACTTCACATTCATCAAAAGGGCCATCCTGGAAAAGTGTAAAACCAGAAATGCAGCACAGGCCATGGAGAAAAGGGAGCCTTGTTACGCTGATGGGGGGGATAAATAGCCAAGGCCACTCTGGAGAAGTGTATGGTGTTTCCAAAACATCTAAAATACAAAGCTATAGAGCATACGGCAATTCCACTCTTGGGCGTATATCTTGGGAAAACCAAAAATCGACAGGACACAGGCACCCCTACTTTTAGTGCTGCTCTGTTTAGAAATGCCTCGACTTGGGTACAACTTACATGTCCTTGGAAGTAAAAAATAGATAATTAAGATGTGGTACTTATGTACAATGGAATATTATTGAGCAATTAAATCAGTGAAATAAGGCCAGTTGCAGCTACTCGTGGAGTCTGAGGTACGATCATTCTAAGTGACATAAGTCAGATATAAAAAGAGACTTATCATAAAGTATCACTTATAGATGGTATCTAAAAATGGCTACACATGAACTCAATTACAAAACAGAAACAGAGTCACACATTTAGAAAACACACTTATGGCTGCTAAAGGAGAATGGTGAGGTGGGGTGATGCATAAACCAGGAGGTTGGAATTAGCATGGATACATTTCCATAAGCAAAATAGATAACCGACAGGACCTACTGTATAGCTCAAAGAGCTGGACTCAGCACACTGTTGTCACCAGAAAAGGATATATGACTGGTAAGAATCTGTAAAAAAATTTATTGATGTCTCTCCTTAAGTGAATCAAGTGGATAGATTTAGAGCAGGAAGAAAGACAGCATTGAAAATCAGCTATACTCCATTATAAAATTAAATAACAAGAACAAAAAAAAAGACAGTGAGAGAGAGAAATTCTTACAAAATTTGTTCAAGGGCTGTGATGCAACCTGGACTGAACACATCTAGACACACAGCTGGATGGGACCTAAGGCTCTACACTCGTGGGTCTGAGAGCCTTGGTGAGGATGGGACAGCAAATTCAGCACTTTTAGAGTAATACTGCCTGGCTCCCATTCCATGGGTCCCATATCCCCAGGTGCAGGGGACCCTTTCTACAGCTAAAACATGAATGGGACATCCAGAGGATGGTACACCGTCTGCTCGGGAAGAGTTTGGGAAAGTCACCTCATCTCCACTTCTGGTATTCGGGTTCCCCAGCTCCTTTCCTCAGAGTCTCCCCACTTTGGGAAGGCAGCACACTCAAAAGCCGGTTTTGCACAGCTTGGAATTTTCCGTGTGAAGAAGGGGAATGGGGGGATGGAATGAGACACAAGCCCTAGATGTTTGCACAGGCATATGCCACTCTAGTTTCCTAATCTGGAAGAATTATTTCCCGATCCTTCAGGTGCCCCAGTAACCGGAATGGGTCTGTAGAAATCCTGCCCCTTTGTGGCTGCTTCCCTAAACAAGTTGAAAACTGGTGCTCAGGGGCACTGCAATTCACAAACATGCAGGGTTGTAATTGACACCTCTAATGGAGTCATTTCTTGAGCCAAGTATTCGTAAAGGCCTTGTAAGCAAGGCAGAATTGCAGGAAAGGGATTTCAGGAGGTAGTTTGCTCTCGCCATTAAAGCACATGCAAAGCTGCTGAACATCGCCAATGATGCAGTTTGCCAAAAAGGCTGTATGCGTTATTCCTTAATATATTCAGGAAAAACCCTTACTCCATTTTTGGCCAACAAAATAGGCGGGCAATGTAAATTAATACTACAAAGAGGTATCACTTCGCACCAGTCAGAATGGCCAAGCTCATAAAATGTAAAACCTGAAATGCAGGATAGGGCGTGGAGAAAATGGAACCCTGAAAAGCTGATGGTGGGAATGTAAATTGCTAACAGCCACTGTGGAGAAGTGGGTGGTGATTCCTTAAAAATCTCAAAAACAGAGCTTCAGAGCATATGGCGCTTCCACTCCTGGGCCTGTATCTTGGAAAAAATGTAAATTGACAGGACCCAGGTAGGAAGACTGGATAAAGAAATTATGGTAGATATGTATAATGGAATATTACTCAGCCATGAAATGAACGGAATAAGGCCATTTGCAGCCACTTGGAAGGATATAGATACATTCATACTAAGTGTCATAAATCAGACAATGATAAATATCATATGATATTACTTATCAGTGGAATCTAACAATTGATACAAAGGTACGATCTTATAACACAGAAACAGAGTCCCAGACTTAGAACACAAACTTATGGTTACGAAACTGGAAACGTGTGTTGGAGGCATAAATCATGAGGTTGGAGTTAGTATACACATATTTACAGAGAGACAACTTGTAATCAACATGGACCTGCTGTAGAGCACTTGGAACTCTTCTCAACACCCTTTAGTAACCTCAATTGGAAAATAATTCCAAAAATATATAGTCATCTCTATATAAATGAATCATGTTTGTGTAAATCAAAAAGGAACACAACATGGTAAATCAACTATCCTCCATTATAAATTTAAAATTAAATTACAGAAAAGAAAAATGATCACTAAATTCATTTAGTCACGGTGAACGTGCTAGTGTCACATCCTTGGACACAGACCCAATTTGGTCCCAAGTCTGGACTGTTGTGGGCCTGAGGACCTTGGGAGGATATGCCAGCTAATTCGACCCCTTGAACATGTAGTACCTGGTCCCCTCTGCATGGGATCACAATCTCTAGATCTAAGTGTTCCCTCATACTACTAAACCAACGCACTGACACCCAAAGGATGGTGGACTCTCTGGGCTGGATGACATTTGGAAAATCACCTGGTCTCAACATATCCTGGTGTTTGGGTTCTGACCTCCCGACTCCTTCGTTAGGGTCATCCCACGCTACAAGACAGCACCCTCAACAGGTGATTTTGCAGGGGTTTATACTTGTTCGGGGGATGAAGGGTAAGGGGGAAGAATGAATGGGACAGAAGCCCTTACATGTTTGGTCAGGCACATTCCACTCTAATTTAAAACCCAGGAACAGGACTTTCCCTACATCTAAGGTTGTGTCAGTAACCAGAGAGGGACAGTAGAAATCCTGCCACCTTCTGTTTCTCATAACAACAATTCTAAAACTGGACCTTATAGGCATTTCATATTCACAATGCCTGGGGAGCTGTAAATGACAACAGCCCTCAAAAAATGTCTTGGGGTAAGTAATCGAAATAGACTTCAAAACAAGGCAACATTTCAATAACCCTTTTTCAAGGGGTAAATTTTACTCACACTGTTCAAAAAAAAGAAGCACATATGAAGGTGCTCACCATTGCTTTATGTTAGACAAATGCAAATCAGATGTACAAAGAAGTATCACCTGGAACCACTCAGAATAGCCATCCTCACAATGTCTAGAAACAAGAAATGCTTCAGATGGTGTGGAAAAAAGAGAAACCTACTACTTATTATTATTTATTTTAATCTGCATTGCGTCTTTGGTGCCGCGTGCGGCTTTTCTATAGTTGCAGCAAGCGGGGGCTACTCATCGTTGTGGTAAGCAGCATTCTGTTTGCGGTGGCTTCTCCTGTTGTGGAGCACAGGCTCTAGGCACACAGGCTTCAGTAGTTGTGGCACGTGACCTCAGTAGCTGTGGCTCGTGGGCTCTAGAGCGCAGACTCAGTAGTTGTGGCACATGGGTTTAGTTGCTCTGCAGCACGTGGGATCTACCTGGGCCAGGGCTCGAACCTGTGTCCCCTGCACTGGCAGGCGGATTCTTAACCACTGCGCCACCAATACTAAGTTACTGGTGGCAATGCCAATTGGTAACAGCTACTATGGAGCATAGAATGGAGGTTTCCAGAGTAAGGGGAGGCGGGACGGATAAACTGGCAATTGGGATTGAGATATACACACCACTATATATAAAAGAGCTAACAAATAAGGGCCTACTGTATAGCACAGGGAACTCTACTCAATACTCTGTAATGACCTGTATGGGAAAGGAATCCAAAAAGGATTGGATATATGTATAACTGCTTCACTCTGCTGTGCAGCAGAAAGTAACACAACATCTTAAATCAACTATACTCCAAAAAAATTGAAATGAAAAACTGCTTCACTCTGCTGTGCAGCAGAAAGTAACACAACATCTTAAATCAACTATACTCCAAAAAAATTGAAATGAAATGAAATGAAATAAAATAAAATAAAATAGAGCTACCAGATGATCCAGCAAGTTCACTCCTGTGTGCATATCTGGAGGAAAGCATAAATCGAAAAGACACATCTTCCCCAATGTTCACTGCAACACTCTTTACAATAGCGAAGACATGGAAGCAACCAAAATGTCCATCAACATATGAATATAGGTAAAGAATATGTGATACATATATATAATGGAATATGACTCAGCCATAAAATAGAAGAAAATAATGCCAATTGCAGTAACATGGATGGACCTAGAGATGATTGTGCTAAGTGAAGTCAGACACAGTAAGACAAATATTGTATGATATCACTTCTAGGTGGAACTTAAAAATTGATACAAATGAACTAACTTACAAAACAGAAGCAGACTCACAGACTTGGAACACAAACTTATGGTTACCAAAGGGGAAAGGTGGGGGGCAGGGATAAATCAGGAACTTGGGGGAAACATATGAATACTACTATATATAACATAGATAAGCAACAAGGACCTACTGTATAGCACAGGGAACTCTACTCAATATTCTGGGAATACCTTTATCAGAAAAGAATCTGAAAAAGAATGAATATGTGTAACTGAATCACTTGCTGTGCAGTTGAAATGAACACAACATTGTAAATCAACTATACTCCAGGAAAATTTAAATTACAAAATAAAGAAAATGGCCTATATTTCAAAAGATAAAAAGAATTCCCACATATTTTTATGGCTTGATAGCTTACTTTTTTAGTGCTCAATATTATCCCATTCCCAGAATATATTAATACTATATCATTTCATTCACCTATCGGAGGACACCTTAGTTTCATTCACATTTTGGCAATATTGAATTAGGTGCTATAAATATCCATATGCAGGTTTTCGTCTGGAAGTATGTTTTAAACTACTTTCAGTAAATATCCATGAGAACACTTGCCGGATCGTACAGTAAGGGAATGTTCAATATTATAACAAGTGTCAATCAGACTACCAAAGTAGCTGTATTATTTTTCATTTCCACCAATAACAAATGACATTTCCTATTGTGCCGCATCCCCTACAGAATTTGTTCTTGTCATTGTTCACATTTTAGCCATTCTAATGGCTAAAATCGTATGCAATTGTATTGTTAATTTGCTTTTTGATGGCAGCATGTAATCTGAATTATTCTTCTGTATACTTATATGCATAGTGTCTATTTTCTTTGGTGAGGTGTCCATAAAGTATATTGGTCCACATTTTATTAAGGCTGCTTTCATTTTTTTCTACCCACTCTGTATATGTTTTATTTATTTTCGTGCCTTATTGCATTAGCAAGGACATGGAGTAAAATATGGAAAAGGAGTCATGAAAGGGGACATCCTTGCTTTTACCTGAACTTAGTGGAAAAGCTTCGTGTTTTTGACCATTAATCATGATGTAAGATAAAAGTTTCCTGTAGATCTTTGTTATCAACTTGAGAAAGCTCCAGTCTATTTCTTTAACTGAGAGTTTTTATGAAGAATGGGTGTTAGATTTTTTCAAAGGTCTTCTGAATCTACTGATATGCTAATTATTGTCTTTAGGGTGTTGATATGATGCATATAATTATTTGATTTTAGAATGCTGAACCAGCCTTGCATACCTGGGATTATTCCCTCCCATTCATGATATAAAATTCTCTCAAAATATTGTTGGATTCGATTTGTTAATATTGTGTTGAGGATTTTTGCATTGATGTTCCTGAGAGATATTGGTCGGTTTTCTTTACTATTCATATGTTCCTCTAAGTTTGGATGTTGTGGATTTAGTGTCACACATTCATTTGGGGAGATTCTCAGTCATTTTTTAAAAAATATTTTCTGTTCTTTGTTATCTTTATTCTCCTCCTGCTATACCCATTATGTATAGGTCACAGAATTTTCATTGTTCCACAATTATTGATTATTCTGTTCTGTTGGTTTCTTTCCTGCCCATTTTCTCTTTCCTTTTGAGATTTAAAGGTTTCTCTTGATATGTCTTCATGCTCACAGATATTTCTCCTCAGCCAGCTCTTTGACTGCTAAAATACAAGAGACTTGATATTTTATAAACAACAGAATATTTCTGTTTTCTCATAATTGCTGAGGCTGAAAAGTTCAAGAACAAGTTACCAGGGGATTCCCTGGTGGTGCAGTGGTTAAGAATATGCCTACCAATAAAGCGGACACAGGTTCGAGCCCTGGTCCAGGAAGATCCCACATGCCATGGAACAACTAAGCCTGTGCACCACAAATACTGAGCCTGTACTCTAGAGACCACAGGCCACAACTACTGAGCCCATGCTCCACAACTACTGAAACTCGCACGCCTAGAGCCCGTGCTCCGCAACAAGAGAAGCCACCCAATGAGAAGCCCGCACACTGCAACAAAGACCCAACGCAGCCAAAAAATTAATTAATTAAGAAAGAAAAGAACAAGTTGCCAGCTGACTTAGTGTCTGGTGAGGGACCAATATCTGGTTCATAACGTGGGTCTTCTCGCTCAGCAATGAAATCATGTGATGGGCATGAGATCTTCTGTGTGCTACATTTATTAGGTCACTAATCCCATGTTTGAGGTATCAGCCCTCATGACCTAATCACCTCCCAAAAGCCCCACCTCCTAATACCATCAACCTGGGAGCTGGGTTTCAAAATTTTAAAATTAGAGTTACAAAATGTTTACACCATAACAGGGACCACAGAGTTAACTGATTTTTCCTTTCATGTTAAAGGTTTGCACATTTATATTTATTATATAATCCCAAAACCCTTGTTGTCTTTTTTAAGATTCTTTTCCCGTATATGCCAGTACACACCATTGATAGCACAGTACACACCTGTGCTATAAAGCAGATCCTTATCAATACTTACCTATTTTATATATACTAGGGTGTATAGGTCAGTCCCAATCTCCCAATTTATCCCTTCCCCACTTATCCCCTGGTAACCATAAGTTTGTTTTCTATATCCATGACTCTGTTTCTGTTGTGTAAATTAGTTCATTTGTACCTTTTTTTTTCTTTTTTAGATTCCTCATATAAGCAATATCAAATGATATCTGTCTTTCTGTGTCTGACTTGCTTCACTCAGTATGACAATCTCTAGGCCCATCCATGTTGCTACCAAACCCTTAACTGTTAAGGATAACTCTCAGTTTTTTCCAGTATCATCAGCAATTCTTTCTGGCAGACATGTGATAACACTTTTTAAACAGGGATATTGAGACCAAGGCTCCTGACCTGCAAACAAACAAAACATCATTCATATAGTGAAAACTTTGCATGTCAAAGGATGAAAGCACTTGGTCTAAATCCCTTTGCACCCACTGCTGACAGAGGGCAGAGGAGTTTGACTCACTAATCTTCCTTACGTGCACTTCTTCCTAATGGGGTATTCCACCTAAAACTTCTAAGAAGCAGGAATGCATCATGGAACACACCAATCTCTACTACAGATTCTGAAGCAGCAGAAAAACGAAAACAAAAACATGATGAATCCATCCAAACGGTTCTGTCCACATTGTTACAAGAGTTTCCCTGGCACTGTGAACCCTTTTCAAACCCTATCACTTGAACCTACTTTTATTTTTTCAACAAAAATAATGTTAATCTGCAGTCACACACTCCAGTAATATTACACTATCCCTTGTGCAAGGATGTAGGGATTCGAGGAACTATGGGAGGCTATCATGAGAGGTTGCCTAGAGTAATTAGGACATTTCATTTAATGTTGGCCCTTCTCCCTAGGATGCCTGCTGTCCTCTTCTTTTTGTAGCTACTAGCATTGAGAAACTGACCAAGATAAGGCCCTTCTCTTTTACTGCCCATGAATGCAGCTGTGATTAACCCCACAGACCTTGGTGCTTCCAGAATCCCCTGAACCTACTGACCCTCCATGCATGGCATGACATAGATAAGGATGGTGACCTGTATATTTGCATAGAGCATGCTATAAAATTTTCGAGTCTTCCCTTCCTCATAATTCCAAAGAATAGATTTCTTTGGATTTCTGCTTAATGCTGCTGGAGTTGGTACATAAGTTGAGGGAGGTATCAGGGCACACCAAAAGAGAAGGTATCTGCACAGAAAATACAAGCAGGTATATTTCTGTGTAGTTTCAAGCAGCTTATTTGCTATATCAACCATGGTGACATGCTGAGCCTTCCTCTTTCTACTAGTAGTACAGCAAACATAAAGGACATTTAGGCTGCTTGTTTTATCCCCACCTCTCTCAATTGTCCTGCATTCACATATAGGACAATGAAGGGCCCTTTCTACCATCTTAACCAATACTTGAGAACTAGAAAATGTCCAGATTTTTCCAGGGACTATTTTCGTGTTCCCCAATCAGGCCTATGAAGGAATCTTACCTATTGTGTTTAATGAAGTCATATCTCTGACGGCATCCCATTATCAACAAAACTGGAAAGAGATTTGAAGGGTCTTAGATTTTACCATATTCGAAATTCCAATATTTTAGCCTGACAGGTTTTTGGATTTTAGAAAAAAATATTTTAAATGAGACAAAAAATCATTTTTATGACACAAAACGACAGCAATAGTTTCATATTTTTATCTGTTCCACTTGCACACAAATGTCTCATGGGGTTATGTAAAGCAGTCCTGTTGGGTGCTGTGCATGGTGCAAGTATGGATTAAAGCTTAGGAATCTTAAGCTACAGTCACCTGAGACTTTTAAAGTAGGATGCAAGCAATCCTGTCCAACATTTGAGCAGAGCAAGACACTGTCTTTATTTTATTTGTCAGGTAATTAATCTGTCTTTTGCCCCAAGGAGAGAAACAACTGGCATCTTCCATCAATGTGTTGTACAAAAATCTTTGAACACAGAGTGCAAGCAGAGGCTGATACAAGATGTGAAAAATAAAATGGGAGACCCTTGTGGCATTTTCTCCTAACTTATTGCAATCTCCCAGTTAAAATGTGGGAATAATCAACCTTCTGAGGAAAAAGGCCCAAGGAAGGTTTTTGCTTTTGTGGAATAATGGGATTGCTAAAGATTTCAGGAGGTAAGAAGAATTGGTGGGAATGACCATGAGACATGAGAGAAAAGTCAGATCGATGGATGAAGTGATGTTTACCTCTGTGAATCAATGAGAGGTAGGAGCAAATGAAAGTTGAATACAACATTTTCTGAATAAATGTAAGCTTCCAGCTGTCCTAGAAAAAATTAATTTTCACTATGATACAACATATTTAGTTTATAGAGTTAACTTAAATTTAAAGCTTAATAATTACATTTATTGAAGAAACCAAAACATCTTTCTGGTTTAGAATAAATAATGTGCTCTGCTACAGATAAGAAGACTACATAAATAAATAGAAATATGACTAAATAAGTAAATAAAGAGGAAAATAACAAATTAGATGTTATTAACATTAAAAACTGACAATCATCTAAAGAAAGAGGAGTGACAGAGAGAAGAACTCATATCAAGCGTATATAAAAAAACTCCTAAATAAGAAGTCTTAAGATGTTTAAAAAAAAAGTCTTCAATAAGAAGATAATGTAAGAGCAAAAATGGGGAAAATACACCAAAAGATATTTCAAAAAAGAGAGAACAGAATGTTAAGTAAACATATCAAAAGATGCTTGGTTTCTTAGCAGTCAATTAAATGAAACAAAAGCAATCCTTGGAATTATCACTCACGAACCAGAAAGTTCAAATGAAAACGACAGGTATTATCAAGTTTGACAAGAACATGTGTAATTCTTGAATCTCATTCACTGCTGCTGAGCATGAAAATTCATACAAATGTTTTGAAAATATTTAGAAGTATCTAAAAAGATAAACACATGAGGGCTTCCCTGGTGGCGCACTGCTTGAGAGTCCACCTGCCGATGCAGGGAACACGGGTTCGTGCCCCGGTCTGGGAAGATCCCACATGCCGCGGAGCGGCTAGGCCCGTGAGCCATGGCCTCTGAGCCTGCGCGTCCGGAGCCTGTGCTCCACAATGGGAGAGGTCACAACAGTGAGAGGCCCACATACCGCAACAACAACAACAAAAAAAAAATAGATAAACACATGAAAGCTATGAGTCGAAAATTTTACTACTACATGTATACTGAACAATAATTTATACACATACCACCAAAGCTCAAGTTCTAGAATTTATATACCAGTGCTATTCTCAACAGACACAAACTAAAAATCACTCATATTTTAATACACATTGAAATAAATTACTTAGTAGGTAAATGTTTACACTATGGAATCCTATGCAACAGTGTCAATACATGATCACAACAGGCAACCATATAGGGAGGTTCACAAACAACATAAGGAATAAAAAGCCCTGTCCAAAAGTGTTTATACTGTGTCATAACATTTATATAAAATGCAAAATACAGGTAAAGTGATATTTTTGTTACATACCAGAACAATTGTAAACCTTAAGGGGAGCCACTAGAATGGGACCGGGGGCCTCTGAGTGTCTGGAAATTTTCTGTGTCTTTATCTAGAAGCTAGGTATAGAGTGTATTCAGATTCTGAATTTTCTGAAATTTGTCATTTTCTTACAAACTGTGCATGTTTTTAGTTGTTTTTTATACATAACGAAAAGTAAAAAGTATAGACTAGGGAAGGTAATTATATTAGCACTTTAATATCCATGCTTTTCAAGGTGGAAGTGAAAGATATTAAACACTTGACATTGTGATTACTTCTTAAAAGTAAGCTGAAAATTTGAGATTAATAAATAAGACCTATTTCTTCATATATAATACTCAAAGAGGAGGGGTAGAAAGGAGTATTATTTTCTTAATTTAATACAGAATAGTTAAGATAGAAAATAAAGAAAACAGACTAGGTTTAAAAAGGAGCACACTGGACTTCCTTGGTGGCACAGTGGATAAGAATTTGCCTGCCAATGCAGGGGACAGGGGGTTCAAACCCTGGTCTGGGAAGATCCCACATGCTGCAGAGCAACTAAGCCCGTGTGCCACAACTACTGACCCTGTGCTCTAGAGCCCGCAAGCCACAACTATTGAGCCTGCATGACACAACTACTGAAGCCCATGCACCTAGAGCCCATACTCCACAAGAAGAGAAAGCACCGCAAGGAGAAGCCCATGTACTGCAATGATGAATAGCCCCCGCTCGACACAACTAGAGAAAGCTCTGTGCAGCAACGAAGACCCAACGCAATGAAAAATAAATAAAATTAAATCTTTTGACTTATGAGATGACTTACTAACGTGGCTGCAGTTGGAGACCTCAGTTTCTTGCCACATGGATTTCTCCTTAGGGCTGCTTGAGTGTCCTCATGACGTGGCAGCTGGCTTACACCAGGATGAGCGATCTAGCAGAAAACAAATCAGAAGCTGCAATGTCTTTTATGACCCACCTTTGGAAGCTGCACTTTGTCATTTCTGCAACGTCTTAATAGTTAAACACTCAACACTTTCCAAGTGTGAGGGGCCACGCAGGTGCATGAAGATTGGGAGATACTTAGGGGATGATTTAGGGCCATCTTGGAGGCTGGCTACCAAAGTGGCTGACTAGCCAAAGACTGAATTTTGTTTTCTTCACATCTGGAGAGCAAAATGGTCAGTGAATCCCATTGGTGGTCTTTCAGGTGTACGAAAGTTACCTCTTGCTCTCACCTCCAGCCGTGTGGCTGAAGGGTCTTGGTGCTCCAGCTGGGTGTCAGGCCTGTGCCTCTGAGGTGGGAGAGCCAAGTTCAGGACATTGGTGTACCAGAGACCTCCGGTGCCATGAAATATCGAAAGGCGAAAGCTCTCCCAGCGATCTCCATCTCAATGCTAAAACCCAGCTCCCCTCAAAGACCAACAAGCACCTGTGGTGGACACCCTATGGCAAACAACTAGCAAGTCAGGAACACAGCCCCACTCATTATCAGAGAGGCTGCCTAAAATCATAATAAGGTCACAGGCACCCCAAAACACACAACCGGATGTGGACCTGCCCACCAGAAAGACAAGATCCAGCCCAACCCACCAGAACACAGGCACCAGTACCCTCCACCAGGAAGCTTACACAACCCACTGAACCAAACTTTGCCACTGGAGGCAGACACCAAAAACAACGGGACACTACGAAACAGCAGCCGGCAAAAAGGAGGCCCCAAACACAGTAAGTTAAGCAAAATGGGAAGACAGAGAAACACACAGCAGATGAAGGAGCAAGGTAAAAACCCACCATACCAAACAAATGAAGAGGAAATAGGCAGTCTACCTGAAAAAGAATTCAGAGTAATGATAGTAAAGATGATCCCAAATCTTGGAACTAGCATGGAGAAGATACAAGAAACGTTTAACAAGGACCCAGAAGAACAAAAAAGCAAACAATGATGAACAACACAATAAATGGAATGAAAATTTTTCCAGAAGGAAACAGTACCAGAATAACTGAGGCAGAAGAATGGATAAATGACCCAGAAGATAAAATAGTGGAAATAACTATCGCAGAGCAGAATGAAGCAAAAAGAATGAAAAGAATTGAGGACAATCTGAGACACCCCTGGGACAACATTAAATGCAACAACATTCGAATTATAGGGGTCCCGGTAGAAGAAGAGAAAAAGAAAGGGACTGAGAAAGTATTGGAAGAGATTATAGTTGAAAACTTCCCGAATATGGGAAAGGAAAGAGTTAATCAAGTCCAGGAAACTCAGAGAGTCCCATACAGGATAAATCCAAGGAGAAATATGCCAAGACACATATTAATCGAACTATCAAAAATTAAATACAAAGAAAAAATATTAAAAGCAGCAAGGGAAAAACAACAAATATCATACAAGGGAATCCCCATAAAGCTAACAGCTGATCTTTCAGCAGAAACTCTGCAAGCCAGAAGGGACTGGCAGGACATATTTAAAGTGATGAAAGGGAAAAACCTACAACCAGGATTACTTACCAAGCAAGGATCTTATTCAGATTTGATGGAGAAATTAAAAACTTTACAGACAAGCAAAAGCTAAGAGATTCAGCACCAACAAACCAGTTATACAACAAATGCTAAAGGAACTTCTCTAGGCAGAAAACACAAGAGAAGGAAAATACCTACAATAACAAACTCAAAACAATTAAGAAAATGACAATAGGAACATACATATCGATAATTACCTTAAATGTAAATGGATTAAATGCTCTTGACAAAAAACTTTTGACAAAATTAAACACCCATTTATGATAAAAACCCTCCAGAAAGTAGGCATAGAGGGAACTTTCCTCAACACCATACAGGCCATATATGACAAACCCACAGCCAATATCATTCTCAATGGTGAAAACATGAAACCATTTCCACCAAGATCAGGAACAAGACAAGGTTGCCCACTCTCACCACTAAAATTCAACAGTTTTGGAAGTTTTAGCCACAGGAATCAGAGAAGAAAAAGAAATAAAAGGAATCCAAATCGGAAAAGAAGAAGTTAAGCTCTCGCTGTTTGCAGATGACATGATACCATACATAGAGGATCGAAAAGAGGCTACCAGAAAACTACTGGAGCCAATCAATGAATTTGGTAAAATAGCAGGATACAACATTACTGCACAGATATCTCTTTCATTCCTATACACTAAAGAAGAAAAATTTTCAACAGAAATTACAGAAACACTCCCACTTACCACTGCAACAAAAAGAATAAAATACCTAGGAAAAAACCTACCTAAGGAGACAAAAGACTTGTACTCAGAAAACTATAAGACACTGATGGAATAAAATCATAGATGACACAAAAAGCTGAAGAGATATACCATGTTCTTGGATTGGAAAAATCAACATTGTGAAAATGACTATACTACCCAAAGCAATCTACAGGTTCAATGCAATCCCTATCAAACAACCAATGGCATTTTTCAGAGAAACAGAACAAAAAAATTCACAATTTGTATGGAAACACAGAAGACCACGAACAGACAAAGCAATCTTGAGAAGAAAAACAGAGCTGGAGGAATCAGGCTCCCTGACTTCAGACTATACTTCAAAGCTGCAGTACTCAAGACAGTATGGTACTGGCACAAAAACAGAAAGATAGATCAATGGAACATGAGGGAAAGCCCAGAGATAAACCCACGCACATATGGTCACCTTATTTTTGATAAGGGAGGCAAGAATATACAATGGAGAAAAGAGAGCCTCTTCAATAAGTGGTTCTGGGATAACTGAGCAGCTACAAAGAGAATGAAATTAGAAGACACCCTAACACCATACACAAATATGAACTCAAAATGGACTAAAACCTAAATGTAAGGCCAGACACTATAAAAGTCTTAGAGAAAAACAAGCAGAACACTCTATGACATCAATCAGAGCAAGATCATTTTTGACCCACCTCCTAGAGAAATGGAAATAAAAACAAAAATTTTAAAATGGGACCCAGTGAAACTTAAATGCTTTTGCACAGCAAAAGGAAAACAAAAACAAGACAAAAAGACAACACTCAGAATAGGAGAAACTATTTGCCAATGAAGCAACTGACAGAGGATTAATCTCCAAAATTTACAAGCAGCTCATGCAGCTCAATATAAAAAAAAAACGAACAACTCAATCCATAAATGGGCAGAACTAAATAGACGTTTCTCCAAAGATATACAGATTGCCAACAAATGCATGAAAGAATGCTCAACATCACTAATCATTAGAGAAATGCAAATCAAAACTACAATGAGGTATAATCTCACAAAGATAAGAATGGCCATCATAAAAAAAATCTACAAACTATAAATGCTGCAGAGGTGTGGAGAAAAGGGAACACTCTTGCACTGTTGGTGGGAATGTAAATTGATACAGCCACTATGGAGAACAGTATGGAGGTTCCCTAAAATCTAAAAATAGAACTACCATATGACCCAGCAATCCCACTACTGGGCATATACACTGAGAAACCATGATTCAAAAAGAGTCATGTTCCACAATGTTCATTGCTGCTCTATTTACAATAGCCCAGACATGGAAGCCACCTAAGTGTCCATCAACAGATGAATGGATAAAGAAGATGTCACACATCTTCAATATACAATGGAACACTACTTAGCCATAAAATGAAATGAAATTGAGTTATTTGTAGTGAGGTGGATGGACCTAGAGTCTGTCATACAGAATGAAGCAAGTCAGAAAGAGAAAAACAAATACTGTATGCTAACACATATATATGGAATCTAAAAAAACTGAAAAGAAAATGATTGTGAAGAACCTAGGGGCAGGACAGGAATAAAGACGCAGACGTAGAGAATGGACTTGAGGACACGGAGAGGGGGAAGGGTAAGCTGGGATGAAGTGAGAGAGTGGCATGAACTTATATATACTACCAAATGTAAAATAGATAGGTAGTGGGAAACAGCCGCATAGCACAGGGAGATCATCTTGGTGCTTTGTTACCACCTAGAGAGGATGGAGGGATCCTAGGAGGATGGCTGGGAGACGCAAGAGGGAGGAGATATGAGGATACATGTATATGTATAGGTGATTTACTTTGTTATAAAGCAGAAACTAACACACCGTTGTAAAGCAATTACACTCTAATAAAGACATTAAAAATAGATAAATAATTTATTTTTTAAAAAGCAAAATTAAATCATTTAAAGAAATAAATAAATAAATGAGAGCACAAATTAACATGGTAACTCTAAACCTAAGTATTTTCAGTACTATACTAAATGTAAATGGATTAATATCTCCTATTAAAGTGTAATTTTTTTATATTATGTGCAACTAAATTGTTTTTAACAATATACAGGTAAAATAAAAGAATTAAATTAAAAAGGAGACTACATTCCATGGATTTAAAAACAATAAAACAATTAGCATATAGTATGCATATTAGATTAAGTAGTCTTTAAGTTTAGAACAGTTTCTCATTATTATAATTAGTATTATTATCCCAATTTCTTAAATAATACTTCAGTATTTTTTTCTATATGAAAAAATATTTTAATACTTTTTTCTTTGCTTTCTTGTGGTCTAATACATGGCAAATATTTAGGTGCTAACATAATCTAAAAATGTATGTTGTTTTCTTACAGCCAACAAAAACTGAATCAAGAAGAAATAGATAACTTGAACAGACTGATCACTAAAAGTGAAATAGAATCTGTAATTTAAAAAAATTCCCTACCAACAAAAGTCCAGGATCAGATGGTTTCACATGCAAATTCTACCAAATATACAAAGAAGAACTTACACTGATTGTTCTCAAACTCTTCCAAAAGATTGAAGAGTAAGGAATACTTCCAAAGACATTCTATGAAGTCACCATCACCCTGCTATCAAAACCATATGGGGGGGAATTCCCTGATGGCACAGTGGTTAAGAATCTGCCTGCCAATGCAGGATACACGGGTTCAAGCCCTGGTCCATGAAGATCCCATATGCTGGTTAGCAACTAAGCCTGTGCACCACAACTACTGAGCCTGTGCTCTTGAGCTCGGGAGCCACAACTACTGAGCCTGAGAGCCACAACTACTGAAGCCCGTGTGCCTAGAGCCCATGCTCAGCAACAAGAGAAGCCACCAAAATGAGAAGCCCATGCACCACAACGAAGAGTAGCCCTCGCTCGCCGCAACTAGAGAAAGCCCACGCACAGCAACGGACACCCAATGCAGCCAAAAATAAATAAATAAATAAATTTATTAACAAACAAACAAACAAACAAAAACAGATGGGGACTTTTCTGGCAGTCCAGCAGTTAAGATTTCACCTTCCAGTGCAGGGGGTGCGGGTGGTTCAGTTCCTGGTCGGGGAGCTAAGATCCCATACACCTCACAAACAAGAAACCAAAACATAAAACAGAAGCAATATTGTAACAAATTCAATAAAGACTTAAAAAAAAACACAGAGAAAGACACTACCAAAAAAGAAAATTACAGGCCAATATCTTTGATAAATATAGATGCAAAAATTCTCAACAGAATATTAGAAAACCGAATCTGACAACACATAACAAGATCATACACCATGACGAAATTTGATTCACCCCAGGGTCACAAAGTTGTTTCAACATATGCAAATCAATCAAAGTGATACACCCCATCAACAAAGTAAAAAGAAAAAAAACAAATGATCATCTCAATAGAGGCCGAAAAAAGCACTTGAAAAACTTCAACAGCTATTCATGGTAAAAAACGCTTACCAAAGGGGCTATAGAGGGAACATATCTCAACATAAAAAAAGCTATTTATGACAAACCCACAGCCAATATAATACTCAATGTTCATAAGCTGAAAGCCTTCCTGCTAAAACCTGGAACAAGACAAGTATGCCCACTCTCACCTCTTCTCTTCAACACAGTATTGGAAGTCCTAGCCACAACAGTCAGACAAGAAAAAGAAATAAATTCTAACCAAATTGAAAGGTAAAAGGTATAACTGACACTATATGCAGATTACATGATAATACATATAAAGGAAGCCCTAAGAATTCCATACAAAAACAACTACAACCGATAAACGAATTCAGCAAAGTAGCAGGATACAAGATTAACATACATAAATTGGTTGCATTTCTTTCTTTTTTTTCTTTAAATTTATTTTGGCTGCATTGGGTCTTCATTGCTGTGCACGAGCTTTCTCTAGTTGTGGCCAGTGGGGGCTACTCTTCCTTGCGGTGCACAGGCTTCTCATTGCAGTGGCTTCTCTTGTTGCAGAGCACAGGCTCTAGGCAGGCGGGCTTCAGTAGTTGTGGCACATGGGCTCGGTAGTGATGGCTCACGGGCTCTAGAGTGCAGGCTAAGTAGTTGTGGTGCACAGGTTTACTTGCTCTACAGCATGTGGGATCTTCCTGGACCAGGGCTCGAACCCATATCCCCTGTATTGGCAGGTGGATTCTCAACCATGGAGCCACCAGGGAAGTCCCTGGTTGCATTTCTTTATACTAACAATGAAATATCAGGAAGCGAATGTAAACAAGCAATCCCTTTTAAAATGGCATCAAAAAAATAAAATACATAGGAGTAAACCTCACCAAGGGGGTGAAAGACTTATATGCTGAGAACTACAAAACATTAGTAAAGTAAACTGAAGATGATTCAAAGAAATGGAAAGACATCTCACGTTCTTGGACAGCAAGATATAATAGTGTTAAAATGGCCATACTACCCAGGGCAATCTACAGGTTTAATGTGATCCCTATCAAATTACCCATGACATTTTCCCCAGAACAAGAACAAATAATCCTAAAATGTATATGGAATCATAAAAATCCAGAATAGTCAACACAATCCTGAGGAAAAAGAACAAAGCAGGAGGCATAACCCTCCCTGACTTCAGACAATACTACAAAGTTACAGTAAGCAAAATCACAAGGTATTGGCACAGAAGGAGATATATGGATCAATGGGCTAGAATAGAAAGCCCAGAAATAAACCCACACACCTATGGTCAATTAACCTTCGACAAAGGAGGCAAGAATATACAATGGGGAAAAGACAGTCTCTTCAGCAAGTGGCGTTTTGAAAGTTGGACAGCCGTATGCAAATCAGTGAAGTCAGAACAAACATAGCTAATCGGCAGTAAAATACAAATCAAAACTGTGAGATATCACCTCACTCGTGTCAGAATGGCTGTCATCAAAAAGATCACAAATAACAAAGGTTAGTGAGGATGTGGAGAAAAGGAAACTCTTGTACACTGTTGATGTGAATGTGAATTAGTGCAGCTACTGTGGAAAGCAGAATGGAGGTTCCACAAAAAAACTAAAAATAGAACTACCATAATATCCAGCAATTTCACTCGGGTATATATCAGAAGAAAACAAAAACACTATTTCAAAAAAATAACTGCACCCCAAAGTTCAAAACAGTGTTATTTGCCATAGACAAGATATAGAGTCAAACTAAGTGCTCGTCAATAGATTACTGGATTTAAAAAAGATTTTTTATGGTGACTTCAAAAAAATGAAATTTTGCCATTTGCAAGAACGTGGATGGACTTGGAGGGTTTCATGCTTAGTAGTGTAAGTCTCAGAGAAAACAAGCCTGGTATGATATCATTTACACGTGGCATCTAAACGACCGAATACAACAACAACAACACAACAGACTCACAGATTAAAGAACAGCCTAGTCGTTACCAGCAGGGAGAGAGAGGGTGGAGGAGCAAAATAGTGGTAGGAGATTCTGAGGAAGAATCCACTATGTATAAAATCAATAATCTAAAGTGACGTACTGTATAACATGGGGAATAGAGCCGCTCTTTTATAATAAGTATAAATGGAGAAGAACCTAAACATTTATCAATCACTATGTTGTACCTCTGAAACTGATATAATAATGTAAATTAACTATAGATCAATAAAATATAAAGTAAGAAACAATAAAGGGGAGACACAGATTATTAGATAGAAATCAATTAAATAAACACAAGTTTTGGAAATCAAGAAAATAAAAAACAACATGTAAGAAATAACATTGGCATTTAAAGTGTACAATCTATTCATTTAACAGAAATCATTTAAGTGGTAAAATATGTTACCCATTCTCACAATTTTGTATATCTAGGGTAAATTATTATCTACAAAAATATGTTACAAATATTCACTCAAAAAGAAAGAGAAAATTTGGATTAACCAATTTTAGTGTAGAAATTTAACATCAAAGACTCTATCTAAAATTGATTTGAATTAGTTCTGTCAACGTTGAATAAGTTCTGTTAGCCACTTCTAGTCTCTTTGTGATGTAAAATCTTTTAAAGCGTAAAAATCAGCCTTTCTACATTATTCCATTAGACATACATAGAAGTTAAAAGAAATGAGAAGACAGAAGAATCAACTAAGAAGGTGAATTTACTGAGAAACAGTCATTCTTTCTCCCTCTTCCTTTTCTTTTCCTCCTTTTCCAGGTCCTTTCGGTTCCAATCAGGAGAAGTCTTCAGAGTTCTGAGAATATTTCTTTAAGGGCTTCAAATCACCATACCTATGTCCTCTGCCACAACTACACACACGGGAACAAAAATAAACCTCTGCTATCTACTCATGTAGGAGGGATTCATGCAAAATAAACTCCTACATGGAGACCAACAGGTGAGTTTTCTACCTGTTCCTTATAATGTCCTTCCATTACAGTAAATCCCACACATTATGAGGCAGAAGGGGTTATGTGAGCTTTTCCTTGAAGTCAAAAAACTTGCAGTCATTTCAAGTACCAGGTGATCATAGGGTACAGCCAGGGAAGATGCCATCCCCCTTGGGGGGAGGTCGGTGAATGGGCTCCCGCAACCATGCACCTCCTGATGTACAGATTCTGGAGGAACAAAGGGCGGTCCCATCGCAGACAGCCTTTCAGGCTGTCCGGCCACTGGGCAACCCGACCAGCCGGGAAGTGCCCCACCAGTTGCTGAAAGCAAAACTCTGTCCCCCCTGTGAAGCCAGGCAATTTGGGCCACAGAGTCAGATTAGACCGGTAATCAACTCCTCCTCTCTGCTCACCTCCTTGGGGTTACAGCAACCCCATCTCCAAACCCAAATCTGACCCTACAGTGCCAAACTGGGAGTGGCAGGTGGGCTCTGCCGGTGCTTCAGCGCCCTCTGGAGGCGGTCTGCTCTAATGGCAACCCTCAGCCCTTCCTCCTCCTCCTTCCCTAGTCCTGGGGGCTGCCTTGCCCTCTGCAGCTGCTGGCCTGATTTCATTCTTCTTTTTTCTCCAATTACAATAAGTGTCCTACAGAGGTTTGGAATCTCTTGAAGAAGGAGGATCTTTTAGTCAATACACCTTAACCGTGAGAAGCTGGTTTCAAGAAGCTGGTTTCAAGTGGGTGCAGTTTTTAGCACCCAGTCCTCATGTCATATGACTGGATTTAATCAATCAGATGCCACGGTTTTTAAATCACATGACCCAGCTTTAAATCAATCAGCTGCTTCCCTCTAACTCACGTGAGCTGGCTTTCAATAGACATGCAGAGGTATAAAAATGATGTTCTGAACAATAAATGGAAAAACAACATCTTATAAAGTTTTTTTCTTTTCTAATGGACGATTCATTGCATACAGAGTAAAGGATTCTCTTCTGGATTTCTTGAACTGTAAACACATACAATGTCTCCGTCGGCGTGGTTGACTTAGTTACTTTGTTTTTTTCGTTGCTGTTGTTAACATCTTTATTGGAGTAAAATTGCTTTACCATGTTGTGTTAGGTTCTGCTGTATAACAAAGTGAATCAGCTATTCATATACATATATCCCCATATCCCTGCCCTCTTGCGTCTCCCTCCCACCCTCCCTATCCCAACCCTCTAGGTGCTCACGAAGCGCTGAGCTGATCTCCCTGTGCTATATGCAGCTGCTTCCCTCTAGCTATCTATTTCACCTTTGGTAGTGTATACATGTCCATGCCACTCTCTCACTTCGTCCCAGCTTACCCTTCCCCCTCCCCGGGTCCTCAAGTCCAGTCTCTACGTCTGCGTCTTTATCCCTCAGCAGCGACTCCTGCGAGGGGTGGATACTTCCTTTTATGCTCAGGGGATATCCCCTAGTTTGAATACGATTTGAGTTTGATCCTGTGAAACCATCAGAACTTCCCACCGGAGATAAATGAGGAGATTCTGGCCTTTATTAGTATGCACAATGAACACGGGTGTCCTGGTTGTACTTGCCAACCCTCCTATTTTACCCATCTATTTTTATCCACCTTCCACCCCGTGAGTACTTTTGACCAACCCTGAGCTCAGACCCCTGACTTATTAGAGTGACTTTTTCACACTTTCTTTAAAAATGGACAGGTAATAAAAAGAATTTAACCTAGAAGCAGCAGCTCACTAAGGGAAATAAAATCACCAGAAGTTATATAATCACAGCCACAGCCATCCAGGGCTCTTGTCTTATCTGCTGGGTCATAAGAATGCGACCTTCCTAAATTTGAAGGGCATCCAATCAAATAAGTAAAGGTGTTGCTCACCTCTGGCTCTTGGAGGGATCGCTAGGCAGTCTACCCAGGGTATACTAACTGCAAAACACTCTCATGGTTTTGAAACACCTATGTCCCAGGAAAGCTTTTTGGGGTGCATGGGGAAGTTTTATTTAATTTTTTGACATGAAGCAAAAAATAAATCACCAAGCTCTTTGTGCACAGGACATCTTAAGAGGGCAGTAGAAGGAAAGAATGGGCAGAAAAGACGATCTCCTCTGAAGTGAAGGTAGTTTTTCCAAAAGAGTAGGATTTAGTCTCAGTTTAAGGAGAACACTTTTAAATAGCTGGGACAGCTCCAAACTGCAGTTTAGGGAACGAGTGCTTCAAAAGAACAGTGCTTTAAAAGTCCTGGCAAGGCAGCAACAGGATGAAGAGTTGGTTTTGCATAGTTTTGAACACAGGAGTAAAGAAGCAGAGGCATCTCTGACTAAAAGGCCCTGAGATCCTATGGCATCAATGGGTCAGTTGCAGGGGGGGCAGGGGGTGTGGGTGGCGATATTTCTCTCTCAACGTCTCCCAGGGCAGCCACCCCTCCCTACCCCACCCCCCTACTCCCTTCACCCTTCCTCCCTCCACTGTTGGGTCCCCAGGGACAGCACTTCTTAAGCTGGAGCGCTCAGGCACCATCTCTGCAATTTGGATTCTTCCTGGAGCCTGGCAAGTTCTGGGACAGAAAGGCAGGTCTGCAAGGCCGCTGGGGTGCAGCCGGACCTGGAGGCCTGGAGGGGAACTGGAGCCCTGAAGCCCACCCACGTCCTTGAAGCCGAGGGAGGAACACATCCTCCTAACAGTACTTCTCAGGGGTCAGCGTGCTCCCCACCCGACCGTGATCCATACTCACTTGAGGCAGCAAGGATTGCCTCTAACTGGTCCCCTTGATTCCGCCTTAAGGGTCCTCACACATGTGTGATAGCGCAGGCCCCGGCTCTCTTTAGTCAGCTGAGGCCAGTGCTGCCGGGGTCCCTCCAGTCCCATCCCCCAGCCCCTCCCTCTCCGACAGTATCTAATAGAAGAAAGAGCACAGAGGAATTGGCTGAATCAAGGGACCTGGGAGCCTGGGTATGAGTTTGAAGACCGAGAACCTAAGGCGCAATTACAAATTATTGGAAACTCTTGTGGGGTGTGTGGGGGGAGGTTAGGAGGCTGAGAGGCTGAGTCGACCTGGTGAGTGCAGCCCCAGGACATCACAGAGCCCCGCCCACCCTTCCCTGCCATCAGAGAAGGGGTGCTGCAACTCCAGCCGGGACTCTGCACTTCCCCCTCCCTGATTCTCCTCAAGAAGAGCAGGTTACCCCCCTCTGAGGGCAGGGGTAAGACAACGGACCAAGTCTCCGTGGACTAAGGTGCTGCTGGAAGCTCTTCCTGAACAGCAGTGCTGGCTTGGAGCGAACCCGTGTACCGCCAAATTTGGTATCGTCCTGCAGCTGAGGGATGCAGGCTTTAAGTCAGCTGCCCTGGCTTTAAACCAATCAGCCCCACTTTAAGTCAGGTGACCCGACTTAAATCACTGTGTGCCCCTCAAACCTGCAACTTCAAAAGGTGGTTAACTTCACTTTGATTCCAGCAGCTCACATAGCTGAACGCACACTGTAGTCACCCCCAAGCCTGGCTTAGAGGCAGGATATAAGGTAAGGGGATGCGCGTGCACTCATGGTGATGAGGGTGTACTTCATGTACCAGAAGGGTCTAGGTACTCTGGGGTACAGCAAGCAGTGCACGATACAGCAGCTCCCTGGCAAAGCTGGTGATGCACAGGGAGAGCAGGCACACCCAGGCATGCAGAGGTTCCAGGACCGGAGCTGGGGCACAGCCAGCCGGGATGGTGTGAAAGCAGAGGATCTGAGCCTTCTTGAGAAAGACAGACACAGAGGATGGATGAGAAGCAAAGACCAGATGAAATATGGATTTGAAAAACACACCCTGCTCTTGAAATTGGGGTGGGGAGGCACCCCAGATTTGAGTCTTCTTACTCCCCAGTACCTAGTGCTTTGGCATTTGCCCAATTACTTATAAAATTTACTGATAAGATCTAGCCCATAGAATACTGCATTTGTAGTGGTATCGCGTGTTAATTTTTCTATAGTGGAATAATCTTTTCTACAAGAAAAATGTACACTATCTGACATAAATTAAAACCCCTCTTTATAAAGTACTATATCGGGCGTCCCTGGTGGCGCAGTGGTTAAGAATCTGCCTGCCAACGCAGGGGTCATGGGTTCGAGCCCAGGTCAGGGAAGTTCCCACATGCCTCGGAGCAGCTATGCCCATGCGCCACAACTACTGAGCCTGCAGGCCACAACTACTGAAGCCCGTGTGCCTAGAGCCGGTGCTCCAAAACAAGCACAGCAAGAGAAGCCACCGCAATGAGAAGCCCGCGCACCGCAACAAAGAGTAGCCCCCGCTCGCCACAGCTAGAGAAAGCCCGCGCATAGCAACGAAGACCCAACACAGCCAAAAAATAATTAATTAATTAATTGTTTTAAAAAAGTACTATATCCTTCTGTACAACTTCTCTGGGAAGAACAGAGAGATGGCGTGGGAGAGTGAGAAAGACCAATATTTAGTGCACATCTCTCATGCAGGTGCTCTGCGGGCTCAGATACATTTATCCCCACTTTACAAAGGAGGAAATAAGCTCAGAGAGGTTTAGTAATTTTCCCAAAGCCAAACAGCTACTGAGTGGCAGAAACAGGACCTGAACCAAGTCTGTTACCTTCAAAGCCTAAGTCCTCATCACAACAAAACTCAATTAATATTTACATTTATAGAATTACATTGAAAACTGGGGAGTTCTTGGCACAATCCTGAATAAGAGTGAGAAAGAAAGAAACAGCATTGTTCCTACAGTCAACCAAAATTTTTGGAGCAGCTGCTAGATGCCTGGCCCTTTTTGGGGTTCAGCAGTGATCACGACAGGAAGAGTCCTGCTTTCATGAACCATGTAGTGGGGAGGAGAGATGGGTGCAACTTGGGTGAGGGATTTTACCTTGCTGAGCCTCTGTTTTCTCATCTGGAAAATGGGACGGGTGTTCCTCATTTTGTGGGATTGTCCAGCCCTCACATTCTCTGATTCCATAAGAAGCATTTGTTTTCCTGTTTCTTTAAAATTCATTCAGGCCGTGAGCCGTGTTGAATGATGTTAGCTGCTCCCCAAATCACTCTATTCCCACCCTTTTCCTGTGATCAGGTTTTTCCCGAAACATGACTCACAATCAGTCAAGTCACAGAACCTAAGGGGCACCCAGCAGAAAAATTCCAACCCTTGCTTCTCAGGAGCTCTGCGTTCTACCTGCCAGGTAAATTTAACTCACCTGGCACAAGGTGGCCATCCCTGGTTTCACATCAACGGGATCTCAGGCACAAACCTCCTTGTTTTTCCATTTTGTCTTTAAGCTACTTGTTGAAACAACTGTACAAATATGACAAAGATATAAAATCAGGCATCTTCTGCCCCCAGTGCCTACTAATAAATGATTTTCTGCCACTTTAATAATAAAGACAGAACATTTCAACATTCTGCTGCGCTTACTATTTGTCATTTTTGTTGATATTTCTATTGAACACATTTTTCAGTATTTTAACAATGGAACATTTATTTAGGCTGTTCCAGACCCATGCCTTTAGCGGTAAAGGTTTTGTTGTTATATTTCTATTATGTTTCCTTTAAAAATCATTATCCTATTTAAATGGATTAAGTCAATTCTATAGGCATTTATCTTATGATATTGATGAAATGAATACATAGAGGGCAGT
Source organism: Delphinapterus leucas (assembly GCF_059928025.1). NCBI lineage: Eukaryota > Metazoa > Chordata > Mammalia > Artiodactyla > Monodontidae > Delphinapterus > Delphinapterus leucas. The sequence continues at coordinate 122,617,248 of NC_143150.1, read as the reverse complement.
AGTACAAGTTGATTGGACTTGAGAACCTCTATTAGCACAGTTAAGTATAAATATTATCTATATGTAAACCAAAGTACATGCTGAGTGAGATTCTCCGACTCTTTTTCACTGTCTGCCCCTCGAGCCTGTGAGAAATGGAATATTTCTTGCCAGCTCAGTAAACAAAGGACGTCCCAGTCATCAGCACTTGCAGCCCTCCAGTGTGATCCGCGGGCCCTACGGAACTCCGGATATGCAAATACAGAATGCAGGCCCCAGAGAGCTGAGGTGCATACGAAAGGAAGGATTTCAGTGAGCCCAGACTCTGGCATCTACGTTCACAAAGAAAAGCGCTACATTCCTCACGTTGGGAGAGCTGGTTTTCCTTAGTTAACAGTCACCTTTTAATGTTCCACAATACCTGCGCCAGGCCCCTGCCCTGTCCCCTCCCCCCGGTACTTTAGCTCAGGGAGGAAGGAGCGCAGAGGGACTCTGCTGAATAAGGGGCCTGCGAGCCTCGGGAGTTTTCAGCCGCTTTCCCCGCAGTCAGGTGGAGGGGCGCTGACGCTGCCGACGGACCGTGCGCCTCCCTTGAACCGTTTCCCCTCAGGACGCTCAGGCCGACCCCCTCCCCACGCCCCCCAGGCCCCGCGAGCCAGGCCGAGGGCAGGGGGGAGAGGAGGGACCGAAGTTCCCCGGGACCAGACGCTGGGGGCCGCTCTTTCTACACAGAAGCGGCGGGTGGCAGCGAACCCCTGCCCCTCAGAAGCTGGTCTTGCGCTGCCGCCCGGGCACCGGACCAGGCGGAGGGGTCGGCGCCCACTTACCCTGGCCCGCCGTCCGCACGACTGTCGCGGCTTCGGCTGCCAGGGCCCCTCCAGAGCCGGCAGTCTCAGTGAGGCCGCCGCCCCTCGGCCTCCGGGGCAGTTCCGTGACGGCGGAGGGAAGAGACCCCGAGCTGAGGGAGTTCCAGCTCTCCGGAAACGCGGGCTCCGTTCTGGGCGCAGGGGGTGGGACCACTCTGCCCCGAGGCCTTCTGGGAGGGCGGGGGGCGCCGGGGCAGGGAGCCGCCAGGAGCGCAGGGCCCCGTTAGGGGCCCTGGAGGGGCGGCCCGGCCTGGGCCCCCCCCCGCCCCCCCCGCCCCCCCCCCGCCACTTTGACCGCAGCCCAGGCCTTTTTCCTGGAATCCTACACAAAATAGTTAGAAAGATACACGGTCTTTAGTAAATATTCACAAAGATTGTTGCTGCTGTGCTTACTATCCTATTAAAGGTGTAAAATCCATGAAACACTTTAAGCTCAAAATTAAATATGAATTTTTACCTTTCTAATTATGTCTCTGCTATTCACAATTGTCGTTAATGGATCAGAGACTGTGGCATCACTAGTTAAAAATGAGCTTGTTAAAAAAATAGAACTCACGCCCACCGGACCTGCTGAATCAGAATCTGCACTTTTACAATCTCCCCAGTGTACTTGTGTACCCATGAATAGTTGCAAGGTACATTTCCACCTCGACATGTCTTTTCTGTCTGAGAGATACACATATTTTATCCAATTTGATATAAATAAAACATTCAAAAATGCATATGCCTCTGTTGAAACAATCATTTTATCATTTCTTTTCCAGATAAGTATAGTCTTTATACTGGTTTTGTGAATCACATGCCATACTCTTTTCTTGTAGTTAGAAATAAGGTAGAGAAAGTTACTTTGTAAAAAAAAAAAAATATATATATATATATATATTTGTGATAATTGAAGACACACTTCTAAATTAAAACCAGTTCTCTTAGCTTGCTGTTTTCTTCTTGGGTCACATCGTGAAACCTTCCCGTGACCACATGGCATGTGTACTTTTAATTTCAGGGACTGCTGACATTCCAGGATATGGCCATAGACTTCTCTCAAGAGGAGTGAGGATGCCTGGACCAAGATCAGTGGGAATTGTACAGGGATGTGATGTTAGAGAAGTATAGGAACCTGCTCTCCTTCGGAGAGGATAACTTCCTTCCAGAATTCCTTATCCAACCACAGGGTTTCGAGTCCTTCATTTGTAGAATGTCTCCTGGAATCTTCTGCTTCCTACAATAGGGTTTCAGATTGCAACGTTTCAGGAAATATTGGGAGTTTGTGGGTATAATTTATCTTATCCTTTTAAAATTGCAGCCTCCCTCAGCCGCACAGCGCAGGGAGAGCAGCTTGGTGCTTTGTGACCACCTAGAGGGGTAGGATAGGGAGGGTGGGAGGGAGGGAGATGCAAGAGGGAAGAAATATGGGAACATATGCATATGTATAACTGATTCACTTTGTTATAAAGCAGAAAACAACACATCATTGTAAAGCAATTATACTCCAATAAAGATGTTAAAAAAATAATAAAAAAAGAAAATTGCAGCCTCCCTTTTAATATACTTTGTAACTGCTTGGGATGTGTCTATATGAACTGTGTACTATATGCTTCTGTTATAGTCCTTACAATATTTTGTCTTATTTTCTGTAACAATTTTCCATGGATTCTTTGGGCTTAAGGTATATTAAAAGGGAGACTGCGATTCTGGGACTTCCCTGGTGATGCAGTGCTTAAGAATTCGCCTGCCAATGCAGGGGACACGGGTTCAATCCCTGGTCCGGGAAGATACCATGTGCCACGGAGCAACTAAGCCAGTGGGCCACAACTACTGAGCCTGTGCGCCACAACTACTGAAGCCAGTGCACCTTGAATCCGTGCACCATTTAGTTTTTGGAGAATAAAACCACCTCTGAGTGATTAAAATTTAGACCAGCTAGTCAAAATGCTTTATCACCTGTTCTTAAAAACACTGATCAATGGAGCAAGTTTTACTAGGGATAACAGTGTAATTGTATTCTGGAGTTCGTATCGGCAATATGGTTTATGACGTTGATGATGGATCACGACATTTCAATGGTATAACTGCTATTAATTGTCTGTTTGTTCAACGATTAAAGTCTCACATGATCTGAGTTCAGACTGGAGTCATCCTGGTTGCTTTCTGTCTATTGCAGATTTCTTCCAGTATGAAAGGCCAAGAGCAATTCAGCTTTCTTTACAAAATGTCTGCAAACTAAATGATGATATAATCTACATTCAATTAATTTATACATACCCTACTGTAGAACCGGGTTTGTTACGGTGGCAGAGCCCAGTAATTATGTAAAACTGAAACCTTTATCTGCACTGGTTCAAGTCCTCTTCCTAAGAATATGTTTATAATCAACATTCTTTCACAAATGACCCAATTTAATTCACCAGAGCATTCCTCATATTAACTAAATGAAAAATCCTAGGCTATATACAAATCCAGAAAGGGCCAAAAATCATCAGCCCCCATGGATTATTACAACCCATTGCTGAGGCATTCAAATTACTTATTAAAGAACCACTGTGTCCATCAACATCATCAATTTATATATTATTGCCCCAATGCTAGCCTTAACCCTGGCTCTCACAACATGAATTCCTCTTCCCATATCTTATCCACTAATTAATATAAATGTAGGTATATTATTTATATTAGCCATATCACACTGAGCCATTTATTCCATCCTCAGATCTGGATGAGCTTCACATTCAAAATACCCACTCACTGGAGCTCTAGGGACAGTAGCACACACAATCTCATATGAAGTAATGTAGCAGTTATTCCATTCTCAGTCTTACTGATAAATGGATCATTAACACTTTCAACAGTAATTATTACACGACAACACCTATGACTAATTTTCTCCTGACCCCTACCCAGAATTTGATTATCTCTGCAGTAGCAGAAATCCAATGAAGGCCCACTTGATTTAACAGAAGAAGAATCAAAACCTGTATATGTCTTCAATGTAGAAAATGTAGCAGGCCCATTCACCCCGTCCTTCCTAGAGAATATGTCAATTTCCTTATAATAAACATTTCCACAACAATCTATTTTTAGGAGCATTCGACAATCCCTAGGTGCCAGAGTTATATACAGCCCAAGTCATCATTAAAACACATCTAACAATCTCCTTTCTATGAATTTGAGCATCCTACCCAGAATTTTGATATGATCAACGTATACATCTCTTATAAAAAGTTTTTTTACTACTAACATTAGCCCTATGTATATGAGAGTTTTCACTACATGTCATTATACCAGGCAACCTACCACAAACTTAAGAAATATGTCTGACAAAAGAGTTACTTTGATAGAGTAAACCATAGAGGTTTCAATGCTCTTATTCCTGGAATTGAATTCTTCCTAAGAATTTTACATTCTCCATGCTACCACTTTACACCACATTCTATATAGTAATGTTCTCTAAGTAAGCTTCAGGCCCATACCCCCAAAATGTTGTCGTATATCCTTCCTGTACTAATAAACTCTCTTTGTTTTTACTATCATTTTACTGACCATTTTCTCAGGAAACGTAATTGTATAACAAGCTCACACTGGTTAATGAGATCCCCATTCTAATAAATAACACGAACCCATAAGCTACAGAAGCATCCAACAAATATTTCCTAAAACAATCCACCACATCAATACTACTTATAATGGCTATTATCATTAATCTAATATACTGTGGTCAAAGAACACAATGAATAACAAAAATCTTTAATACAGCAGCATCCACCCTCATGACAATCGCGCTTGTCACAAAAGTAGGACTTTCCCCATTTCACTTCTGAGTGCCTGAAGTCGCACAAGGTATCCCACGAACAGCAGGCCTGATGCTATCAGCCTGAAAAAATTGCACCGCTATCAGTTTTATATCACATGTCACCATCCATCAAGCTAAATATAGTATTAATCATAGTGATATTATAGCTGGAGGCTGAGGCAGACTTAGCCATACTCACCTGGAAAAAATTACACCCTCCTCATCAATTGCCCATATAGGATGAATAACAGCTATTATAAAGTATATTCCAACTATAACAATCCTAAACATACTAACTTATATCATAACAACACTCTCTTCTTCTTATTTATGCCCAGATCATGTACTACAAGAGTATCATTATCGCACACATGAGATAAAACACCTCCCATCCCAATCCTTTTCCTCACCATTATAGTATCATTAGGACATCACCCATCACTATCAGGGTTTTTATCCGAATGAGTAATTATCCAAGAGATAACAAAAATGATAACATCATTCTACCAACACTAATAGACATCATAGCAGTCCTCAACATATATTTCTACTTGCAGCTAACGTACTCCACATCACTATGTTCCCTTCATTAAACAACACAAAAATAAAACAATTTGAACATACAAAGAAATAACCTTCTTATCATTACCAATCATAATATCCACACGATTCCTACACATAACACCCATTCTATCGGTGCTGGACTAGGAATTTAGGTCAGTTGAGACCAAGAGCTTTCATAACCCTAAACAAGTAAAATTTACTTAATTCCTAAAACTAAGGATTGCAAGACTTCATCCTACATCAATTGAATGTAAAGCAAACATTGTAATTAAGCCAAATCTTTACGAGATTGATGAGTTTTAACCCCAGGAAACTTTAGTTAACAGGCAAATCCTCTAGTCAACTGGCTTCAGTCTACTTCTGCTTCATTTGAGAAAGAAAAAAAAGGCAGGAAAATCACCGGCAGAAGTTTAAGCTGCTTCTCTGAAGTTACAATTCAATTTGTTGATTCACCACAGGGTTTTCGAGAAAGAGGGCTCAATCTCTGTCTTTACATTTACAGTCTAATGCTAGCTCAGTCATTGTACCTCTGTTCATACACTGCTGATTATTTTCAACAAATCACAAAGTTATGAGCATTTTATATTTACTATTTGGTGCTTGAGCTGGAGTAGCAGGCAGCACCTTAAGTGTATTAATGCAGGCTGAGCTATGCTAACCTGGAGCGCTACTTGGAGATGTCCAAATCTGTAAGGTAGTCATAACAGTCCCTGCACTTGTAATAATTTTCTTTATAGTTGTACCCATTATGATTGCAGGGTTTGAAAACTGACTTGGGCCACTAACAACTCGGACAGCTGAGGTAGCATTTCCCCCCAAAAATCAAGTAAACTTTTGACTACTTCCCCTATCATTCTTACTCCTACTCATATCACCAATAGTAGAAGCTGGTTCTGGTACCAGTGGAATCCCATATTCAGCTCTAGCCTGCAATCTGGCCCATGCAGGAGCCTCTGTCGACCTAACCATTTTCACCTTACATTTAGCAGGTGTCTCTCCAATTCTTGGTATTATTACTTTTATTACTATAGTCTTTCATACAAAACCAGCAGTCATATCCCAATACCAAACACCACTATTAGTTTAATCTTCCCCAACTATAGCCATATTACTATAATTACCAGTGTCAGTCCGAGCAGCCAGAATTGCCATACTGTTAAGAGATAGAAATCTAAACACTACTTTCTTTGACCCTGCAGGAGGAGACCGAATCCTATACCAACACCTGTTTTGATTCTTTGGTCACCCTGAAGACTGCATTCATGGCCTACCAGGGTTTGTTATAAACTCACATATCATTACATACTATTTAGGACAAAAAGTGCCTTTCAGCTATTTGGGAATAGTATGAGTCATGTCCACTGGCTTTTTAGGATTTCTCTTGTGGGCCCATCATATGTTTACCATAGGGATAGCTGTCGACTCAGGAGCATACTTTGCATCAGCTACCGTAATTACTTCTATCCCTGCAGGAGTAAAAGTATCCAGCTGATTAGCAACTCTTTCTTTAATTTTTCTTTCTTTTTTTTTTTTTTTTTTGTCTGCGTTGGGTCTTGGTTGCTGCACGTGGGCTTTCTCTGCTTGAGATGAGTGGCAGCTACTCTTCGTTGTGGTGCGCGGCCTTTTCATTGCAGTGGCTTCTCTTGTTGCAGAGCACGGCCTCTAGGCACGTGGACTTCAGTAGTTGTGGCTTGCGGGCTCTAGAGGGCAGGTTCAGTGGTTGCGTCGCACAGGTTTTTGCTCCGCGGCATGTGGAATCTTCCCAGACGAGGGCTCGAACCCGTGTCCCCTGCATTGGCAGGTGAGTTCTTAACCACTGCGTCACCATGGAAGTCCCTGGTTAGCAACTGTTCACGGAGGTAATACTATATGACCTCCCATTATATTATGAGTTTTAGGCTTTAGTTTTTCTTTTTACAGTAGGTGGTTTGACAGGAATCATCTTAGCCAACTCACCCCCAGACAATGTCCTCCAGGATACATACTATGTAGTAGCACACTTCCATGACCTAATGTCCACGGGAGCAGTCTTCACTATTATAGGAGGCTTCCTACACTGATTCCCACTATTCTCAGGTTATACAGTTAACTCAGCATGAGCAAAAATTCACTTCATAAGTATATTTGTAGTAGTAAATATGACTTCCTGCAGCACTTTCTTGGCCTCTCAGGGATGTCACTACGTTAGTCTGAGTACCCTGAGGCACACACAACATGAAGTATTTTGTCTTAGGCTCATTCATCTCAGTAGCAGCGGTAATGCTAATAATCTTCATACTTTGAAAAGCATTTGCGTCTAAGCAAGAAGTCTTAGCAGTGGAAACTTCTACTCCTAACCTAGAATGGTTACACGAACGCCCTACATCATATCCTATGTTTCAAGATCCTACCTATGTAAATGTAAAATAAGGAAGGACTCAAGTCCTTTTCAAGCAGTTTCAAGCCAACAGCATAACAATTATGTCTTTCTCAATAAATGAGATAAAAGTAAAAAGTGATGTAGCTTTGTCAAAGTTAAATCATAGGCTAAAATCCGGTATGTCAGTAAGGCATATCAATTTCATCTAGGCTCTCAAGACACAACATCACCGATTATGGAAGAACTTTTACATTTTCATCATCACACAATAATGATTTTTAAAATAAGTTCTCTAGTCCTCTATATTATTTCACTAATATTGACGTCTAAAGTGATTCATATATATACAATCGATGCACAGGTAGAGAAAATGTGAACAATTTACTAGGCATTATTGTAATCTTAGCTGCTCTATCATCATTGTGAATCCTTTACATGATACATGAAATCAATAACTCTTCCCAAACCATAAAAAAACTATGGGTCAGTAATGATACTGAAGCTACAAATACACAGATTATGAAGATTTAAATGTTGACTCCTCTGTAATCCCCACATCAGAGCTAAAACCAGGAGAATGATGACTAATAGAAATCAAAAACCGAGTAGTTAGAGATAGTCATTGAATATTAGTTAGTTTCATCTGAAATTGTTGTACACCCCTGAGCTGTTCCTTCTCAGGCCTAAAAAGAGCTGCTATCCCAGGACGCCAAAATTAAAGAATCCTAATTCCAACAGGACCAGGCCTATGTTGTGAACAAGTTATTCCACCACCCCTACAGAATTTGTTCTTGTCATTGTTCACATTTGAGCCATTCTAATGGGTGTCTCCAGGAGCCCAGTGGTGGAGGGGGGTTGGGAAGGATGCAGAGCTTCCCGAGAAAACCAAAGGACCTGGCACTCTGGGAAATTCAAAAGTGCTAGTCCAGTTCTGGCAATCTGAACACTTCCTCCTGAAAGCTGAAGTCTGAGAGACACTCTTCCTCCCTTTGGCCACATGGCTGACAAGAAAAGTAGCTGACCTGCAAAATGAGCACCAGTTAGGGTGGTGGGAGGGGGACACTCCTTACAATTATGCTAAAATGTTGCCATTTCCTCCAAACTCTCAGTATTCACGTCTCATTATTCATTCACAACTCTATTATTAGGGGTTACCACTGAATCAGTGATGACTCCAGAATTTCTGTAGGAGGGGTTTGGGGCAGGTGAGCAATTCATTCTGGGAAGGAGAGTCTAAAACCAAGTGAATGGCCCTTTACATTAGCATGGGAAAACTTCCCCCATCCCACCTTGTCTCAACAGAGCCATTAATCTAGAAAAAACTACAGTGTCACTTTTCAGAGGTCTACCCTGTGTGAACACATGGAGAAGACACTTAGAATGTTAAAGTCAGCATGTTAAGTAATTTCCTTGAAATACTGTAACTAGCACTCAGTTTACTTTCTTCACAGTCCTTTTCATAATCGATTTAATTTTAGTCCTTTTTAATTATATGGTACACCTTTAACACCTAAATTCCAAGAGAGAAGAAGCTTCATCTTATCTCCAGTGCCTAGCACATAATGGTTTCTAAATGGAACTGATTCCAAGATTGGCCTCATTTAGGAGTGGCTCTGTTGTTAAAATCAGGTTTCCAAAATCTTTAGTATCAATACGGAATCCTTTCCTCTCACATTTCACAGGAAGCTAGACTTCTTAAAGCCCAAACCTGGGTATGTTTGAAGTTTCCTTGACTGATTTAAATTGAATTAAAATTAAAATAATTATTTTGTACAGGAAAAACTTTCAATTTTTTTTTTCACTTTTCAGAACATAACCACCTTTTCTTTCTCTACTTTCTTCCCTTCAAAACAAACTTTGCAACATTCTGGTGAGTTAAATAATCAGAAATCTAGCCCCAAATTAAGCTCTCAATGACATGAAACACATTTTTTGCTCCTTTTAAATAAAAATCCTATATGCAGTACATTAATGTTTTCTTTTAGATATTACATTGACAACTTAATCCCTATTTCGAGGTATCCACATAACTGGTTTACAGTAAGGTTCTTTGGCAAAATATTTAACACAAGATATATAAAGATGTTGAGATCTAAGTAATATACCTTACTTGAAAGGCATGAATAGTTTTTAAACAGTGTAGCATAATCACACTTAAGACCATAGTTACTTTGTTCCCAAGTCCCTGCAATTCTATTTGAGGGGAGTTCTAAAAGACCTCTGTCTTCTCCTGTGTCCACAACTGTAGACGTACACTGATGGTCCTCAATCCTGCTCTTCAAACTTCAAATAAGGGGCGAGAGACAAGGCTCGGGACTTGGAAAAGTCCTAGAAATTCCCTGCCTCAAAAGCACTTTCAGAGTTTCACATTTCCCTAAGGAAGACAGAGCTGAGTAGACATGCCCAAGTCTTCCAAATCCTGCTGGTTGTTTTGAATTATGGCTACACTGGCTGTGTACCCCTTGAGTTTTTATCTCCACATACTTGAATGAAATCCTGTAGTTCCTCTTTGGTTCTAGCATCTGTGACCTCTTCACAGGGTCTATATGCCACAGCTGTTTTACCACTTTCTGAAATCAAGTGAACAAGGATCAATTCAGAAGTTTTCTTGTTCTAAAACTTCCTGTATACAATGGTAGCACGGAATAATTAGACATTCTTTTGATTTCTAGAAGCAGAAAATAAGAGCATTTTCCTAGAAGTTCCCTCATCTGACACTTCAGTTTTTATCATAATTATTTGTGAAAACATATATAAGAAGCATCAACTTTGGTTCAAAAACTTTATGATCTTAGAAATAAGAACTAAGGAATAAGGACATAGAAATTAAAAGCTGTGGAAACAAAAATGTTCAATCACAATACAATTAAATAGGAAGGCATTAGGTATGGGTCAAAGTGAGTTCAAACTTGGGATAGATACCACTGGACTATAATAGATACTTCCTATTAGAAGCAAGGCAAGTGCCTACTCCTTGGGACCAAAATTCTACCAGATACAATGAAAAAAGCTTCGGAGACAGAGACAGAGAGAGAGAGCATTTGAACACTCTACTGGCAGAAACTGGCCCACGTACCCTTTGGACAATACAGCTTTCCTCAAGGCCAGCTAGAGCCACCAGGCTTTTTGATCTAAGGAGTTTTGTGTACATATAAGGAGTACCTTGGCACATTAGGCACAAACAACCCAGGCATTTAGTTTGGTTCTTAAAGGTTGTTACCCAGAGTTGACAGCTGATGGAGATTCTGCCTGATGACCAGGGAAGTCAAACTTCACCGGAAGGACTGCCCAGGTTGGAAGGCCAAGACCAATCCAGGGTCAACTCTTACAAGCAAATAAGCTCTCTGACAACTTCGCTAGGATTTCTCAGTCTCTCAGCCTGCAGGGCTGTAAAGCAGGGGTGGAATTCTGTTCCGGGAATCTATTAATCATAAAGTTTCCTTTGGGCACAGCCTGTGCCATACTCACCACTGTATAACTCGATAGGGAACACAATCAACGCTATTCAATAGCATGACCACTTTCAAGGCTCACAAAAACATAGCCAATTATTATATAAGAATCATATTCACCCAATATATCAGAAATGAAAACTGAAATTAAACTGATTCCAAAAACATAATCTCATAAACTCTTCAACAAGGAAACAACGGTAAAAATAATAGTCAATATACTTTGTCTGCTTACTATGTTTCAGGCATAGTTCTAAGATTTTTACATTCATCATCTCATTTACTCTTACAATATCCCCGATTTGGTGGTAAGCTGAATTACTAACCCTATTCGCAGATAAAGAAATTGCAGCTTAGAGATATTAAATACCTTCAAATGTCTCTGGCTGGAAAAACCTAAAATTGCAACAACAACAAAATCTAAGAGACAAAGTTAGGACTCAAACACAGGTGTCCAAGGCTTATAATCACTACACTATTCTGTTTGATAAGCAAGCAATTGAGGGAGAACTGGATCAAGCACTTTCTGTATGAACTGAGGCAAGTGATCCTACATCTAAACACTGGGGACAATAATATTTGCTGTCGTTTTTCTCATAAATGCCACAAAGAACAAATGTAAGACTGCTGCTGTGAAAGCATCTGGTGAATGAAAGAATAAGTAATGTCGTAGATAACCGTTATTTTCATCCAATTAACTTTTCAAATAAGTTTATTTGCTCACTGCAACTGAAGCACTTCAACGACAATCAAAAAGGTCTTACCTAAAACCACAATAAGCAATTTCTGGAATGCATCTGTCATAGCTTTCTGAATAGCAAGTTTCTGGGTTACCTTCCCAGGTAACCCTAAGGAATGATAATGACCCTAAATCCAACCAAAACAGATGAATTTAAAATGCCTATATGAATAACTGATTTCTAGGTTATATGTTTAAAACTAAAAATGCATCTGTGATTCTTACATCATTATCTCAGTGATTAAGGGCAGGCACAACACTGGGGTACGGGTGAATGTCTCCGTTGCAGGTATACCCTGGCATGGCACATTTTTACTGCTCGGATCTATTCTGGAATTTCCTAAAATACTAGACGGGAAATGCAAACCAAGAACGTGACACAAATCTCATATTACTCACAGATTTCAAATGGACAAGCTGAGGCTACAATGATACAGACCCTGCTCTTCTGCGTGTAAAAGGCTGGATTCATACAGTGAGATAGATTTGATTGTAGTGCAGATGATCTGGCCTCTACTCAACCATCACCCACTCAGGTGGATGGTGGAGCCTCCTCCACCCCATTCGCTAACAGCCCTGCCTCTGACTTAAAACCCTAAGCCCAAGTGCCATGGATTCTAGGAAAAAACTCAGTACCAATCAGAATCCCCTTTCTAGGGATCTACATTTACTTTTTCCTCTCAGGCCCTTCTATAGGAGGCAAAGGACTGAACCCTTCCACAAGAGTTTATTTCAATCTTTAGACAATGATTTTGTTGAGATAACTGAAGGCCAGAAGACATGTGCATTTGAAGGACTATTTTAGTACAAAACAAATTATTAACAAAAGCAAAAACAAAACAAACAAAAGAACTAACTAATTTTCCCTCCTCCTAAGCTTCTTGGCAGGCAGTCAGTACTAAAATTCTAAAGTTTAAGGTGCTGTCAGTTATTGCCTAAGATAAAAAGCTATATTGTCGGGCAGAAAAATTCTTCCCAGGGCTTTGGTTGCTTAGAAAAGATGATGATGTATCTGAAAAGTTGAGTTTCAGAAGGAAAGGAAAAAAGAGAAATCCCACTCCCTCACCTCCCCACACACACACATACTGGAAAACAGACCTTCCTCCAACTTATCCAAAGGTTCCTCAGCCATGCCAACTCCGGGACTCCTGCACTCGTGGGAGGTGAACACCACCTCTAAAGCACAGCAGAACTTCAGGCTTTGCTTCTCAAGTGGTGTCACAATATCTTCATTTTCCCTTTCTTCAAGGTTATAAAGATCCCGAAGCTGTTAGGATTTTGAATTAAAGGCTAGACTTCAACATATACTGTTGTTAGAAATAAATACTAAACTCCAGCAATCCCAGGTAATAGTTTAGGTATGCTATAGCTTCAAAATCAACTGAGACTTGCTAATGAATGACTAGATATGGACCACTATTTTTTTATGATATACCATACAAATACTGGAGAAAATTATGGACACCACCATCCAAGTCATTGAGATTATCACTAATTCTAGGTGGCAGGCCAATGCTCAGATACTTCCATGTGGAAGTCTCTCACATCTCCTCCCCATAGCCCTGTTCTATTCTTCTCTCTAAAGTCTAGGAGTTCAATGTTGAAAAGAGTCTGGTTAGTCAAAGAAAATCTACAGAGTTTACCTTGATGATCCTTTTAGACCACCCATGGAAACCAAAGTAGTAATTTGCCAATTCTTGGCATCTGGAGCTGTTTAGGGCAAGTGTATTATGTTGAACCGCCTTATGTCTGGTGCCGAGACGAACCTAAAGACATAAAAGACCTAAAAATATCACCACCCTACATAGAGACTTATTTTGGATATACCTGAGATTTATCAATAACAATTTTATAGAGTGGTTGTGAAGATTAAGTAGGACATTTTAAGCAATGAGTTCACAATGATTCCTAAATAAATGTTATTTATTATTTTTAAGTCAGTAGTTTTCTGCATCATTTCCAGGGCCCCTGATTAACCGGAAGCTTCCCTGACCTCTGGTGGTGAAAGTGATGATGAAAGCAACCAAGGAAGCCCAGCAGAAGCCTATTATGGGGTTGGGGGTAAGCAAAGGAAGTGAACTGTTTTACTTGTCTCATCCTGTAGCTCCTGCTTGAGAATATGACCTGAAGAGGAGATAAGATGGACCTGCCACTGAATTAGGACCTTAATCTGTAGCACCCCCTCCCCAAGTTACTAACCCCTGTTAGAAGAGGGAATACGTATACCTCTATAAATGTAAATGAAGCAACGAAAAGAATTAGAGGTTCATCTGCATTAACAAGCTTCTTTGAGAGTGCAAATATTTCCAGTCTTAACTCCCTAAAGAACTTACATATTACTGTGGATTTTTTACATCACTAGTTCTTTCTTAAATGTCTATTTCCATTTTGAACAGGGTATAGCATATAAATATAGTCATAAAAATTCAAATAATACAAATAAGGTCAAAGCATTGTTAATTCTTTATTGATTTGTTTGTGTATCTTCCTCTCTCACTAGTTTATTAACTCCTTAAGTGTTTGAAGGAACCATATATTATTCTTTCCTTGTTACCAGAAACAAGCATAGATCTTGGCATATAATAGAGGAGTGATGGTCTGTTGACTGAGTGAATGAATGAGTACATAAGAAAATGAAATTACTTTCTCCAACTGAAGCTGCCTGCTGGGAAAGAGAAATGAAGACTAATTTTTAAATGTTGAGTGTCACATGGGAGGCTAGGTCCTGTGCGGTGAGTCATAATGGAGCTGTCCTGGAGAATTAGGAAGCTTCAGAAGGGCTCTGAGCCCCTGGGTAGTAGAGACAGTTCACATCTTGGATAACCTTGCCACAGTTCTTGCCGGCAAACATTTCCCTTCATGCTACTGAGAAAAACTCAGATACATTAGGTCTTTCCTTCATTTTATTTTAAGATATTATTCTCTTTTCTGTATTTATAAAAAACACAGGGGAAAAAAGATAAGAAGTATGTATAGCTGCCAATGAATAAAATAACACATGATTGGAACTTCCGTGCTGGTGCAGTGGTTAAGACTCTTTGGTCCCAATGCAGGTGACCCGGGTCCGATCCCTGGTCAGGGAACTAGGTCTCACATGCATGCTGCAACTAAGAGTTCGCATGCCACATTTAAGGAGCCTGCAAGCCACAACTAAAGGAGCCTGCCTGCTGCAACTGGGGAGCCCACATGCCACAACTGGGGAGCCCTTGAGCCGCAACTAAAGAGCCCGCCTGCTGCAACCAAATAAATAAATAAAACTGAAAAAGAACGCATAAGTAATGTAGGAAACAATTTCGGGGTTGTGGGTTATAAACTAAGGCTCTGCATTAAATAAAGAAATCTAATACGAATGCCCTTTCCTCTCAACTCTATAGTGACTTGTAGAACATTTTCTTCATTACGCTATCAGTGATGGGCTTTATGCTGTGAAAATGTCACAGCTTTATGCTGTGAAAATGGGCTTTATGCTTATGGAATGGTCTTAATGTCCAATATAAGAAAAGAACTCATTACTCACAACTGATACCAAGTAACTGTTTCATAATCTTTCCAGGACCATCTGTAATATCTGAGTGGTTATGTGAAATGGTCGCAGGGTCTGCAAATTAAAGAATGTCTGACACAAAATCATTTCAATCCCAGGGAGTACAGCCAGGATTGAAAAGGATGTTAAACAGGGTACAGAAGTGGGAGGTAGTGTACCTGGAGTCACATCTGAGGAGAGTTCTCAGATTCAATAAAGGTGAAATCAGTGAGTAAAGAAATATGGGTGAGAATAGGCAGCAAGGTCAGTAGGAAGTAGCCAGAACAAGAAGCCAATCAGAGAAGACACACAATTATAAAGGGAAATCTAAGCCTCACTCACTTATTCAGAGGAATTGAAAAGGTCCTTGAAAAAGGAATGGTGGCTGAATGGAGGCACATAATGAAATGATAGTTCTGGGGAAGTAAAATTGGATGGCATGTTGATATGAAATAAGGTTTCTACAATGCATTAAAGAATATTTTAACCATTTTCTGGAATCTGAAGGGAGTTCTGAATAGGCAGTTTGAGAGTGATGATGATGATGAAGCCTCCTTTATGTTACATCTGACAAAAGTTTGTCAAGCTCGGGACTCCCCTGGTGGCACAATTGTTGAGTCCACCTGCCAGTGCAGGGGACACGGGTTCGATCCCTGGTCCAGGAAGATCCCACATGCCGCAGAGCAACTAAGCCCGTGTGCCACAACTACTGAGCCTGTGCTCTAGAGCCTGTGAGCCAAAACTACTGAAACTGCGTGCCTAGAAACCATGCTCTGCAACAAGAGAAGCCATCGCGATGAGAAGCTCACGCCCCGCAACAAAGAGCAGCCCCTGCTCGCCGCAAATAGAGAAAGCGGCGCGCAGCAACAAGACCCAATGCAGCCAAAAATAAATAAATTAATTAATTAATTAATTTTAAAAATTGTCAACCTCACACATTTAAAATACACATAAAAGTAAATATAAGGAAGACTCTTGTGAAGATTTCTTAAATTAAGGGGCAGCATAAAATGACATGGGGTTTAACATCCGTTAAGTTTCGGTTTGGCCTCTAGTTTCCACATTTACTGTCATGAACCTTAAGTAAGTCACTTAACCATCCTGAGTTTGAATTTCTTCATCTAAGAAAAAGAAAGAAACAACTAGGGAACTGGGGGATCAGTGGAGCAGTGCATCTGAGAGCATTCTGAACACCACAGTGCTGTACAAACGCTGGCCTTCCCCCACCCCCCACTGGGACCTTAGTTCCCAGACCAGGGATTGAACCCGGGCCCTCAGCAGTGAAAGTGCAGAGTCCTAACCACTGGACCGCCAGGGAATTCCCGATGGCCTATTAGTTTTAAATTCAGCACTTCATCCCAGTAGAGCGAGGAATTCAACATTTGGACCCACCTTCACTGGAGATGTCTGAAAAAGCTGCTTCTGGTTGCATGCCTTTTGGGCTCTGTGGGCATCCCTTGCTGAATAAAACTTGATGATGGCAAAGAACCCAGAACTGGCCACTGTTGCGTTTGGGAAGACTCGGACCAAATACAGAAGGCCAAACCGGGAGAAGACTGTGAACAGAGAACGCTGTAGGGTGGTCCCACGCTAAGTAAGTGCAGGAAATTTCAGGCCCAGGAAACCAAACCGCCCATTCCCTTATATTCCCCCAGCCCTTTGGCACAGGAAACTGTGGTGAGCCTGCTACTCCAAACACTTCTCATTTCGTGAACAAGTTTCCCTCTGAAATCCTAAGCTTCGAGAAGCATTAGGAGGCAATGCCTTCTGTTGGGAACTATGTCTCAAAAATCTATGGGAGCAAGTTGACTGCTCAGGTCGTCTCTGGAACTAAGATTCCTCTCAGCGGAGACCACAGGCAGATGAGGTGCTGAAGCAGTACCCCGGGGCGCCCAGTTACTGGGGCGCGGGGCAGCTTCCTCCACCCCTCCCTCCGCTCCGGCTCGTCTCACTTGCAAGGCCTCGGCCGTGGGTCGAGAGCTCAGCTCCCACACCAGCAAGCTTTCGTCACCCCCGAAGGGAACCGCGAAAGGTACGAAGTGCAGCATCCTACATCACCGCGCGTGCGCTGCTCGGGGCGCAAGCGGACTGCGCCAGCGAACGTGCACCGGTGCTTTTTAAAAAGTTAGTGCCAATAAATCTAATACATAGAAAAATAGTTGAAAGCCCCTGAGTGTTTTGTGGATAGAAAAGCTTGAGATTCAGAGCACGTTTAGAGCTTGACAGTCTAAGAATAAACTAACTCTCCGTTCCATTAGAAGGACTAGGTAGCAGCTTCTGGTTATGGAACCAGAAACTCTCAGGCTCTAAATAGAACATAAAACAGCATCACTTGTACCCTTTATAAAATTGCAGAAACAAACAAAATAAACAAAAATATATTTACACCTGTCCTATAAGACACAGGGTACTTGAGACCTAATGTATATAAAATCAGTTTACAAACTGTGATGCACTATATCAATAAGTTCTCATTTGCAGAGAGCACAGCATAGAATATGTGGCCATTAATGTTAATTCCCTTCCCCCTTGGATTCCTTTCTCTTGTTCCTTTAACTATGCAGATCCCTTATATTATTAAGCTAACAATGTAACTGAGTTATTATTAGCTTAATAATGTAACCAAGAATCTGATTTTTAGCAAAGGGGTAGTTCTTAGAAACTTAGGGAGCTGGAACTCTGAATGAATGAATTAAAATAATGCAATTACATCATTAGTTTTAAAATTTATCATCATTGACTAAAATATTAAATTAAAAATTTATTATCCTGCAATTGAGACTCACCACAACGTGTGACATCTGTCAGGCATTCACTGTCACAACGTAGCTTGAATGTCTTACAGACAACCTCAATAATATTTTTAAATTGGCAGAGGCAGCAGGCCATACGGTAGGTAAGATCCTACAAATGGAAACATAGGTAATTAAATTCATGGTAAAAGAGATACTTGAGTAGGTAGAAGAGGTAGGCCAAGGCCACCACAGACCAGTGCAAAAAGGAGTTCTTGGGGCATATGGACTGCAGAACTGGATAGGGGCCTGTTGGCCAATTGCTCCTCTTGACTGTTGTAAATAAATATAGAGGAGGAGAGATTAGGATGGCAGTAGGTACGGTATGCCTAGAAAAAAGGGAATAGGGATTAGAATACGGTGACATTGATCTGTAGTTTAATTCAGAAGTATCTCCTTCCAACCCGAAAGCCTCACTTTGGGTTGAGAGTACACAGGAACAAGGCAAACATCTAAGAAGAGTATGAATAATATTGCACCTTCTGAAGTCCCTTTCTCAGGTCCTATCTGTGAGTATTAATATATTAGAAATTATTCTAGTAATAAAAAAGCATCCTGTGGTTAAACAATAACAGAGATTGCATTGGCCAAATCTGGACAAAAGGAACATTCCAAAGAATAACATTATCAGTATAATAGGGAATAACATAGTTAATTTTTTAAAAAAGCACATGAGTTCATAATGATACTCAAAATGAAAAGTGGGGGAGCTCTTCTTTAGAGAATAATGTCAACTAATAAATGCAAAAGGAATGATAGAATTAGGAAAGTGTCATTTTGCATCTATCAATGTAATAATCGATTCAGACAAGGATTATCATTGATGCACAGTTGGGTGAAGAGTTGGTTGAAAGTAGGATCTTCACTGATCCCAAAGTGTCACCCCACATATGATTTATCAATTACCAAGGGGAAAAATAATTTTACAATGGAGAGATACGGAAGATACCACCTTAATCAAGTGATCAAACTTAGCACTGGGCCACCTGAAGTGATGAAGTATGAAGAATACATCACCTACTTAGTATTCTTCCCCAAAATATTTACTTTGAATCTAATGAGGAAACAGACAAATCCAGATTGTGGGGCAATTTACAAGATAACTGGCTTAGATTGTTCAAAAATACCAATGTCATAAAAGACCAAAAAAAATAGTAGGGAAATATTCTAGATTAAAGGAAACAAAGACATGACATGCAATGCCTAATCTTTAATTGGACCCTGTATCAAAAGAAAAAAGACTTGAATGCTATTGGCTTCTGGCCAAGATGAAGTAACAAGGCCCAGTTTAACCTCCCACCTGAAACAATGAAATCATCAGACAGAACATATGAAAGAACAGTTTTCAAGAAACTGGACCTCAGGCAATAAAGTTCAGTGATCCCCAGGAGATGGGAAATAAATGAAGTGATCCCTATATTTGCCCTAACTTACTTCTCTGAGAGAGTTTCCAGGTCATGGTACAGGGAAGAGACGTCCAGGCAGAGACTAGTGGATTCCCTGACTGAGGAAATGGAGCTGAGAGTCTGGAAAAACCAGGGTAACTAGAGTTCACAAAGCAGACTACCAGAGAGAAAAGAAGTGCACAGACAAAGAAGTCTGGAGATATGCAGAGGGATCTCTTGAGAATTCAGCAAAGTATTGGTCAGTACATTTGTGTGAGGAATTACTTGATGCCAGGAAAAGAAACACATGAAAGGATTAATAATAAGAATAACTGGATATCACACAGGGTTGTAGGAATAATACCTGTTCTTACAAGTCAAACTGGAAAACCTCATGATACTCAGAAAAGACTTGTCTCAGTAGTTGCAAATAATGAGCTCCAGACTAAAGGCTACTTGGACTCCTACACAACGAATCTTAAAAGCTAGACCTAAAAGAATAAAATTGTTTTGAGTAACTTAATTTCACCCAAAACAAAGCCCAAGCATTTTACAGGAATATAAATATATATAGCACACAAGAAAATAAAACTCACAATATCGGGGACCATATGAAAAATTGGCAAGCATGCAAAGAAGTAGGAAAATATGACCCATACTGAGGAGAAAAGCCAATCAATCAAAACTAACCCATAATCTATACAGATGTTAGAATTGACATTAAACATTTAAAAAGTTATTATACATGAAGAAATGTTATTATAACTGTATTTCATATGTTAAAAAACCCAGACTATACACTGAAAATGTTAAGTACAGTCATGGAAAATGTAAAACAGACCCAAATTGAGCTTCTAGAGATTAAACACCATGCCTAAATGAAAAAGATATTGAACGAGCTTAATGGGAGATTAGACACTGCAGAAGAAACGGTCAGTGAGCATAAGGCATAGTAATAGAAACTATCCAACATGAAACAAAAAGAGTGACAAAACAAAACAACAACAAAAATGAATAGAGCATTAGTGAGTTGTGCAACAACTTCAAGTGGCCTAATACATGTGCACTTAGAGTCCATGAAGGAGACGAGAAATTTCAAAAATTTGAAGAAATAATAGCCATAATTTTTCCAAATTGGTAAACACTATAAACCCACAAATTCAAGAAGCTCAATGAAATTTAAGCATAAGAAACATGGACAAAACTACACAAAAGCACAAAAAATAATCAAATTGCTCAAAACCAGCAATAAAGAGAAAAATTTAAAAGCAGCCAGAGGAAAAAAAACTACACAATACATACAGAGGAACAAAGATAACAATGACAACAGAATTTTTTGGGAAACAATGTAAATGAGAACTCAGTGAAATAACATCTTTAAAGTAGTAAATTGAATTCTATCAAGCTAGAATTCTATACCCAGATCTGTCAAAACAAAAGCAAAATGAAGACTGTCTCAGACATACAAAAGGTGAAAGAATTCATTACTAGTACAGTTTCACTATAAGGAATGTTAAAAGAAGTATTTTTAAGCAGAAGGAAAATGACACCAGATTGGAATATGGATCTACACAGAAGATTAAGAATACTGGAATTGGGACTTCCCTGGTGGTTCAGTGGTTAAGAATCTGCCTGCCAATGCAGGGGACACGGGTTCATCCCTGGTCCAGGAAGATCCCACATGCCGCGGAGCAACAAAGCCCGTATGCCAAAACTACTAAGCCTGCATTCTAAAGCCTGTGTGCCACAACTACTGATGCCCACACACCTAGAGCCTGTGCTCTGCAACAAGAGAAGTCATCCAATGAGAAGCCGGTGCACTGCATTGAGCAGTAGTCCCTGCTCGCCGCAACTAGAGAAAGCCCAGGAAAGCAACAAAGACCCAACACAGCCAAAAAAGTAACTTAACAAAAATACTTTTAAAAATTTTTAAAGGATTTTAGTCATTCAATATATGTGTCTGACCACAATGGAAATAAATTAGAAATTAACAAATACGAAAAAGCTCCAAATATTTGGAAACTAAACAACACACTTCTGAGTAACTTTGTGGTCAAAGAAGAAATCAAAAGGGAAATCAGAAACTATTCTGAACTCACTAAACTGAAAACATAATATATCAACATGTGGGATATTGCTAACGCTGTACTCAGCTTCCTCAAATTCCACCTTAATCTGGGAAAATGAGAGCAAATTAATCACAGAGTAAGAGAAGAAAGAACACAATAAAGATCAAAGAAGAAATAAATAAAATGGAAAACAGAAAAATACTATAGATATTAAAAGGATAATAAAAGAATATATAGAATACTTTATACCAATAAATTCAAGATGAAATGGACAAATTCCTTGAAAGACAGTCACTACTAAAGTTTATTCAAGAATACAGATATTAAAGAAATTGGATGTGCAGTTTAAAACCTTCGAACAAAGAAAGCTTCAAGTCCCGGTGGCTTAACTGATAAATTCCACTGAACATTTAAAGAATAATATAATGCCAATTCTACACAAGCTCTACCAGAAAGTTGAAGAGAAGGGAATACTTCCCAACTTATTTATAAGGCCAACTTTCACCGTATCAAGATTAGACAATGACATTACAAGAAAACTATAGACCAATATATCTCATGAACACAGAGGCAAAAATTCATAACAAAATTTTAGCATATCAAATCCAATAATATATAAAAAGATGATACATCATGACCAATTGGGTTTATCTCAAAAATGAAAGGTTGGTTTAATATTTGAAAATCAATTTACCCAACTTAGTACACTAGAAAAGAAAAATCAGGACATCTCTGGTGGGGCAGTGGTTAAGAATCCACCTGCCAGTGCAGGGGACATGGGTTTCAGCCCTGTTCCAGGAAGATCCCACATGCCATGGAGCAACTAAGCCCATGCACCACAACTAATGAACCTGTGCTCTAGAGCCTGTGAACCACAACTACTGAGCCCATGTGCCAAAACTAGTGAAGCCCGTGCACCTAGAGCCCATGCTCCGCAACAAGAGAAGCCACCGCAATGAGAAGCCTGCATACTGCAATGAAGAGTAGTCCCTGCTCTCCACAACTAGAGAAAGGCTGCGTATAGCAATGAAGACCCAATGCAGCCAAAAATAAATTCAAAAAATTAAGAAAAGAAAGGAAAATCACATAATCATTGCAATAGATGCAGGAAAAGAATGAAAGAATCTAACATCCATTCCTGATTAAAAAAAAAAACAGCCCTCAGTAGACTAGGAATGGAAGGAGACTTCCTCAACTTGATAAGTGACTTCTACAAAGAACCTAACATCATATTTAATGGTGAAGGACAACGTACTTTCTCTCCAGTATCAGGACAAAGGCAAGGATGTCTGCTCTCATTACTTCTATTTGACATTTCACTGAAGGTTCTAGCCAGTGCAATAGGGCAACAAAAAAAAAGAGATGTTCAGAATGGAAAGGAAGAAGTAAAACTATTTTTTATGTGCAGATAACATGTTTATGTAGAAAACCTGATAGAATCTACAAAAATGCTACTGGAACTAATAAATGAGTTTATCAAGTTTGCAGGGTACAAGATCAACATACAAAAAGATTAATTTATCTCAACAAGCAATCAGAGATCAAAGTTTTAAAATACTACTTATAATAGAATCAAACATATAAAATACTTAGAATAAATCTGACCAAAAATGTAAAAGACTTGCACACTGAAAACTGTAAAATTGCTGGGGCAAATTAAGGAAGACCTAAATAAATGGAGAGATATAATGTATTCATGGATCTGAAGATTCAATATTGATAAGATATCAATTCTCCCCTAATTGATTTATACATCAAAATCCCAGTAGGATTTTCTATAGAAATTGACAAGTGAATACTAAAATTCATATGGAAATAAAATTTAGAATAACTAAAACAACTTTGAAAAAGAACAAATTTGAAGAACTAACACTAACTGATTTCAAGCGTTATGAAGCTACACTTTCAAGACATTGTGATAGTAGTGTAAAGACAGACAAAAAGATCAAAGGAACAGAATAGAAAGTTCAGAAGTAGAGAGATGTGGACAACTGACTTTCAGTTTCAAAGGCATTTAAGTGGAGAAACAATAGTCTTTTCAACAAATGATGGTGGAACAATTGAATATACAGGTGCAAAAAAAAATAGAACCTCCATCCAAACCATATACAGAAATGAACTCAAATTTGTTCAAAGATCTAAACGTAAAACATAAAACTATATAACTTCCAGAACAAAACAGGTGAAAAATTAAATGACCTTGAGTTAGGCAAGATTTCTTAGATACAACACCAAAAGCATAATCCATAAAAGAAAAAAAATAGATAAATTAGATACCATCAAAATTAAGAATTTTTGCCCTGCAAAAGATACTCCTGAGAGAATGAAAAGATGAATCCCAGAATGGGAGAAAATACTTAGCAACTTACATATTGGATAAAGGACTAATTTCCAGAATATATAAAGAACAAAGATTCAAATATATACAGATGGAAAATACGCATATGAAAAGATGTTTGACACGATTAATCGTTAGGGATGCTACAGTGAGATACAACTACACACTTAGTAAACTACCTAAAATTAAAAATACTGAGCATAGCAAGTGTTGGCCACAACGTGAAGAAAATGCAACTCTCATACACTGCTGGTAGAGATGTAAAATGTACAAACCACTATGGAAAATAGGTATTTTTTTAAAACTTAAACATACACTTACCAGTGATCCAGCCATTCTACTTGCAGGTATTTACCCAAGAGAAATGGAAGTATACATTCATACAAATACTTGTACACAAATATTCATAGCAACTTTATCTGTAATAGACAAAGACTGAAACAACTCAAATGTCCATCAATGGTGAATACATAAATTGTGGTACATACATATAATGGAATACTACTCAGCAATAAACAGAAATGAATTACTGATATATACAACAATATGGATGAAGACTAAAATAATCATGCTGAGTTAGAAGCTATTTAGAAAAAAGTATACACTGTATGATTCCATTTACATAAAATTCTAGAAAATGCAAAAAGAAAGCAGATCAATGGTTGCATGGCAATTGGGAAGGGCAAGGATTGATGGAAAGGAAGAATTACAAAGAGACATGAAGAAACTTTCTGAGGTGATGGACATTTTCATTTTGGTGATGTCTTCATGGTGTGTATGTATGTGTGTGTGTGAATACAGATTACTGTATGTCAATTTTACCTCCAAAAGCTGTTAAAAGAAATGATATTATATGAGAGAGACAATTGGGGAAATTTGAATAGCAACTCTTTATTAGGTAATATTATTGTGTAGGAATTTAATTTCTTCAATGCTGTGTGTTAACAGTATTGTAGTTACATAGGGAAATAATTTTCAATATCCAGAGAGGAGGGCATCTAGCTGACAAGAGAGGGATCACAATTGTGACAGATGCTGTGGGAAGCTGAGGCTAGAGCAGTGACCAATGGGTGACGGCGTGATGAAGACAGTCATTTGTCAGCTGACCTGACAAAGACGGTTGGAACAGACTGCTAAATGCAGGGCCCTTTCCGCATACAAATCTCATGCAATCCCCTCAACTAGCCTTGGCATAACAGAAACTTTCTATTAGCTTGCCATACTGGAGGGTAGATCGCACAATTTAAGGTGCAGTAAGTTGTGTAATAAACTGTCACAATAGGGTCCTACAGAAATAGTTTTTTAAAGTGCAAAAAAATGAAACCTGACCCTTCCCTCACAACATATATGAAAATTAACTCAAAATGAATCAAAGACCTAAATGTAACTATACAACTTCTGGAAGAAAACATAGGAGAAAATCTTTGTGATTTTGGGTTATACAGTGGGGTCTCAGACAAAGATTTCTTAGATAAGACAAAAAAAAGCACACACCATCTTAGAAAAATTGCTAAGGGTCTTCACTGGTGGCTAAGACTCCAAGTTCCCAATTCAGGCGTCCCGGGTTCGATCCCTGGTTAGGGAACTAGATCCCACATTCATGCTGCAACTAAGAGTTCTTATGCCACAACTAAGAAGCTCATGAGCCGCAACTAAGTAGCCCATCTGCCGCAAGGAAGACACAGCACAAACAAATAAATTAATTAAATAAATATGAAAATAAAGAAAAATTGCTAAATTAGAGTTCATCAAAAATTTAAAACTTCTAGTCTTTAAAGACATTTTAATACAATGAAGACAAGTCACAATCTGGGAGAAGATATTTACTAAACACATATCTGAGAGAAAGGACGTTTTCCATTGCTTTTTATATAAAGCACTCTTAAAACTCAATATAAATATCCAATTAAAAAATGGATTTGAACAGACACTTCATTTAAAAAGCTATTTGCACATGAATAGACACTCAACATCATCAGCTATTACAGAAATGCAAAATGTGGCAAAAACCACGAGATGCAACCACACACCTACTAGAAAGGCTAAATTTTTTTAAAAAACATATATAAGGATCAGGTGAAGATGTGGAGAAACTGCAACTCTCATAGACTGTTAGTGGGAAAGCAAAAAGGCACAGGCACTTTAGAAAACAGTTTAGCAGTTTCTTAAAAAGTTAAATATGCACTTAACATATGATGAAGCAATCCCATCCTTAGGTATTTTACCCCAAAGAAATGAAAACATATGCTCACACAAAACACATGTTCACACACACATGTGAGTGTTTTCAGAGGCTTTGTTTATAATAGCCAAAAAACTAGAAACAACTCAAATGTTCATCAAATGATGAATGCATAAACAAACTGTGTATCCATGCAACTAGAATACTACTCAGCAATAAAAAGGAATGAACTACTGACAGGTGCAACAAAACAGATGAATTTCCAAAGAGACTGGCTAAGTGAAAGAAGCCAAAAACAAAAAGCTACATTCCACATGATTTCATTTATTAGATATTCCGGAAAAGGCAACATTATAAGGACAAAAATCAGATTGGTGGTTCCCAAGGGCTGGTAGTGGGAGGAGGATGGATTGACTACAAAGGGACATGAGGGGTCTTTTGAGAGTGCAGAAGTTTTCTTTACCTCAAATGCGGTGGTGGCTACAGAACTATACGTTTGTCAAAACACATCACACTGTGCATTTAAAAATAGTGAATTTTGTTAAATGAAAATTATACATAAATAAACCTGACTTAAGAAAATAATAAAACAAACCTAAAAAAAACAATTGAGTGAAAATAAATGTCAGAAAAATCAACTTGCAGTTTTTCCAATTCAAGGGTCATCATGAGGATGCTTTCAATTGTTGTAAGTGACACTTGTGTTGTTCCCATGTCTCTGAAGGAGAAGCCCAAACATGCATGATATAAAACCCAAAGACAAAAATTGTAAACTTAAAAAGATACTTAACATGTGATTACTTCAATTCTGGCTTCTGACTTGCCATAGATGATAATTCCAAAGAGCTCTTATTGAAGAAATTTAAATTTGCATCATCAAATTAATGACCTTGGTGCTGAACAGCACAATCATTTTTTATTATCCTAGCTTCTCATTTTCAATTGCATCTACCTCTTTGATCACTCTTTTTAAAAAATAATGTACCCCTTATTCCTTTTTGCTTTCTGGGATAAATAATATTCCTACACGCATCTACATGTTCCATAACTCTATGTGTTCTTCAACACTGTCCTCATGCTCTGCTGGCTGTCTTACCCGTATATATACTTTCTTAATCCTTTTCTTTGCCAATAACTCTTATTTTCAATAACCCAGTTAAAATCTAAAGTATGACTTTTTAGCCAAAGTACTCAATCTTTGACGAAAGCAAAAAAGAGCAGAAAGTATTTCATGAGCCATGAAACTGTTGCAATACTTACAAATATTTTAATGCTGGCAATTTAAAAAGATAAGAATCTTCAACTGTGGTCAAAGGATTACGATTGAGAATTCTGGAAAATGGAATGGAATTAAAATTATCTGCATTTTCAATTACTTCCATGAAAGCTTATATTCATTTTTTTTGGTATGGAACTTGAAGGTTAAAAAAAAATCATTTTCTGTCTTTACCTATAAATCACCCTTAGAATCTGTAAAACACTCTTTCATTGGGAAGGACCCATGTCTCTAGATGATAAAGTGGAAAAGAGAAAGAAAAAAACAAACAAAAAATAGAAAAAAAAGTGGCTAGCAAAGAAAAAGTATGCCAAAGAACTTTTCAGGTTCAAAACCCTCGAAGTGACTATGCTGGTAGGAAGCCCTTGTTCTGTAAAAAAAGTACCATTTCTAGTGTCCTCCATAATTCAAGGTGTTTTTCTTTCATCTCTACAAATTTTTTTAAATTTCATAATTTAAACTACCCAGTTAAAGACAAAAATAGGTCTAATTCCTTGGTTCTGGAGCCAAAGAAGAAGAGACAAATCCAAGAGGAACTGGTGAAAGTCATACTCCCATCACATAGTCCCACGTGTATCCTTGTACCATACCCTTTGTTACTGTGTATGTAATCACCTGTTTACTTATCAGTCTCCTAGACTGTCAGCAACTTGAGAGCAGGGACCACACTTTATTGTCATTATTATTCCTGTGCCTGACACAGTGCCTAATATTTACTAGGTATTTAATAAATGTTTGCTGAATAAATAAATAACATTTTGTTTATATATCAATAAAATAAACAAATTAATTTTGGGGAACAAAATTTTATTACAAAATGCTGGAATAGATTTTCTTCTTAGTTCTTTCTTTTTTTTTCTTCTTAGCTCTTTAAAACAAATAAGGGGGGAAAAAAAAACAGAAACCGGAAGAAAGAAAAGAATATCTGACTATAGGTTAACACTACTCAAGAATTATTAGCGTATTTGTGCAGAATATTATAAAGATAATTATCAAAACTAATATATTTTGGGTTGCCAGGCATCTGTGATCAGCATTTAACAGTTAATCCTCACAGTAACCTTATGTGATAGATATATTACCCCATTGTACAAATGAGGAAACTGAGGCACAGAGAAGTTACATAACTTGTCCTAAGTCATAAAGCTAGTAAGAAGCAGAGCTGGAATTTGAACTCAGTTCTGACGCAAAAGCCTGTGTTTAACCTGAATGAAAAAAAAGGGAGGGGGTTTAAAACATCTGTTAATTTAACCTTAATTTTGAGAGCACTAAATATAGAAATACCATTTCAAACTTCATATACCCATCTGGGAAAGCCTCTATGAGAATTGTATTTTCTCTTTTTATTTATTATTTCTCTTTTTATTTATTTTTCCTTAATCATCTCCCATGATAAATATTTAATTAGCTTATGGTCATTTATACTTTAGAGATTTTTAAAAATATTGCACTAAAATCAGTAAAAATCATGGAGGAAAGACATTGGAAAATTCATCCCTCCATAGAAGCCACAATACCAATAGCAACAACAACAACAACCACCAAACTGGCAAAAATCAGAATCAACTTCTTCTGAACTCTGGAAATTTAACCAACAGGCTTGCAGCACATTGGGGAGAAATTTCTTCAAGGAAAACAAATTAATTTCGGTAAGAACAATGAGATCTGTGTTGCTTTAACTTGTCCTTGACCATTGCTCTCCATACCAGTGGTAGCCTTGAAAAACAGCCCACATCCCTGGTGCCAGAGGAGCTGCATGGACTGGGAGGGCCTTCAAAGCCTCATTCCAAAGAACTGTCATTGTTTTACATGTCTGGTGGTCCCCTGGAAGACCTCACTTGAAAGGCTTTCCTTTGACCTGACTGAGAGCTGTCTAGTGAGAAAAGCCGCTCCTCAGGTGGCATTTCTGGAAAACATTTTCAAGCAAATATTTTAACATGGCAGTTGCATGAGGCAATGGACAACATTTTGGGGCAAAAAACAGCCCAACCGAGAAGCTTAAAGAGAAAAGCTGAGGAATGAGATGTCCACGGAGACTTTGAAATGTTCCAATGTATTCCTGGGAAACTGGAAGACCACAAGACATAATCCTGGGAATCTAGGAAAATAACTGTTAGCATTAATAAATGAGTTCAGCAAGGTTGTAGGATATAAGATCAATATTATTTCTACACACCAGCAATGAGTAATCCAAAAATGAAATTAAGAAAACAATTCCATGTGTAACAGCATCAAAACAAGTAAAATACTTAGGGTAAAATTTAACCAAGTAAGGGCAAGGTTCACTCTGAAAAGTACAAAACTGTTGAAAGAAATTGAAGAAGATCTAAATAAATATAAAGATGCTGGATTCATGGACTGGAAGATAATCTTATTAAAATGTCACTACTTCCCAAATCGACCTATGGTTCCATTGCAATTCCTATCAAAATCCCAGCTGACTTATTTCCAGAAATTGCCAACCTAATTCTAAACTTCATATGGCAATTCAAGGAAACAGAATAACCAAAACAATGTCGGTTAAGAACAAGTGGGAGGACTCACACATCCTGGTTTCAAAACTCAGTTCAAAGCTACTGCAATCACAGCGTGGTACTGGAATAAGAACAGACATGTAAATCAATGGAACACAATTGGCAGTATAGAAATAAACCCTCATATTTATGGTCTATTGATTTTCAACAAGCGTGCCAAAACAATTCAATGTGGAAAGAAGAGTCTTTTCAAATAATGCTGGGAAAACAGTACGTCAACACACAAAATAATGAAGCTGGACTCCTACACTTCAGACCATATATGAAAATTAACTCCAAATGGATCAAATACCCAAATGTAAGAGCTAAGGCTATAAAACTCTTAGAAGAAAACACAGGGGTAAATCTTTATGACCTTGCATTACACAATAGTTTCTTAGATATGATACCAGAAGCACAAACAAACAAAGGAAAAATAGATGAATGGGATTTTATAAAACTTAAAAAGTTTGTGCTTCAAAGGACACCATCAAGAAAGTGAATAAACATATACAATGGGAGAAAATACTACAAGTGGGAAGAATAAGATGCAGCTGGGAGAAGAAAAGTAGAGTAGTTTCTAGGTGTGACAATCTCAAAATTTTGAACTATTACAAATAAAACAGCCACCCTGAATCATGGCAAAGGGCAGACCCAAGTTATTTTTGTTTTTAGCGTTTATGCCTTTCTAAATCTGAGAAGCTGCCAGGATTCTAGTACATAGCAAAAAGTGAGGACAGCACCCTGAAGTGTGTAAGCTTTTGTGTGTACATAACTATCTAAAGAAACCAATACTAGTTGACCACGGGAACATTAGGGCAGCTCTGTGACCGCAGCTCAATTTGCCTTCATAGTGTGGCCACACCTCCCTCATTGATATTCTCAACAATGGGGTAAATAATTTAATAGGGATAAGGCTTTGATTTTCCTCTTATTCTCTCTTAGTGCTTATGTTCTAGGTACAATATTGATGTACCACAGACAAGGCAGCATGTGAATGTTCTCTGTCTGGTTAAGTTGTATAGCCTTTGTACATTGTAGAGTCCTTCAGTTTCTAAAATCATGGAGCTTGTATTGTTAGAACCAATGAAGTGACTAAAAGAATTTTTAAAAATAAGCCATCAGTCGGAACCTGCATAGGTGAATGAAGGAGAAACAATTTATAGTCAGAAAAAAAAGTAAACATTTAGGATTATCAACCACTGCTGGTTTTCCATAATATATTTCATTCCTGATTTTTTCTGAAAAAGATATGATTACTACCACCATTCAAAAAGTGGTACTTTATTAATTAATAAGCTCTTGGCTCATCTTTGAGGTAGATTTTGGATTTAAAATAGACTACCACACTGCTAACTACTTCACCTGATGTTTGTCAATAAAATAGAGGCTTGATTCAAGAAACCTACTGACTTATAATTACCTGAAACCCGGTGATGAATCAAGGTTTTGTGGGGCCTGTACCTCATCTACTTCGGGAAATCCTATCTAATAAAAACATGCAAAGTTATGAATACAAAAATTGCTAGGACCCCTCTCAATACCTTGGAAGGCACCTATGCAAGTGAGGAACCCTGAAGCCTAAGCTTCATTGTATTCATGATAAATCCACCTCAGCTGGGGCCCGTTTTCAAACTTATTTAATGCAGGCAACTTATAAACACCCCAGTAATATGTCATTACAGGTAGTAAAATGACTTAACTCGAGTATGGCATCTTCCCTTGGTGGCTTGCCTTTGGAAAGAGATGCAATAAAGTTTATATATCACTATGGCAAATATTTCCTGAAGAAAATTAGCTTTGTCTATTAGAAAGAATTAGCCCAAAACAAAGACTTACTATACTGTGACAATCTTTTGAAGGTAACTGTGAACGAGTTTTAGGAGTACAGTACTAATTTATTTCGAACACCAGATAGTTCTGATTCTTTCACTACCTTTTTCTGTCATTTAAGAGGAACAAAAATTCAAAAGGAACAAGTTGGTGCCTCTTCCATTACAAATCTTTTCTAACCTACCACCCATTTTCTACTTCATCACCCCCCTGCCTCACCTTATTACCCTGCTGCATAGATGCTAGAATGGCTCTCATATATGTTTTCCCATCAACATCCATCTTTCTCCTTCCAGTATGAAAGCTTCTTGGGGACAAAGTCCCTGCCCTATGCATCTTTTTATCCCCAGCACTTAGTACATTGCTGACACACAGTGGGCATGGCACTCAGTGAATGTTTTTTGAATAAATTCATTAATTTTTAAACTGTGATTGATTTATTTTTTTATTTCCACAATGTATTTTCCCATGTTGCCTACATAACTATAGTGAAACTCTGATTCTTATAAGGAAGTCTTGTTGTTATAGGATGTTTAGGAAAGGTAGTGAGCTTAAGACATTATACTGACGCTACTAAAACCTCCTGGTGAAGGGACCTCATCAGCCTGCTCCCCTGTGTGCTGGCAAAAGAACAACTGACCCTTGGTGCTCTCTCCCCAAGGTAGGTATCAGCAAAGTAACAAGGGAAAGGAAGGAGGCCGCTAAAGATAGGCATCTGCAGGAATTGCTAATCCAGTTCCAGACACAGCCTCAACACCTTCATTAACCCAAAATGTGTGAACTGTGTGAAACTGGATCTCTGAACCACAAGACAGGTAAGAGAGTCTTTTCCAAAGCCAGGTGAAGAAGAGCTCTTTACCTTGAGTCTAAAATCAACTTCGGGCCAATGAAAGTACCCACTATCATTTCTTTGTGTCAAGAGAAATCACAGAATTTTTGAGCTGAAGGGGTGTAAAACCCACACTTCTTATTGAAGAGTAGTCAGCAAAGAAAGTATATTGAATTAGGCTACAGCAATGTATTTTCTTCATATTTTTCACACTATAGCTGAACACAAACAACGTCTTTTCCCATGCTTCAAACGTTCCTATTGACCACAGATAATTCATTTCAGAGATATATGCTTTTTGAAAAATAATGTTCTGGGTGGCCGGGGAGAGCCCTGTGGTGGGTGTTCAGGAATTATTTCTGCTTTACCATTTAAAAGAGCTAATAATGGTTGGGGAAGCACCCACACCTTTTGCTCCCTGAAGAATTCGGTGCTATACTTTTGCAGCTCTGTGTTGCATACATTTTAAGCAGTTAGGAATTTTGCACATGAGCAGGAATCAAAGTTAAATTCAACAGTGGAACTTCATGGACCATTCGCGTATTGGAGAGGCATCAGTGGGATTCCATGGCAATGCTAATTTGAGTGTTTTTGCTTGGTGCCTTTTATTGCCTGTACCCAAAGATCAGTACTATGGAAAGCAGGGTGTTTCATATATATGAGTTAAACAAGTTACTTGGCCTCTTTGTACCTTCGTTTCCTAATTTGAAAGGAAAATAAATTGCTCTCAAGACATACTTTCCAGAATTCATACTGGGCTTACACCAGCTAACCAATAACTGCATGATTTTTTTACACACAGTTTTTTACATGCATTCATCTTCTATTTCACTTACAACTTGTGTAATACCTGCATTCCATGCCAGGCCTGAAACGTTCCAAATCTAAGTTCTGTGAGTAAATTGCAACCAAGATTTCTACAAAAAAAGACACCAGCAAAAGAAGAAGAAAAATATATATTCTTTCAGAACATTTATCCTTTGGCAAATATTCTAATTTATATAGGATGAAACAAAACATCAGTACTCCCTCCATACACTAAAGAAATCTCACTGTGGAAGATATTATGATTTATACTTTCATGATTTTATATGTGGTGCTTTAGATACAAAATAGTAAATGCTCATTAAATACTTGTGTTAAGTGATCTTTATATCTCTAGAAAGGCAGCACTATTAACATTTTGGACTGGATAATTCTTTGCTGTGGGAGGCTTTCCTGTACACTGTTGGATGTTTAGTAGTATCTCTGGCCTCTGTCCACTAGATGCCAGTAGCATATACAGTTCTGACAAGCAAAAATGTCTCCAGACACTAGCAAATATCTCCTGCGTGCCAAATCACTCTGGTTGAGAACCACTGCTCTATAATGATTCACTCTGATCCGTGTAATATTTCTCACACTAATCTTTGCTAGAGAGAAAAAGGATTTGCTACAAAATTTTAGCAGTAATTTTAATCAAAATGAGTAACAAATTAATTTTATAGATAATTAAACTTTATAAAAATTCCAAATATAATGAAGTTATATTTGTAACTTACATAAACTGCAAAAAAGTAGTGGTTCAAATGTACGTCTTACAATAGACGGTATTTTACTGCAGGAAAAATTTCTAGGAAAATAAAAGGAAAATATTGCCTCAATTAGCTATTAGATATCTAATTAGTAGGAATAACTAGTAGAGGTTAGAATGATAATAATAAATAAGAAGTTATGGTCTAAACTCCAAACCTTAGGAACTACTATTTGAACTTTCCAGACCCCTAACCCTGCCTTCACCTCTCTTAAGAGTCTCACCTTCAGGATCTTCAAAAATTAAATAGACAACTATAGATCTTGATAGATTTTGGAGGTCATCTTTCCTGAGAGCAGAAGCATTGTTTAGATTTCACCTTTTGTGGTCTCATCAAATTCTAGATTATGAGCTCAAAGTTTTTATCTCTCTATATCATTATAATTTCTAATATTAAAAGGAATATTATTATATTTACACACTTCCCAGTATAGTTCTGTTTTTCTAGGCCAATTCATTACCAAAAGAAATAAAAGACACCCTTTCACACAATTTGAAAGGAAGTTGCTCCTCTCATTAATATGTAACTTTAATTCAGTACTACACTTTCTATCATATGGACTTTTACTCAAAAATACCTACTCTTGACTATAGCTGACTATCTTATTTCCATTGATTCCAGCTTAGTCTCTCATTTCACCTGGATGGGTATAACTGTCTTCTGACTGGTGTTTCCATCTCTACCCTCTCCCTTTTTAAGCCATCCTACACGTGATCGTCAGATTAACTCTCCGGAAGTGGTTCTCAAATACCAGCATCACTTGTGAACTTATTGAAGATACATATACTCAGCCCTACTCTGGACCTCTTGAATCAGTAACTACAGGGGTGGAGCTTGTGTTTTCACAAGCCCTCCAAGTGGTTGGTTCTGTTGCAGGCTAAAGCCTGTCTTAAAGCACTGCTGTGGTAACATGGTGCTTGGCATGTTATCCTTGGCTTGGCCTCCAAAACTCTAGATGATCTGGCTCCAATCTTCTACTCTTCCCACTTGTACTCTACAGGTACTCAGTGCATTTTTCCTGTGCTTTGTCTTTCTCCCACTTTCCTTTTGCAAGCTTATTCTTCCTAAGATGTCTGTCATTGATACCCAATGGCCCTTCGAGGTCCCGTTTAAACAGCATTTCTCTAGTAATATATTCCCTGATCCAATTTGAAGTATTTTTTTCCCTATTTTGTTCTCCAATACCAACTTATAGTGCTCATTGCACATATTCATTTCTTTCTTTAAATATAGCTATTTTTGCAACCCATTTCCTCTGAGCATAAACTCCTTCAAAGTATGGACTAGATCCTGCTTATGTGCATCGTCTATCATGTTTAAAGCCAACGCATGGACATAAAGCAAACTCAAATATTTATAAAATCAACAAATAGCTGTGGAGTGGAGAGAAGGAGGAAATGACTGTTTTAAAATAAATGTAGTTTTATTACTTCATGGTGCCTCCATAGCCCTTTGTGATTATGGTTTGAGCTTATTATATGTTTATTTTCCCTGTGAGATCATGGGTTGCTAAAAGGAATCCTGTCTTACCCATCTTCACGTTTACAACACTAGGCATAGTGCGTATTAGCATATTCTTTTTTTGCTTTTTTATTGATTGGCATTTTGTTTTTAAGAATGAGGACACTTATGCTAACATGAAATAATCAGATTATAAAGTATTTCATAGTAGAAGTAATGAAGGGCTTAGTCCACTGAGCAGTTATTTTATTTGTTTTTCTGCAAACTGTGTTTGTAAGGTTTGGAGCCCAGATGGCAGAGAAGAGACTAATATAAAGGTGATTGCCCCTTAAGGCTTGGAAGGTTTGATAATTAAAAGAACTATTTTTAGGGTCATGTGAGGCTCTTTATACCTACTTCCCTTAAGCCTTTTATACTTGCAAGAAGAATCTATTTGCTAAAGAGGATCATTCATTCGCTTAATAAGGAATAATGACATACACAACTTTGGATTCCATGGACAAAGGACAAAAACTGAGATTTATAGCAAAAAACACAGTTATGTGTTTATCCCTAAATTAAAAGAAATACTAGGCAAGCATTTCCTCTTTGAAAAGGAAGCTGGAGAGGGAATTCCCTGGTGATCCAGGGGTAAGGACTTCCACTGCTGGGGATCTGGGTTCAATGTCTGGTCAGGGAAATAAGACCCCACAAGTTGTGTGGCGTGGACCTAAAAACAAAACAAACAAACAAAAAAATCCAGAAATAAAAAGGCTGGAGAGATTTTTGTTAGGGGCATTTCTGAGATGCTTATTTAGTGTGAACTTTTCTAAATATACCACTTAACCATCACCTTAAACATTCTTAATATTAGCATCACAATTCCTGCATTGAAATCCTTAACAAGTGTTTTGTTATTTTGGTAACTTAATGTGTTCTTGACAATACTGATTTTTTTTTAAGAATTTTTTTTTGATGTGGACCATTTCTTTTTAAACATATTTATTGGGGTATAATTGCTTTACAATGGTGTGTTAGTTTCTGCTCTATAACAAAGTGAATCAGTTATACATATACATATGTTCCCATATCTCTTCCCTCTTGCATCTTCCTCCCTCCCACCCTCCCTATCCCACCCCTCCAGGAGGTCACAAAGCGTGGAGCCGATATCCCTGTGCCATGCGGCTGCTTCCCACTAGCTATCTACCTTACGTTTGTTAGTGTGTATATGTCCATGACTCTCTCTCGCCCTGTCACAGCTCACTCTTCCCCCTCCACATATCCTCAAGTCCGTTCTCCAGTAGGTCTGTGTCTTTATTCCTGTCTTACCCCCAGGTTCTTCATGACATTTTTTTTCTCTTAAATTCCATATATATGTGTTAGCATACGGTACTTGTCTTTCTCTTTCTGACTTCCTTCACTCTGTATGACAGACTCTAGGTCTATCCACCTCATTACAAATAGCTCAATTTCGTTTCTTTTTATGGCTGAGTAATATTCCATTGTATATATGTGCCACATCTTCTTTATCCATTCATCCGATGATGGACACTTAGGTTGTTTCCATCTCCAGGCTATTGTAAATACAGCTGCAATGAACATTTTGGTACATGACTCTTTTTGAATTTTGGTTTTCTCAGGGTATATGCCCAGTAGTGGGATTGCTGGGTCGTATGGTAGTTCTATTTGTAGTTTCTTAAGGAACCTCCATACTGTTCTCCATAGTGGCTGGACCAAATCACATTCCCACCAGCAGTGCAAGAGGGTTCCCTTTTCTCCACACCCTCTCCAGCATTTATTGTTTCTAGATTTTTTTGATGATGGCCATTCTGACTGGTGTGAGATGATATCTCATTGTAGTTTTGATTTGCATTTCTCTAATGATTAATGATGTTGAGCATTCTTTCATGTGTTTGTTGGCAGTCTGTATATCTTCTTTGGAGAAATGTCTGTTTAGGTCTTCTGCCCATTTTTGGATTGGGTTGTTTGTTTTTTTGTTATTGAGCTGCATGAGCTGCTTGTAAATTTTGGAGATTAATACATTGTCAGTTGCTTCATTTGCAAATATTTTCTCCCATTCTGAGGGTTGTCTTTTGGTCTTGTTTATGGTTTCCTTTGCTGTGCAAAAGCTTTGAAGTTTCATTAGGTCCCATTTGTTTATTTTTGTTTTTATTTCCATTACTCTAGGAGGTGGGTCAGAAAGGATCTTGCTGTGATTTATGTCACAGAGTGTTCTGCCTATGTTTTCCTGTAAGAGTTTGATAGTTTCTGGCCTTACATTTAGGTCTTTAATCCATTTTGAGCTTATTTTTGTGTATGGTGTTAGGGAGTGATCTAATCTCATATTTTTACGTGTATCTGTCCAGTTTTCCCAGCACCACTTATTGAAGAGGCTGTCCTTTCTCCACTGTACATTCCTGCCACCTTTATCAAAGATAAGTTGTCCATATGTGCGTGGGTTTATCTCTGGGCTTTCTATCCTGTTCCATTGATCTATCTTTCTGTTTTTGTGCCAGTACCATACTGTCTTGATTACTGTAGCTTTGTAGTATAGTCTGAAGTCAGGGAGCCTGATTCCTTCAGCTCTGTTTTTCTTTCTCAAGATTGCTTTGGCTATTTGGGGTCTTTTGTGTTTCCATACAGATTGTGAAATTTTTTGTTCTAGTTCTGTGAAAAATGCCATTGGTAGTTTGATAGGGATTGCATTGAATCTGTAGATTGCTTTGGGTAGTATAGTCATTTTCACAATATTGATTTTTCCAATCCAAGAACATGGTATATCTCTCCATCTGTTTGTATCATCTTTAATTTCTTTCATCAGTGTCTTACAGTTTTCTGTGAACACACTTTTAAAAAAATTTATTTTATTATTTTTTTATTGAAGTATAGCTGATTTACAGTGTTGTACCAGTTTCTGCTGTACAGCAAAGTGACTCATTTATACACATATATACATTCTTTTTTTAATATTCTTTTCCATTATGGTTTATCACAAGATATTGAATATAGTTTCCTGTGCTACACAGTAGGACCTTGTTGCTTATCCATGCTAAATGTAATAGTTTGCATCTACCAACCCCAAACTCCCAGTGCATCCCTCTCCCTCACCCCCTCCCCCTTGGCAACCACAAGTCTTAAAACACACTTTTGATGGTGCTTGTTGCTTATTGTATTAAGTAGTTGAAAGTATATCGTAACAAAGGAATTAGGATTAAGCATTGTACACCCTCCAAAGTAAACAGTTTACATCCCAGGTGCCTCAGGATTTCTCTTACAAAGCATGCCTTGCAGGGAGAGAATCACAGTTTTGGTTACTGGAGGTATATTTTATAATTATTCACAGAGAATAAACTGTAGCACTAAAAAGGAAACATACTTTTGGGTCAATTGTTTATTTAAAAATATCTGTAGATACTTAGTGCCCTTAATAACAAATTCAGGTACACACACACACACGCACACACTTTTAGTGTCTTGTTGCCTTTATAAACCCCATCTTCCTTTTCAGGTGCATTGCTGTGTATAACACGGTTAGCTGAACCACTTGTGAAACTACTGATGACACCAGCTCAGGTTACACCAGCATTAAGATTTTTCTCTTCATCTTTTAGGTTCAGTGTAGAACGTTATTCTTCTCCTTGCACATTTAGAGCATTTTAACAATCCGGAAGTGTTTCGGCATGTATTTCTTTTTTTTTTTTTTTTTTGCGGTACGCGGGCCTCTCACTGTTGCGGCCTCTCCCGTTGCAGAGCACAGGCTCCGGACGCGCAGGCTCAGCGGCCATGGCTCGGGCCCAGCCGCTCCGCGGCATGTGGGATCTTCCCGGGCCAGGGCCCGAACCCGTGTACCCTGCATCGGCAGGCGGACTCTCAACCACTGCGCCACCAGGGAAGACCTTCACTTATGTTTTTTAACCTGCACAACCGTCTGCACGCTTTCTCTGTTTCCTTTTTCATTTGAAGAGTCTTTTTCTGGCTAACTTATCCTCATCCAGTCTGTGTAATGCATGCTCTTAAGAGAGCTGTGCATGAGGTGTGCAAGGGTTAATTTTAGTCGGGAAGTGTTTAATAACTCATTGTTCTTAGCTCCTTGGGTGAGGCCCTGGTGAGTGTAGGCTTCCTAGCGCAGGCTGTGAGGGACTTAACCCCCGGCTTTGTGAAACGCTTCCCCATTGAGGGAGCGGGGCGGCCCGGCCCAGCCCTGGCCCTGCATCCCATTCTCAGCTTTCATCCAGTGCCCTTCTGCTGTCAGGGGCAGTGGTCCGATCATGGCAGAGGTGGGGATGGAGTTGAGGCTGATCCCAGTAGCACTCAAGAGGCTTGGCCCAGTGCGCCATACTTGTTCTGTGGCTGTCTGGTCATCCCGATCTTGGACCTTGTCTAGCCTTCCGGCCAAACAACTAAGCTCCCAGTGGCAACTGCATTTCATTGTGCTGAGTGATAAGCTCTGTTTTGGGGGGTCACACTTTCTCCGGACATGTACTCAGTCACCAACATTTACCGAGCACCTACTTTGTGCCAGGCGAGGGATGGGGACACTCAGATATGCCCGTTAAGGGCTCCCATTCCAGGGGGCAGACAGGGAGGATGGGCACAGGGAAACCGTCACAGCACAGCATGATAAGGGCCGGTGGGACTAGTGGCTGTCGTTCGTGGAGCAGCTTCTGTGGACAGGAGGTTACAGGCATCGTCCCTTCTCCTTGCAGCTACCCAGTGGATAGATCATCTCCCAATTTTAAGCACAAAGGAAGTGAACCCAAGCAAGGTATCTGGATTCATGTCACACAGCTAGTGAATGTCTCAGCTGGAATTCACTCCCGGGCCTCCCAGGCTCCAAAGCCTGTGCTCTTTCTCTTCCACCTCACATCCTCTGTAAAGACACTTAGAGATGACAAGAGTCGGGGAGATGGGCTGGGAGGCCCGGGTTCCTTGGGCTGTTCTAGAAAGCAGTGTGACGGGAGTGGCCTCAGTGCTGGCTGTGGCAGCCGGTGGCAGTCGTTTGTCTCTCACAGCTGGGTTTCTCCTTTCTCGTCTTGATTTCTCTCTTTCCCACTTCCCTGCTGATGCCCAGTTCTGGGAGCTGCTCCTGGCCCGCTATACACAACGGTTTGCTGCCTCCTACCCACGGAGAGAGTTCAGGCCCAGTGGCTCTTTGTTCACTGAGGTGTGCGTTCTGAGCCTGTCTTCCTCGGGGGAGCTAACACTCAGTTTTTAAGTTTCAGGCCTTAGGAATGACCCCTTGTTGGCCTGGTGCCCCTTAGTGGTGTGTTTGTGAAGACACCAAAGGAAAACATGGCTGGTGTCAAGGTCAGCTTTGTTGGACTTGAAAGCCCTGCAGCGCCTGTGGTCCTCACCCGGGAAGTTCAGGTCCCCAAACCCTTAGCCCTGA
The DNA here is from genome assembly GCF_059928025.1 of Delphinapterus leucas. Classification (NCBI taxonomy): domain Eukaryota; kingdom Metazoa; phylum Chordata; class Mammalia; order Artiodactyla; family Monodontidae; genus Delphinapterus; species Delphinapterus leucas. Next base: position 122,576,359 of record NC_143150.1, on the reverse strand, counting down.
CACTACCGAGAAAGCATGAGGTGGTGAGAACTGGGCTTCGTGCAGACTCGTGTTGGGAAGAGTCTGGTTTTTTAAAAAGTCGATGCTTGGACTTCCCTGGTGGTCCAGTGGTTAAGATGCCGTGCTTCCTCTGCGGGGGGAATGGGTTCGATCCCTGGTCGGGGAACTAAGATCCCACATGCTGCCAGCAAGGCCAAAAAATTAAAAAAAAAAAAAGTTGATGCTTGAGTGTATCCATTAGGGTTCTCTGGCCGTAAGCAACAGAAACCAACTCCCCTTTAACTAAAATAGGGAAGAGGATTTACTGGAAGGCTACGGGCTGGTTTACAGGGTGGAAGGAAAAGCTGGAGGATCAGGTCTGGGAAAGATGGCACCCAGGCAGCCCCGGGGATCACTGCCTCATGTGGGGGCCCTGCTGGGGGATTTGCCGCAGCCGGTTCCAGTCTTTGTCACAGCTGCTGCTGTGCGACATAGTTGAGTCCTGTGCTGGTAGAGGGCAGGGCATGTTGATGGACAGTCCCATCAGACTGTATCTCATCAGGGAGGGGAAAGTCCCCCAAACGGCTTCCCCTCCCCGAGTGGGGAATGGTTTCTCCCTGGGACACAGACACAGGCAGCCACCTCGATGCGTGAATCTTTACAATCATAAATTCCAAAATATGCATTACACAAACTCTGTATTTTTAAAAGCTATATTGAGGTATAAAATTCTGCCCGTTTTAAGTGTACAGTTCAATGATTTTAATAAATGTATAGCATTGTGAAACTCTCACCAGAATTTAAGTTTAGAACGTTTCCGTCGCCCCCAAAGACATCTCGTAGCCATTTGCAGTCAGGCCCCGTTCCCACTCCAGCCCTAGGCAACCACTCATCTGTTTTCTGTTTCTGTAGATTTGAACATAGGTTCCTGACCGGTGTAATTTTTTCCGGGTATCCTGCAAACTATGCTATGGGTGAAAGAAAGAAGGAGAAAAGGCCAACGGTGTGGAAGTCTGGACCTCATGGTGTCAGTTTTCCTTCCTTTTTGCTTTAGATTTTCCCTTCTCTCACCTGGACTGTAAGACGGGAGAGCTGAGTCCTAGTCTTGATGCTGCCATTATTTAGCTCTGTGAGCCTCAGTCATGGAACCTTCCAGGCCTCAGTTCCTCATCTGTATAGTTAAGAAAAGGGTTTGACAAGATGATAACTCATGTGCTTTCTATCTCTAATGACCAGCAGTTGTGATCTTTTTTGGTGAAATCTTTCTTGGTGAAAAATTACATGTATCCGTATAGCTGATTCACTTTTTGCTGTACAGCAGAAAATAACACCACATTGTAAAGCAACTATACTCCAATTAAAAAAGAAATCTACCCTGAAAGAAAAAAAGAAGAATTACTTCTTGATTGTATCTGCTCTCTTCAATCAGAGGGCTGGAATAAAACTTGATGCTGGCCAAGGGAGGTGGAATCCTGAAAAAGAGAAGGGCTTTTCCCAGCAAGAGCTCATAGTCTGATTGGAATGAGCCGCAGTGAATGCTCACGCATTGTGGTGAGCCCCCGGGGAGAGATCAAGTTCAGTGCACAGAGGTGGGGAGGGGCCGGTCACAGAGCGGGGCCTCTGAAACGCCACCGCCACCGTGAGAAGTTTGCCCCCGTGACAAGCTGCTTGGCAGCTGGCTTAGCCAACCACGGTTAAAACCACCCATTTCATCTTTGGGGGGAGGGGACATCCCAGCAGGTTTGAAGGCGGAGATGGGGAGGTTGAAGCATTTTGCATTTCGAGGCCGATCTCTTATCTCCTCTGGCTCTGCCTCTATCTCTCTGTGCCCTTGGGTTAACTGTAGCTTTGGCTTTTGCGGCCATGGTAGCTGCAGCCTAAGCAGACTTGTGGAGGCAGGCAGCTGGAGGGTGGTATTTTCTGACAGGGAGACTTCCTTAAGTTTTGTAATTTATGGTGTCTTTAAATATGGGATTTTGTTTACTGTTGGCCTAATTACATCTCTGTTATATTTTAGTTAGCTTAATGTTTTAATTTTGTGCTCATGCCCAGAGGTAGTTTCCCAAAGGGTACTGTTAAAAAAAATTGTAGGTCGGGTTTTATCCTTGCTGCAGCTACCTGCAGCTTCCTGAAGGCAAGGAGATGGGTTTTGGGGCCACACACTTTCTCATGGGCCCTTGTGAATATTTCGACTGTGTTGGTGCCGTGTGAGGTCTAGAGCTCCTGTCTGCCAAGTATTATCCTCAAGCATCTCTGTAAAATAGAAACATAATACGGGCCGCAGAAGTGATTTTAAGTGTTTTAGTAGCCACATTCAGAAAGGGAGAAGAAACAAGTGAAATTAATTTGAATAATGCTTGAAATGAAATTGAAGAATTTCACCCAGCATATCTAAAATAGGATCATTTCAACATACAATCAATCTAAAAATTAATGAGATATTTTACATTCTTTTTTTTCCCTCATAAGTCTTTGCAACTTGCTGTGTATTTTACAGTATGTCTCAATTTGGACGAGCCAGACTTCAAGTATTCAACAGCCACGTGTGGCAGGTGACACTTTAGTGGACAGCAAAGTTCTAAACCTTTCAAAGGCTCACAAGGGACACAGGAAGAGCCCTTGGAAGGGGTAGGAGAGACATAGTCTCATGTTTTGTGAGCTCTTAATAAAGCCATACATAGGTTTCCTTCTCTTAGAGAAACCTGATATGTAAGAATTCTTCTTGACAGGAAAGGTAAAGCAGGAAGTGATTATTCATGTTACAAAAGAATTAACTGCAGGATCCTTTAAATAGCAAGCTCCCTTAGTGCACTGAAGATCTGACTCAATTTGCAAAAATGTGATTGACACTTGGCATTTTAGTAGCATCTTTGTTGGGCAGAGAACCATCTGCCATTATAAAATGCAAATGCAAGCTGAACCGTCAGCTTCTCAAGGCTTTGTTGAGTACCTACTGTATGTCAGGGATGCTCGTAGGGGCCATGACAGAACTAAGGGAGATCTGTACCCAGAAGCCATTTAGAGGGTCACTGGGAGGGCGAGACACACATGCAGCCACCACAGTGTGGAATTGCCTCGATACCAGGGCCCAGGGAGGCTTGGGGGCTGGATGAGCCAGGAAGGAGCTAGGCTGCGTGCATGGGATGAAGTGTCCAGGAGTTTAAAGGAAGGGTAGATCAGGAAAGACCAGCTCAATAGTATATTGGGAAGACTCGAAAACTATGCAGTTATGCTTTATATATCCCTGAGTCCCCAGTCCCTAATCCCCAGCCTTACTTCTAGCAGCCATCAGTTAAGCTGTGTTCTTGGACTCCTCATAAGAGGGAGACGGAAGCAAACCCAGGATGTGCTTCTCTCCAGTTTTCAACAACAGGCAGCAGCTGTTTATTTCTTAGGACCTGTCTTCTTGAAGCAGATTCCTTTGCCCTCGTCCAGCTTTACCTTGATAGAGCCCACGTGTAGAATGCAGAAAATGAGACTTGCTGTTGAGGAAAGGAGAAGCAAGGTTGTGTGCTGGAAGTGGATGGGGTTCTGAGTTCCCCAAAGTACACAGGGTTTAAGTTCAGCGTCGAGATGGACCCTTGAGCAGATTCCTCCCCCGGCTCCTTCAGGCAGGCCCCATGTGCTGCTTCCCCCCAACTCCACTTAGGGCGATTTTCTGTCCCCATCAGAAAAGCTATGAGCTTTCATCTCTAAGTACTAAGATAGGAGCAGCCTTGGGGAGCCTAGGTCAGTATTCCAAGCCTTTTCTTGTTAAAAAAAAATAATACCTGTTATTTAAAAAAATGACTATCTCCATACATATATTTATTTATAGATCATGTAATATATCGCTGTACTAGTTGATTAAGAAAACCCAAAAGAAGTTTCTAAATATTTATTATTAGGTTTAATGAACTTATGGAAAACATAAGATTGACTATTATGTGGTTTTAGACATTGGTGAAAAATGGACATTTGTCTTCATGGCTCAGGTACATAGTTTTGAATATCTTGCTAAACCCAATAGTTCCATATTATAATTAGATAACTTAAACCTATATCAAGGGTGGGAGAAAACCCATATTACAAATTATCTTGATAACTCAGAGTGTTTTGTGCTGATTGGCTTGTCCTCGTGTTCACCCCCCAACATGGCTGACAAAGAGTTCCCACCCAGGGGCTGAAGTGGCAGCTCCACCATTTTCTTGTTGACTTGGGCGTGTGTTGAGTATTATCTACAACCCCTGCTTTCTTTACCCAAATCTTCTCAAGTCTCTCATCCATTTAGTGAGGGTGATTTTAGTTAAAGAGGGTAATAGTCATAAAGAGGCTCTACCAAGAGGCCTCCCAGAGCTGCAGGGTGCCCCATGGAGCTGAAAGCTGGCCCTGGCAGCCGCCCTTGTCTAGGGGCACAGCTGTCCCTCAGGCCGCTCCATGCCCTCCGAGCACCCCTGACTGCCTGACCTAGAGGCTGGATGAAGGAGCTGGTGTCATTCTGCAACTGGAGCGTTAGAGAAGTTGAATTTTTCTCTTTTTAAAATGAAAACAAAATGAATAGATGTTTTCTTTTTTTTTTTTTTCATCTTGTTCACTAATTCCTGAAGTGAGTGCATCCCAGTTTGGAGGGCACTGGCTCAGAAAATAAGCTTAACTGCTTTGCTAAGCTTCAGGTTCTTTAATTGGGAAGATGGGCATCATAATACTGTGAGGATTAAGTGAGATAATGCAGGAAAAGTGTCTGGCACATAAACAGTGGTTGCTGTAATCTCCATTCCGATAGCAAAGCTTCAATAGATCCATGTCTAGGTAATTTGAAGAAAGCTGCTTTTTAATCGACCTGGTTCTGATTGTTCTGATGACTCATTTTACCTGCTGGGGTGAGAATATGATACGAGAAAATTGGAGTGTTTCTGCCTTTGTACTTGTCAGGAACCAGGAGAAATCTGAAAAGGTTGCCTTGTTTATACTCTTATGCTTCTCCTTTCTGTTGATAAGTGATGAAAATGGTTCACAACTCAACTTCAGCCTGGGCAGATTTCTGACAGCAGAGTCAGCCAGCTAATTTTGGAATGCAAAACTAATCTCGGAAAGCAAATTCTGCTTTGAGTTGCTTATGAACTGTCTGGGTTAGCTGACATTATAAGTGGACAAGGTGAGCACACCAGTCTGGGTGGACGGGGTCGTTTGATCTGGAAACGCTTTGAGAGTGTATCCCTAATGGATATGCAAAGTGCATTTGACAAGGAGCCCCTCACCTACCAAACTTCTTCCTGGAAAACCTACCCCAATATATTGAATTTGTAAAAGTCATTTGTGCTTTCTTTGTCTCCTGTTGGAGAAATCTTTTTTTATATATACATTTATTTATTTTTTATGTTTGGCTGCGTTGGGTCTTCGTTGCCGCACGCGGGCTTTCCCTGGTTGCGGCGAGCCGGGGCTACTCTTCATTGCGGTGCGTGGGCTTCTCATTGCGGTGGCTTCTCTTGTTGCGGAGTGCGGGCTCTAGGCACGCAGGCTTCAGCAGTTGCAGCACGTGGGCTCAGTAGTTGTGGTATGCGAGCTCTAGAGTGCAGACCCAGTAGTTGTGGCGCACGGGCTTAGTTGCTCCGTGGCATGTGGGATCTTCCCAGACCAGGGCTCAAACCCGTGTCGCCTGCATTGGCAGGCAGATTCTTAACCACTGCGCCACCAAAGCCCCATTGGAGAAATCTTTGCCAAACCCAAGATCACTAAGATTTTCTCGTATGCTTTCTTATAAAAATGTTGCAGTTTTAGCTCTTACATTCAGGCGTATGATCCATTTTGAGTTCACTTTTGCGTATGTGTTCTTTATAGAGCTCACTTAACTTTTCCACTTCCATTCTTTTACCGTAATTTCTAAGTTGCTAATTCGCTGCTTGGGGTTACACCTAATTTTCACTACCCTTGTATTTATTCATTCTCCCTTTGTCCGTCCATCCGTCCGTCCGTCCATCCATTCATTCATATTAAGCTGCAAATACAAAAGGAAAAGGACAGGAGATTGACTGATTGAGGTGGGCATGAGGCGAGGCCCAAAGACACATGAGTTGTTTAATCCATGTATAGATAAACTAACCAGCCTCTGGATTGGTTGGCTCTGCTAATTTGCATCGGTACCAGAAGACCCGTCTTCCTCATCTGTTGCCTCCACCCATTACCGAGTATACAAAATCACCGTGGATTGGGAGAACAGTTTAAAATGGTATTGCTGCCTAAGAAGCCATCTGTTGTGAAGGCAGTTGTGCCCGCAGATGTGAGCGGTCTGAGTTGTTGGTTGGGCTGGCGGGGCCCTCTGTTATCGGCTGTGTTCACACGAGTTGTTGCTGAGAGGCGGGCATTATCTCTGTAGGGTGGGAATGATCATCACCCACATTTTGCACAACTGAGGCCCAGAGAGGTTAGCATCACCTAGTCTTGGTGAAGGAGAGGGCATCTGAGAGCCGGACCTGCACCTGTAGTTATCTGCCACCTCTGCACTTGGGGAAATGTTGCTGGACTCCGTCTGGGGGCGGGGTGGTGCACAAGTGTTGTTGGCCTTCTGTCATTGTGTGGTTTCCCCTCTGAAGCCCCTGCTGGCCCTGAGACCTGTAGGCCACTCTGCCTGTGCCTGACCGCAGACCAGCACTTTGTGGTTTCTGTGCTACAGACCTCAGGTTAACCAAAGTCGGGCAACCGTGTGTGGCCCTGTTATTTTAAGCATTGGTAGAGGGGAAGCCCCTTGAATATGACTTTCCTGGCCTTCCAGGGCTGCTGGGCTTTGGACTTCTCCAACATCTGATCTAAAGTGCTGTTTTGTTTTGTTCTTGTTTTTGTTTGGTCCCTGTTCCTTCCAGTGGAGGCCATAGTGGAGTTTGACTACCAGGCCCAGCACGACGATGAGCTGACGATCACTGTGGGTGAGATCATCACCAACATCAGGAAGGCGGATGGAGGCTGGTGGGAGGGACAGATCAATGGCAGGAGAGGTTTGTTCCCTGACAACTTTGTAAGAGTGAGTACAAAGCGAAACCCTTTTCCTGTCTCCTGTGTGGGTTCTACTGCCCAAAGCTGTGGCGGCACTTGAGGAGGAATTTCATGGGACTCTTTAAGAGGATGAGTCGACAGCTTGACCTCTTGTATGCTGTGTCAAGAGGAGCACGTATAGCTTTGCCCTTCATATCGGGGGATACTTGTTTTGAAATCACTTTCTTAAGGCCCGGAATGTTCTCTTTCCAAACTGTGTATCACTTAGAAAATGCTGGAAAAATGTCAAGCTTGTCAAATTGTTTTATTTGTGGACTTTTTTTATGCTTTGATAGTTTCAAAGACTCTTGCCCTTTACCATTTCATTCAAAATGGAGGTGAAACTCAGTTTTGACCACTTAAATCAAGTAGCAGTCAAACTAAATGCAGAATTCCAATTATGCCATGTTTCTAGCTTTGTATCATATTGCTTTCTTGATAGGAACAGTATTATTTTCTTTTTCCCCTTTATGGCCATGAAGCATTGAGTAAAATCTATTTTTTCAGTAAGGTTTTGAAAATTATGCTCTTTGCAGAAGGGTTAATTACAAAAAATGTAACTCAGTCATGTTAAGAAATTTCGTACCACACAGTTGTAAATAATAGTGGGAATTAGGTTAAAAAAAGGGGGCGGGGGCGGGAAATCACCTGCAGGCTGATCCCAGAGGGAAATACCAAGTGGGTCTAAAAAGTCCCTGGACTGTATCCTTCCTGCCCAGCGCTGGGCCAGATGGGCCTGTTCTTGGTGGGGAGAGCTGTGTGCAGGAATCCCCGGGGCCCCTGCTGTAGTTCCGGTGGCACCAGACCATGCCTGAGACCTGGGGCCATAGGGGGCAGGTGGTGTAGGGGACGCTGGGCCCAGAGAAGCAGGTGCCCCCCTTAAAGAGCCGTGTGGGCTACGTGGGAGGGTTTTATGGAAGGGGGTTGTTGAGGAAGAACAGTGATATGCTCCAGGCTTCACCCCCTGGGCCCTCTACCGGTACCCCGCCCCCAGTCTAGAACAAATAGAAAGCCAGTTTCATCTTTCTTCAGGACCTTGCCTCAGGGGATCCTGCTAACTTTTTCCTTGTCCTTTCTTCTTGGTGTGCAGAAAGCTGGGGAGAGTTTTGTGGGTTACATGCTGATAAACCTCGCTTTCTGTGAACAGTCGTGGGAGGATAGACATTTTTTCTTGGACTACAGTTGAACCTGGCAGCCCTCTCTCTCCCATTTTAAGAGGAGGAAAGTCTCACATCTGGGTCCCCTTGGGTTGAGTCTACTGATGTGTAAATGAGGGTGAATTCTTTTGCCCTTCCAAACAAAATCCCTAATTTGGGGACAAGGACCATCCTTGAAGTTGAGCCAAATTCTGGGTTGGAAGGGGGACTTTTCTGGATAAAAGAGGCAAAGCTTTCAGTGAAGATGAAGGAGGAAGGAGTGAGAGGGGAGGACCGTGGGAAGGAGAAGGGACTCCAACTCCAGTTTAGAAGGTGGGCCCCGCTTTGGAAGCCTTTAATGTGTCCTGTTGGCTTATTCCAAACCACAGATCCACAGCCGCTGAAACCTCGAGGTTGGCCTTTGCTCAGGGCCGGGGCACCATAAGCGTTTGTGGAGGCCAGGGCAGGGAGGGCAGTGCGGGAAGAGCCCCGGGAGCGCCGGGGAACAGGAGCTGGTCACTGTGACCAGGGCGGAGTGATGTGCTTCACCGCCAGGACCTCTATCCAGCCCGCTCCATTCGCTCGGCCTTGGGCTGGGCCAGCGTGGGCCACGGCAGCAGATCCTGCCCCACGGTGGCCCACGCGCTTTGTCTCAAGGGGAGGCTGGTGGGAGATGGCGGGAGGGAGGGAGGGAGGGAGGGAGGGAGGCCAGCAAGGTCAGGGGTTATCCCGCCGGCTCCCCGCTCTAGGCTTGCCTGGGTCTGGCTGTGTCCCTCTGCCAGATGGTGGCTGCTCCCATCAAGTCCCTTTCTTCTCTACGTTCCTTTCCCCTCATCCCGGCAGGCCTGGGGCTCCCTTGTCTCTAGCCCTCAGCTGCCTCCCCGGAGCGTCTCTCTACCTCACCTACTTTGTAAAAGTCTCTTTATTAATCCCACCTCAGATTACCTAACTCGAGTGTGCCATCTGGGTTTCTCCCCCTCCCGAGCCTGACTACCTCATCAGGCTAGTCTGAGGATTAGAGGAGACAGTGCGTGGAAATCACTTAGCATGTGGCCGGCCACCTTCCGAGTGTGCCGCTGTCCCTGTGGTGAAGGAAGGGACCCTCTCCCCTGGCCTGGAAGCCCCTGCCCTTGCCTAACACTTGTCTCACCTCGGCTAGAGCACCTCCAGGGCGGGGAAGTCTCATGCTTGGGAGGTGCTTGTTCCACCTGGGCCAGAAAGGATGTGGCAGGACCGGCTGGGGCTGTACCACTTGTGGCTGTTAGACTTGGCAGAAAAAGAAACTTCTCTTCTTTCGGATGGCTGAGTCTATCTTCAAGTCTTCACCCACTGGGAATGTTTTAGGCCTATTATTGAAAATCCAGTAGGTGGAGGCCGTAGAGTTTAACAATAAAGAACACTGCCATAGAGAGTTCTAGAAGCTGAAAATACATCTTAGGTAATAATAATCATATTGGCATAAGTTCACCGTTTTGGAAGTGGGTTTACACATGCCTTATTTGGCTTAAGAATCATTTGTCCCCAGACTGAATTGGGTAATCTTGTGGCATCCCGTTGTTTATTTGTGTACCTTTATGCCAGTGTTACCACTGTCAGAGAGCTTACCTTAAGCATTTTCCTGATTCATTTATCGGATCCTTAATCAGTGTCCCAAATGAACCTGATCCCCCAAAGTTTGGGGATTCAGTATCCACCCGCAACTCTGTATTGTCTCAATTTCTCAAAGGAAAAATACCAGGCAGTCCGGCCACCCCATCGTTAAGAAGATGCCTGGGCTTTGCCAGCTCTGGGGCTGAAATTTGTTGGCACCCGTAAATGTACCTAACCAGGCCCCGTGGCTTTTTGGGTTTGTTCCTCTTTTTCTTTTATTTAGTTAGTTATTATTTAATTTATTTACTGTACATGTAGAAGAAGAATCTTTTAAAATCCCTCTTCCCTTTCTTCTCTATACCTCTCTCTCATCCACTTCTTTTCCAATACATTTTTCTTTATCCCTCCTCCTTTAAAAAATTTATTCATTTTCAGGTGCGATTTACATAGAGTAAAATGTTGAAGTCATAATTGTATGGCTTGATAATTTTTTTAATGTAAGTGCGTGCCTCTGTAAGCATCATCCAGATCAATTTTATTTCTATCCCTCTAGAAAGTTCCATCATGCCTTTTCCCAGTCATTCCCCCTCTCATAGGTAATCTGTCATCATAGGATAGTTTTGCCTGTACTGGAGTTTCATGTAAATGGAATCATACAATATGTGCTCTTTTATATATGGCTACTTTTGCACAACAGAATGTTGTTGTGTGTAGCAGTACTTTGTTCTTGCTGTATAGTATCCCATTTTATGAATAAACTGTAATTTGTTTATCCACTCTCCTGTGGAAGGACATTTGGGTTGTTTCCAGTTTGGGTATTTTATGGAGACAGGCACTCATTTCTCTTGTGTATATACGTGTAGGAGTGGAATTACTGCCCTCCCTCACTTTCAACATATATGTTTTTCTCTGCTTAAGTATGTGGCCTCTGTGGAGGAGGGGTGTCCCACCTGTGCTGGGGCCTCATTTGTGCCTGAATGTGCTGGTCTTTGCATGGTTGACCTTTGAGTATGACTGCTGAGGGGTCCTTAAGCACAGAACTCAATGTCCCAGGGATCATTTGATTGTTGGGCCCATGAACTACCAAAGGCTCATTCTTAGATTGTTAAAAACATGCCAGTAGAGAGCATGTGTCAAAGTTTTATTGAACTCATCTAATGAGAGAACTAGCATAATAACAAAACGGATTCAGTGAGGATGTGAGGAACTGATTAAAACGTCCATGGAAAGAGGAATGTTCAAAGAAGATCAAAATGAAAGCAACATTGTAAATTCAACTATACTTCAATAAAATTTTTAAAAAAAGGACAAAGAAGATCAAAATGGGTTCATGTCTTAGAGGACAGTAAAGTCTTAACCTCTGGGGTTATCATCTCTACCAGAAAAGAAAAAGAGGCTGTGGCGTACCTTATTGTTTTTCTACATGTTATCCTCGGACGTTTATAGAGTTGTAAAATGTCCTAATAAAGTGTTGGTTAAGTCAGGTTATGTTTTCAGAGGGAATCAGATGACCCTTCGTGGTGCGGGGGGCACACTTATTAGAAAATGGATCAGCATGACGTTAAAAGTTCACACGATGATCATTTTTGGCTTCATTTCCAAGTTTTGGGTATTTTTTTTCTGCATAGACCACAATAGACCATAATATGGGATATAATAGTAGGAGTCACTAGGATGAAATCCTCAAAGTCATTCATTTAAAAAAAAATGGCTGCCCTCCTGAGACCTGAAACTACCACCTAGAACAGAAGGACAGCCACCAATGAGAGGCAGATGTGGGCTCTTTCACAGGGGTTCATTTTCCCCATGTTGGATTCACTGACCAGTGTCCCCCTTTCAGAACCTTACCTCAGAGGCAGACAACAGTGGCCATGAGTCCAGCAAAGGATTTATTAGCAGCCTTTTCCTGAGTTCTCCTGACATGTATCCACAGACAGATAAAGGAATTTCAAAAGGCAGAGGCCTTGAACCCATGGCTTGGGCCGCCATGCACGGGTCTGCCTGCTTTGGGGGGCGACCTTTGGTGAGGGGCAGCGGGACCCAGGCTCTTGAGTAGAAAGCAGGAAACTGCAGCAGGGGTTAAAAGAATGTGCTTGTTGATCTTTAAGTCGCTCTGTGCGCATAGCACTAGCACGCGCCGCAGCCACAGGCCCCTTTGCCGAAGGCCGAGGTGTGTTTACTTGTAGTTGCAGGGCTTCTGCTGAGTGTAACAGTTTTCCGCTCGGTTTCCTATTGCCTCAGCTTTCATCTGCTAGGTGTTTTAGATCTCTCTCTGGCGTATCCAGAGCCTTTTTTGTATTTGTGTAAAGTGGCTGGTGAAAATGGTCATATTTTTCATCGATGAGGTGGAAGGCGAGGCTTTTGCCTATTTGCACCAGTCTGAGACAAAGCTCACGCTTACTTTGCTTGTCTTGATTTCAGAAAGAATCACAAATTTACTTCAGCAAGTGGCATAACAGAGAGATTTCTAAGTTGCTATTCTATACTCAGAGACCCTGAAGTAGATCTCTTGGATCCAATTTCACTTTGCTTTTTCACCCCAAGGGCCACTGATTTTGTGAAGCGTATGGGATATTGTCTTCAAGGTACTTGTGTCTCTTGGAAAGGTGGCGCGAGTTTTCCAGGCGTGTTTCATAGCGTGCGCGGCCTCGTCCTGCGCACGACTCTCGTGGTGATGTGCTCGGGGGTGGGGGTCTGCCGAACTCCTCAGGGAGCGTTTACCGGGCTGCGACGTGTTGGCACCAGAGGCTGTGAGCACAAATGAGACGCCTGAAAAGGAACAAGGTATCATTACGAATGTAACTTCTTCCACAGGAGGACAGTGTTAGCTCCTGTGACCTGGCCTTTGGTCACACTTTACTCTGGGGCGCACATGTTAGACATTGTTCTGCAAATATGGTCCTGATTAAAATGCCACTTGTGAGGGTTTTGACTGGATTCATCAGGCAGCTCTGTTGGAACACGCTAAGTGAACCTGCAGTTATCTTTTGGCCCTGATTGTTGTGTTACTTTATGGAATAATAATGACAACATTCTGGCTGCCTGGCTTTGTATGCATTATGTATAATCTGCTCGTGTCTGTCTGTGTACAAGGACTAAAATTTGTTGAACACTTAACGCCAGGCAGGAATGAGCCTAAGCCCTTCACGTGCTTTATCTCATTAAATCCTTTACACCCCTCTATGGCATAGGTACCATTTTTTTTATCACGCCCATTTTTTAGAAGAGATAACTGAGGCATCTTAAGGTTAAAAGACTTACAAGCTATGAGGAGCAGAGAACTTTGGAACTTGAGCAGACTGGCGCCAGACCCTGAGCTCAAGCAGGAAGCATTATCTGGGTGTCCAAATTGTCCTGATGGGGTTAAGCCCCTCACCATTATTACCCGCTGCATCCTGCCTTCCCCAAGTGTCCTGTCAATATTTTGCACATTTGTACCACTTGGAGAGAAGCCTCTCAGTTACTCTGCTAGTCTTTTTTTCTTTTTTTTTTTTTTTACTTTTATTTACTTTTACTTTTGGCTGCGTTGGGTCTTCATTACTGCACACGGGCTTTCTCTAGTTATGGCGAGCGGGGGCTACTCTTCGTTGCAGTGCGCAGGCTTCTCATTGCGGTGGCTTCTCTTGTGGAGCGTGGGCTCAGCAGTTGTGGCACGCCAGCTCTAGAGTGCAGACTCAGTACTTGTGGCACACGGGCTTAGTTGCTCCGTAGCATGTAGGATCTTCCCGGACCAGGGCTCAAACCCGTGTCCCCTGCATTGGCAGGCGGATTCTTAACTACTGCACCACCAGGGAAGCCCCTGCTAGCCTTGAGTTAATAAAAAATTACGAAGTTACTTTACAAGTGGCATCAAGTAGAGATTTCCAGGTTGCTATTCTATATTCAGAATCATGGTTGTGAACTTGTTTTCTGCATTTTAAAGGATTCTCTTCAGAAATCAGGTATTTCAACTCAAAAGAGCAATCTTTGCCTGGATTTATGGGCTGGTGCTGTTTTTCCTATGAATTCTGAAAGCAAGTCAGTTCGGGAAAATATTTCATTTTACTCATTTGTAAGGAGGCTTGTTATTTTGCGGTGTTTAGGATATGCTTTTCAGAAGGATCTTGGTTGTCTTTTCTAAGAGTGGTAAATAATCCAGTTGTGTGACTATCTAGTCGTTCCCCATCCATGGGGCCCTTGCAAACAACCAATTCCAACTCGAATTATTCTTTAAACTTTCAATATATAGTTTTCTTTTAGGGAACAAAATCTTAAAACTAACAACTGGAGCCTGTTAGATGCTGTTATAAAAAGTGGTACTTGGGCTTCCCTGGTGGCGCAGTGGTTGAGAGTCCACCTGCTGATGCAGTGGACACGGGTTCGTGCCCCGGTCCGGGAAGATCCCACATGCCGCGGAGTGGCTGGGCCCGTGAGCCACGGCCGCTGAGCCTGCGCGTCCGGAGCCTGTGCTCCGCAACGGGAGAGGCCACAGCAGTGAGAGGCCTGCGTACCGAAAAAAAAAAAAAAATGGTACTCCAGGAAGGGTCCGGAGTAATTAAAGACAAGTGTGTTGCCAATAAAAGCCACACCAGTTGGCTGATTCCTCAGGCTTTGTCACTTGCAATGCAGGAAGTGTGTGTGTGTGTGTGTGTGTGTGTGTGTGGAGGGGTGTCTTGTGACTCAGGGAGAGCGGTCCCCTGAGCGAGTTGATCTTGCTGATTATGCATAATGGAGTTTTATTTTCTTAATGACCGGATTATTGAATCTGAGCTTAGAAAGGGACTTTGGAATCATGTGTTTCAACCCCCAGCTTTCTAACAGGTCAAAATCTAAACCATGTAAGATGTTGCTGTGATCATTACTGGACACTTAAACTTGTATAGTGTGGCTGTCCCACAGGGGACCCTAAACCAGTGAGTCTCCAGTCTGGCCCTGCTCCAGGCACACTGCATCGTCAGAAGTTTGGAGTAGGGGCAGGAGTTGGTGTAGGGGCCTTGGAATATTTTTAAAAATTCATGTGGCTTGCTGCTTGATGAAGCTTGGGCACTCCTTTTGTACAATGGGACTGATGGGCAGTGTCATCCTCTTTAATATCTTTTCTCAAGCACATGGCTTGGTAGCCTGTGACCTGTAGTTCTACATTTGGAAATATTATGTTATTTCTAAAGTATGTGTATGAATATATAAGGAAACATAATCATGCTAGAAATTGTAAAAACAAATGTGTACCACAAATACAAAAACAACATACCAATATGTAAACAATGCTCTATGTGAGTCCATTAGAATTGATACATGCTGATTGCAGATACTCTGGATTAACTAAACACTGGACTAAACGCTGCCTTCTACCCAGTGGTAGTGAGGTGGGCAGAATTTCTAGCAATGGTCCCCAAGATTCCACTCCTTGAATCCCCAGAACCTGTGAATGTGATGAGCTATCATTCCAGTAATTGTGTTATGTTACATGGTGCAGTTGACTTTACAAAAGAGAGATATCCAGGTGGGCTTAATCATAGCACGTGAGCCATTAAAAGAAGAGAAATTTCTCTGCCTAGTGGCAGAAGAGGAAGTCAGAGAGATTGAAAGTGTGAGGAGGACTTGTGGCTTTGAAGATGGAGTGGTCATGTGAGAAGGCATACAGGCAACTTTATTGGAGCAGAGAGCAAACCTTGGCTAGCAGCCAGCAAGGAAATGGAGACCTCAGACCTCCTGCTTCAAAAATTGGATTCTGCCAACAACCTGAGTGAGCTTGGAAGTGGATTGTCCTCCCAAGCCTCTAGATAAGAGTCCAGCCTGGTTGTGTGTGGCTTAAAATACAGATAGCAAACTGTATCTGGGGCAGTTTGCTCCTTCCCTACTGGCATATTGTCAGTGGAGACCAAATGGGAAGTCTGGACTCTCACCCTCTGCCCTGGGCTCAGCAGTAGTAAGTGGCCCCCCTCACCCTCTCCACTAGATAGCAGGGAAGATGTTGCGGAGGAGGGAGCTGGAGAAAGGGATTCATTAAACCCATGTAGGAAATCTTGAGCAAAATCCTGACCAACACATGTATGAATCTGACCAGAATTAATGTGCCAAAAAGTTTGAGAAAATAAACTACAGTGTGAAATGCCACCCAGGTTTTCAGAGTGACCTCTAGGTAACACAAATGAAGAAGACCAGAATAGCCTTGCAAGGGCTCTAGAAACTAAACTGTCATGGCATCACAGCCCACAAAAGTAGCCCAGGATCTATATGCTTAATCTAAATCGGGTCAGTGCCTGCTAAATTTAACTAGGATCCAGAGTCTTATAACATAATAGCTCAAATGCCCAGGATACAGTAAAAAAAAAAAAAAATCACCTGTCATACCAAGAACCAGGAAAATTGGAACTTAAATGAGAAGGCAATCAACAGATACCAACACCGGGAAGACTCAGATGTTGGAACTGTCTGACAAAAGCAGCCATCAGGGGCTTCCCTGGTGGCGCAGTGGTTGAGAGTCCGCCTGCCGATGCAGGGGACACGGGTTCGTGCCCCGGTCCGGGAAGATCCCACATGCCGCGGAGCGGCTGGGCCCGTGAGCCATGGCCGCTGAGCCTGCGCGTCCGGAGCCTGTGCTCCGCAACGGGAGAGGCCACAACAGTGAGAGGCCCGCGTACCGCAAAAAAAAAAAAAAAAGCAGCCATCAGAAAAATGCTTTAATGAGCAATTACAAACACTATTGAAACAAACAAATAATTAGAAAATCTCAGCAAAAATTAGAGGTATTAAAAAAATGGATATTATAGAACTGAAAAATAAATCACCATATTAAGTTCACTGGATGAGCTTAATAATAGAGATGACAGAGGAAAGAATCAATGAAGTTGAAGACAGATCAATAAAATTTACCCTGTCTATCTGTTGTCCAGACAACAGATGGAAGCTAGTCTAAAAAAAAACAATGAACAGAGCCTCAGAGACCTTTGGTACAATAACATTAGGTCTAACATTTGTGTCACTGGAGTCCCAGAAGGAGAAGAGAAGACTATAGAAATAAAAAGTATTCGAAGAAATTATGGGTGA
This sequence comes from Delphinapterus leucas, assembly GCF_059928025.1. Lineage (NCBI taxonomy): Eukaryota > Metazoa > Chordata > Mammalia > Artiodactyla > Monodontidae > Delphinapterus > Delphinapterus leucas. The sequence goes on along the minus strand of NC_143150.1, from coordinate 122,559,620 downwards.
AAACTCTCCAAATTGGGCAAAAGGGATAAACCATCAGAATCAAGAAGCTGAGCAAAACCCAAACAGGATAAACCCAAAGAAATCTATGCCAAGACACATAATAATCAAACTTCTCAAAACTTCTTTGTCTTTAGACAAAGAAAAAACAGAGAGTGAGAAACAATGTTTTACCCATAGCAGCAGAATGATTTGAATGACAGTGGATTTCTAATATGAAATCATGGAGTCTAGAAGGAAGTGCACAGCATTTTCAAGTGCTGAACAAAAAGAACGTTCCACTGTGAGTTCTACATCTGGTGAAAATATCCTTCAGGAATAAAGAGAAAATAAAAACATTCTCAGACGAAGGAAAACAAAGAAAATTTGTCAACAGCAGACCCACCCTTAAATAATGGCTAAAGAAAGTTCTCTAAACAGAAAAGTAAATGATAACAGGAGGAGGGCTGGAACTCCAGAAAGAAAACAAAACAAAACAAAACAAAAACAGTGGACGGGTAAAAATAGAAGTACATTTAATAGGCCGTTTTTATCCTCATTAGCTTTTAAAATTATGTTTAATGGTTGAAGCATAAGTTATAATATCTGGTGTGATGTCAATATATGTAGAGATACTATATGAGAAAATTATGTTTAAAAAGTGGGGAGAGGGGACTTCCCTGGTGGTCCAGGGGTTAAGACTCTGCGCTCCCAATGCAGAGGGCCCGGGTTCGATCCCTGGTCAGGGAACTAGATGGCGCAACTGGGAGCCTGCCGCAGCTAAGGCCTGGCGCAGCCAAATAAATAATTAAGACCCGGCGCAGCCAAATAAATAAATATTTTTTTAAAAGAATATTAAAAAGTGGGGAGAGAGGGACTTCCCTGGTCACACAGTGGTTAAGAATCCACCTGCCAATGCAGGGGACACGGGTTCAAGCCCTGGTCTGGGAAGATACCACATGCTGCGGAGCAACTAAGCCCGTGTACCACAACTGCTGAGCCTGCCTGCTGCAACTACTGAAGCCCACGTGCCTAGAGCCTGTGCTCCGCAACAAGAGAAGCCACCGCGGTGAGAAGCCCATGCACCGCAACAAAGAGTAGCCCCCGCTTGCCACAGCTAGAGAAAGCCTGCATGCAGCAGCGAAGACCCAAATGGAAGTAAGGTTTCTACACTTCACTTGAAATGGGAAAGCATTGATACCAGTAGTCTCTGGTAAGTTCCATATGTATATTGTAATAACTGAAAAAAAAACCCAAACCGCTAAAAAACTAAAAACCAATAAAAAACTATACAATGAGATATACTCAAAACGTCTATAGATAAATGTAGAAGTAACTCACAGGAAGGCAAGAAAAAGGGGAAAGAGGAATGATAAACAGGAAATAAAGAGAAAACAAATAATACAATGGCACACCTAAGCCCTAACATCAATAATTACTTTAAGTGTAAATGGTCTAAATATACCAATTGATAGAGATAACAGAATGGATAAAAAATGTGACTTAACCATGTGCTGTTTACAAGAAACTCACTTTAAATATATTGCTATAGGTGCATTAAAAGTAAAAGGGTGGAAAAAGTATACCATGTAAAAATTAATTTTAAAAAAAGCAGGAATGGCTATATATAATATCAGATAAAGTAGACTAGAGAGCAAAGAAAATTACCTGAGACAAAGAGGGACATTACACAATGATGAAAATGTCATTACACTGAGAAAACACAACAATCCTAAATATGTATGAACCAAACAACAGAGCTGCAAAGTACATGAAGCAAAAACGGATAGACCTGAAAGACAGACACATCCACAATAATAATAGTTGGGAACTTCAGCATCTCTCTCTCAGCATTTGAAAGAACTACTAAATAAGGTATCAGCAAGGATATAGAAGAACTGAACAGCATTATCAACCAAGCAGTTCCAATTAATATTTATAGAACACTCCACTCAAAAAAGAGCCTAAAACACGTCTTTTTCAAGTACTCATGAAACATTTACCAAGTTAGACCATACCCTGGGTCATAAAACTGACCTCAATTTATTTAAAGGAGTGGAAATAATACAGAGTATGTTCTCTGACCATAATGTAATCAAACTAGAAGCCGACAACAGAAAGATAACAGGAAGATCTCCAAACACTTGGAAATCAAATAACACACTTCTGAATAATTCATAAGTCAAAGGGGAAGTCTCAAAGCAAATTTTTAAAAATACATCAAGGTGAATGAAAATGAAAACACAGCATATTAAAGTTTATGGGACACAGCTAAAGTAGTGCTGAGAGGAAATTTTATAGCACTAAATATTTAAGTCAGCATGGAGGAAAGATCTGAAATCAATAATCTAAGTTCCTACCTCAAGAAGCTAGAAAGAGAAAAGATCCCCTGCCCCCACCAAAGCAAGCAGAAGAAAGGAAATAATGAAGATAAGAGCAGGAATCATTGAAGCTGAACACAGAAAAATCAACAGAGAAAATCAGTGAAAAAGCTGGTTCTTTAAAAAGGTCAGTAAAATGGTTAAATCTTTAAGATGACGGAAAAAGATAAAAAAGAAGATATAAATTGCAATATTAAGAGTAAAACAGGGGCTATCACTACAGATCCTGCAGCTATTAAAAAGACAGTAAGAGAATACCACAAAGAATTCTATACACATACATTTGACAATTTAGATGAAATGGACCAATTTCTTGAATATCACAAACTACCAAAACTCATCCAAGATGAAATAGGTAATCTCAGTAGTCCTATAACTGTTAAAGAAATTGAATTCATAATTTAAAAGCTTCCAAAAAAGAAATCTCCAAGACTAGAAGGTTTCTTTGGAGATTTCTACTAAACATTTAAAGAACAGGCACCAATTCTACATAATCTCTTCCAGAAAATACAAGAGGAGAGAATGCCTTCTTGTTCATTTTATGAGGCCATTACAACTTGATACGAAAACCAGACAGACAGTACGAAAACCCAACAAACCAATATCCCTCAAGAGCATAGACACAAAAATCCTCAGCGAAGTACTAGGAAGACAAATCCAGCAACATATAAAAAGAATTATGTACTATGACCAAGTGAGGTTTATTCTAGGTATGGAAGGCTGCTTCATTGTTTGAAAATCAATGAATGTAATCCACCATATCACCAGACTACAGGAGGAAAAAATAATCACATAATCCTATCAATTGATGCAAAAAAAGCATTTGACAAAATTCAACACCGATTCATGATAAAAACTCTCAGCAAAGTAGGAATATAGGGGAATTTCCCCAGCTCGATAAAGAGCATCTACAGTTAACATCATGCTAAAAGTGGTGAAAGACTGAATGCTTCCCCCGCCCCAGGAACAGGAACAAGGCAAGGATGTCTGTTCTCACTAGTCTTATTCAGCACAGTACTGGAGGTCCTAGTCAGCACAATGCTGAGAAAAGAAATATAAGTCATACGAATTGGAAAGGAAGAATAAAACTGTCCCTGTTTGCAGATGACATGATTCTCGATGTAGGAAATCCCAAAAATCTACAAAATAACTCCTGGAACTAATAAGTAAATTCAGCAAGATCACAGGATACAAGGTCCACACACAAAAATTATTTCTCTGTCCTAGAAATGAATACATGGAAACACAAATTAAAAGCACAATACCATTTATAATCAATCCTAAAACAATTGAAATACTTAGGTATAAATCTAACGAAACATGGACATGATGTGTGTGCTGAAGCTACAGAATGTTGATGAAGGTATTCACAGGCGATCGAGATAAATGGATAGGCAGATACCATGTTCGTGAATTGGAAAAGTCAACAAGGTAAAGATGTTCGTTCTCCCCAAATCTATAGGTTTACTGTAGTTCCTGTCAAAGTCCCAGTAAAGTGTTTTTTTGTAGACTAGCTTATTTTTCAATTTATATGGAAAATCAAAGGAATTAGAATAGGTAAAACAAGTTTGAAAAAGAAGAACAAAGTAGAAGGCGTCTATTCGATTTTATGACTTACTTTAATAGCTAAAGTAATTAAGACAGTGTGGTATTGGTGGAGGGATAGACACCGAGGTCAATGGAACAGAAGAGAGAACCCAGAAATAGACCCACACAAATAGGTCCAGCTGATCTTTGACAAAGGTACAAGAGCAATCCAATAAAACAAAGAGTCTTTTCATCTAATGGTACCGGGTCAGTTGAACAGCCAGAGGCAAAAATGAACCTCTACCTAAACCTTATACCTTATAAAAATTATCTCAAAATGGATCATAGATTTAATTGTAAAACATAAAACTATAAAAGTTTGAGAATTAAACACAAGAGAAAATCTTTAGGACCTAGGCCTAGGTGAAGAGTTCTTAGACTCCATCACACCAAAAGAACATGAAAGAAAAAAAAAATCAGTCAGATTTCTTCTGTCAGAAGAAATTAAAAACTTCTGTGAAAAACCCTGTGAAGAGGATGAGAAGACAGGTTACAGACTCAGAGAAAATATTTGCTAACCACATGTCTGACAAAGGACTTGTATTCAGAATGAATCAAGGACTCTCAAAATGCAATAGTAAGCAGTCAAAAAATCCGATTAAAAATGGTTAAAAGATGTGAACAGCCATTTCACTGAAGAGGATATACAGATGGCAAATAAGCACGTGGAAAGATGTTCAACATCATTAGCCATTAGAGAAATGAAAATTAAAATCACAATGAGATAGTACTATGTATTCTAATATCTATTAGAATGAGCACTAGAATGGCTGAAACAAAAAAATAGTAGTAATGCCAAATGCTGGCAAGGGTATAGAGAAACTGGTTCTCTCAGACGCTGCTGGTGGGAATGTAAAAGGGTTCACCCAGTCTGGAAGATAGTCTAGCAGCTTCTTATAAAACTAACTTTGCACTTGCCACGTGACCCAGCAGTTGTATTCTTGGACATGCATCCCAGAGAAATAAAAATTCATGTCTGCACAAAAACCCGTACTGGAATGTTCGTGGCAGCTTTATTTATAATAGCCCCGAATTGGAAGCAACTTGAATGTCCTTCAGTGGGTGACACTCCATTGTTATACAGCAGAAACTAACACAACATTGTAAAGCAATTATACTCCAATAAAGATGTTAAAAACAAAAAACACACTCTAGTCCATCCATTCAATGGAATACTACTCAGCAATAAAAAGGAATGAATACAGGCAGCAACTTGGATGAATCACAAGGGCATTGTGCTTTGGGAATAAAGCCAATCTCAAATGTTATATACTATATGATTCCATTTATATTACATTTTCCAAAGGACAAAATTACAGAGTTGGAGAACAGATTACTGGTTGCTGTGGGACAGTGACAGGGCGGGGAGAGGACTGGTGGAACTATAAAAGGGTAGCACAAGGGAGTTACTTTGTGGAGATGGAACAGTTCTGTATCTTGATTGTGATGGTGGTTACGCAAATCTATACGCTGGATCAAATTGCATAGAGTTACACACACACACACAAATCAGGGCATGCAGAAACTGATGAGAGCTGAGTAAGAGGCATAGTGTAGTTATCAGTATTATACCCATGTCAGTTTCTTCCTTTTGCTATTGTACTCTAGTCATATAAGATACCATCACTGGAGGAAGCTGGGTGAAGGGTTCATGGGACTCTGTGCACTATTTTTGTAAGTTCCTGTGAGTAAATAATTATTTCAAAATAAAAAGTTAAAAAAATAATGCCACTGGGTTTCACCTTTGGTTGTACCTAAGCATCCACTGAGGAGCTTTATAAAATCCCGACATCCGGGCTGTACCCCAGACCCACCTGTATCTCTGCTCGTGAGTCCCAGCATTGGTATGTTTTAGGATTCCTAACTCTTGTTCTTGTTTTCCATTAAATTAAAAACAAACAAACAGGGACTTCCCTGGTGGTCCAGTGGTTAAGACTTCGCCTTCCTATGCAGGGGGTGAGGGTTCCATCCCTGGTTGGGGAGCTAAGATCCCATATGCCTCGCGGCCAAAAAACCAAAAGACATAAAATGGAAGCAATATTGTAACAAATTCAATAAAGACTTTAAAAATGGTCCACATTAAAAAAAACCTTTAAATAAAAGCAAACAACCAACCACTTTCCCATCCTCTTTTCCTTACGCCATAGTTCCCCAGCCTGTCCTGGGTGTTCCAGTCATCTCTCCCGTGGTCAGATTCTGTCATCTGCATTGTGTTGTGTTGGGCATGGCTGGGATTTAGGGGAGCCCCGCCCACTGTGCAGGTACAGGGAGGTGTCACCATTTGACCTGTCTGTGGTTGGCCTGGAGAGCGGCAGAGCCAATGAGAGAAGCAGAACGGGAGGAGAGAAGAGTGGAGGAGGAAAGAAGTGGGTGCAGGCGAGAGGAGGTGGAGGGCCTCGGAGACAGTGTTGATGAAAGGGCCTGGGTGTAGGACACCGCCTGGCACGTCTCCTGGGGCAGACTCCTCCTGGGACTGCTCTGACGGCCGTCCTGCTTTTGCCTCACGTTGAGGCTCCAGTGATGATCCTGAAATACAAATCTGATCACATTCCTTTCCCCAGGCGCTGCACATACTTTAAAGATCCTTCCTTGGCCTTTCCCTTGGTTTAAGCTGGAGACTAAACTCTTGAATGTGGTCAGCCCATGGGCTGCCGACCCCCACCTTTCTTTCTGGCCTTGTCTCCCACCTCCCCTCCCTGCACCCCATTAATGCCTTCTCTGCCTGGGAAACCATCCTCAACCTCCTGACTCTTACAAACACCCGTTTTCTGTGAGTCTTTGTGGTGCGATATTTCTCTCCTCAGTAGCACTTGTCACTCTTGGCATTTAAAATCTGTTTTTGTGGCTATTTGACGGTGTCCCTCTTCCCTATGGCCTCTGTGCAGCATTGTGTCCTCGGTGCCTGGCGCACAGCAGTGCTTTTCCATATTTGTTGAATGGGTGACTATCTTTGTTGCTTGTTTCCCCACACTTGTGGTTATTGGCACCGTTGGAAACTTAGCCCTTACTCTTTGCACGGTAGTGGCAGTGGCCACTTAAATAACCCGTGGTCTTAAGTTGTGACTTCCAGAAGCGATATGGCCCGAGGATTGCCAAAGGAACTGATCCTCCTGGCCCCTGGAAAATGCAGCTGGGTCAAGTTCAGTGGTGGAGCTAGCAGTCGATTTGAAGATGGCAGGCTGAGCAGCGGTCTCAGGCTTCCACGTGGAATTGATGCTTATGTTCTTTGTTTTTTTACCAGCTTAGAGTTCATTGCCTGCTGACAAGATACCACATAGCCTTAAATTTGGGGGCTATAAGGATGTACGCAGTAATATAGAAAATACGTATGCTGTAAGTGAAAATGCAGGGTACATAATTGTATATGTAGCATGTTACACAAACTACCAAACAGTGTGTATAGGGGGAAAAAATGCTAAAATGTTAATAGTAGGGGTTTTGGTTTCTTTATTTCTCAGATTTTTTAAAGTTTATTTAAAATGGAAAAGTATGTATTTTGATCTGATTTGTTTACTTCTCCTCAGGGATTGAGGTGCATTCATCCTTCAGCTTCTTGTGATTGGGGTAGCTCCCAGGTGTATGTTACTTTTTCTAAATTGTTGTTTTTTAAATCCCCCTAGTCTTCCAAGAGAATATCAGGTTAATGAAAGCAGCAAATGAGCTGGGTTAATGGACCCCTCGCTATGTAACTTGGTTTGAATTTTTATCAGGTCTGTAGGTATCTGAGTGTGCAGTGATAAAGCATCTTTATTGACAGCGCACGCGGCCCACAGGGGCCGCGGTTGGACGCGATTGTGACGCAGGCGTGACGCGGGCGTAGCCGCTGCCAAGGTGCTCGCGCTGCTCCCGTCGCGCTCTGAGGCAGTCGTAGCTCCGCCCGTAACACCAGGCCCGGGCCACCCCCAGGCCTCTGCCGCCCGCTGCTCGCCATGGACGACTACGCGGCCCTGTCGGACACCGAGCTGGCTGCCTTGCTGCGCCAGTATAACATCCTGCACGGGCCCGTCGTGGGTTCCGCTCGCAAGCTCTACATAAGGAAAATCTTCGAGTATGAGACCCAGAGGTGGAGCCTCTCGCCCCCGAGCTCGTACACATCCTCTTTGTCCCGTCGGTCCTCGGACTTAGATTCAGCGTCCGTGGACTCGGATGTGTACGATCTGCCCAAGAAAGAGGACGCCCTACTTTACCAGAGCAAGAGCTATAATCATGACTACTGTGAGGAGAATTACTTGACCACCAGGACTTACGGGGAGCCTGAGTTTGCGGGCACATCCGAGAGCTTCCGCCAGCCCTCGGCTTCACTCCGTGCTGCTGACACCTTTCACCACCAGCTTCACGATGACAATCTTTTCTCTTCTGAAGAGGAGGGCAACGATAGGGAACGCCCCGTGTATGGCCGGGACAGTGCCTACCAGAGCATCGCACACTACCGCCCTGTTTCCAACGTCTCCAGAAGCTCCCTGGGCCTGTCCTGTTACCCCACCTACTCCTCCACCTCTGCCGTGTCCTCGCCTTCATCTCCTCCTTCGTGGCTCGACCGCCGTGCCATCCGGCCAGAAGAGCTGGCCCCTGAGGCTGCTCTGGACGAGGATCACCAGGACCCACTCTGGGACCAGATGCTTCAGTTTCTGATATTTGCTGCCATCCTATATGTCCTTTACCGCTGCTTGCTGGCCTAGGATAGCGACCCCTTCCGGGCGGAGCCCTAATGCTCTGGCTTTGTGGCTTGGGGCCAGCTGCTTTTGGAAGTCTAGCTGACTGCCTTAGCAGTGTTTTCTGGGGGAGGGGGGTTGGGGCTTTTCTGCGTGCGGGTACTGGGACAGGGGCAGTGTAGCAAACACCGCCTTGTCCTGTCAGGGAGGCAGCAGGCCTGGGCCTCTGCAGCATGGTGGGCCTGGACAGGTGTTCCTCTGGAGCCTCCTGGCCCTACTTGCCTCTGACCCTTAGGGCCTAGGAGGGCAAGAGCCTTCTCCTGGAGAGGAGAACATGGGTGTCATCATTGCATGCCTCCTATTCATTCACCTCATTGGAGGGGATTAACCAAAGGCCACCCTGACTTTGTTCATACGGACAATAAAAAGACCGTTTACTTAAAAAAAAAAAGAAAGCATCTTTATTTTATCACAGATGGTGACTCAGAGCGCTGGTTTTGGGGTCAGAGCTGAGCTCTCCCACCTTGGGCAAGTTACTTAAGCTTTCTGAGTTTCTTTCATTCATTTATCAAATGTTTATTGTGTGTTTGCTGTGTAATAGGCACCAGGGAAGACACTGAACAAATCAGACAAAAATCCTTGCTCTTGTGTGACTTACATATAATGAATAAGTTATATAGTATTTGGAGGGAAAAAAAGCAGGGGAGGGGGAATATGAATGTTGGGAATGGGATTGCAGTTTGTGATAGGGAGGCCAGCAAAGGCCTCACTGAAAAGGTAACCTTTAAGTCAGGAGTTGAGGAAGTGAGGAGGGGAGCCCTGTGGGGATCTGTGGGAGAGCCTTTCAGGCAGAGGCAATAAATAGCACATGCAAAGGCCCTGAGGAGGGAAAGGCCCTGGTGCATTGGAGAAACAACAGAGACCACTGTGCTGGAGAGGAGACAACCAGGGGAGAGCAGCAGGGGATGGGCTTAGAGGCCACGGGGCCACTGTAAGCCCTGGGACTCTGAGTGAGATGGGAAGTTTTCACGGCAGCAGTGGAGTGATTTGGCCGGGGATGCTCTCACTGGTTCCTTCCTGCTGCAGTGTTGAGAACAGACTGCAAGGGGCAAGGGTGGAATCAGGGAGGGCAGTTTGGAGGCCAATGCAGGAATCCAGGGGAGACCAGAGGAGAAGTGGTCAGATTCTGGATATTTCTGAAGTTAGAGCCCCCAGGATTTGCTGAGAAGGCTGGATGTGTATTGTGAGAGAGGGAGAGAGGAGAGAAGGGTGACCCTAAGGTTTTTGTACTGAGCCCTGGCAAGCAGTTTGAGGAGGTGAGTCTGGATTTCAAGGGGCAGGGCCAGGCTAGAGATAGGAATTTGGGGGTCCTTCAAAGCCCAGACTGGACAAGATCACCAGGGGCGAGAGTGTGGTCAGAGGCGAGAGGAGTCTTGGGTCCTCCAGTGTTGAAAGTGAAACCAGCATTGAGACTGACAGGGAGTGGTCAGAAGGGGAGGAGAAGAGCCAGGCAAGTGAATGTTCTGGAAGGTAGGAGGAGAAGGTGCTTCAGGTCAGGGGGAGAGAGTGGTCACTTGCGCCCGGGCCCTCTCCGCAGGTGGCTCCCAGCGTGGGGCATGAACGGCGGGGGGGGGGGTTCTGGGTGGGGGGATGTGGCTGGGCCCAGATCGCTGCCCATGGCGAGCAGTGGAGCAGCCTCGGATGGTTCCTCTGCCTCTGACACAGCTGCTTCTTCTTTTTTTAAATAATTTTTCTTTTGGCCGCGCTGCGCGGCATGCAGGATCTTAGTTTCCCAACCAGGGATCGAACCCACGCCCCCTGCAGTGGAAGCAAGGAGTCTTAACCACTAGACGGCCAGGGCAGTTCCTGAAGCATCTTCGTCATCTGTGAAAGGAGACAGTACTCAGATCCTGGTAGAGTTTTTGTAAGGGCTGCAGTTATTTTCTCACGTGCCAGGTACTGGGGAGCTCTGGGAACACAAGGATGAATAAATAATAATGTATGTTAAGTCCAGCTACACATTATGAATATTGTTATTAATAATGATGAGCACCTGGCATAAGGGGAGCTCAGGGTAGGGGCTTTCCCCCCCACCCTTCCAGAATGAGTCCAGGTTTGGGCATATAAATGAAAATTGCTACTATGCTTAACCGCAAAATATAACACTCTCCTATTATGTTCATGCATTTAAGTACAGAATGTCTCTAAGGTTTTAAAAAATGTGATCGGTAGTACTGGAGCTCTTAAACCATATTGTAAGAGTTAGAATTGAAAAAAAAATTAGGTTCACATGCCCGCCAAATGTACGAATTCTTCAGGCTGATAAATTTCGAGGTGAAAAAAAAGTTGGCGTCTCCAAAAACAGGGAGCAGAACATTCCAAGTTTATAGCACAAAGTAAATTTGATGCATTGTATAAAATCTTTATTTAAGGAGCCCTTAAGGAATGTATACCATCTTCCAAAGTTTATTGAATAACATGAAATGGAATCATTGATAGTCGTTTAAAATAAAAATGGTAATTTTTAGAATAAAAGTTTTCATATGTGAACAAGTTGCATGATGACTAAACTTCTCCGTTTTAGATTTTCAACTCATCCATTCGACTTTTATTTGATGATGACCTTTTTAAAAAAATTATTTATTTATTTTGGCTGCATTGGGTCTTTTTTGCTGTGCGCGGGCTTTCTCTAGTTTCAGCGAGCGGGGGCTACTCTTTGTAGCGGTGCGTGGACCTCTCATTGCGGTGGTTTCTCTTGTTGCAGAGCACGGGCTCTAGGTGCACGGGCTTCAGTAGTTCTGGCACGCGGGCTCAGTAGTTGTGGCTCGCAGGCTCTAGAGCACAGGCTCAGTAGTTGTAGCACACAGACTTGGTTGCTCCGCGGCATGTGGGATCTTCCTGGATCAGGGCTCGAACCCGTGTCCCCCGCATTGGCAGGCGGATTCTTAACCACTGCGCCACCAGGGAAGTCCCGATGATGACCTTTTAAAAATCATATTTTCATTTAAGGTTTCTTTATATATGTAAAAACGTCTGTAGCATGGGTAATATTGAAAAGCTGATCTTCCCCCTTCCCCACAATATACTGTGTGCTGGAAGAGAGCCTGTTGTTGTGCCCTTGTCTTTCTACTAAGTCATTTCATTCAGCCTCTTCTGCTGTGATCTGTGAGCCTGGTGAGGTCAGCCACATTCAGCACGTCCTTACTGTGGTCTGTGCCCAGGACTCAGCGGGCTTTGACCTGGAGCAGTTTGTGCCCAGTGATCTAGAAGCCGGAGTCTGCATTTATTAGCCCCAAGACCTTGGGGAACCTATTTAATCCCTATGCCCAGGTATCCATTTATTTCCTCCTGTGAAAAATGGGAAGGCCACAACGGTATACCTCTTTGTTAGTGTCCTTGGAAGGATGCATGAGATCACATGTGTAGGGCAACTCACAGGAGTGTTTGATACTTATTAATCAGTTAACAAATATTAGCTATTAATAGAAGTATTCAACCACTCTGAGAGACTGGAAAAATACAGAGATGGTGTTTGTCAGTTGGATGCTGTGGGCAGCGGTGCTGAGCTGGAGGTAGGGGTGCAGGTTTTCTTTGTGGTGGGGGAAGTAGCAGCCCTGGAAGATGGAAGGGTGGGGGAGCTGTGCAGGGAGGGCCACAGTCTGCGATGCCCTTCGTCCCGGTCAGCCTGGCAGGGAGCTTCTGAGCCAAGGCTGCCCAACGGAGGACCAGAAATGGGCAGAAACAGGCAGAAGTGGCCAGGCGCTGACACTCCCTGCCTGCCCCCCAGGGCAGTGATTGGCAGGGGCTGCCGAGGGGAGCGCGACCTCAGCTTGAAAGCAACCTAGGATCTGGGGCAGATGCTGAAGACAGGAGGTCTGTCCTGAAGGGGCATGTGGGCAGCACACCTCAAGGGCTGCCCAGGAGATGTTTCATTTCACTTTAGTTACTTAACTCCCAAGGGGATTTGAAATAACGTGTTTCCCCCTGCCCCCAGGCTCAGGGGTAAATTTCATCATCTTTCTGCCACTGAGGAACATGAGACAAGAAGTTCTCGAGGGAGCTTCAGGGAGAGTAAAGGTGGAAATGTGAATGTCTCTTTAATATGTGGTCACCGCATACGTTAACACGAAAGCCACACACAGATGTATTTAGCTCCTTGTGGAATGAGGGGCATGACGTTGGCCCCTTTTTGCCCTTCGCTGCCTGTTTTGCTCGTCATGAAGGAAGGAGTGTTTCATTTGTTGTCATCCTCCCTCTGGGACCACCACGTTTGTCTCAAGAAAACGGACAAAGAGATGACATTCTGTGTCTGGGTGTCCGGGTGGAAAACGAAGCGGGCTGGCCTGCGTTTGTGAGCCAGGAGGTTGTCAGAGCCAAACCACATCCTGCCCCGGCTTTCTTGAGGCAGGTGGTCCCAGATGGAGGCCTAGAGCGAGGAGCCGTGGACCTCGCTCCCCCGAGAGACCTGGGACGCCGCTCCGTTCCCAGGTGGTGTGGGGACACTGTGACCGCTGTCTCCTCTTACACCCAGCCTTTCTTCGAAGGAGGCAGGGCAGCTCATTGGTGGCCGTGCTGAAGCTCTCAGGGCTGTAATTTTCCTGGCTGTAAAACAAGGCCATGGTCAAGATCTGAGATAACTAGTTTCAGTACAGTGGGGGGCCAGGTTACAATGAAAAAGGACCGGTTTTTGCACATCATGGAAGAAAAAAATAAATTCAAAATGTATTTAAAAGATTTACCATAGATGTGCATTTTAGTCATGACTATAATAACTATAATTGGCATTGATGTGTTAAAACGTGAATATGTTCTTAGCAAGGCCGTGCGTGTTTGGACAGCATCTCATTGTCTGCAACGTGATGCCAGCTGCTGAAGGCTTAGGTTACTCAGGATTTGTTTTCTGACCACATACGATTCATAGTAAAGAAACGGCATCCAAATCAATAGGTTGGCAGATTATGGGCAAAAGATTCACGATGAGTGTTTAACACCATAATCATTATCAAGTTATAACTGCTAGACCTGTAGTCACACTGTACTATTGAGGCCTTCATGGGCACAAATAGAAAAGGAATCAGGTTTATTGCTGTCGTTCTGTAACTGCTCACAGCTTGGCTTGTATTCAGTCTTTAACTATTCCTCTCAGTGGCAAAATCGTGAGTGTGTGCACAACTTTTTTCTCTCCAAATCTTGAAAATGGAATAATTGCCAACCTGACTACAAAAAAAGTACATCTGCCATATGAAAGTAGATTCGGCTATTCTGTGTTAAATGAATAATTATGACATTAGGCTCTGGTGGCACATAATATGAATTTTGAAACACATTTGAAACTGGAGCATGTCAGGTTTGTGTGGTTTCAACTGTTGAGAAATTGCTTCTTTGTGCTTATTGATTTTTTTTTCAGGGAACACTCTGTTATTTGGTTCAAAATGTCACATGACAGATGATCTCTTTGGTACATATAATCCGTGCAATTATAGTGTGAGCTTCTCCTGTCAGTGGTGGTTAAAAATCCATATAACTTTCTCTTACCTCTGATATATATATGTGTGTGTGTGTGTGTGTGTGTGTGTATACTTTTTTATTTTATTTTATTTTTGCTGTACGCGGGCCTCTCACTGTTGTGGCCTCTCCCGTTGCGGAGCACAGGCTCCGGACGCGCAGGCTCAGCGGCCATGGCTCACGGGCCCAGCCGCTCCGAGGCGTGTGGGATCTTCCCTGACCAGGGCACGAACCCGTGTCCCCTGCATCTGCAGGCGGACTCTCAACCTCTGCGCCACCAAGGAAGCCCCTTAGTGACATTCTTAAAGAGTGACAGTAAAACTTGTCTTCTATGTGTTTGGGAGTGTTCCTCCCTCTGCTATATTTTGGAAGAGTTTGAGAAGGATAGGTGTTAGCTCTTCTCTAAATGTTTGATAGAATTTGCCTGTGAAGCCATCTGGTCCTGGGTTTTTGTTTGTTGCCAGATTTTTAATCACAGTTTCAATTTCAGTGCTTGTGATTGTTCTGTTCATATTTTCTATTTCTTCCTGATTCAGTCTTGGCAGGTTGTGCATTTCTAAGAATTTGTCCATTTCTTCCAGGTTGTCCATTTTATTGGCATAGAGTAGCTTGTAGTAATCTCTCATGATCTTTTGTATTTCTGCAGTGTCAGTTGTTACTTCTCCTTTTTCATTTCTAATTCTGTTGATTTGAGTCTTCTCCCTTTTTTTCTTGATGAGTCCGGCTAATGGTTTATCAATTTTGTTTATCTTCTCAAAGAACCAGCTTTTAGTTTTATTGATCTTTGCTATCATTTCCTTCATTTCTTTTTCATTTATTTCTGATCTGATCTTTATGATTTCTTTCCTTCTGCTAACTTTGGGGTTTTTTTTGTTCTTCTTTCTCTAACTGCTTTTGGTGCAAGGTTAGGGTGTTTATTCGAGATGTTTCCTGTTTCTTAAGGTAGGGTTGTATTGCTATAAACTTCTCTCTTAGAACTGCTTTTCCTGCATCCCATAGATTTTGGGTCGTCGTGTCTCCATTGTCATTTGTTTCTAGGTATTTCTTTATTTCCTCTTTGATTTCTTCAGTGATCACTTCGTTATTAAGTAGTGTATCGTTTAGCCTCCATGTGTTTGTATTTTTTACAGATCTTTTCCTGTAATTGATATCTAGTCTCATAGCATTGTGGTCGGAAAAGATACTTGATACAATTTCAATTTTCTTAAATTTACCAAGGCTTGATTTGTGACCCAAGATATGATCTATCCTGGAGAATGTTCCATGAGCACTTGAGAAAACTGTGTATTCTGTTGTTTTTGGATGGAATGTCCTATAAATATCAATTAAGTCCATCTTGTTTAATGTATCATTTAAAGCTTGTGTTTCCTTATTTATTTTCATTTTAGATGATCTGTCCATTGGTGAAAGTGGGGTGTTAAAGTCCCCTAACTATGAATGTGTTACTGTCGATTTCCCCTTTTATGGCTGTTAGTATTTGCCTTATGTATTGAGGTGCTCCTATGTTGGGTGCAGAAATATTTACAATTGTTATATCTTCTTCTTGGATCGATCCCTTGATCATTATGTAGTATCCTTCTTTGTCTCTTCTAATAGGCTTTATTTTAAAGTCTATTTTGTCTGATATGAGAATTGCTACTCCAGCTTTCTTTTGGTTTCCATTTGTATGGAATATCTTTTTCCATCCCCTTACTTTCAGTCTGTATGTGTCTCTAGGTCTGAAGTGGGTCTCTTGTAGACAGCAAATATATGGGTCTTGTTTTTGTATCCATTCAGCCAATCTGTGTCTTTTGGTGGGAGCATGTAGTCCATTTACATTTAAGGTAATTCTCGATATGTATGTTCCTATTCCCATTTTCTTAATTGTTTTGGGTTCATTATTGTAGGTCTTTTCCTTCTCTTGTGTTTCTTGCCTAGAGAAGTTCCTTTAGCAGTTGTAGTAAAGCTTGTTTGGTGGTGCTGAACTCTCTCAGCTTTTGCTTGTCTGTAAAGGTTTTAATTTCTCCATCAAATCTGAATGAGATCCTTGCTGGGTAGAGTAATCTTGGTTGCAGGTTTTTCTCCTTCATCACTTTAAATATGTCCTGCCAGTCCCTTCTGGCTTGCAGAGTTTCTGCTGAGAGATCAGCTGTTAACCTTATGGGGATTCCCTTGTGTGTTATTTGTTGTTTTTCCCTTGCTGCTTTTAATATGTTTTCTTTGTATTTAATTTTTGACAGTTTGATTAATATGTGTCTTGGCATATTTCTCCTTGGATTTATCCTGTATTGGACTCTCTGTGCTTCCTGGACTTGATTAACTATTTCCTTTCCCATATTAGGGAAGTTTTCAACTATAATCTCTTCACATATCTTCTCAGTCCCTTTCTTTTTCTCTTCTTCTTCTGGAACCCCTATAATTTGAATGTTGGTGCGTTTAATGTTGTCCCAGAGGTCTCTGAGACTGTCCTCAGTTCTTTTCATTCTTTTTTCTTTATTCTGCTCTACAGTAGTTATTTCCACTATTTTATCTTCCAGGTCACTTATCCGTTCTTCTGCCTCAGTTATTCTGCTATTGATCCCATCTAGAGTATTTTTAATTTCATTTATTGTGTTGTTCATCATTGTTTGTTTCATCTTTAGTTCTTCTAGGTCCTTGTTAAATGTTTCCTGCTATTTCCAAGATTTTGGATCATCTTTACTATCATTATTCTGAATTCTTTTTCAGGTAGACTGCCTATTTCCTCTTCATTTGTTAGGTCTGGTGGGTTTTTATCTTGCTCCTTCATCTGCTGTGTGTTTTTCTGTCTTCTCATTTTGCTTATCTTACTGTGTTTGGGGTCTCCTTTTTGCAGGCTGCAGGTTCGTAGTTCCCGTTGTGTTTGGTGTCTGTCCCCAGTGGCTAAGGTTGGTTCAGTGGGTTGTGTAGGCTTCCTGGTGGAGGGGACTAGTGCCTGTGTTCTGGTGGATGAGGCCTGATCTTGTCTTTCTGATAGGCAGGTCCACGTCTGGTGGTGTGTTTTGGGGTGTCTGTGGACTTATTATGATGTTAGGCAGCCCCTCTGCTAATGGGTGGGGTTGTGTTCCTGTCTTGTTAGTTGTTTGGCATAGGATGTCCAGCACTGTAGCTTGCTGGTCGTTGAGTGAAGCTGGGGGCTGGTGTTGAGATGGAGATCTCTGGGAGATTTTCGCCGTTTGATATTATGTGGAGCTGGGAGGTCTCTTGTGGACCAGTGTCCTGAAGTTGGCTCTCCCACCTCAGAGGCACAGCACTGACTCCTGGCTGCAGCACCAAGTGCCTTTCATCCACACGGCTCAGAATAAAAGGGAGAAAAAGTAGAAAGAAAGAATTAGTAGAAGTAGAAAGAAAGAAAGAGAGGGAGGGAGGGAGGAAGGAGGGAAAGAAGGAAAAAAGAAAGAAAGAAGATAAAGTAAAATAAAATAAAGTAAGATAAAATATAATAAAGTTATTAAAATAAAAAAATAATTATTAAGAGAAAAAAAAAACGGACGGATAGAACCCTAGGACAAACGGTGGAAGCAAAGCTGTACAGACAAAATCTCACACAGAAGCATACACATACACACTCACAAAAAGAGGAAAAGGGGAAAAAATCATAAATCGTGCTCTCAAAGTCCACCTCCTTAATTTGGGATGATCCGTTGTCTATTCGTATATTCCACAGATGCAGGGTACATCAAGTTGATTGTGGAGTTTTAATCCGCTGCTTCTGAGGCTGCTGGGAGAGACTTCCCTTTCTATTCTTGGTTCTCACAGCTCCCAGGTGCTCAGCTTTGGATTTGGCCCCCCTCTGCGTGTAGGTCGCAGGCGGGCGTCCGTTCTTCACTCAGAAGGGACGGGGTTAACGGAGCCGCTGATTCGGGGGCTCTGGCTCACTCAGGCCTGGGGGAGGGAGGGGCACGGAGTGCGGGGTGAGCCTGCGGCGGCAGAGGCCGGCGGGACGGTGCACCAGCGTGAGGCGTGCCGTTCGTTCTCCCGGGGGAGTTGTCCCTGGATGCCGGGACCCTGGCCGTGACGGGCTGCACAGGCTCCCCAGAAGGGGGGGTGGATAGTGACACTGAGGCTCTCGCACAGGCTTCTTGGTGGCGGCAGCAGCAGCCTTAGCGTCTCATGCCCGTCTCTGGGGTCCGCGCTTTTAGCCGCGGCTCGCGCCCGTCTCTGGAGCTCCTTTAAGCAGCGTTCTTCATCCCCTCTCCTCCCGCACCAGGAAACAAAGAGGGAAGAAAAAGTCTCTTGCCTCTTCGGCAGGTCCAGACTTTTCCCCGGACTCCCTCCCGGCCAGCCGTGGCGCACTAACCCCCTGCAGGCTGTGTTCACGCCGCCAACCCCAGTCCTCTCCCTGCGCTCCGACCGAAGCCCGAGCCTCAGCTCGCAGCCCCGGCCGCCCCGGTGGGGGAGCAGACAAGCCTCTCGGGCTGGTGAGTGCCGGTCGGCACCGATCCTCTGTGCGGGAATCTCTCCGCTTTGCCCCCCCGCACCCCTGTTGCTGTGCTCTCCTCCGCGGCCCCGAAGCTTTCCCCCTCCGCCACCCGCAGTATCCGCCCGCGAAGGGGCTTCCTAGTGTGTGGAAACCTTTCCTCCTTCACAGCTCCCTCCCACTGGTGCAGGTCCCGTCCCTATCGTTTTGTCTCTGTTTATTCTTTTTTCTTTTGCCCTACCCAGGTACATGGGGGTTTCTTGCCTTTTGGGTGATCTGATGTCTTCTGCCAGCGTTCAGTAGGTGTTCTGTAGGAGTTGTTCCACGTGTAGATGTATTTCTGGTGTATCTGTGGGGAGGAAGGTGATCTCCGCGTCTTACTCTTCCGCCATCTTCCCGGAAGCCCTGCATAGGCATTCTTAAAAAAAAAAAAAAAAATGGGCCCCATCTTTTCTGCTCCCATCAAAGGTTTCAGGTTCTTTGTGGTTACAGTCTTAATACTCTGCCTTCTGATACTTACCTAGTCATGGCAGGAGCATCTACTCAAAGCAGGTACCTGATTCAGCAGCACCTGCCTCCTATAGCAATGAGAATTTGTGTTCTCAGACAGTGGCAACTCTTTAGCAACTGCTAGTAATAATGGGTTTGTTTCTCTTCTGGATGCCTGAATAAATGCTAGACTTACAGTCCATTTTCTAAAAGTCACCCATTGTGTTATACAGGAGTATGTATTTTGTTACACTTCTCACATTCATGAATTAAACCAACCCCTTACAAACTAGCATGGGTTACATGAAGGAAGATGTGTGTATGTTCATACAGCTAAGCTACATGCTACATGCTTTGTGTTCTTAATCCCATGCATTTAAAACGTGTATTTTTGTGGGACTTCCCTGGTGGTCCAGTGGTTAAGACTCTGTGCTTCCAATGTAGGGGGAGTGGGTTTGATCCCTGGTCGGAGAACTAAGATCCCACGTGCCGCACAGTGTGGCCAAAAACAAACAAACAAAAACATGTATTTTTTGAATGGTAAAATGAACTTTTAAAAATAAAATTTAAAGTATATTAACCATACTAATACTTTTTTCATGCAGAATTATCATACTATGCAGAGAAAAGACGTCATTACTCACAAACCATTTGGAATTGAGGGAAACCATCAAAATACAAGAGGCTTTAGAAGAACTTTTAAAGTAGAGTGTTATTCTCCATCTAATTCTAGCTTTGGGTTTTTGCTTTGAACATAATGTTCTAAGTGTTAGTAAATTAAAAGCTCTTTTTGTTATATTTCAAATAGTAGCTTTAAATTAGTATTTCTGGATTATAGTTAACTGTAATCAGGTTAATGATGACCCCTTTCCTCAGGATTTGATTTTCAAATATATTTTTTACCAGTGGAATCCTTTTCCAAATATTACATGGAAACTCAAATACATAAAACAGATCCAGATGGAGTGGCTCTAGGTGGAGAGGTGGGCAAGGTCCCAGACCTTCCCTTTAAGCCTGCCTTTTTACCTCTTAAGATGTAAGCGCATAGCTATAGAGCCTTCTCCAGGATTCAGTGATTGAAAAACCCTGCCCATAGACACACAACGCTCAGAGGCCTTCTGGATCATCAGAGAAAGACTCTGGTCCAACATGCTTTGTTAAAGCATATTTCATCACGTTCTAATTATTTGTACAGCTATGTCTGATGTCAGTGATACTTTTAATCAGTGAACATGTTTGTTTTTCCAGAACACTTCATCCCCCAAACGTGTGGAATAAGAATTATAGTGCAAAGTATTATGTTTCTCTCTCCTTGCTCTCATAAATTGAGGTGTTTTTAAATCCATTTTGACCGAAATTCGTGCTTATGATAGGTCCTTTTTTCATATTTTCCCACTCTACAGTGTCTCTTTCCCCTCCCCCAAAAAAGAAAAGAAAAGAACCTGTTTGGGGTTTTTTTTGTATTATTTATTTATTGTTAAACCTTTTTATTTATTATTATTATTTATTTATTTGTTTTTTGGCTGCCTTGGGTCTTTGTTGCTGCGCGCAGGCTTTCTCTAGTTGCGGCGAGCGGGAGCTACCCTTCACTGCGGTGCACAGGGTGTGCGGGCTTCTCACTGCAGTGTCTTCTCTTGAGAAGCACGGGCCCTAGGCGCACAGGCTCAGTAGTTGTGGTTCGCAGGCTTCAGTAGTTGTGGCTCATGGCCTCTAGAGTGCAGGCTCAGTAGTTGTGGCGCACGGGCTTAGTTGCTCCGCGGCATGTGGGATCTTCCCGGATCAGGGCTCAAACGCGTGTCGCCTGCATTGGCAGGCGGATTCTCAACCATTGTGCCACCAGGGAAGCCCAAGAACCTGAGGGTTTTTTTTGGTGAAAGTAGCAGGCAGTCTGGCTAGAGTAGTTAGCTCATTAGTAGGAAGCTAGTATGAGCAGAAAGGTAGTAAAAATGATCTCCAAACCATAGACTAGGAGTGTACTTGAGTGATCTTCTGTTAATACCTTGGCTTCCTGAGTCAAAATTCTTGATGTCAAAAGATTTTTTTCAGGGAATTCCCTGGCCGTCTAGTGGTTAGGACTCCACCCTTTCACTGTGGCGGCCCCGGGTTCAATCCCTGGTCAGGGAACTAAGATCCCACAAGCTGCGTGGTGGGGCCAAAAAAAAAAAAAAAAGATTTTTTTTTTCAGTGGGAGTAACACAATTTGTAGCCATTGCATAGATAATATTTTTAGCCAGTGGTTCATGTACCTAAAAGCATGTGTGACATTAGGTTTTCAAAAATAGCTAGGGCCATAGACTGTATAAACATGTTTTGGGACTTCCCTGGTGGTCCAGTGGGTAAGACTTTGCGCTCCCAATGCACAGGGCCCGGGTTCGATCCCTGGTCTGGGAACTAGATCCCACATGCATGCCGCAACTAAGAAGTCTGCATGCCGCAACTAAAACATGCCACAACAAAATCCCACGTGTTGCAACTAAGACCCGGTGCAGCCAAATAAATAAATATTTTTTTTAAAAAAGACATGTTTTGTACCATCTTTTAATCTCTTAAGTAATGAGGCATAAAGTCAACTAAAAATGTAACGTCTATATAACTTAGAGACGGTGTAGGTGGGCATTCAGATTTAAGTGTTTCCTACATGTTGCACTTCTCATTGGTCAGATATAGTCAGTTGTAGTAATTTTTCTAAGACTGTTATAAGATCTATTTCCTGTTACCCATTCTCCTTAAGGGAAAGGTCTTTAACATTAACTTACTTAAAAAATGTTTTTCAAAATATGTGCATTAATCTTTCCTTTTGACCAATCATTTAAAGCTGTGTAATGTTATATAGTTGTTTAGAAATGTTATATGGTTGTTTAGAAATTCACAATTCTTTATAGTAAAGTAGGGGGAAGAAATAATCCTTTCCTAAGAAATAATCCTTTCCTAAGAAATAATCCTTCCTAAGGAGCTCTTTCATTAAAATTTACTTTTTACATAAATTGGATTAATTCAAAGCAAGGTAGTAATCACCTTATTAGATATGTAAACATGGGCAATGTAAATCTCAAGATTAGCCCTGATGTATCAAGTTGGTGCAGACAGTTTTAACAAAGTTATAGTGTCTCATTATAATTCTGTTCTACCTGAAATGGTTTGTAGCCTTAAGAAAATAATTGGAAAATAGGCCTGACATAAGTACTTTTTAATAAACTCTTGTGTATCATTATGCATAACATACCCATTTGTTAAATCATTGTGGAAAGAAGAATCTACTTAATTTTTATAATTACTCCTTTGTAAGATACCATTTATACATGTCCCACATGGGACACACATATTCATTGTTCTCTATGTCTGTTGTAATATTGGGCAGTATGCAGGTCAGGAAATGTCTTGTTAAGTATAGTTCTTTTCTTGAAAATATGTGCTGTAGTGGGATTTTTATGGTAAAGAAAGATTGACTCAAAAGTACGGACAAGAGGAACTTCCCTGGTGGTCCAGTGGCTAAGACTCCGTGCTCCCAGTGCAGGGGGCCGGGTTCGATCCTTGGTCAGGGAACTAGATCCTACATGCCACAGCTAAGACCTGGCACAGCCAAATAAATAAATAATTTTTTTTTTAAAAAGGTACTAACAAGAGTAAAGTTAAGAGAGTTTTTGATTCTTTTTTTCAATTTTTAAAATTTATTTGGCTGTGTCGGGTCTTAGTTGCAGCATGCGGGATCTTTCATTGCAGCACACAGGCTCTTCATTGTGGTGCACGGGCTTCTCTCTAGTTGTGGAGCGTGAGCTCTAGAGTTCAGGCTCAGTAGTTGTAGCACGTGGGCTTGGTTGCCCCACGGCACGTGGGATCCTAGTTCCCCAACCAGGGATCAAACCCTCGTCCCCTGCATTGGAAGGTGGATTCTTAACCACTGGACCACCAGGGAAGTCCCAAGAGAGTTTTTGATTCTTAAATAAATGTTGATACTTAATATCTTCTCCCACCCAGTTGGGATTTGATATACTTCACTATGAATCAGAAGGATAATTCTGAGGTTTTTAAAGTTGTCTTTTTCTTAGTATGATAAATTTCAAGAATTTCAAAATTTAACTTAATAGTTTTAAAAATTCACTTATATAAAATAGTTTTTAAATTATTATTATACAAAATAAACTAGGAAGCTAGTTTGAGGAAAACATGCTTTATTACCATCATTAACCTCTTCCCTTTAAATATCTGTAGTACCTAGAATTAAGGGAAGCTCTACGTTCCAGACCTTTTCCCCTTTCTTTTTTTTTTTTTTTTTTTTGCGGTACGCCGGCCTCTCACTGTTGTGGCCTCTCCCGTTGCGGAGCACAGGCTCCGGACGCGCAGGCTCAGCGGCCATGGCTCATGGGCCCAGCCGCTCCATGGCATGTGGGATCTTCCCGGACCGGGGCACTAACCCGTGTCCCCTGCATCGGCAGGCGGACTCTCAACCACTTCGCCACCAGGGAAGCCCTCCCCTTTCTTATACTAATAAAATAGACTTGGAAGCTATAGTTTTAACATTTAATTTTTTTTCCTTTACAGACCAACTTTAGAGGTGGCACATTTCAGCCCCAGTATAAATCAGGCCTACTACAGAAGAGCTTGTGCATTCAGGCTAAATATCAGCGTTTACGGTTTGCTGGTCCAAGCGGATTTATCACTAATACATTCAGAGAAAGATTACTGAGGAAAAAAAGGTTAGTTGGATTATGATCATTTAAAAATGTTGACTGACTTTTGAACTCCTAAAGTATCTATGTTTAATAGATAAATTCAGTTTGTAATGTAATTTTGACTTAAGAAACAACCTAGATATCAATGTTCTTATTGCATGATAATTGAAGAATGCCTTAGCTATTATACCTCAAATACTTTGAATATGCTAGCTGTTTGAACTTTTTACTTTAGAATTTCTGTTGTATGGTTAGTCTTTGAAATGGAAAATCAGGTAAAGTCTTTTAGCTCATATATTTTAGCCTGATACAATGTGAATTTTCTAGGTACCAAAAAATATTGAACTGAGTACATAGTTACAAAATACACTAACTTTTCTTTTTTTCCCATTCATTTATGTTTTTTAATTGTGATAAAATATATATACCATAAAATTTGCCATTTTAACCATCTCTGTACAATTCAGTGGCATTAATTACATTCATAGTGCTGTGCAACCGTCACTACTATATGCTAACTCTAACTATTAATAAAAAGTTTCATTACTTGATAATTTGGATTGCGTACTCTTTGAGTTGTGGATTGATTTTATTTAAATTCACCATGTTGGTATTTGAAAATGCAGCATAAATATCATATAAAAGTAACGTCTGCAAATTATATTTTAAATGAGAACAATAGCATTACATCTGTTGAGGCATGTTTGTCAATTTTTGGCTCATTTTTGTTAATAATTTGGGGCTAATATTTTCTTCTGAGTAGATGATGTATATCTAGTGTTGCTATCAAATAATCTAATTGTGGTTTTATACATTTTCTAACCTTCAGTGTTCCCATAAGTATTCATGCTTGTGAAGACTTTACACTGAGCTTACTTGGTGATTTTAGTAAAACTTATTTTTCAAAAGATGGACCAGTAGAATGGAGTTGACAACTGATTTTTTTTTTGAAGTTTTAGCGTTGACTAGAATATCTTCTGTAACTTCTCCCACCCCTCAATTTTAACTGAGTGCCTTAAAAGAGGTTTTTAATTTCACTGTGTATATCACTCTTGGTGTTAGGAAAGCTATGTCTTGTTTAAAAACATGAATGTAACTGGAGTCATTTTCCCCTCTCATACACCTCCCTATGTTGGACCAAGGTGCTGCTTCTCTTCCTGTCTCATGTGGCAAGTTTCTTTGCAGCAGATCTTCTAGGCATTCATCCCCAGTCACAGGTGGCAGCCTGGCTGTTCTCAAGGAAGCTGGTCATTGATCCCCACTCGAGGAGGAAGGGTGAGGCAAGCCTTTTCCTCAATTGCAAGGCTGGGTTTCAGGTACATATTGTGTGTTTTTCTTCTGTTAGCTCTGTGCTGAACTCTGATTGTTAGTTTCATTTAGCTCCATTTTTACCTCTGTTTTTTAGATGATTGGGGGCTCCTGAGTGCTTGCCTCAGCCTGCAGTTTCTATATTCTCATTGAACTTGCTCCATTTCCTCATCCTTTTCTTCTCCTCAGCTTGCCCCATTCCTGCTGGCTGCCCAGTTCTTCCAGACCACATTGCCCGCCAGCCTCACTTAACAACCAGTAGAAACCAGACATCAAGCCTTCATCTTAGGACATAACAAGTGTGTCCTAGAAAGAGCCACAACCTGCTATGGGTCTCCAGGCTTTAGAGCCTAGGCTTCTTTTTTTTGCAGTACGTGGGCCTCTCACTGCTGTGGCCTCTCCCCTTGCGGAGCACAAGCTCCGGACGGGTAGGCTCAGTGGCCATGGCTCACGGGCCCAGCCGCTCCGCGGCATGTGGGATCCTCCCGGACCGGGGCACGAACCTGTGTCCCCTGCATCGGCAGGCGGACTCTCAACCGCTGTGCCACCAGGGAAGCCCCTAGGGCCTAAGCTTTTTGTTATCATCTAGAATGTAGCAGTTGCAGTTAGGGTCCTGGGCAGATCACAGTCTCGCCTTCCTCTTGCCTTTTGCTGCCAACTGAGAGCTCTAGAAGTCGTCGCCACACACTAGATTTTTAAGGAACCAGTGTCTACTACTCTTTCTTGGGCCTACCATTCTGGATGCTGCTTCATAGATGTTCGTGTTGTAGCTACTTTGACATGAGCTTTTCCACCCTGGCTACTGTCAGTACCGGCAAGCAAGGCATAGCCAGGCTTTGTATAGATTTGTGTTTGAACTAGGCCCACCTCTATGAGCATGGCGTGAAATCAGGCACCCTACTGTTAGCACCCTTCTGAACAGTTGGGCTCCACACTCTCCTAACCTTTAGGGAAAGGAATGAGGCATCACATCTGCTCTGTTTCTGCCAAGGTCTGAACTAAGGTACTTTTTTTTTTCTTATTAGTTATCTATTTTATACATATTAGTGTATCCATGTCAATCCCAGTCTCCCAATTCATCCCACCTCCCCCCCACCAGCACTTTCCGCCCTTGGTGTCCATACGTTTGTTGTCTACATCTGTGTCTCTATTTCTGCCCTGCAAATCGTGAACTAAGGTACTTACGGCTTACTTGGCCTTAGAGCTGTCCTAGTAGTATTGTGCTACCCTGGAATCCCATTCCATATGTACAGACTAACAGTTTAGACCTATTACTCCATTTTACCTTGGCTTTCATGCCCTAAAGAAAAGAGGTGAAGGCCTGGAATCTTTGGTTTCTTCCAGTGTTGCTTCATCCCAAGCTTTAGCGTTGGGGGGGGAACTTTGAAGGTCCTGCCCTGGAGAGAAGTCTTAGTACAGGCAGCATCTGTACCCTGCTTTGGCTTTTTGTCCTACTAAGGAGTTCATTGTTTTCATTATTAGACCACCAACTAGATTAAGGATGCATGGTTAATTAATTAATCTAGGTGTCCTGGAACTTCTTGAACCTGAAATTAGATATGAAGCTTTGTATTTCCACATGCCTCAAAGTCCACCAGGAAAGTTTAGACTGGTCTTGTCTGGATTCCTCACTCCCCCACCATATTGAAATGTCTGGGCTGATCAGTCATGGCTTGAATTTCTTATAATGTTCATCTGTAGTACAGTCTGTTTACTGTGCCATCAGACATGTGCTTCTTGTGTCCAGTGCCAAACAGCTTCCGGGAAGAGTTGGGGAGATCCTAATCATGGCCTCCCTAAAACTGAATTAGCTCCCCAGCTGCCTACAAGGTAGTAAGATTCCCAAGCAGTATTAGTAAAGTACAGAACTAAAATGCTTCCTCCTCATTCATCATGCACTTGTCATATTAACCCCATTCTGGCACCCAAATTCCACTTTATTATGTTTCCTTTCTCTTGGATTCTGTGCTTGGGGTGGAAGATGAGGAGATGGGAGAAATGTCTATTACCCCCTGGAAAGAAGCTTGTCTTTTATCCACTGTCATTCACAAGCACCCCCATGAAATATTCTCTGCTCATCATAGAACGTTTTCAGAAACTCTTGAGGGTCTGACTATGGACCAGACTAGGATGGAGAACCTATTCAGAATTCATGAAGCCCCCGCTGGGAACATTGCCTCTGAAAAACTTTTAGCAGTTGTGTGTTTGGTCAGGAAAACATGGAGTTCCTCAGCATCCTAGACTCTCCAGTAGTCCCCAGGTACCTGTCAGCTCGGTGCCTACCAGAGCTCTGCCCCTGGATAGAAAGGGGGGAACGAGAGAGCAGAAGGACACTGTGAGAAGGAAGTTAGAGACCAGGATTCATGGCTTTGGGGGTTGGAAAAAACCATGAAAGTCATGGGGTACAAAGATAGAACAGGAACCAAGATCAGATGAATCAGCAAGAACCTGTTATACTGCTGCTGTGTCCCTCGAGCTGAAGGATGCTGGGGCACAAAAGAAGTGATTATTGTGATGGTTGCACAACTCTGTGAATACGCTAAAAACCATTGAGTTGTACACTTTAAATGGGAGAACTGTATGGTATGTGAGTTATATCTCAGTAAAGCTGTTAAAAATAAAATCGCACTTGCTCTCTTCCCCAGACCACTGATATCTCCTCAGGGTCTGTAGCTCTCACAGCTAGCCAGCCAAGCTAGAAACTTGTCGTACTAACCCTCCCAGTTTTCCTTCTGACTGCGATTGTCCCAGGTGTTCTTATTTGTATCACTCATCCATTGCTCCATCCAATTCATTCACTTTAATAGCCGCATATCATTCCACTCTATGGATGTCTTATTTATTTCAGTGCTTTTCAAACCTCTTTTGCTTACATACCCTAAAATTATGAAAAATTATCTACCTCCTTGTACATTTTTAGGTTGGTATCTAATACTTTTTAATCATAAGTTTAACTTGTTATAAAGGATAGAATTTCTGGCATATTATAAATAGAGAGTCTTAAATAAAACTGTTACATCATTGTTTTAAATCTCTTCAGTGAACCTGCACACCACAGGAATTTGGTAACATCCATTTTTTAAAGTACGCAGACGAGCTCTTTTAACAAGTGGGAAATTTTACATCATTCCTTTTTTTTGGCCTTGAATTTGGATTCCATTCTGTTTGCTCCATAGATTTTTATCTTTGAAAGTCTTTTATTGCTCACCAAATCAAATTTGACACATAATATTAATAGATTTCTGTGACTCTTAGGTGTTAAATATTTCTCTGGACTGAATGACCATTACAGTTGATCAAAATAACGTAAATGTATTACAGATTTTGTTAAGTATTGATCAGATAAAAGTTTTATTGGAAATGCATTTCTCTTTTCAATTAGTTTGGGTATTCATAGATAAATATTACCTATTAGTAGTAGAATAATAGTGTTCAATTATCAATTCCATTTTTTCTTTTTATAAATGTAAGTCCTGAGAAACCTTGTTTATATGATTGTATAGATGGGAATGAAAGAACTTTTATTATAGCAATGCCACTCCGTTCTTTGGACTCACTCTGAATTATAGGCCAAAAAGTCACTTAGTGATCTATCCTCAAAAAGTATTTTGAATGTTCTTTTACTGACAGCTTGATTTTGTCCTCCTACAATTAAACGAAAGCAAAGAAATGGAAAGCATCCGACTTGCAGAAGTATGCTATTTATTACTAGCTGCTAGGGTTGGTTCACTTTCTTGGCACCGTCACCAGTATTTCCAATTTCCCCCTCTTTTGGGGGGGTCCCCAGGTAATGCAAAGTACTAAGATTCAGGATGAGAAGGTGTATCTTCCTAGTATAAAAGTGGGAGGTAGGGAATCAGCCTTAACCGATTGTACAGGCGGGTTATTTTGGAAAGCAAACATTGAGAATTTGAAGATCTGGAAATTGATTCCCTCCAAACTGTCTGTACACACATACTCACTGGAAAGTCTTCATATACCCGTAAGGGTATGTGTAAACCAGTTTGATGATGACTGACTTACTTAACCAAGCGTCTGTTGATGACTTCAGGATAGTTTACAGGTTTTCATTATTTCCGTTAAACCACTGTGCACATTGACATTTTGGTACCTTGCCATAGCTCCCTTTTTACTCATTTTTGTTCTTACCAGAAGTACATGAAAGTTCCTGTTTACCTGCACCCTAGCCAGCACTCCACATTATTAATCTTTATTATCTGTTGTCAGTTTAATAGCAGGAGATAGTTCTCATTTGCCTTTCTTCAGTTATTAATGATGCAAACATATTTTTTATATGTTATGTGTCATTTGTATTTCTTCCCTCAATTTCCTTCGTTCTATGTTTTACCAATGTTTCTGTTGAGGGTTGGTACTTTTTCTTACTGATTTTTAAGAGCTCTTGATTTACTGAGGGTATTAACCTATCATATATTTTGCTCCTATTTATTTCATGTTAGTTGGCTGTTTACGGTGGCTTTTACATTACAGAACTTGTCAATTTTCATGAACCTGTCAAGTTAATCCTGTATGGCTTTTAGATTTCGTATCATGTTTGTGCTTATTAAAATTCCTTAGTGTGTTTCCTTTAAGTGGTTTTATGGTTACTTTTTTCAACATATAAATACTTGTTCCTTTTAGAATTTGTTTTAACGATACAATATAAGGGCAGGATCTGATTTTTTTCCCAGTAGATAGTCAATTTTTCTAACACTGCTTATTGGGTAATTTGTCCTTTCCCCACTGATTGAAAATGCCACCTTTACTGTGTGCTACATTCGTAGGTATTCCTGGTCTGCTTGGGGAATCTTAGCAGCCTCTAACTTGCTCCCTTGCCTCCTGTGATTTGCTTATTCCGTCCCTTCACTAGTAACACAGTTATTGTCCCAAAACACAGTCTGAGTCATATCACTCTTGTGCAGACACCTTCCAAGGAATCTGTTGCCTATAAAAAAAGAGACCAGACTTGTTAGCCAGGTCCAGCCCTAAGCTGCCTTTCTAACCACATTTTTCCATGCACCCTCTGTTTTTTGGAGCATAATATATGTTTTCATGTATTTTTAAAAATTTTATTTCTTTTATTTTTGGCTACATTGGGTCTCCGTTGCTGCCCGCAGGTTTTCTCTAGTTGTGGTGAGCGGGGGCTACTCTTCGTTGCGGTGCGCAGGCTTCTCATTGCGGTGGCTTCTCTTGTTGCGGAGCACGGGCTCTAGGTACACAGGCTTCAGTAGTTGTGGCACACGGTCTCAGTAGCTGTGGCTCGCAGGCTCTAGAGCGCAGGCTCAGTAGTTGTGGCGCACAGGCTTAGTTGCTCCGCGGCATGTGGGACCTTCCCAGACCAGGGCTCGAACCCGTGTCCCCTGCATTGGCAGGCGGATTCTTAACCACTGCGCCACCACGGAAGCCCGTTTTCATGTATTTCTATCTTTGTTCCTGACGTTCTCTTGGCTAGAAATAGCCTCCTGATCCCCATCCTTTTCTTATTAAACCCTGCTTTCCTTTTATCATCCACTGTAAAGCCTTACCAAAGCCCCCTCTTTAGCTCTTGTTTCATTTGGTCTCTAACTGTTGCTGTTTACCTTCCTATTTCCCCAAATAGTTGATCAACTCCTTCACAGAGGGTACCTCATTAGCGTCACGTCTCCCCCATTACCTTTCATATGGTCTGTCTTTAAAAATGCTTGTTGAATGGAATCTAATCTAATCATACACACACAGACACATACACACACACACCCATCCATAGCTCTAAAAAGTTAGTGAACGGCAGCAATTGTGTCAGGGGTCCCCAAGACCACCCCGGGTTCAGTGATTCGCTAGGAGGATTCAGAGGACTCAGCATGTGGTGGCGCTCGTAGCTGAGATGTTCCAGCGGAAGGCTGCACAGCACAATCAGCACGGGGAATTGGTGCACGGGCGAGTCCAGAGGACACCACGTGCAGCTTTCCAAGAGTCCCCTCCCAGTGGAGTCACACAGGATGTGCCTGAGTCCCCCAGCAACGAGCTGCGACAACACGCGTGAAATGTTGCCAACCAGGGAGGCTCGTTAGAGACTCAGCGCCCAGTGCTGGTCACATAGGCACCCCCTGCCGGGCACATACCACATTCCAGACTCAGAGCAAGAAAGCAGATGTTCAGCATAGACCATGTTGTTTGCACAATCTATGCACTCATCAGTGGTGGAAACCGTCCTGAAATCTAAGTTCTTAGATGCCAGCCAAGGGCCAACCTTATAATCAGAACTTTCAAACGATAGCGGTCAGGTATGCTATATTAACTCTTTTCTGCACAGCCATATTTTTGAAGAGCTTATTTTCACAGATGGTAAGTGCCTACAGAGAGGTGGAAAGGATCAGTGTGTTAGAAATGGTCAGGGAATGTACGCTAAGTAGTGTGATTCCTACTCTCTTCACGAAAGAGGTAGGTTGTAAGCTGAGTCATGGAGAGCAGGACTTAGAATGGGCTACAGCCAAAGATCCAGTTTTGGGAGTAGAATGTGGAGTTGGGTAGAGACAGGGGTATGCAAATTATAGAGGACCTCGAAATCTGGGTAGAATATAGAGGATGTGATGTGGTGACAGTAGGACATCTTCCTAGACTGAGAAGGAGAAAGTGGTGTTTGAGGCTGATGGCTGGGTGAGCAGGTTCTGGGAGGAGGCGAGGTGCGGGAAGATCAACAAGGAAGCAGTTGACTCAAGTGTCAAGTTATGAAAACCTAGAGGAGGGTGATGCTCGTATGTCTAGTTCAGCATTCTGCTTATAATAGGTTTTCAAATAATTGGAAGAATGCAGGGATCAATCCGAGAGATAGTGTAGAAGAAGCCATGTCAAGGGTGAATGTGATTCAGAATAATTCCACATTTTTATAAACAAGATATTTCAGTTGAAAAAGTTTTTCGGAATTATTATAGTTAGCGTTTCCTTGTACATTTGTTAGTAGGCAACAGATATTTTATTTGAAGATCAATGTAAGTGATGTTTATATTATAAAATGAGTAAAGAAATAGGATACAATGTATTCTGGCTCTGTTTAAAGGAATGATGTTGACAAAAATATATATGCATGTATTTTGAACATTTCATTAACCAAAATAGAAGAATTTTCTTCAGTACTGTTTTTGTTTGGAATTAAACGTTTCCATACTAATATAAGTGCCAAAAAATAAATCAACTTTTAAATTTCTTTCAGTTTTAATAATGTAAGATCCTAGTAAAAGGTAAGGATATATGTATTAATAAGTTTTTTAATGTCCCAGAAAAACATGTCATTCTACCATTTTTGCTCTTTTATTAGTTGCATGGTCCTATGTCCAGTTTGTGGTTGGTAATTTAACATTTTGCATAGCATCACAGTATAGAATTCACATTTGTTACCCTTTAATCATAGTCTTATTGTTATTGTGAATTCCTTTTCCTGTGTTTGTTGAAGCGATACATCTTCGTACATTGTAGGTAACCATCCAAAAGCAGGAAAGCTTTCCCCCCACTAATAGCTTTCTCTGCTGTTACCAGTCATGCTAGAAGAGTCCATATAGTTTTAGAATTAGATACCATATGATGACAAAGATAAAGTACCCATCTGAGGTTGTGCGTATGTCACATCAGGCTCTGTTCTTGAGGGACTACGGTTTAAGAGTCTTGAGTTTTTGTCAGTGATGTCCCCAGTGAAACTCGCCCAAATAGCAGAATGCTGTTTTCATTAGCTTACTAATACCAGCCTATCAAGTGCCATATATATTTTTTGTCCTACTGACTTATCATTTGATATCCGCATTGATGTGTTTTGTTGTTACTTTGTGTCTTTGGGAATCCATATAGCTTTGTGGGGATCTTGAGTGCAAGCGGTAATACGTTAATTAAAATATTTTGAAAATTGCAATGTAAACAAAACTCTAGCTCAGATGTTTTAACCAATGCTTCTTTTGAAGTCTGTATTTCTTCTGTTTTCTCTCAATAGGAATATACAAACATTGCCCCAGCAATCTAATCTGGAATTGTTACAAGTGGAAATGACACTACAGGATGATATTTGGGAGCATCTTTTTGTCAAGAGTTAGAATTGGCACTAAAGCACTAATACTGTAACTATCTTGATAAAATAACTTTATTTTTCCGTAGTGGAATGCTGCAACTTTTTTACCCTTAACAATTGCTTTTAAATTACAGTATTCAATTTAAAAGTGGTATTAACTACAGCTTCTTTTGCAAAAAGTCTCAAAAGGGCATTATTTGTTGATGCATTTTTCTCTGAGCATGGTTTCATAGAGAACTGAGTTATATCCAGACGTTTCTATGTTGAAAGTTTTGCTTATGTAATAAAAACAAAAGTACCTGAATTGTATAGTGTCTGTACATGAAAGAACTTTAAACAGTGGCCTTACGTAGCAATTTTTATACCAGATTTTTCTTTTTCTGATGACATTTTGGCTTACAACTTGAAGTTTTCTTAAGCTTCTGAAGATCAAGGTCTATATAATTCATACATTTCATATTATGACATAAGAAGGCATAAGAAAAGGTGCTTCAAATTTTCCATCAGGTAGTTATGAGTGTACTGAATTTTGAGTAATTGGTTCGTTCAGTTTTTTTCCACAACTATTTGCTCTTTTCCAACTTCAAAATGCTATTGTGGAAAATACATAAAGATTTTATAATCTGTATTCCATCTTACTTTCCCTCAGGGTAAGCTCATGCATATCATATTTTTAAAGGCTTTTAAAAAAACTGACAGACAAAATCTCATATTCAGAAATTGTACTTTACTACTACAGCATTACACATTTTGCAAGCACATATTATAAAGTGTTTATTTTCAGTTCAGTTGTATTGAGTACCTACTATGTGTAAGATAACATTGGTAGGATTTTAAATGATATTTTAGGTCTCAATACCTTATTTCTTTATGTTTTCTGTGTTCTGCTTAACAGTACATATACATTCCCAATTAAACTTTTGTGAAATGTTTAATTGTAATTAAATAAAATACTGTTGCTCCTTCTGCTTGAAGCAGCTACTTGCCAGTTTGTGAGAACATTATTTTAATTTCGTGTGAGAATTACAGCCCTTGGTAGGAACTGTTGATATTTAAACCACTGTTTTGCACTTACAAAGACAGAACTTTCTGCATCAAAATCTGGTAAGAACTTAACTTTTTCGTGACTGGATTATGAAAAATCTTATTGCAAACGTTTAATTTTTTAAACATGCCTTTAAAAGATAGAGTAGCCATTTCCTTAGTGGGTCAGCAGTAAGGGGGCAAGAGTGCCTGATGCATTAAAATTGGGTAATAAATTTAGATGGATGGCCTGTCTTATGCTGTGTACTGTCTCTATAGGTCAGGTTTTTTTTTTACATTCCACTTATGGCAAGAAAAAAATGCATGCACACAGCAGTATGACAACTTTGTATTGTGTTAAGTACCCATAACATCTGCCTTAAATTTTAAAATAATTTATTTCATTTATTCCCATACTCTGAGGAACAGTTATAAACCTCGAATCGTTCATCATTAGGTTAATGCATATTTATTGCACAGATTCTGTGCTAAAATTATAGCAATGAACAAGAGAGCAAGACACATAGAGCCCGCCTTTATGGTACGTACAGCCTGATAGGGAAAATGGACATTAAACATAGAAATGTAACTTGGGGACTTCCCTGGTGGTCCAGTGGTTAAGACTCTGCACTCCCAATGCAGGGGACGCAGGTTTGATCCCTGGTAAGGGAACTAAGATCCCACATGGTGCTGGGCGCGGCACGGTGCGGCACGGCCAAAAAAAGAAAAAAAAATGTAACTGACTAAACAAAGTTGGTTCTCTAGCTCTATTTTTACTTACTGTAGCACTTAAGGGTAAAATGGTTGATTCAATATTAATCATTCCACAACCGGTTTCCTATTTAGGCATATTTGAATATACTTTTGGTACTGTCTCAAAATGCAAAAAGCATGTTATTTGCAAAATACCTATTTGTAGCATGGATGTATTTAGAAAATATTGAGTGCATAAGATCTAATGGCTAAAAAGAAGGGCTTGCTTTATAATTTAAAGTATAAAATAAGGAGAGGGACCATGTCTGTCTTGTTCACCATAGCATTCCCAGCTGCCAGCATCCTACTTGACAAATGGTAGGAACTCATTAAATATTAGTTGCATGAATGAGTAACAAATAGACTATGTCTATTAGGAATTAAATATCCAATTTTTGTGTGGAGGTTGAACAAAAGGTTATCCATAGCACTTTTTATTGACTGGAAAGAATTTGAATTCTTGAATGTGTAAGACTTCAGAAGAAAAGTTATTTTGATAAGTCACATATCATTGCCTTCTTACCTTCCTCCTCTGTGTGGTAGGCCCTCCTCTGGCCCTGGAAGACAAAGGTAATAAGACACAGTTCCTGCTCTGAGACACCTAATCGACTGTTGGGGAAGACATTCACAAAAACAAAGAACTGCAACCTATAGTGTGAAGTGCTATACCGAACATAATATACTAAAGGTTGAGAGAGAACTTGGCATTCCTGGTTGAGCATCCCCTGGTCACATTTCTTTCTTATTGGTTTCACAGACCTCAAGAGGCACTATTCCATTGGTGGTTTTGCTGGTTTTAAAATTTGATGGGTTGGGGGAAACTGGGTAAAGCATACATGGGATCTCCAGATTATTTCTTATAGCTACATGTAAATCTACGATTATGTCAATGTAAATTTCAGTTTTTAAAAAATCAGCCATAATCTTATCACAGATAAAACTACTATAAATATTTTGGAGGATACATTTTTTTCTGTTGGAAAAAACTATTATATTTACATTATAATAATTTATGTAGATGCATCATATGGACCATCTTTTACCCAATAAATCCTACATTTTTCAGTAGTTTTTAGAAAAAGGATGGGGATACTTTCAGGTGGAAGGAAGCAGGAAAAGTAAAGCTGGATCAGAAACTCTCCTTTTCCATTATCTGGCAAACTCAGTAACCGGCAGCCACAGATTTGCCAGCAGCAACCGAACAAGGAAGCACGGAGAAGATGCCAATGCAGCAAGGTGAGGTGTGACTTGCAGCCCCCCTCCACCCCTTAAGTAGCACTGAGCAAAGAAACTGGAGTGATGTGGAACCCTGGTATGTACAAAGGGACTGGTGCGGTGACCAGGTCATACAGAGGAGAGTCAAGGAAAATCCTTGGGAAGGTGAGGGCTTTGCTTCTGTCTCAGGACTTCAGGGAAAGGGGAAAGATTCACCAGGACAAGGCGTTCTCTGGGTTGCAGAGCAGCCTGGGGAAGCCAAAGCTCACAGGATAAGATACACCTTTTGGTCCAGTGAGCACCAGTTCTGGACACTTAATGGGAACCCAGACGAGAGAGGATACCAGGTTCCCCAACGAAGTCCCACCAAAAGGAATGGTTATTAGCTCTGAATCCGTTAAAATATACAACTAAGGTTTTAAAACTGAGGAATCCAGAGATGTAGAATAGAATGTAAATGTTATAAATCGTGACAAAAATGGAAGCACGTTAATCAGTCGGGACATGGTGGAGGTGGGGTGAGGTGGGGTAGGGGAAAATGGGATGAATTCTAAGAACTAACCACCTCATCTTTCATGGGCAGGTGTCATGTCAAGTTATGGTGTCTAAGAGTGTATCATATAAAATAGAAAAAAACGTAGTGTCCAACCTTAAGTTTTTCAGTCTTTTTCTTGACCTTAATGCAGTGGTTCTCAAAGTATGCTTCCCCAACCAGCAACATCAGCATCACCCGTGAACTTGTTAGAAATGCAGATTCTTGGCCCCACCCCTGACCTACTGAATCAGAAGCTCGGGGGGTGGGGCCCAGCACAGTCTGGTTTTTTTAAAAACGGGTATTATGTATGTATGTATGGATGGATGGATGGATGGATGGATAGATGGATGGCTGGCTGGCTGGCTGGCTGTGTTTGGTCTTTTGTTGCTGTGCGCGGGTTTTTCCTGGTTGCAGTGAGTGGGGACAACTCTTCATTGTGGTGCTCAGGCCTCTCATTGCGGTGGCTTCTCTTGTTGCGGAGCACAGGCTCCAGGCACGCGGGCTTCAGTAGTTGTGGCATGTGGGCTCAGTAGTTGTGGCTCACGGGCTCTAGAGCGCAGACTCAGCAGTTGTGGCGCACGGGCTTAGCTGTTCCGCGGCATGGGGGATCTTCCCGGACCAGGGCTCGAACCCGTGTCCCCTGCATTGGCAGGCGGATTCTTAACCACTGCGCCACCAGGGAAGTCCCCAGAAGTCTGTTTTAACAAGCCCTCCAGGGAATTCAGATGCTCGCTCAAGAGTTTGAGAATCACTGGCTTACTTAGGTCTTTTAGGAACCAGTAGACCTTATGATGAAAAAATATTAATCTGAAGTTGAGCAGCACCTTCAGTTTCATTTCTAATTTTTTTCTGTAGTATTCAAATAAAGTTAACTAAAACTTTTAAAGATAAAAAGTGTATCAGTTTTCACCATCAGTAGTGTCTGTACATGAATAGAGAGGTCAGGACATATGCCCACCCACTGTTAACACAGATGGTTTTTTAAGTGGTGGGATTATGAGTGACTCTTTGTGCTTTTCTGTATTCTGGTTGAATATAATGAACATTGTATCATTTTTACAAAATAAAGCCATTTTTAAAAAAAAGTGGTAAGAATATCCTATCCATTGTGTATCTGTTACTAAAAATTCATGTAAACAAGCTTTACCTCCAAGGGCTACCTACTTCTCCTTAGTCCAGAGGGATTTTACTGCCTGTGTCCCTCCCACATCATCAATGTGGATAAGCTTATTTATGTGTTGTGTTAACTTTTTAATAAAAATTATTGATTTCTAATAATTTATAATTACATATGATTTAAATTCACTTAGAATAGTATGTAAAAGTAAGAAAAATTCATTCATAATAACACTGCTCATATATATTTAGTGTCAACTAACTGTTGCTATTTTTTATGAGTCTTTTTTCCTGAGCTTTATCTTTTTGGTAGCTGAGATAATATTTTATTTATGTATATTCAACCTTTGCAGATAGTCACATCCATGTTTAACATGTGTTTGCAGTTTGTATGACATTCAAGTTTACGTATTTTAGAGGGCATGGGATAGAATCCTATTCTCAGGAAGCTAAAAATGTCTTCTATCTGTCTATTTATTTATTTATTTTTGGCGGCACTGGGTCTTCGTTGCTGCGTGTGGGCTTTCTCTAGTTGCGGCGGGCAGGGGCTACTCTTCATTGTAGTGTGCAGGCTTCTCATTGCAGTGGCTTCTCTTGTTGCAGAGCATGGGCTCCAGGCGCGTGGGCTTCAGTAGTTGTGGCACACGGGCTCAGTAGTTGTGGCTCGTGGGCTTAGTTGCTCCACGGGATGTGGGATCTTCCCGGACCAGGGCTCGAACCCGTGTCCCCTGCATTGGCAGGCGGATTCTTAACCACTGCGCCACCAGGGAAGTCCCCTAAAATTGTCTTCTAAAATCCTGACTTATTAACGTTAAGAAAGCTTGTTTTTGCTGTACGTATCATTTAAGCTATTAAAAACTAGATTAAACTTTACAGGTAATTTTGTAAAGTAAATTCTTACCTCAAATTTTAATCCCTTCTAATGACATTTAAAATAATATTTAGTAAAGAAGAAATTGACTCCAATGTTGTGAAGTTCTTGCTGATGACAATATTCTGCAAGGGACTGCAGGGAACACAGTGCGACTAATTTAATGGTCTCTTAACAACTATGGTGAAAAAACGTTGCCTTAGAAGTTCCTCAAAAAGCTAAACATGGAATTACCATATGATGCAGCAATTCCACTCTTAGGTATGTACATACCCACAAGAATTAAAAGCAGGGACTTATAAACTTGTAGTTGCAGCATTATTCACAAAAGCCGAAAGGTGGAAACAACCCAAGTGTCCATCAACAGATGAATAGATAAACAAAATGTGGTCTTGCCATACAATGGAATCTTATTCAGCCATGAAAAGTAATAAAGTGCTGATATATGCTACTTCGTGCATGAACCTTGGAAACATTATGCTAAGTGAATAAGCCAGTCACAAAAGGACAAATATTATATGATTCTACTTATATGAAATATCTAGAATAGATTAGAAATAATTTTCTTTCTATTTTAAAAACATTTCTCCATTGCTTTGGCTCCTACTCCCATATATGTGAACTGTTTTTTAACCTCTGAGAGATTTAGAACTTTCTCTTTTTCTCTGATATTCTGAAAGTTATCAACTATGGGTCTTTTGAATGGGTCCTTTGTTTAGCTGAGCTCCTGTTGGGCCCCTTCTGCCTGGAGACTTAGATCCTTCCATTCTATGATAATTTTTCCCTTCCACCATCTCTATTTTCTGAAGCTCTGTCCAAACCTCCCAACCCTCAGGGCAGCACCTGGCTATCTGGGCTCTTTTTTCAATTGTTTACTCTTTTCATCACCTTTGCTTTGTTTTCATTCATTTTTGTCTGTCTTCCAGAGCCCCCAGCTGTTTTGGTGTTTGTTGAATTCAATTCTTCTCTCTTCCCTTCCTGGCCTTCTCCCCTGGACCTCTCTTCTCTGTCTCCTCTGAGGCCTCTCACCCTCTGTCTGCCCCCTTGTGCTGGTGATCCTGAGGGCCCATTCCCTGGCTCTCTTCTCTCCCTCCACATTTTTCTTGGATGATTTAATTTATATGCATGTCTTTTGATATCATGTGTTCATTAATGTTTTTTTTAAAAAGTTATCTCTACCCCTGACCTCTCTCCCCAAGCTCTACACACTTACTTTTCTATTTGTCACGTAGAAATTTCCACCTGAATGTCCTACAGCTATCTCAAACTCATCCTGTCTGAAACTGAAATGAACCCCAAAAGTGTTTTTCCTCTGTTCATGATCTCGGTTAATAGCTCCTGGATTCATAGAGAGACTCAGAATCCAGGCAGTCCTCTCAGATGCTGCTTTCTCCAACTTTTTGGGGAAAAAAAATCTATCCTTGAATGACCAAGGCATTACTTGATCTCACCTTTATCCCATCTGATCTTTGTAAATACCCAGTGTGGTGTGCAAGGCAGGTGGGGGGTAACACTGCCACAACTTTGAGATTACCAGAGGTTAAACGACTTTGCCAAGCTTATGTAGTTACTGAGTGGTGGAACTGGCAGCCAAGCTTTCAGACTCAGACTCGTCTGTTCTGACCCTAAGAATAAGAGCTCACGGGCTTCTCTGGTGGCACAGTGGTTAAGAATCCGCCTGCCAATGCAGGGGACATGGGTTCAAGCCCTGGTCCGGGAAGATCCCACATGCCGCGGAGCAGCTAAGCCCGTGCGCCACAACTGCTGAGCCCCCGTGCCACAACTACTGAAGCCCACGCGCCTAGAGCCCGTGTTCCACAACAAGAGAAGTCACCGCAATGAGAAGCCCACGCACCGCAACGAAGAGCAGCCCCCGATCACCGCAACTAGAGAAAGCCCGCGCACGGCAACGAAGACACAACGCAACCAAAAAACAAGAGCTCCCAAGTACTAAGCACTTACTCTGTGTCAAGCAATGTCCTAGCACTCTCCATGTATTAACTCATTTCATCTTCACAGAAAGACTATGAGGTAGGTACTATTATTGTCTCCATTAGGAAACTGAGGCACAGAGGAGGTAAGTAATTTGTCCGAAGTCACCAACTAATAAGTGCCAGAGCTGGAATTCAGACCCAGGCAGTGTTTCTTTCTTAAAGTCAGATGTACTAAGGTATGACTTATATACAGTAAAATTCACCTTTTTAAAAAAAAATTTTTGGCCATGCCGCATGGAATGTGGGATCCTAGTTCCCCAACCAGGGATCAACTCCCCGCCCCACCGCCCCCGCATTGGAAGCACAGAGTCTTAACCACTGGACAGCCAGGGAAGTCCCTAAAATTCACCCTTTTAAGGCATACAGTTCAATAGTTTTGACAAACGTATACAGTCATTTAATCACCACCACAGTCAAAATATAAAATACTTTTATTGCCACCCGAAGTTCCTCTGTGCCCCTTTGTGGGCAGTCTCCTCTCCCACCCCAAGCAAACATGGATGTGTTTTCTATCCCTATAATTCTACCTTTTCCAGAATGCCATATCAATGGAATCATGCAGTACGTGGCCTGTTGTGTCTGACTTATTTCAGTTAACATAATGCTTTTATGATTCATCCTTGTTGTTGTATATATCTCACTAATTCATTCCTTTTTATTGCTAAGTAGTATTACATTGTCTGGATGTACCATAATTTACTTATCCATTCGCTACTTGATAAGCATTTGTTCCTTCTACCTTTTGGCAATTACAGATTAAGTACAGGTTTTTCCGTAAGCATATCTTTTTATTTCAATTGGGTAAATGCCTAGAAGTGAGATTGTCGGGTCAAATGGTAAGTATATGTTTAACTTGATAAGAAATGACCAAACTGTTTTTCTAAGTAGCTGTATCATTTTACACTCTCGCCAGCAAAGTATGAGAGTTCCAGTGGCTCCACGTCCTTGCCAGCCTGTCATTTTGTTTGTGTTTTTAGCCATTCTAGTAGGTGCGAAATGGCATTGTCACACATTTCAACCAACTGTCTCTCCATCTATCTAAAACTTTTTTAGTTGGAAATACACTTACAGAAAAGTTGCAAGGATGATACAAGGAACATCATTTGAAATACAGTTGGGTTTTTTTTTTTTTCAATTTGCTTTCAGTTTTGGCTTTTTCCCTTTTCATCCTTGTTCATTTGATTTTTTGAATATATAGAATATTACCATACTCCCACAAATCAAAACGATACAGAAGGACACACTAAGAGAAGTGTCACTCTGTCCCATATTCCTTCAACAACGTTCCCTCCCTCTCCTTGTAGGTGACCAACTTCCAGCTTCTCCTGCCTGTGTTTTGGGGAACGACAAGCAGATACATGTATGTTTTCTTACTTCCCCTTTTTCCTTACGCAGAAGGAAGCATCTTTTATATCCTCTTTTGCACTTGGCCCTTTTCACTTAAGAAATCCTGGAAGTCACTCCCTGTCACTTTGTGAGGTTGTCCTCCTCCTCCTTTACAGTTGCAGTCCTCCACTTGTCCCTATGCCATTATTCAACCACACTCGTGTTCAGACATTTCGGTAGTCTCTGATATTTTGCAATTACAAATAATGCTGTAATCAATAACCTTGTGCATATTTATTTTCATCTTGTTGGAGGTGAATCTTCAGGGTAAATTGCAAGAAGTGAGATTGTTGGGTGGAACGGTAAACTGTGTACGGAATATTCTTAGATACTGCCCGCTCTACTCCACAGGAGTTGTACCAGTTGGAATTTCCCACAGCCTGGCCAGTGGAGTGTGTTGACAAGCTTTGAATTTTTGCCAGTCTGATCCATAAAAGTGCTATCTCAGTGTTGTTTTAATTTGCATTTCAACCAGAGGTATTTTAATTAACTAATTAATTAGAAGTACAGTTTATTTACAATAATAATTTCAGGTGTATAACATGGTGATTCAACATTTATATAGATTGTACTCCATTTAAAGTTATTACAGAATAATGGCTCTATTTCCCTGTGTTGTACAATATACCCTTGTTGCTTATTTATTTTATACATAGTAGTTTGTGTCTCTTAATACTCTACCCCTATCTCCATACTTCCTCTCTCCACTGGTAACCCCACTAGTTTGTTCTCTATGTCTGTGAGTCTGTTTCTATTTTGTTTTGGTAGCTGGTATGATCTTCAGGTGCTGAAACACATTTTACAGACTCCCAACTTGGCATTCTCTAGAAAACTCTGGAAATAGTTTTCATCCTTGAAAAATTTTAGCACACATGCCTCCCAAATGGACAGAGGTGACTTCTGAGCCCTTGTACCAGTTTTTTTTTTCAGTTTGGTCTCTTCCTGTTCATGTATTAGCTGGTAGGGACTCTTCTAAAGCTTTCTTGCCCCACCTAATGGGCAAGGAAGGGAATCGAGCTGTTTTTTCGACTGCTGCCTGGAAACCAGTTGAGACTCAGTGCCCACTAAGATGTTCTAGCCTAGCAGACCTTAGCACAAAACAAGATTTGAAAGAGAACAAGATATGGAGATTTATAGTCATGGCTTCAACATACTCCTAGAGCATGGATAGCTAAACCATGTTTGGAGAGTGTTAATAAAGGTTGTTGACATCTTTTCTTAGCTGTGCTAATTGCTACATGTGTAATCTTTGGTCACAGCTCTTGCTATAGTTAGTCTCTAGGCCCTCAGATGGTCATTTTAAAAGTTATTTATTTATGCAAAATGAAAATAACTTTTTTTCTGGTTATAAGAGTAACGCATGCTTGATGGGGGACAATATCCTAGAAAGTAGGAGAAGGCATAAAGAAGAAAATGAAAATTTATTGTATGTATTTCTACCACTCAGTGGTAACCAGAGTTAACAGTTTGGTGTCAGTCCTGTGGGCCTTTGGCGCGTATATACTCACTGTGCGTGCACACACACACTCACATTTTCCTACTCTCTCTGTACCTGTCTCTGTCTCCCTACATAAACTCACACACACATATGTACATACATACGTGCATAACAAAAACACATTTTTCTGCACATAATACACCCACACTTTTAAAAAATAAAAATTAGTAGTGAACTTACTATTTTGTCTTTTTCTTTTTTCACAACATACAGTGAACATCTTTTGCTATTCATCATAAAGCTCTATAGCATGATAGTTAATTGCTACGTA
Source organism: Delphinapterus leucas (assembly GCF_059928025.1). Lineage (NCBI taxonomy): Eukaryota > Metazoa > Chordata > Mammalia > Artiodactyla > Monodontidae > Delphinapterus > Delphinapterus leucas. The sequence goes on along the minus strand of NC_143150.1, from coordinate 122,515,944 downwards.
GTAGTCTTTATAGCTGTACCTTAAACCTTTTTATCATGAACATGTATTTGTTTATAATTTTTCAGCATCATGAACAGTGTCTATGAACATAAATTTCTGTACATATGACTAATTATTTCACTAGCATTAATTCCTAGAAGGAGAATTGTTGGGTCAAAGAGTGCATGTTTTAAAAAATATTTTTAGGGAATTCCCAGGTGGTCCTGTGGTTAGGACTTGGCGCTTCCTCTGCAGGGGCCACGGATTCCATCCCTGGTTGGAGAACTAAGATCCCGCCAGCCACGTGGCCAAAAAAAAATTTTTTTTTAATTAAATTAAACATAGACGCCTTGGGGTAAGCATAATAACGCCACTCCACCAAAGATGTCCACGTCCTCATCCCTGGAAAGTGTGACTATGTTACCTGGCAAAAGGAAATTTGCAGGTGTGATTAAGTTAATGATCTTGCGCTGGGGAGATTGTTCTGGATTATCCAGGTGGGCCAATCTAATCACAAGGGGTTTTATTAGCAAAACAGGGAGACAAGGTAGTTACAGAAGGAGCTGTGATGATGGAAGCAGAGTTCGGAGAGATGTAATTGCTGACGGAAAAAGGGCCACGAACTCTGGAACGCCAGCAGCCTCGAGTCTCTAGAACTGGAAAAGGCAAGGAAATGGGTTCTCCCGTAGAGCCTCTGGAGGGAGTTCAGCCAGGCCAACACCTTCATTTCAGCCCAGTGACCCCCATTTTGGACTTCTGACTTCTGGAATGGTAAGATAAATTTGTGTTGCTTTAAGCCACTCCGTTCATAATAATTTGTTACAGCGGGGACGGGAAAGTGCTCTATACACATTGTAAACAATTGTCCTAAATAAGGCTTCTCTCGCTATGCGTGGACCCCTGCTTTCCTCCCTTGTATTCCTCAGTTCCATTCCCCAGGGGGATCCACTTTCAAATCTTATACCTCTGTCTTCTGGATTTACCTCCTTATATCTAAATAACATACCTGGGCTTCCCTGGTGGGGCAGTGGTTAAGAATCCACCTGACAATGCAGGGGACACGGGTTCAAGCCCTGGTCCAGGAAGAACCCACATGCCGCGGAGCAACTAAGCCCGTGTGCCACAACTACTGAGCCTGTGCTCTAGAGCCCACGAGCCACAACTACTGAGCCTGTGTGCCACAACTACTGAAGCCCGCCCACCTAGAGCCCACGCTCCGCAATGAAGAGTAGCCCCCGCTCGCAACTAGAGAAAGCCCGCGCACAGCAATGAAGACCCAGTGCAGCCAAAAATAAACAAATAAATAACATGCCTATACTGCTATTTCTTGACATTAATTTTAGGCACTATCTATTGAGCTCCTCTTAGAATCACCTCCATTACCCTTCCCAACTTCTCACCCCAAAGTCACCCACTATATTATCATATTTTTTGGTTAATCAATATATTAATTGCTTTACATTTTATGACCACATATTGTTTGTTAAATGAACCACATAGTTTATACTATAGATTGTTTTCCTTTTTTTTTTTCTACAACTTGTTTCTCCTGATGTTAATAACTGTCTTGACTTTCTTATTTGCTGAGTTTTCAGGCCTCATTCAAATCCTCTGTATTAGTTTCCTATTGCTGCTATAATAAGGCCAGAAGTCTAAAATGGGTCTCACTGGGCTAAAATCAAGGTGTTGGCAGGGCTGCATTCCTTCTGGAAGCTCTAGGGGAAAAGCCATTCCCTTGTTTTTCCAGCTTTCAAAGGTTGCCTGCATTCCTTGGCCCCTTCCATCTTCCACGTTGGTTACAGCTGGTCCCGTCTTTCTCACGCTGCACCACTCTGACTCTTTTTCTGCCTCCCTGTTGCATATTTAAGGACCTTTGTGATTACATTGGGCCCACCTGGATAATCCAGCCTCCTCGCCCCTTCCCAAGGTTGGCTGATGAGCAACGTTAATTCCATCTGCAACCTTAATTTCTCTTTTCCATCTAACCTAACATATTTACAGGTTCCAGGAATTAGGATGTGGGCATCTTTGGCTGCGGGGGGCGTTATTCTCCCTACCACGTCATCCACCAGATCTGCCAAAGGTAATGAATAACATGTTCCGCATAGTCAATGAAATCAGAACTCCCTCCTCGAGTTCTCCATGTTGTTTCAGCTGAACCGATTGCCCTCTGGTCTTGCTACACAGCGTCATCCAGGGATCGTCCTGTCACTGCTCCCTTGGGTGGCACCCTTAGTTTCCTGGGTCTCGTATCTTACGTATTCTTAGTGTACTCCTTTCTCTGCTGGGGCACATCCTTCTGACGTTTCTGAAGGAAGAGTACATGGGAGGCATGCATTTGGAGTCCTCGCATGTCTGGAAATGTCATTCTTCCACTTTCATATTTGATTGATGGTTTGGTTGAGTGTAGAATTCTAGGTTGAGGGTCATTAACTCTCAGAATGTGGAAGGTATTGCTCTGTTATCTCCCGACTTCTAGAGACCTGATTGAGACGTCTCATACTATTCTGATCCCCAATCCCTTTGTTAAGCAACTTGCTTGTTCTCTCCGGAAGATTTTAGGATTTATCACTGGTATTCTGAATTTCATGAGACTATGTCCTGGTGTGAGTCTTTTTTTATTCATTGTCTTGGACACCTGATGGGCCCCTTCCATGTGGAGACAATTGGCCTTCAATTTAGGGACTTTTTTTTGTATTATTAATTTGATAATTTCAGTCCTTCCATTTATTTACTTGTTTCCTGGACTACATATAAGTTGGATATTTGACCTTCTGGAACGATCCTCTATATTTCCTATCCCTTCTGTTCTATTTTCTATTTCACTGTCTTTTATTTTACCTCCTGGGAGATTTCCTTGACTTTATATAACAACTCTTTTATTCAGCTTTTAAAATTTTGGCTATAATATTTTGTATTCCAAGATCTTTCTCATCCTCTTGATTGCAACAACTTTGCCTCCTCTTCCCCCTCCTCCCCCCTCCCTTTCTCTCTTTATCTCCCTCTTTCTCTCTCTCTCTCTCTATTTTTTATTTGTGTCCTGTCCTTGTTTCATGGATACAATATCATCTCTTCACATTTTGAGAATCTTTTAGTGTTTGTTTTTTTTCCTCCTTATGTAGTATTTATTTTATTTTATTAAAAACATTTTAATTGAGGTAACATTAGTTTATAACATTATATAAGTTTCCTGTGTACAACATTGTATTTCGACTCGTGTATACCCTACAACGTGCTCCATGGATCACCATACAGTTGACCCCCTTTACCCATTTCATCCTCCCCCTCTCCCACTCTGGTAACCACTACTCTGTTTTCTGTATCTGAGTGTTTGTTTTGGTTTAGGTTTAGTTCACTTATTTTGTTTTTCTTTTCTTTTTTTAGATTCCACATATCAGTTAAATCATACTGTATTTGTCCTTCTCTGTCTGACTTATTTCACTTAGCATAATACCCTCAAGGTCTCATCCATGTTGTCACAAATGGCAAGATTTCATTCTTTATTCTGGCTGAATAGTATTCCATTTTGTGTGTGTGTGTGTGTGTGTGTATACACACACACATACTGCATCTTCTTTATCCATTCATCTGCTGATGGGCACTTAGGTTGTTTCAACCTTTTAGTGTTTGGTTTTTGATGAAGTCTTCTTTTGTTCCCTGTATACTTGTTTTTTTCCCTTAGTTCCTTTTTTTGGTATGTATTTGTCGCTTTCCTTCACATGGAAATGTTTCTCAAATGTCTGGTGACCTTTGACCGTTGGTATTGAACACCAAGACACCTACAAGCCTTTTGGCCATCCTGTGAGGCTGGCAGGGACTCTGGTGAGGGGTGATGGAGCAGTGTGTCAGTTGTGGCCTGGCAGGAAACAGATGCTGCACTTAAACTGGGCCATGGAGAAAGGTTTAATAAGGGATCATTTATGAAGATGTGGGCAGGGTTCAGGGGGAAGAGCAAAGATTAGATCAGTATGCTGTGGCCCAAAGGGCAGAAGGAGGGAGTCATGTTTGGAACTCCCTGAGGGTCTCCACACGGGAGGGCAGGGGTCAGGAGCTGTGGTCTTCAGCACAAGAACACAGCCGGTCGGTGACACGGAAGGGAGGGCGTGAAGGGACTATATGCCCTGACTTCTCTCTCCTCCTGCCGTTCATCCCTGCCAGTGCCGTCCACTGGATGAACTTGACACAAAGCCATCCATACTTCCAGTGCCCAGAGTGGGCTGGAGGAGGACCAAGGATGGAAGAGGAAGGCCTCCTTCACAGCCTGTATCAGTCTGGGTCTGTCAGGAGAACAGAAGCCACTCTGCATGTTTCAGGTATAAAAAGTCGAATGTAGAATTAGGGGCTTGCTTGGGGGTTGGAAGAGCTGGAGTGGGTGGTGAGGATAGAGGTCAGAGTTGCTGCCCAAAAGGTCAGAAGAGCTGACACTTGAGCGCCTTGGCCCAAAGCTCCAGAATTGCATGCTGCGGCAATTCTCAAGAATCTCTGAGAAGATTCTCCCACCAATCGTCCCAGTTTACAGTGGCAAAGTGTTCTCAAAAGCTTAACGGGAAGCCGCTGTGAATCCCATCCGCCCACGTGTCTGGTTTCCACAACCTCCAGGGAACTAGTGTTTGGTTTCATTTTCTTGCACGTCTGCATCCGGGGATCTTTCCTCTCGGCCCCCTTGGTTTTCTGGAGAAGGAGCCTCCCATTCCCCACCCGTGGCAGGGAGGAGCACCAGGCTTGGTCACTAGGGTTCCAGGAACTGGATCCTGTCGGGGTTACTGTCTGGCGGGGCAGGGTCAGGAGAGGACCGAGGGTCCAGCCACTCAGTGTGCAGACGGCAACACTCTCGCCTGAATTCTGCTCATCCAAAGTGCTCGCTTCCCGGGGTCCGCTGAAGACCTCTATTTGGCAGCTTCCTGCTAAGCCTGATACCCCTCCCAGGCTGCTGTTTGAACCCCACCAGCGCCTTGAAATGTCTAGTCCTGTGCTGTTTCCTCTCCTGTTCTCCTTGTCCTTGTGGGTGGAGTCCCTCTTTATTCCTTTATCATCATTTTCCTGGGATTTGAGAGGGAAAGATGGTGACACATGTAGCCAGTGTGCTTGGATGAACCAGAAGCGCGTATTTCTTAAGACTGCTACAAATTGTCAAATTAGATGCTCACTTTAAGGTCCTGTAATAATAATTTTGGAATGTTTATTTGTTCAATTATAGTCATTATTTATTCTAAGGTATTCAAATAACGAAAACTATGAAATCGTATAACAACCTTTAAAAACAACCTTTTTTGTTACTAAAATGATGCTCATTAAAGAAAATCTGGAATAGTGCCAGACACTAGCTAAGCACTTTGCAAGCATTAGTCCATTATAGCCTCAGGCCAATCGATTTTCCAGGTGAGGAAGCTGAGGCACAGAAAGGTTCAGAAAGCTCCCAAGACCGGGAGCCAGTTAGTCCCGGGTAAAGCCTGAATCGTTCATTCCCAGGCCAGTGGCTGCACCCACATCCTCTGCTGGTTCAGAAAATAGAAGGAAAAATGACCAAATACAGCCACGTGATTCCAAGATGGCCTTTTAACCTTTTGGAGTATTTGCTGCCATAGTTTTGAATGTATTTTCTAAGTTAAAAGGCAATTTTAAGTATAGGGTATGTGAAGATATGTATTCTGTGTTTTATCACTTGGTGTTATGCCATAAACATTTTGTATATATACAAATTTCATACCAAGCAAAACACTCTTAAGGATCCATTTACATTTTATATTAAGGCCACTGAATAGGAATTTTAAACCATGAAAAAAAATTGGATTGCTTTGTTCAACTTTAGACAACTCTGTAGTTTCTAATGGGATCAGACACAGCTGTCTTTACATTGCCAGACCTCCCTGCTGAGGGACATGGGGCATTTAGCTTCTCTGAACTTGAGTCTCCTCACTTGTAAAACGGGGATAGTAACATCTTACACTGTTGTCATGAGAATGTAAACGAGGATAGAAGGGTATCAGAGCTCCCTGCTTCTCCATAAATGGTAGTGATTATCTTAAGGTAGATTTTCAAAAGATAGGTAACACACTGTGTTTTTGTGTAAGGTTCAACCTTTTTACTCCTTTATTTGGCCACTGAGAAAAGGTCTGGTCTCTACTTGATAGGCTACTGGTGTTGTTTACAGTTAGGAAAGACTGAGGCGTATATAAAACTTCTCCAAAAATTTAATTATGAACACATGGCAGTGTTCCTTTAAAGATTCCCTTTTGTTCAGGACATTTTCTGGGAAGCGACTGGTTAGATAGATGATCGTCCTTAGATCATGCGGGGGTGACGGGGGAGAAGAATGTCAGGCTAAAGATCACTACACTTACGACCTGAGGTCAGCTGAGAGAGTGGGCGGCTGGGGAGGTAGCTAGTTTCCCGAAAAGAGCTTTGCCTCATTAAAGAGTGTCAGAGAATTCCTTAAGCATTTTTATCAGGAATTCTAATTTATTCCCAGAAGGTTATGAAATAATGTTCTCAAAAAGTTCTGTTCCAGACAGGTTTAATATTTCACAATCGAATTTATGAGAAAAGGAAAAGGTGTTTTGGGAATCCTCCAAGACAAAAGTCCTTCCTCCCCAAGGTTCTCATTTTCTATCATTAGAGCACCAAAGAGAGTCACAAACTAAAAAAAAAAAAATACAATTATAGTGTGTGGAGATCTTCATATATCTTAGTATCATTACACATTTAGAAAATGCCTGAAGGAATATTCCATCAGAAGTTAATAGTGATTATCAATTATCTCTGTAATAACCAATAATTGTGAACTTATGGAAGATTTTTACCTTCTATACTATATCTTTGTTTTATTTTAAAAAATAAAAAAAAAAATGAACAGTTATTACTTTTGTAATAATAATAAACAGCAAATCCGTTTTCCCGGCTCAGAGGTGTGTGTCGCTGGTAGCTCCATTGAGACTCTTTTCAAGGATCAACCAGTTTGTCAGATGACCACACAGGTCATCTGGGCTCCAGGGAGCCGAGGTCCAGCGAGGTTCTCACACTTGAGCTGGATCATAATTCCCTAGAGGGCTGGTTCAAACTTGGATCACTGGGGCCCCCACAGAGTTCCAGATTCAAAAGGCCTGGGGAGGGGTCCACAGTGTGCATTGCTAAGTTCCCACGTGCCGCTGTAGCAGCTGCTGCTCTGGGGACCACACTTTAAGAACCCCTGTAGCCCAGGGAAAAAAACGAACAGGGGACTCAAAGTCGAACAAACATGTACATAGACTCATTTGTCTTATTTTTTTAGATTCTACATATAAGTGATATTATATTTGTCTTTGTCTGACTTACTTCACTTGGTATGATAATTTCTAGGTCCATTCATGTTGCTGCAAATGGCGTTATTTCATTTTTTTATGGCTGAGTAGTATTCCATTCCATTATATATATATATATATATATATTTTTTTTTTTTTTTTTTTTTCTTCACATCTTAAACCAGTTGTCTGTTGATGGGCACTTGGGTTGTTTCCATGTCTTGGCTATTGTAACTAGTGCTGCTATGAACATTAGGGTGCATGTATCTTTTTTTAAAATAAATTTATTTATTTATTTATATTTATATAAATTTATTTATTTATTTAGGCTGCATTGGGTCTTCGTTGCTACAGTAAGCAGGGGCTTCTCTTGTTGCAGAGCACGGGCTCTAAGTGTGAAGGCTTCAGTGGTTGTGGCACACGGGCTCAGTAGTTGTGGCTCGTGGGCTCTAGAGCGCAGGCTCTGTAGTTGTGGCGCACGGGCTTAGTTGCTCTGCAGCATGTGGGATCTTCCTGGATCAGGGCTCAAACCCGTGTCCCCTGCATTGGCAGGCGGATTCTTAACCACTGTGCCACCAGGGAAGTCCTGCATGTGTCTTTTCAAATTAGAGTTTTCATTTCCGGATATATGCCCAGGAGTGGGATTGCTGAATCATACAGTAGCTCTGTCTTTAATGTTTTGAGGAACCTCCATGCTGTTCTCCATAGTGGCTGCACCAATTTACATTCCAACTAACAGTGCAGTCCCTCCACACCCTCTCCAGCATGTATTATTTGTGGACTTGTTGATGATGGCGATTTGACCCATGTGAGGTGGTACCTCATTGTGGTTTTGATTTGCATTTCTCTAATAATTAGCGATTATTTTTTTCATGTGCCGTCTGTATGTCTTCTTTGGAGAAATGTCTGTTTAGGTCTTCTGCCCTTTTTTTTTTTTTTTTTTTTTTTTTTTGCGGTATGCGGGCCTCTCACTGCTGTGGCCTCTCCCGTTGCGGAGCACAGGCTCCGGACACGCAGGCTCAAGGGCCATGGCTCACGGGCCTAGCCGCTCTGCGGCATGTGGGATCTTCCCGAACTGGGGCACAAACCCGTGTCTCCTGCATCAGCAGGCGGACTCTCAACCACTGCGCCACCAGGGAAGCCCTTCTGCCCATTTTTTGATTGGGTTGTGTTTTTCAATATTGAGTTGTGTGAGCTGTTTGTATATTTTGGAAATTTGCATCATTTGCAAATATTTTCACCCGTTCCATTGGTTGGCTTTTTGTTTTCTTGATGGTTTCCTTTGCTGTGCAAAAGCTTTTAAGTTTGATTAGGTCCCATTTGTTTATGTTTGCTTTTATTTCTTTTGCCTTGGGAGACTGATCTAAGAAAATATTGCTGCGATTTACATCGGAGAATGTTTTGCCTATGTTCTCTTCTGGGAGTTTTATGGTGTCATGTCTTAAATTTAGGTTCTTAAACCATTTTGAGTTTATTTTTGTATATGGTGTGAGGGAGTGTTCTAATATCATTGATTTACATGAGGCTGTCCAGCCTTCCCAACACCACTTACAGAAACAGACTCAAAGATATAGAAAACAAACTTATGGTAACCAAAGGGGAAGGGGAGGGGGGGAGGGATAAATTAGGAGTATGGGGTTAACAGATACAAACTACTATACATAAAATAGATAAACGACAAGGGTCTACTGTATAGCACAGAGAACTATATCCAGTACCTTGTAATAATCTATAATGGAAAATAATCTGAAAAAATATGTATATATAACTGAATCACTTTGCTGTATACCTGAAAGTAACCCAACATTGTAAAGCAACTATACTTCAATAAAAAAGTGAAAAAAGTAGAAACAAACAAACAGACAAAAAGCCAAACAAAGATGAACTTGATTTACTTCCCACTTTTGCCTCCAGCTGGCCTGTAATTATTTTTGAGGAGAGGAACTTGATTTGACTGGCTCTATATAACAAGAAGTTGTGCCAGAAAAGGGTTTCACGCTACCTTATTACAGGCAGACCTCAGAGATATTGCTGGTTGGGTTCCAGACCACAGCAATAAGGCAAATATCTCAATCAAATGAGTCACAGACATTTTTTGGTTTCCTAGTGCATATAAGACTTACGTTTACACTATACTGTAGTCTATTAAGTGTGCTATCGCATTATTGCTAAAAAATGCTAACCATCAGCCTCCAGCAAGTCCTAGTAACATCAAAGATCACCATAATAAATATAATAATAATGGAAAAGTTTCACATATTGTGAGAATCACACAGACATGACACAGAGACATGAAGTGAGCAAATGCTGTTGGGAATAGGGAGTAAATGGACTTGGCTCGAGGCAGGGTTGCCACAGACCTTCAGTTTGTAAGAAATGCAGTATCTGTGAAGTGCAATAGAGCAAAGTGCAGTAAAACGAGGTACACCTGTAACTGGGCGCCTGGTTCAGAGGCTTTTCAATTAAGTCCTGTGGTGTCTGGGGCTTGAGGACCCATCTGGGTTGGCTGTGTTCACAACCTGGGGTGTGGCCGTGGCTCATCACCCTCAGCTCAGGTCACTGGCTGTGGTTTCTCTTGAATCCTGAAGAGGTGACACTGAGGGTGATGGGGTAGCAGTTATTGCAATACTGATGTCCTGTTTGGGAAGTTATGTGGGGCTGTTAATGGAGGGGGCAAAACACAGGGAAAACCATCCCCACCAGGCCCCACAAATGCAGTAACTCTCTCTTTTTTTATTGTGGTAAGATAAACATAAAATTTAACATTGCAGCCATCTTTAAGTGCATAGTTCAGATGGAACAATGTGAATGTAGTGTACATTCACATTGTTCCATCCATCTCTGGAACTTTCTCATCTTCCCAAACTGAAACTCTGCCCCCATTATCACTCTTTTATTTTATTTATTTATTTACCTATAGGCCGCACCAAGTGACATGCGGGGATCTTAGTTCCCAGACCAGGGATCGAACCTGAGCCGCCTGCAGTGGAAGCAGAGTCTTAACCACTGGACCGCCAGGGAGGTCCCACTCTTTTCAAATATATAACAGTCTTTGTTGAGATATAGTTCACATACTATCAATTCACCTATTTTAAGGTATATAATCTAACAGTTTTCTAGTGTCTTCCTAGAGTTGTACAACTATGACCACAATCAATTTTAAAACGTTTTTGTTACTCCCAAAGGAAACTCTGTACCCATTAGCAGTCACTCCCCAATTCCCCCAGTCCTCTCCCCCAGCCCCTCATCATCTTTCTGTCTCTTTAGATTTGCCTGTTCTAGACATCTCATGTTAACAGAATTACATGATTATGTGTCCTTTTATATCTGGCTTCTTTCAATTAGCATCAGGTTTTCAAGGATTATCCATGCTGTAGCATGGATCACTGCTTCATTCCCTTTTGTATTCACTCTTAAGAAGATTCAGATTTGAACTCAGTATCTCCTCCCCACCCGCAATGGCTTCCTCCTCCACTTGATTTATCTCTCCGTCTACTCAGCTTCCAAACCAGCTAACAAAATCTTTCTTTCAAATCCTCCATCTGTGTTCCCTACCCTCTCTCCAAATCCACTGCCTCACCAGATCTGTCAAATGTGGTTCACAAACAACTCTAGAACGTGACCTCTCCTTGCAGTCAGTGTCAACGCCATCACGTTTCTTGCCTTTAATATCTCTGGCTTGTCCATGGCCTCCTGTTTTCAGGCTCTCCTTCCTCCAGTCCCGCTTCTGTGGGGTGATCAGTTACCTTCCTGAAATCGGTCTGCTTGGAAACCTGTGCTCCTCCCATGGCCGGCAGGGTCTTGTTCACACTGGGCCTGGTGCAGAGACCTCCTCCAATCAGACTTTTGGCCACACTCCCGCCCTTTCCACACAAGCTGCCTTGCAAGATCATCTGTTCCCCAGACTCAGCATTCTCACGTGTCCTTCCCTCTGTCTGGAGTGCCGGGGCTCCAACAGAACACCAGTCTGTGATGGGGCCTCTGAACAATCCCTACTTTTAAATCTTCGTTACTGGTAAGATCAAAAGCTCCCTATTGGGTTTTTTTTTAACTTTTTATTTTATATTGGAGTATAGTTGATTAACCATGTTGTGTTAGCTTCAGGTGTACAGCAAAGTGATTCAGTTATACGTATACATGTATCTATTCTTTTTTAAATTTCTTTTCCCATTTAGGTTGTTCCATAATATTGAGCAGAGTTCCCTGTGCTATACAGTAGGTCCTTGTTGGTTATCTATTTTAAATATAGCAGTGTATACATGTCAATCCCAAACTCCGAGTTTATCCCTCCCTCCCTGCCCCCCACCCTTCCCCTCTGGTAACCATAAGTCCGTTCTGTAAGTCTGTGAGTCTGTTTCTGTTTTGTAAATAAGTTCATTTGTTATCATTTGTTGTTTAGAATCTGCATATATTTGTTTTTCTCTGTCTGACTTACGTCACTCAGTATGACAATATCTAGGTCCGTGCATGTTGCTGCAAATGGCATAAAGCCCCCTATTGTTGATTAGCTCCTGTTTAAAAAAATTGGCCTGTCGGGATGGTTTATTCTGATGTTAAACGCCAATTACTCTATTTAAAGTTGTGTATATTTATTACAATGCATATTTCACACACATGATCTTAAAATAATGTCCAATGCTTTTGGAAGTTTTTTGGGAATATCACTTGATTCACTTTTTAATTGTGAAAATGCCCTTCTTTGCACAGGACCCCTTGTAATCTTGGGGGGAAGGAGGCCAGGTAGAGTAGGTAGAAAATAGTAGAAACCATGTTGTTTGTTAATCTCCTAGGACTGTTCTCCCAATTTCCTATTTTCTTAGACAAAGCAGTGTTGTGAAAAGGATGGAAAATGTTCTTGGCAAGTTAGTCTGTACACTGGGGCTCTTGTCGTGTGTTTTAGATGCAAGTTCCTCTGACTGATCAACTTTGAAGTCAGTTACTCAGGCATTCTTTGGATTTGTTAACAAGAACACCTATTCCTGTTTTATGTTCTGGTGGGAGAGCACATTTCATCTCCTACTTACTTCCTTTGTGTTTTCCTTTACAAAGCAAGCCTTTCCTACAAACTTTGTAAAAATAATCATAGTTTAGTTTTTTAAACAATCTGCTTCTCTGAGTTGATTAGTTTTTGTCTCCGTAGAGCTGGTAAAACCAGTTTTCTTAGATGTATTGCGAAGGATTCAATGAAAAAGATAAAATGGGCGATGAGTGGGTCATTCTATGAGTGGTTATCAAGTGGAGTCAACCGGATAGAGCTAGCGAGAAGTTATCTCTGTGGCTTGATCTGGGCAGGTGACCTTTAACCCAGTATGCATGATGCAAAGGAAGGCGGGAAAAGCCTGCCTCAAAACTGTGAGCACGGAGCCTTGACCGCTTGCTCAACATGCTGTCTGCAGGGTTTCTCCTTAAACTTGCACCCACCCATTTGAGAATTTGAGGGGCGTCATGTCCACATTAAACATTACTGTGGTGTTCTCAATGGTGATTTTTCTCTTTCCCTCATTTCTTTCTATTTATTAATTGGAATTCCTCAGTAAGGAAGACTTGGCCCCTCTCCCTGACGTATTTACTTATTTAGTCAATTATTTATTTATATCCATAGGGACAGGACTTTTATTCTTTGGGTTATAATCCAATAAAATCGTTATTTATTTTGTTCCTTGGGTTGTTCCAGCTTTGGCCTTTGGGAGCTCTTTTGATGCCCTTTTGACTTGCCCCGTCATTTTTATTGATCACTTCCTATTTTCTGGCACCATGAGGTTTCTACATTTCTCCATAAAGCTCGTCAGAAGCACCAGATAATGACTGTCTTTTGTAAAGCACTCTGCATGTAATTTATATTAATGTAAAGATGATATTAAAGGTTATCAAAGCAAATTATCATTCATCACATGCAAATTACAGATGTCAAGTCCAAGAGCGAGAGCGTGACAGGCTGTGAGCGCTACACAGGCAGAGGCTCAATGCCTTCCACTGCACCCAAAATGTTATCCCCACTGAGTGACACAGTGGGGCCTTTTCACGTGACGGCGTTTTTAAGTGTGACAGTTCAGCTACTCTCCATTCCCCCAAATGCCTCATTTACTCTGGTAGAAATGGGAGTTCAGTGGGACAAAGATGTGGTATTAAATACGATTGTATTTCTCTAGTCATATTCATGAGATGAATTCACATAATTTGAAATAGTGCACTAATTATTTCTGTTAAAAGATACTTTCGTAAGAGGGAGGCAGGATGAGGAATTATACATCTACTCTTATCAGCAGCTGGATTTGAATCTTGATTTTAACTTTCCTGTGCTAGTCAGCAAAAGTTTCTCAAAGGAGAAATGAAAGGACAATAGGAATAATTCAGAAGAACCAAACAATAAGTCGGGGGGGGTGGAGGGGAAGGAATGTCCATCTTTATAATTTAGAGCAATTCAAAATGAAAAAAGTCTATAGTGTTATGGATAGAACTGATACAACTTAGTTTACTTAAGGCATTAAAATGAGAGCACAGCTCAGGAATTTTCAAAAATATTGTCGCTGTCAATTTCTCTTCTGTGATAAAATGACAAATTTGTCCATGTAGGAAGCATACCCAGATCAAGGAATAGGGACACAGGACTCTGGGTCAAGAAGGAAAACATATGTTCTGAAATAGACCAGAGCCAAAACAAGACACAAAAGTTCAGGTCGTCTGTCTTTGCCGGTCTGAAGCTGGGAGAACAAGTAAAGAAGATTGTCTTCTCCAAGTAGGACAGAGGTGAATCAGATTAAGACAGGACATAAGACACGCTGCTGATGTGTTTTTGTTTTTTTCCCTACAGAGTTCAGCCACCAGTTTGCTGTTTTAGGGTGGGGTTCAAGGAACAAAAGTCCCAGCAACAGTGGGCCTTAGCCAGGCTCTATGAGTTTCAGTGTTTGTCAGCTCTAAGATCATATCACAAGGTCTCATCGCCCTGATATGCAAGGCATGTAATGAGTGAGGTGCCATGGCGCCTGGAGCAAGTCTAGCTGAGCATTCATCTGTGCCTTCAACGCTTCAGATTCTTAATTTCCATGTTCTTTAATCCCTTCCATAGGAGTCTGTCAGTGATGTCACTACCACTTTCTCAGGAGCCGTGTTGGATGGGTCTTCTGCCCCTTGATTAGTCTCTTGTTTAGATTGCTCTGACACACACACAAAGTATTTAGAAAGATGATGCTACTGATCTCTTGTTGGTAAAGACCCTGACTTTGAGTATTTTTTTAAGCTAATGAAACAATTATAAGTACACCTTTCTGCAGAAATCCCAGGATGTAACCAATTTACAAGAGTTGTCCCAACATTATAGGTGAGGCATGGAGACAGCGTATATTGGGTAAGGGGTCAGCTTTTATTTGTCACTTGTGGATCCACTAACCTTCAGCCTCCTCCATTTTTCAGGGGCTAATAATTTAATTTCTTTAAAAAATTTAATTTCTTTATTGTCTTTATTTTCTCTCTTCCTGAATGTCTCCCATCTATTTCACTATCTCTTCCTACCACCAGATGGTGGAAAGGGAAAAGGAAATAACGAGACGGTAAATGAATGTGGTGGCTGTCAGAGTATGGTGAAAAGTGTGGTAGTGAATGGACCCCAAAAGGAGCTTGTGAGTTCCCCGTGAATTACCACGAATTCCGTTTTCATTTTAGTGCCCACTCAAGGGTAGCCAGCCCAGGTCTGGGGGTCAATATGGCACAGTGATGCCTGTTGGGGAGGAACTGCCTCAGTGGATTCCTCGGAACATGAGAGCCTGGGAACATCGCTGAGCAATGAACCCCACCTGACCCAGGCATTCGGGTGCGGGGTTAGGGGTCCCTATGAAGGTCGGTGTGGGGCGATGCAGCCCACCGGCTTCGTTTCTCTTTCTGCATCTCCATCCCACCACCTCCTACAAGCCGAACTCGCACCTGGCCTGCCGTACCCACGCTGCACTGAAGGGAAATAGCGTTTCTCTCCCTCCATGGGATGAACCCCTTCTCCTTCCCAACAGCCCCCTCTGTGAAGCCTTCTGGGTTGCCTCGACACCCCGGGGTTACCTGTTAGCACACTCAGCAGGTGTTCGACCCCTCACCTTCCCATGGTTTCTCCTCCCCCAGTCTGTCCTCCACCTCACATCGCACCTTCGGGGTCGGCTCCTTCCACCTCCTTTCCCACGTGCCACTACACTCGGACGCGCCCTCCCCCCCTCGCTCCCCTCGCTCCTCTCCCTCCCCTCCTCTGGTCTCGAGGAGTCTCGCGGCATTTCCCGGGGCATTAGACGAGCCGCCGAGGGTGGGGGGCGGCCTCGCGGAGCTGGGTCCCTCCCCACTGGGCGGCAAGGGGGGCGCCGGAGCGCAGCCGTCACAGGGACGCCCCGGGCGCCAGCCCCGCCCTTGAAGGCCCCGCCCCTAGAAGGCCCCGCCCCCGCCCCGGCGGCCGCGCGTCCCCGGCAGGCGGAGCCGCAGGAGCATCGCGGCGGCGGCGGCGGCGACGGCGGCGGCGGCGGCGGCGGCGGCGGCGGCGACGACACGACGACGACGACGACGACGGCGACGACGACGAGGAGGAGGAGGGGAGTGCGGGCGGCGCGGCCGCGGCTGCCAGGCGCTGGGCTGGGCGGCGCTTTTTTTTTTTTTTTTTTTTTCCGCAATTTCCACTGGCGGGGAGCAGGAAACCCGGCGCAGCCGGGCGCAGCGGGCCGCGATACAGCAGCAGCAGGAGTCGCCCCGGGCCAGCAGCGGCGGGGGCACCAGAGGCAGCAGCGGGCGGCGCTGAGCCGCCGCGGCCGCCGCTACTAAGGAAGAAGCCGGCCCAGACGCCGCCGCGTCCCTATCCCTGCGCCCACATCCCGGTTCCCCGGTTCCCGCGCCCGGGTCCCGGCGCCCCGACCCCCGCGTCCGCCTCCGCTAACTTTCATGCTGCCTCGGCGGCCAGGCCCGGCTCGACGCCAATGGGTGAGTGGGGGGCGCCCGGGTGCCCACCTCAGCCTGGGGGCGGCGCGCCTGTCCCGGGACCGCGGAGCCGAGGAGGGCGCCCCGGGAGCAAGGCCCCAGCTGGTGACACCGCTGTGGGCACCCTGCCTGCGTCGCGCACCCCCCATTCACTCCCACTCGCGCCCGCGTCCCTGAGCGGCGCCGACGGGAACCCCGCGGGGGCTTGGGCGGAGGATCGCGGGGGCCGGCCCGGGGCGGCTGGGGCTGAGGGATGCGGGGGGTGTGGTTGGCTTTTCGGGTGGGCGGGGAGAGTTTTGGCCATTTTTTCGCCCCCGGCGCGCCTTCCTCTGCGTTGGGGACGCAGGTACCAGGAGCTGGTGGGCTCGGGCCCTGCGCAGGGCTTGATGTGCCCGCCTGGCCTCGCCGCAGGGGAAGCCGGAATCGCGGGGTCTCGGGGCGGCCGGGGGCCGGGTGCCTTTGCGGGGGGATGACGTGGTGGGGGGGCGGGAAACGCCCCAGTACCCGGCCTGGCGTGCGGTCCTCGGGTCCGGAGCGCCTGACCCGCCTCCCTTAGCGTCCCTCTTCCTCCCAGCCCTGACCCCCTCTCTGCCAGCCTGCATTCCTCCAGCCTGGCAAGCTCTCCGCTCGGTGATGCTCAAAGGCCACTTCCCACATCCTCTAAGTCTGCAGGCTTGGGGAACTGGAAACGGTGATTTAGTCCTTGATTTACTGGTCGAAGATCAGTTCCAAGTAGGCAACTAACTGTGAGGCCCCCTGGGTCCCATCTGGTATAGACCCAGGAGTATTGGAGCCACGTTGCCCAGAGGACCTGGCACTTTATTGGGCAATGGGCTTGAGAGTGCCAGCGCTAATGTTTGGCTCACCCAGGTAATATTCTTGCTGGCAGCCAATCTGTTTTCATGCCGCTGGCAGATTACTTTAGGGTGTTTCTAGGCCAAGCATAGGAAGACTGTAGATTATAATAAATCATAGTGAAGTGAGACCTTTCTGTGTTCAGGTCATAGGATTTAGGTAGGCGAGTCAGACAGTGATCGGCCAGCAGTCTTGGGAGGCTCGTGAAGACAGATGCACTGGAAGTGGGGAGGTTTAACCCTGTCAGTTGTTGACAGGCAAAGTTCAAATCCCATTTGTGGTCATTTGCCATAAATCGTTTTCCTTTTCCAAAGTGGTGACGATCTGACGGCCTCTCAACTTCAATGTCACTTTTTTCTCAGTGCCCTTCTCTGATCCCTGCACCACTCCCAGTCTAAATCAGTTC
Organism: Delphinapterus leucas; assembly: GCF_059928025.1. Taxonomy (NCBI): domain Eukaryota; kingdom Metazoa; phylum Chordata; class Mammalia; order Artiodactyla; family Monodontidae; genus Delphinapterus; species Delphinapterus leucas. The sequence goes on along the minus strand of NC_143150.1, from coordinate 122,498,487 downwards.
CTTTCTGTTACCCTTTCTCCTTAAAAAAAATTGGCAGTATTACATATTTATTTGAGCTTAACATTTCTGTCTCCTACTGTAAGCTCCATGACCATGGGGACATTGCTGTGTTGCACTGTTTTGCTCAGCACTGTTTTCTTTGGTACCTGGCACAGAGCAGGCCCTAAATAGATATTTATTGAATCAATGAATGAATGAGTGAATGAATGAGGAGGTAGGAAACCCTCCTACTCTATGGAAGGCAGAACACTTAGCTTGGCGCTCTTGTTTTGCTTTGGCACCTAATAAGATGATTTAGTTCATTAACGAAGTATATACTTTAAACATCACCCGTTACTTTCACAACAGATTGGTTTCTCCTGAGGTAACCAAAAATGCTGTTTTGATCACCTTTCGTTTTGGGTGGGTCACCTAAAGGGTTGCACACAAAAAAAGATGTTAGATCCAAATGTCTTCTCCCGTGGCTGGACTCTGTTTTCTGTATCTCAGTGGGGGAGAGGACGGAGTTCTGTTTAAGAAGAAACAGACCTGTTTATCATTCAAGTCTGAACTGTTTTCATTATCAAGAACCTCCTAGGAAAATTAGAAAGTGCTTCTGCAGTTTATAGTCGTTTCAGGCTTAATGTTTTTTTTTTGTTGTTTTTTCTTTTGCGGTACGCGGGCCTCTCACTGTTGTGGCCTCTCCCGTTGCGGAGCACAGGCTCCGGACGCGCAGGCTCAGCGGCCGTGGCCCACGGGCCCAGCCGCTCCGCGGCACGTGGGATCCTCCCAGACCGGGGCACGAACCCGCATCCCCTGCGCCGGCAGGCGGACCCTCAACCACTGCGCCACCAGGGAAGCCCGGCTTAGTCTTTTTTACTGTAACTATTACAAAGTGTGGGGGGGGGGGGCGCCGAAAGTGATTTTCATTTATTTCAGGTGTTAATACTTTGAGGCGCTAAGAGTAAAATGGATGCCGTCATTTAGTTCATGAAAATGTTTAGAGTGGGATTTGAGATGCTGGTAGTAGTTTGGGGGCTAAAGATCACGTGCTGTTTTCTTAAGCATCTTCAGCAGTGTATTTGTGATGAAGTACAGGTATTTAACAATTTATTCTGTATGTCTTCCAGTGGAGACACCTAACAGTGCTGTTTCTGAAGCAGGTGTGTGTGTACACACAGGCACACCCCCCTTCCCCAGTCTCCCATATCTCTTTGGTTTTCAGAAGATTTGTCCAGTTTATCAGTTTGATATACTTCCATTCTTACCGGGTCTGATAAGGATTTTTCCCTTGATGGATAACACAGTAAAGCTGTATTACATAGTCTTTGATCTGAAAAACAACTGCAAAGTATCAAATCTCTAACACTGAAATGAAGCCAGTTAGCTGTGAAATGGCCTCTTACAAAAGCCCAGTCAGAATGTGCCATCTGAGTTTGCGGGGAGATGCCTTCAGTGCCAGATGCAGGGAAAGGGTCTTGTAACTACAGCTGCACAAATATTATTACCAGTGAAATTTGTGAGTCGTGGAGGATGTGCAAACCCAGCGAAGGATTTCCATTGAAAGAATTCCAGAGTAACAACAAAGTTTGGACTGTCGTTAGCACTGTATCGTATTGGTGGTGCTAGACTGCTTTATGCTAAATCAGCTAAAGCTAAAATGAGTATAACGTTTGCCTCCACAAACAGGCTCCAGTTAGAAATGGAAGAAAAGACTCCACCTTTATCAATCATGACCTTTACTTTACTACCTTCCATCCATCATGGCTGGGGCAAAGCCTTGCTACCCTCCTGGTTGCACAGACCTTGCTTATTTCTTCTCAGACGGCTTCAGTTCTTCTTGTGTTACTGACATTCTCTGATTAACCTTCGTATTTGTAATTGTTGTTTTTTTTAAAAAAATATATTTATTTATTTATTTTTGGCTGCGTTGGGTCTTCGTTGCTGCACGCGGGCTTTCTCTAGTTGCAGCGAGCGGGGGCTACTCTTCGTTGCAGTGCTCAGGCTTCTCATTGTGGTGGCTTCTCTTGTTGCAGAGCATGGGCTCTAGGCGCGTGGGCTTCAGTAGTTGTGGCACACGGGCTCAGTAGTTGTGGCTTGCGGGCTCTAGAGCGCAGGCTCAGTAGTTGTGGTGCACGGGCTTAGTTGCTCCGTGGCATGTGAGAACTTCCTGGACCAGGGCTCGAACCCATGTCCCCTGCATTGGCAGGCGGATTCTTAACCACTGCACCACCAGGGTAGTCCCTGTAATTGTTTTAAAGTCGGTTGCACACAGTGGTCAGTATTCATCCATTTATCCATCTATCCGTCCAATATTTATTGACCTCCTGCTTTGTGCCCAGTGTTGTGCCAGCAGCAGGCGCACAGCACACACAGACCTGCCGGCTTGGGCTTCTCAGTCTAGTGGGAGAGGTGGGCTTGAGTGCCGTACTTACAACGATGTGTAATTATAAGCCCAGGTGGGTCTCCTGAAAGGAGATTAGAGAGGGGGTATCTGACTTAGGCTGCAGAGGGGTAGACAGTGTCTTTGAGGAGACTGTGTTTGAGTTGAAATGTGCAAGTTGGCTAGGAGCCATCACTGCCCTCCATCTCCCCGCCCCCCCCCCTCAGGAGCACCTGCAGTGGAACAACCGTGTACCATGGGGACCCGCGGGGCATCACAGCGAGAGGGGGTCAGGAAGGACCACACGTAGCAGTGGGGCCTGTGTCTGGTGCTTTGGGGAGCGTTTAAGGAAGCCGGGTGTCGCTCTGGATTGGATGCTCTCAGGAAGCAGGGGTTGAGTCCTGATCAGGCGTCTTAATCTTCTTACCCGAGAAGCGGGGAAAACCAAAGGCTGGGATTGGTGAAGAAGCAGCAGTCTCTTCTAGGAGCCAGGACCCAGGGACGTTGGGGTGACTTTGGTGGTTTGGACAAGTTCCTGCTTTGTCCGTGTTTTGACATGATTACGGAGTGGTCTTGTCAAGTATGTGATGAGTGGGGGCAGCGAGTAGGAGGTGGTAGGGTGGGGAGAGTGGCTATCTAGGTATATTCGGGGGTGACTTCCTTAACATCGGCCAGCTCCAGTCTGGGGACTGTTGTTCAGCATTCAGAGAATGGACAGCTCACATGCTCTACCCGGGATAGATCCAGAGGAACAGAACAAGCTGCTGAGAACCAAGAAGCAGCACGGCCCTTAATGGGAAAGGTGCAGGGCAGCAAAGTACTGGAATCCTTTCAGTGTGAGAGAAGGAGGGTCTCTAATGCTGTGGTTCTCAGAATGTGGTCCCCTGGTCAGCTGCTTCAGCCTCCCCAGATCCTGTTAGAGATACCAGTTCTCTGGCCCCAATTCTACCCACTGAGTGGGCAACTCTGAGGGTGGAGCCCAGAAATCTGTGTATTCATGAGCCCTCCAGAGGGTTCTGGTGCGTGGTCAAGGTCAAGTATAGAACCTCATTGCCTTGCAGATGAGAAAGCTGAGGTCCAGAGGGCGTGGGTACATGGGCACTCTGGTCATAAAATAAGATGCTGTTATAAGTGACATAAGACCTCAGAGAAGGAGAAAAATGTGCTCCTAGTTCAGAACAAGCCTCTCCTGGAGTTACTAGAACAGTTCAGTGTTGATTCATCCATGAATCCAGTCCAAGCCAAACCACCTCCAGCACCTGGGCATTAGTGACGCTAGCTGGCCCATCTCAGTGTTAGTCACTTGGAGTATCACACAGGTGTTTCCCATCATCCCTTTTTTCCCCTCCGTCATCTTTACAAGGGGCATTAAAAATATATTATTAGCATTATGAGGGTTTTTGATATTTGTTTGTGATTTTCTATACCTGGTTGCCTGTATTAGCTTCCAATTGCTGCTGTAACAAATTACCACAAACTTGGTGCCTAAAACACCACAGGTTTATTATCTTGAAGTTCTGGAGTTCAGAGTCCAGCAAGGTTTCATCAGGCTAAAATCTAGATGTTGGCAGGACTGCCTTCCTTCTGGAGGCCTAGGGGAGAGCCCCTTTTCTGTTTTTTTTTTTTTCCAGTTTCTAGAGTCTGCCCACATTGCCTGGCTCATGGCTCCCTTCCACCTCCCAGGCCAGCAATGGGCCAGTCACGTCTCTCTCAGTGTATCACTCTGATACTGATTCTTCTGCCTCTCTCTTCCGCGTTTAAGGAGGGTATGAGCTGCATTTGTTTGGTCATTGTGTCCCTGTGCCTGGCTCATGGTAAGCTTAAAATTAAGATTGGTTGAGTTCATTATTATTCTTGACCACCTAGCTAACTTCCCCCAGGTGTGTCCTAGACATCTCAAACAGAGCCTGCTGCAAACTGAGCTCAGCATTTCTCCTCCATAACACCCATCCTGACTCATTCATTCCCCATGTCATTGCGGGTATTACCACCTTTCCTGTCATTTCCATCGGTATCTGCCCATTGCCTTGCCTCTTCTTCCTTCCCCCTGCCCCTATCTCAGCCCCTTCCAAAGGGCAGTCAAGTCCCAAATGTTTCTGAAATTGACCCCATGCCTTGACTGTTCTGCAGATGCTTTCCATCCTGAATGCCTTAGCAAAGGTTTCATGAAGCTGAGTAGTCACCCTTGCCTTCTTCTGTTCCATGCTTGTTCAGGCCTCTGAGCCTCTCCCATGTCATTCTCTTGACGGGGAATAGATTTCACTCTCTTCTCTGCCTTGTAGTGTCCGTGTATTAGTTTCCTCTTTCTGCTTTAACAAATGACTACAAACCCAGTGGCTTAAAACAACATAAATTTATAATCTTACACTTCTGGGAGTCAGAGATCTAAAATGCGTTTTACTGGGATGGTATCAAAGTGTTGGCAGGGATGTGTTTCCTTCTGGAGGCTCCAGGGGAGAAATCATTTCCTTGCCTTTTCCAGCTTCTAAAGGCAGCCTGCATTCCTTGGCTTGTGGCTTCATCACTCTAGCCTCTGCTTCTGTCCTCACATCTCCTTCTCTCTTACTCTGACCCTCTTGCCTTCATTTTATAAGGACTGTTGTATTATACTGGGCCCACCCGGATAATCCAGGACACCCTCCCCATCTGAAGACCCTTAGTCACATCTGCAAGGTCCCTTTTGCCATGGAGGGTAGCATATTCACAGGTTCTGGGGACTAGTATGTGGACATTTTGCGGGTGAGTATTATTCAGCCTACCACACCCCTTATTCATCTTTTGAGGCCTGTTCCAAAGGTTTCTGTACAACACTTCGTCTTGTATTAAGTCTGTTCATCTCTGACTGGGTGTCCCCAACTACACTGCCCTGGCTCATTGCCTGGCATACGGTAAGTGCCATATGTTAATGAATGAATGAATAAATGAATAACCCTTTCACCCAAGTACAGTTGCTGTTTGAAATTCTCTGAGGCTATTGGCCGCCAGGAGTGTGTGTGCACTTCTGTAAAATCCCCCAGGCAGAGCGTGATGACAAGGTCTGTTTGCTGACAGTTCACGGTGGCCTGCACTGCAGTGGGTGAGAAGGGTAGTGCCACATGTGTCACATGGCTTCAACAAAGAGCTACAAGTTTAAGATAGCACATTCTCTCTGGCAGTGATTCTCAACCAGGGGCAATTCTGCTCCCCCCTCCCAGGGGGACATTTGGCAGTGTCTGGAGGTGGCAGCTGGTGGGGAAGGGGCAGCCTACTGGCATCTGGTGGGCGGAGGCCAGGGACGCTGCTCCACGTCCTGCAAGGCACAGGTAGCCCCAGCACGGTTATCCGGCCCCGAGTGCTGGGGAAGCCTGCTCTGGGCGTTACACAGATGGTCAAAGCATCGTTTCCTTCCTTCATCCTCAGCTGCTCTGGAGCATAAGGTTTTCCCCTGTGGCCACGGCCTTTGTTTTATGAATGAACCAAGAAGTCGCTGGAGAGCAGGACTCTTTGGCACTTCTTCACCATCACCGTTTCGTCCTTTGAGTAGAAAGTGTCTTAATACAGCTCTCGACCCCCTTCTGTCCATACCTGGGTCGTGAAGGTGTTGAACTTGCTTCTTGCATGCGTGGCTCCCCTGATGTTTTGCCTTCCTAGTGGGATGTGCTTATGTGCTGGGTGACAGATGAAGAGTCCTTTTGCCACCCACGCATGGGTCCCTGGAGCCGAAATGCTGGCAGGGCCCTTGGCAGTCGTGGCCCACACCCTCAGATGATGGAACTGAGACTCAGAGAGGCAAAGTGACATGAGCCCCCAGCTGCAGAACCCAGCTCCCTTTCAGTGTGAGAGAACCAGCCACCTGTATAGGTGCTCAATAATTATCAGGCTCCCGCTTCCCCCCAGTGAGGTGCTTTCTGCAGCCTGTTTCCCTGGTAAGTTTTTTTAAACAGCTTTATTGAGATATTACTCAGATATCATACAGTTCACCCATCTAAAGTGTGCAATTCAATGTTTTTTTGTATATCACATTCATTTTTATTTTTAAATATTTATTTATTTTTGGCTGCGTTGGGTCTTCGTTGCTGCGCGCGGGCTTTTCTCTAGTTGTGGCGAGCGGGGGCTACTCTTCATTGCGGTGTGTGGGCTTCTCATTGCAGTGGCTTCTCTTGTTGCAGAGCACGGGCTCTAGGCGGGCTTCAGTAGTTGCAGCATGTGGGCTCAGTAGTTGTGGCTCGCGGGCTCTAGAGCGCAGGCTCAGTAGTTGTGGTGCACGGGCTTAGTTGCTCTGCTGCATGTGGGATCTTCCCCACATTCATGTTTAAAATTATGGTAAAACATACATAACAGAATTTGCCGTTCTAACCATTTTTAAGTGCACAGCTTAGTGGCATGACGTACATTCCCAGTGTTGTGCAACCAGCGCCACTATCTATTTCGAAAACTTTTTCATCACCCCTCCCTGTGAGTTTCTAACTGGAAGGTTAGGATCCGTGTCCCCTGGAGGGCTTCCTGGACCACTCAGCCATTTTGGGGAACACATGGTAGAAGCCCAAGGATCCCAGTTAAGATTCCAAAGGAATACAGGAAAAGAGAAAGTATGGTTTTGTTGTCTTTTAATGGTTTTCGCTGATGTTTCCTCTGGGGCGGTACTTCATTTTTGCTCTGTCCCTCCACACAGCTCCGTTGGTTCCATCCCTTTCATCCTGTGGGGGAATTCTGATTTTCTTTCTACATCCTGAAGCACTTGTGAGTTAGTTGCTCGGGCAACTTCCTTGGCAGTTACTGGGCTCCATTAAGAATATTTCAAATGTGGGAGAAAAGACTGCGGTGCCAAACTGGTCTCTGGAATCCACACGTGGAGACTTGATGGAGTGCCACGTTTCTTTGCTTCTGTTCCTTCAGTTGGCAAAGGTACACCGGCAACTGGTTGGTGATGAGCGCTTGGTTTTCAACTTGATTGTTCTTTTATGGGTAAACATCTTACAGGCAGTCCTGTACATTAGGGGACACTTAAACAAAGCCAAATGGAGCTCGTGGACCTTACCTCACTAGTAAACTATGCTTACAGTTAGGCTCAGGAGGAAAAAACACTGATAACAACAACAAAAAATCCTGGGATATTTGTCCTTCCTGAATGGTATTCAGTTGGCAAGAAAAGCCCAGTAAAGGCCTCAGCTTATTTCCTTCCAGTGGCCTGGGAAGTGGTGGGGCCACTGCAGGAGTCTGGTCTGTCCCCAGGCTCAGGGGACAGAGCGGCAAGATGAAGTGCTATCCAATTCATGCTGCTGGTTCTTCCTCAGTGTCTTGGATTAAATACTATAAATATTTTAGTACTGATTAATTACTCATTTTGCATAACAAATCTAAGTCCTTAAGCACCCAACTGCAGCATGTATAAACAGTTGAAAATACCAGCTCTTTAAACTTCAACTTCCTACCAGTCAGTGTTCAAACATCAGCCCTTTTGTTTTTGCCGGATTTTTCTGGACTCTTCTAGACTTGGAGGACTTGGGGCCCAGTTCTAGGTCTGGTCCTGTGGGGCTGCACCAGTTTTATCCATGGCATGCCCACTCCCTGTGTGAAAAGTCTTTAATTAGTTTAGTGTCCTCTCTAATTATTCCAGCTACTTCTCATTTTTGCGCCTGGGGCTAGAAGGAGGTGCTTGAACCTTGTTTGGGATGAGAGCTGGGAAAGTCTGCCCTGGCTTCGCTTTTCCCCACCCCACAGCCAGCTTCTCCGTGGATCCGCATCTTCTGCGCCAGACCCTTCTGGATGCTACCTTTGGCTACCTTCTGCTTGAGTAGTTTCCGTGCTCACTTGGCGAAATTCACTGGTCATGAATAACTTTGTAAACGGGCTTTGCCTTTCTCCTATTTTGATCATTAAACACACACACACACACACACACACACACACACACACAAAACCTCTTGACAACTTGAACAAAATGGGATAGTTTTCACCATTTAACCAGTGATTTCTCAGTGGCCCTTTGTTCTCAATAAAATATTAGATGGAGCACAGAGGTGCAAACCCAAAGACGTCCGTCAATTAGCTCATCAGTGGTACCTAAGGCAGGTTGGGCAACGTGTTTGTTAATTGACAGTGACCTTTTTTTTTTTTTTTTGGCTTAATTGCTACCTTTGTCGGGAATGAAATGAAATGAAAGTAATTAGCTTTGGGTGGGGGGGGGCGTTGAGAGGGGAGAAGGCAGGTAGGTGTGTCACCAGTTGAAGAAACAATTTGAAAGGGGCTGCAGTTTGCCCTGTTTCATGTTTGCCGGGCAGAGACACTGCAGCTGCTTGCCGGAGAAGTGTTTAAATTGTTTTTTAGAGTTAGTTTTTAGAATAGGTTATACATCCACATGACTCAAAATTCACAAGGTGAACAGTGGTCACTAAAAAGTCTCCTTCCCATCCCAGTCCTCCGGCTATCCAGTGACTCTCCCCATATACTGTTGATATTTCCCGTGAATTCTTCCAGGGAGACTTGGTGCCTATACCAGCAGATAGGGATTTCTGTTATCCTCCCGCCCCCTCCACTTCACTTCTTGATTAATTGACGATGGGAGGACTTTCTAGCTGGTGATCTTTTCCCCTGGGGATGTGCATGGGAACCCCGTGCCTGGGTTCTCCCCATCCGACTTTGGTGGGGAGACAGGTGGATTGTGGAAGCGTTCTCCAGGAAGTTCTGCCGTGCACTCCTGATCTCAACTGAGCTGGGTGCTGAACCGGTAGAAACTTGATCCTGGATCTTACACGATCTCGACCTCACTTCTGAACTGAGTTAGGAGATGTCTTCCCACTTTGATGTCGTGTGTGTAGTAAGGACTTTCTTCAAGTGAGGAAGCCAAGCAGAGCCTGCTAACCTGAAAAAGGGGGTTATTCTGGGGCCACAGGGGCCTCTCGTGCAGCCCAAAGGCCCCAAGGAGTCCCAGAACCAGGGATGGGCCAGCTGCCCGGTGTGCCCTTCTGCCATCTCTCCTCCCTGCCCCTGTCCCCTTTCTTTTTTTCTTTCTTTTTATTTTTTTGCGGTACGCGGGCCCCTCACTGTTGTGGTCTCTCCCGTTGCGGAGCACAGGCTCCGGACGCGCAGGCTCAACGGCCATGGCTCACGGGCCCAGCCGCTCCACGGCGTGTGGGATCTTCCCGGACCGGGGCACGAACCCGTGTCCCCTGCATCGGCAGGCGGACTCCCAACCACTGCACCACCAGGGAAGCCCACTGTCCCCTTTCTTTGTGCAGTCACTCACGGGGTACGTGCCACAGTTCCAACCTCTTGTTCAGAGTTACTTGATTCGATCCCAGTTCCAGATTCCCATTAGGGTGACTCCGAGCCCCATGGAGGGTGTCGCCCCTGGAGACACACAAGTGGCTGCTGTTCTCCCACATCTGTGAGGCAAGGGACTGCCCGGTTCCAGTCCTGTGTCAGTGTTTAAGGAGGGCCTCCTCGGTGCCAGGTGAATGCTAGGTGCTGGGACAGTCCTGACCAGAACGCAGCCCTGTCCCTCGGAGATGGGGATGTCTGGGGGCCACTCCTGGGGCAGGTGCTCTACATGCGGATGCTTGAAAGCCATAAGCCAGCATACCTGAAGGTGCCCTGTGCCCACTTTTCCCGGCTTTCTCTTGACAAAGGGGCGGTTGGTGTGAGGTGGTGCCTTCAAGGGTGATCCTTCAAGGGTGATCCGGCCACCTTTGGAGTCCCCCTCACAAGGCTCCCCTGAGGGGTGGCTCCTGGCCTTGCTGGGCACCGATATGCTTCCGAGCAAATCACGGCTGTTTTTACCCTTTGAGACCCTGAGTCGTGTGACTGATCTTGGTTTTTCCTTTTGAGTTGGCAGCACTTAAAAAAGTGTGGATGTGACTTTGGGGGCACTTGGAGGGGTCGATGCATTTGTGACAGGGGGCAGGGTGCATTTGTGACATTGTCTGGCTCTTTTAGGGAGCCTGTGGGTTTTTAAATGGAGGAAAAGATGAAGACGTGAAAAACAGCCACCGCCTGGCCTGGTGAGTTAACCGCTGGAGCCGGGTGATGTCGGTGAAGGGGGCAGGGGACTGTGGCTGCTGTGTCCGCTGTCCGCCTCTCTCCGCCCTCCCGCCTTCTCTCTTCTCTTTTTCTCCTCTGTTCCCTCCCCTCCCCCACCCCTCCCCACACCTCTGTACCCCCACTTTCCATTTCTCCCCAACTTTCTCTTCCCTCCAGCCTTCTCTCTCCCCTCACTGCCCACCCACCCACCCATGCCTGACCCTCCCTCCTGCTCTTTCTCTCTCCACTTCCCTTCGCCCCCCCCCCCCCCGGTTTTGCCCCTCCCCCCTCTCCTTCACTCTCTCTTTCTCACACCCTCCCCCCTCCTCCCCACCCCTCCTCTCCCATCCCCGTGTCTGTCCCCCTTCTCCTCCAGGTCCCTCTGTCCACACCTTCTCCCCGCCTCACTCCCTGCTTGCTCTTCCCCCTTCCTACTAAGTCCCTCCTCCTCACCCCCCACTTGCTTCTCCCCCTTCCTACTAAGTCCCTCCTCTTCCTCCTCTTTCTCCTCCCTGTCTTCCCACCCCTCCACCTCCCCATCCCCCTCTGTCCCCAAACTCCCCTTCTCTCCCCCTCTTTCTTTCCCTCAATCCCTCTCTCTTCTCTCCTCTCCCCCATCTCTCCCTCCCCCAGCTCTCTCCCTTGAACACTCCCCTTCCCTCTCTGGTCTCTTGCCCCCCTCTGCCTACACTCTCTCCCTCAAGCCCCTTTCTCTCCTGAAATCCCCCCTGCCTCACAGCCCTCCCATTTCTCCCTCTAAGCCCTGCCCACATGGTACTGCCCCTGCCTCAGCATCTTCAGCTGATAGCACCGCCTCCTTTGCGCTGCTGGAGCTGGGTGAAGCTCGTGTATTCAGTGCAGTCTAAGGTCAAGATGGCCACATGAGGATGTGCGGGAAGGGCTTCTGCCCACCCCTCAGGGACCGGGTGACCAGCTCCCCTGCCATTGAGGGCGGTTGTCTTAAAGGATAACCTCTTCTCCTATGATGGTATAGAGGGCTCCATCCCTGACCGAGGGGAGGGGCAGATTCTAGGATGGGTGTGTCTTATTCTAGTTCCAATATTCTCTAACCTTGAAAAAAATTTTTGTTATAAATATATAGTGACTCTATAATAGAGTTTAGAAAATAGGAAGCGGGAAAATTTATTATTATTATTTTTTGCTGTATGCCTAGTTCTTCCCTTCCTGTTACCCTCTAGACTCAGTAAAATCCTCTTTAAATAATGTCTTCTGGTCCCAGCCACACGGCAGAGTATTAAGGGGAGGTCATGGTGGTGGCCATGTCGATGCCTAAGAGCCCTACAAAGTCAAAGGAGTCTGGAAGCAAGAGAATTTAAATCAAGCCCTCATACAGTACCCCAGTACAACCACTTTCATTTTATTTTGGTGTATGTCTTTTTAGACTTATTACTATATACTTGAAGATAATGTAATATATGGATAATATTAATATATGTAGTATATATAATTGTACATCCTGGTTTTTTTGTTTGTTTGTTCGTTTTTACTTCATAGTCATCTCCAAAGCTAGTGTTTGTAGTAGCTGAGTATGTGAGTTCCTGAATCTTAACTTATGTAACCATTTCCCTACCATCTGAGTATTTAGGTTGCTTCCATAATCTTGATATTATAAGTAAGGATGGCGTGGACACTATTTTCCTTTTTATCCTTTAAGGAAATCAGGTTGTACACAGGGTGACATTCCACATCCATTCTTTGTTTCCGTAGCCTCCACATGACTGGAGTGGCCCATGCTGATGAATATGATGGTAAGTCCATGAGAGTCATTACATGTGCATTGGCAGGGTACTTGCCATTCCTGCGTTTGCTTTCAGTTTTAGTTCAAGAAACTCTGCTCATATGGCTTATCATCCCTTCTATGCTGTGTGTGTGTGTGTGTGTGTGTGTGTGTGCGCGCGCGCGCACGTGTGTGAGTGACAGAGACAGAGAGAGAGGGGAGAGAGGGAGACATCTCTGAAGGAGACTGCTGGTGGGGCTTTCCTATTCCACAACGCGTTCATATTCATCACACCATTCTGAGATGATTAATCCTGGTTCAGTGCTCAGGCATGAGAATAGGGAATACACAGTGAAAGGTAAAACCCTCAAGGACTTGGTTCCTTCTCTTCTCTTTCTTTCCCCCTTCCCTCCCTCCCTCCTTCCACTTCACACCCAGACTGGCATTTTAAAGGGATTTTGTTTTCCAGAACCACAGGGAGAATTGCGTCCCAAAGGCCCTGTGTCCTCAATGGGACTTCACGTTTGGCTGGGATATGGGTCCAACTCCCATGCTGACGAGGGAAAGGTCGTGGCTGTGATAACCGTCCTGTGATTTCCTAGCTTAGCTTTGTGTCATTGTGATACACTCCCCTGAAAAAATTGGGCTTTTGGCTTCAAAGGGCATCAGATAAGCGTGGCTAGAACCCCAGGATCCAGGCTGGGAGAACCATCTCGAAGCCTGCCTTCTTGACGCATCAGTTTTGTTAACGCACAGCACTGTGTAAAGCATTCGTTCCTCAACCACCATGTGCATGTCAAATGCCTGCTCGTGTACCTGGCCACAAAGGAGCTGAATATTTATGATGCCCTTTCAAGGCCAAGTGTCTGTGAAACTTTTAAACTTTATAATAACACGTGTTAGGAAACCTTGGTAGCTAAAGGGTACCGTATCCTTTCTCCCTTTGTTTCAGTTTCAAATTATGAACATAACTGGCCTGCACTGGCAGGACAAACAAGACACTTGATTCAGGACTGCCGTATATTGGAATTCAGTTAGATTCTACAAGTCTTCATTGAGCGCCTGTTAGGTGTGAGATCTGATAACCTGAGGGACTTGGAGATATCTAAAGCTCCCCTCAATGACACATTTTCGCTAACTTTCATTTCCCTAGTCGCGTGGGAGATTGTGATGTGATCATTTCACGAACCACACGATGAAATAAGCAGTTAAACCAAAGGGTGTTCGTTTGAACAAGTTTTGTTTCTCCCCAAAGAAGGAAAGATATCCATTTGAGGAACACACATCCAGTTAGAAGACAGCTCTCTGAGATAACAGTTGTTAGTCAGTGTCTCTGAAACTCCCTCCTCACTGCAGGTCTAGAGAAACCAAAGAGAACAGTCTTTCTCAAATGAGTAAGGCTGAAGTTCCCTTCACCAGGGAAGTATTTACCAAGAAACCCTCTTTTGCCTTGAACTTTAAAAAATGTTTATTAGCTTTTATTTATTTACTTACTTAATTGCAGTAAAATATACATAACAGAAAATTTACCACTGAAGTCTTTTTTTTTATTGTGGTAACATATATGGAACCTAAAATTTACCATCTTAACCATTTTTAAGTGGACAGTTCAGTGGCATAAAGTACATTCACGTTGTTGTACAGCCATCACCACCATCCATCCACAGAACTCTTTCCATCTGGCAAAGCAGAGACTCCATATCCCTTAAACAGCAACTCCCCGTTTGCCTCTCCCCCCCAGCCCTTGGCAGCCAGCATTCTCCTTTCTGTCTCTATGAGCTTGACTCCAGGGACCTCATTTAAGTGGACTCATACAGTGTTTGTGCTTTTGTGTCTGGCTTATTTCACCTAGCGTGGTGTCTTCAAGGTTCATTCATGTTGAAGCGTGTGCCAGAATTTCATTCTTTTTTAATTACCTTAAACTTTTCAATAATGATGCTTCTTGAAAAATAGGCACTTAACTAGATACAGACTCCTTTTGCTTTTAGCTCATTTGGAAGTATAAACCTGTAACAGATTCACAAATTAAGGATAAATTAACCCAATAAAGCTCAAATCAACACTAATAAGAGACACAATGACATGCTTCAGTGATGCCATTGTTGCTGACGAGGCGGCAAGGCACACATGCTGTGGTGCAGTCTTTTGAGTTCACTTGGTTGTCTCGTCTCTTCTCTATTCGAACCAATGTGAGAATCCTTCCTTCACACAGTGCTCTCTGAGACCTTTTCACGGGGGTGCTGTGCATTAGAACCGGTTTTGAAAGCTGATAGGATATTTGATACACACAGACCGCATGTCCTGTGGACAGCGTGTAGCATCAGTATAAAATACGTACTCAGGCACCCATCCCTCAACATGTGCTCTGGCTCCGTCCTCTCCTCCTGCCTTCTCTGGAGGACACAAGCATCAGGAGCCTTTTAAAAAATCATCTTTTCCTTCTTTTTAAGAAATAGTTTGATCATTTCCATATGTATCTCCTAAAAACATATTGTCTGGTTTTGCTTGGTTTTAGTTTTATATAACCGGCATCCACACCACACAGAGACTTGTGACTTGCTGTCTCTCATTTTGTACTTCATTTCTTTTCCCTGTCTGATCTTCCATTGTTTGAATGTGCCATTGTATCTTTTTCCTTTCTCCTGGTGATGGACTTTTGCATTGTTTCCCATTTTTGCTACTATGAATGGACGTCCTATCACCATGCTGGTCAATGTCTCCAGGTGCCTGTGTGAGATATGTTTTTGAAAGGTGTATGAAAAGGAGTGATTTTGCTGGGTTGCAAGTTGCTGGATTTCCAAAGTGGTTGTACCAGCATGTTCCCAACAAAGGAGTGGACGAATAAACTAATGAATGAAGGAGAGAACGCTGTATTCATTGAGGGAGAGAGGATGTGAGCTTTAGAAGAGAATGCCTAATTGGTTTTCACAATGTGTGTTCCCAGAGTGTAAACATTTCTGCTGCTCCCATTCTGCCCAGCATTTGGTGTCCCTGCCTCTGTCGTCATGTCTCCTTTTCTGGCTCTTCAGCCTCCCTCTTCCATCTTTTAAAGATCCTTGTGATTACACTGGGCTCACCCAGGTAATCCAGGATAATCTCCTCATCTCAAGATCCTCAACTTAATCGCATCTGCATAGTCCCTTTTGCCAGGTTAGGTCACATACTCACAGGTTCTGGGAATTAAAATGTGGGCATATTGTGGTGGGGGGGAGGAGGCATTATTATGTCTACCATGGAGGGAGGGAAGCGTTCCATTTCTAAAAGGAGGAAGGCGATACTGGGAGATAATGATTAGTCTCTGCTGTATTATATGACTGTGTTTTTGCCCATCTCATGCCTGTGGATAGATTTTAAAAGTATTAAATTGTCAGAGCTGGCGAACTTGCTGAAGATGGGACTTTGTTTTCTCATACTTTGTGGTTCTTGGGGTTCACATGTCTAAATAATCACAAAAGCAAACTATTTTTTTAAAAAATACATTTATTTATTTACGGCTCTGTTGGGTCTTCATTGTGGTGCACGGGCTTCTCATTGCGGTGGCTTCTCTTGTTGTGGAGCATGAGCTCTAAGTGCGTGGGTTTCAGTAGTTGCGGCATGTGGGCTCAGTAGTTATGGCTCATGGGCTCTAGAGCGCAGGCTCAGTGGTTGTGGCGCACGGGCTTGGTTGCTCTGCGACATGTGGGATCTTCCCGGACCAGGGCTCAAACCTGTGTCCCCTGCATTGGCAGGTGGATTCTTAACTACTCTGCCACCAGGGAAGTCTGACGCAAACCATTTTTGAGGCCTACATCCTTTGTCACGAGTGAGTGTCCTCTGTGCATCTTCCGTTGGCCGCATTCCTTTCCTGAAGGCCATTTCCAAGTGCTGTTCTGCTTGTAGTTTCCTCGGAGAAGCTAACAGAGCCAGAAGCATCACTAGGATTAAATAAATGGTGAGTGTATTTATTGGCACAGAGTAGGGGCTCAAATGAGTTACACATATATAACAACAAAAGGCCACACCGGCACACTGCCAGAACCCCCTCATGTATAAAGCCCCCCTCATCATACATTTTATGCACACAGTAGGTGCACTGATCAAATACCTTCCCGGTACCTTTTGACCCTCCATCTTGTGTGTTCATCTGCTTTCTGTGTGTGTGTGTGTGTGTGTGTGTGTGTGAGAGAGAGAGAGAGAGAGAGATACAGAGAGAAGCAGACAGAGACAAAAACATACACACACATACACTCACAGATTTTCTTGGCATGTGCTATGAACTGAATGTTGAATGTTTTTGTTCCTATAAAATTCATATGTTGAAACCCTAAATCCCAAATGTGATGGTATTTGGAGGCAGGGCTTTTGGAAGGTTATTAGGTCATGGGGCTGGAACCCTCATAATGGGATTAGTGCCCTTTCAAGAAGAGACAGGAGAGAGCTTGCTTCCTCTCTCCCTCTCCCTCCCCCGCCCACCTCTCTCCCACCCCTCCTTCCCCCTACTCATCCCACCATATGAGGGAACCAGGAAGAGGGGTCTCACCAGAACCTGACATGCTGGCACCCTGATCTTGAAGCGTAACCCTCCAGAACTGTAAGGAATACATGTTTGTTTAAGTCACCTAGTCTATGGTATTCTTGTTCTAGCACCCCAAACTGACTAAGACAGCATGGAGAGAAGGGGGAACCAGGAGAACTATGGTGGGATCTATTTGCCAGTCCCTGAATTTATCTCTTTGGTGGAAGGCTGCAAATTTTTATATCACTGTTAAGAGATACACAGAAGTTTCGGAAAATAACCCAGTTTGAATCATCTGAAATGATAAAAGTCTTCTTCTGTCAGAATGTAGAAATAACATAAAAACAAATCAATACTTATCTCTCCAGTGAATTCAGAGCATCTAAAAATGGTGTGCTGGACTCAGTTGTGTGGACTGAGTGGGGACTGAGAACACTGGGCTTGTGAGTAACAAGGTTGTGGGAAGGGTCTTTGTTGTGGGGAATGTCCTGGAAATTCAGTGTAGAAAATAATCTTAGGATCATTAGGGGCTGTGAGAGCCACACCAGCTGTCTCAAAGTGGCCCGAGGTGTTTTACAGATCTGGAACCACTCATGTTTGAGAATCAGATTGAGCTTTCACATATTTTATTTATTTATTTATTTTTGGCTGCCTTGGGTCTTCGGTGCTGCACGCGGGCTTTCTCTAGTTGCGGCGAGCGGGGGCTACTCTTCGTTGTGGTGCGCGGGCTTCTCACTGCAGTGGCTTCTCTTGTTGCAGAGCATGGGCTCTAGGCTCGCGGGTTTCAGTAGTTGTGGTGCGCAGGCTTCAGTAGTTGTGGCTCGCGGGCTCTAGAGCGCAGGCTCAGTAGTTGTGGTGCATGGGTTTAGCTGCTCCGCGGCATGTGGGATCTTCCGGGACCAGGGCTCGATCCCGTGTCCCCTGCATTGGCAGGCAGATTCTTAACCACTGCGCCACCAGGGAAGTCCTCACATAACATTTTAGATCCCTGGCTGCTCTGAAATGCCGTGTCTTGTGGAAAGCATGGGTTGCCGTTCCTGCTTGGCTGCAGTGGTGGCAGCTCTGTTCACATGGCGAGCATGTGGGTTTGGTTTGCCATGTTCTCTACCATGCCCTTTTGCCTCCCAATAAGCCAGGACTGACAGCCAGTTGGTAGAGATAATCAGGCTCGTGCCGTTGTTTCCAGATCTCCTTACCCTCTTGGGTGCCCTCAGGAGACCATTGAGTGGGCCTTCAAACACCCCTAACCTCCAGAGTTTGAATTCTTTCATGAAATTACAACCAGATTGTCTCTACTTGGTGGGGCTGAATCATCCTTACAGAGGGAGCTGCTGAAAATTTGCAGGTCGCCAGGACTATGTGAGCCTCTAGGTGGAAGTGCTCTTTAATGATGGACCCCAGGTCACTCTCCTTTGAATGTCCCATCACACCCAGCAGTGTTGATATGTTGGTTTTCATCTGATACCCTTGGGCCCACCATGTGTGTGCCTGGCCCGCGAGTAAGGAATACCAGTAGCTGCCAATATCCCAGGCTCTCCCCACTCACCTGAGATTTAACTTGAGCACCAAACACCACCAGTGCCTGCTGCAGTTTCTTTAGACCATTGTTGACATTGGCTGCTGACCCGTGTGTGTTGGCTCTTGGCTGAATGTGCCTTGGGAGCCGCTGTTTTAAAATAGATTGTCCTGTCAAGAGCACCCAGGTGGTGGACCTTCTGTGGTAGGAAAAGATATTTAAAGGCACAGCATGACTGGAGAGTTCTGAATCAATCCATTTAGGGTGGGATATAGAGAAGTAAAACCAGGGCCAGTTTGGGGAGTGCTGTGGGAAAGCAAGTTCCCATGCTTGTTGAGGACGTGGGGGGCAGGTCGGGGTGCAGGGGGGAGGGGCGGGGGGCGGAGCAGGGCCTCATCTGATTTCTGTGTTAGCTCAGCCCCCCTCAGCTGGCAGCTCGTTTTAGGAATCTTCTTTGTTTTTTTTTCTGCCATCGATTGCTTCCTTCTGATAACGGGGCGTGGGGGTGGGGTGTGTGTGCTAAGTCGATAATTTGCCAAATTTCTGTGCGCCGATTTTGGTATGTAAGGTAGGGAAAACTTTCTGTGGTGATGACTTCGAAGTCTCCAAGTCTCATGGCCCCATGATACTTAGTCTGCTGGCTCCAACAGTGCCATCCTGGGCGCCTTCCCATCACTTCCCTGCCCTCCTTGGGCTCTGCTAGGTCTTTGTGTGGTCCCTTCTGTCCATGTTGTCCCAGGCCCTGTCCTGGGAAATCTTGGCTCTCAGCCTGGAGCTGACAAGTTCTTGCTTAGGAGGTGGAAGGGAAGAGCACGCTGGGCTGGAATAATTCATGCACGCTGCCGTCATAAGTTCACTTCCCAGAGTTTGTAGTTATGAACGGGAAGAAACCGCCAATTGGGGATGAGTAGTTTATTCTTGAGGAGAGATCATGAGACATCTTATTTATCTTCGCTTTACTTGGTCTGCTGGAAGACACAAGGAAATCCAATTTGGTGTAGCCAGACATCATCCCCCTTCCCTTTCCTCCCTCCCTCCCCACTCCTAACTCAGATGTGAATGCTTCCGGGTGTGCAGGAGAAGAAGGGTCACCGCTTGAGGAGAGGGCACAGGGCACGTGCTGGCTCAGGAAGCCCCGCCAGGGACCACAAGGACCCCAGAAATCATGCTCCGTAGACTGTAGTTCCTTCGGCGCCAAGGTAAAGACCATGGCCGTCTCCTCCACGCTGGCACCCCTGCACCTGGCCTGGTGTCTCAGCCAGAATGAGCAGCAAAAGAACAAATATTTGTTGAATGAGTATAAACAACGGATGATGTATGACTCTCAAGCCAGAGTCTCGTTTCCCCAAACTGGGCCGGAAATTCATCTTTAATGGTATCGCTTATTCACATCTCCTGCACACACTGCACATCGGCAGGAGCCAGGGAGAGAGTCAACGCCTCTCAGAGTCTTCCCTGCCATTGGCCCGTCGTTCTGTAAGGTGTATTCACGTTTGAAAGCATATGTCTTTTGAAAGACCTCAAGAAATGGATCAAAATGATCCGTGACGCGGTCTCCGTAGAATTTTGCCAGCACAGCAGCACTTGTGCCCTTCGACTGCACACACAGGAATCTTCCTGTGGCTCTTGATCAGCCATTAGCGACATTTGTGTCACACTGAACTTGTCAAGAGAAGACCAGTGGTGGCTGCTGGTGCGGGGCGCGCTCTGTCGTTAGGGCAGCTGGCAGGCTGGCTTGCTTTACGGCTCCTCCAAGGTTCCTTGCCCTGGGCCCACCACAGAAGAAATCTTCTCCTTGATCTTTCTCAGTTGTGGTCCGCGTTCAGGCTTGCCACACTTCCGCCCGGGGACATGATGAAGCGCGTGCCTGTGCCCTGGGCTGTGCAGAGTAGAGCTGCGCTAAGGGAGCCTGCGGGCTCGTTTCTGCAGGGCTCTCATCCTGCGTTTTAGGGAAGTGTCGCCGGTCCCCTGTGCGCCCTGAGCCGCGGGATGTTTTTCTTTGCTTTTCCTCTTGCTGGACTTTTTCGTTAGCCCGACCCCAGTCCCCAGCATTTTGCTTCAGGATGCTTTTCTTCCTCTCTACGGAGTAATTGCTTAGAAAATGCCCTCCTGTCAAAAACATAAAGTCTCCAGTATCATAATTTGGTAGTGGAAATGCCTGTCATTTGGCTTCATCGTTTGACCGTGGTTAATGGGGACGAGATGGCAGCGTGGTGGCCAGTCCCTGTGGAAGCCAATGGGGTTGAGCATGTGAACACTCATTGGGGGCCCAGCCCACTTTTGGCAGGCACTTTAATCTCTTAATGCTTTCATGCTTTGGAGAATTATAGGAGCCATATGCTGCTGCCCAGGTAACTGAGACTTGCTAAAAACAGAGCTTAAATGGCCTCACTATTCTGGCACTGGAAAGCATGCCTTTTTATTTTTAGGCCAGCCTTTGTTAGCCCCAATTATTTTCAAGCCTGGGGAAGAAGAATCACTGAGCAAGACCGTAGTCAGTTGGATGCAGTTAGAGTTTGAACCTTCATTCCCAGCCAGTTGGAAAGAGGATCCAAATCCATGGAAAGATAGAGGCTGACCACCATGTGGCTCCCCTTCTTTACCCCCATCCTCTATTTGGGAGAATTCCGCTTGCGTTTAGGGTACTTGCTGCAGGAAAAATAGGTCGAAAAGAGTGAAATCTGGCTCAGTTTATAGCACTGGTCAAACCAAAAACCGGAACAGATTGGAATGCACCAGTTTCGAGGCCATCGGAGAACCACAGTGAGACTCACACCCACACACTGTGGGATTGGGGTGGTCTCAAATGGAAATTGTCATCACTATACTTAGTTGCGAATTGATGAATTCAAAGTTAGGTAAGAATAGGCTTAACTTCCATTGCTCATTTCATAAGTAATAATCTCATTTTACTATCCCCATTCTTGCCCACCTTCAGTTACAGAAATAACTCTGAGTGGGTTTTCTTTTTAAAGATCTGTGTCAAGTAGATACCTCATAAAAATGGCACAGGCAAACTGTTCTATTTAGAATTGCCCTGTGACACGAAACCACGTGTGCTTGCCGTCCCCGGGCACTGGTTTCTTTGGAGGGAAGGCCTAAGAGAATGGAGGCCAATGGCAGCCGTTGGCATGGAGCCAGACCTTCAAGAGAGGCAACTAGAAGTGCTGTGGACTTTGCATAGACAGGTTTACTTAGGTAAGAATCACATATTCATTAGGCCTGAAACAAGCTACTATTATGACATTTGATAACCAGTTGTCTTCATTTCCTATTGCTGCCATAATAAATTTCCACAAAATTACTGGCTTAAAACTACCCAAATTTATTGTCTTACTGTTCTGTAGGTCAGAAGTCTGATGTGGCTCTCCCTGGACTAAAATCAATGTGTTTCCAGCTCCTTTCTGGGAACTCTAGGGAAAATGTCATTCCCTTGCCTTTTCCAGCATCTAGAGGCTGCTCGTCTTCCTTGGCTCATGGCCCCCTTCCTCCATCTTCAAAGCCTGCAGCAGTGGGTCCTGTCTCTCTCACACTGCATCACTCTCACCCTTTCTTTGCCCCCAACTTAGATTTCTAAGGAGCTTCAGGATTACGTTAGGTCTACCTGGTTAATCCGGGCTAATGACTCTATTTTAAGGTCAGCTGATTAGCAACCTTAATTCCATCTGCAACTTTAATGTCCCTTTGCCATGTATTCACAGGTTCTGGGGATAACGATGTGAGCATCTGGGGGAGGGTGGGCACTGCTCTGCCGACCACACTGGGGACATTGTTTTTCTTGATCTCCATGTCTGGTAGGGCCAAAGGGGCAGTCGTTTAGGTGGCAGTCTGCGTGGGAGACAGCTTCCATCTTTGCAGAATTTGAGGAAGTTGAGAAGGTTTCCCTCAGCCTGGCAGACTGTGAAGTTTGTCAGATACCTTGTTTCTTTGTAGGCCCCTCCTGGAGTCTTGATGATCCCAGCTGGGTCTGTCACCGAGGGCTCCCCTCCCAGGGCTGCTGGGGTCTGGGGTGGCGTTGAAGGAGAGCAGGGATTCGGGATGGCTGGGAACAGCATGGGCTGAGCGGCAAGAGAGGAATGAGGAAGCAGGGGGATGGGGACAGGAAATGACAGACAAATTTGCCCCTTGGGAGGAAGAAAATAGAAGATGGGGTTGATTACATCTGGCCCCAAAGAAAACAAAAGCTTAGGCTTTTTTGTCGTGTGCTTTGTGATTGATTTCACTGTTGAGTCAACTTGGAGACCTGGGGCACGTTTTGGGCATCCAGTACACTCCAGCCCCAACAAGCCCGAGGGGTTCGGTGTGGACACTTGGTGGCCCAGGGGAGGCTTGTCACTGCCCAAACGGTGCTCTCTGGAGGGAGCAGCAGCCCAGCTCGAGACCCCGTCCCAGGAGGGCTCCGCTTTGGAGAGTGTAGACCCGGCCTGGCGCATGCTCACAGAGCGGCAAATGTGTTCTCAGGAATCCTAAGAAATGATCTGTTGTGAACTGACCTAAACTGGTTTGACGTTTGAAGAATTGTCAGATTATTTTGGGAAACAGTTGATGGGAGCTTTGTGCGTTCTTTCCCACAGTCCCACGACTGGGAGGTCTGTGACAGGGAGAGCAAGTCTCAGACCAGTTTGGGCCACTCACGCAGCCACCTGTTAGCAGGCAGGCACGGGGAGAGCCCTCCTCCTGTTCCTTAGGCTCGAGCTCTCTGGCCAAGCCAGAGACAGTCAAGGCAGATGTGATGGTGCTCCAGTGGGAGGATTCCACCAGCCCCCTGGGGGGGGACAGGGCCCTCCTTTCATGGCCGACCATGCGCCCTGACGGAGTCCTGGCCCCCTCCCCCGTGAAGTGGGTGGACTGCTGGTCTTCTTAGAATATTCTACGTGGTTCTTGCTAAGGTGGAGATGCCAGCACAATGTTTCACTCCATCCAGAGAACAGGGAGATAATTGCTCGGTTCCATTATGCTAATTGACCAACTCCCATGCAGATGGACTCTGCTTAATCTTTCAAATGCTGCCCACCCATCCCCCCATCCTTGGAGTGTTCTTTTCTGATTTGGGTTCTTCACATAGGAACTGACCACCTTCAGGGTAAGGATTAATGACTGTACATCTGTATGTTACACTATTTATTTCTTTTAAAGGATAGATTGATTTAAAAAATTGTTTTTTACTTTTAATTTCCCTTTAGACTTAAGGAAAAGATACAAAAATAGTATGGAGAGTTTCCATAGATCCCTCACTCAGCTTCCCCTAATGTTAACCTCTTACATGATCATAGTACTGGTATCAGAACCAGGAAATCAACATTGGTGTAATACTCCCTACTAAGGATTTTATTTAATTTCACCAGTTTTCCACTAATGTCCTTTTTTGGTTCTAGGATCCTACTCAGGGTCCCATCTTGCGCTCAGTTGTTATTTCTCCTTCGTGTCCTGTGATCTGTTGACAGTCCCTCAGTCTTCCCTTGTCTCTCATGACCTTGACACTTTGGTTGAACGTCCCTCACATTGGATTTTCTCATGATTGGACTGAGGTCATGTATTTTTTTATGGTGGGAAAATATCTATGACATAATGGTTATCATTTCAACCATACACTCCAGTGGCATCAAGTACATCCATGATGTTGTGACACCATCGCCATTCTCTATTTCCAGAACTTTTTCATCATCCCAAACACAAACTAATTAAGCAGTTATTCTCCATTACCCCTCCCCCCAGCCCCTGATAACCTCTCTTCTACTTTCTGTCTCTGTGATTTTGCCTGTTCTAGGTACCTCATATAAGTGGAATCATATAGTATTTGTCCATTTGTCATTGGCTTCTTTCACTTACCTAATGTCCTCAAGGGTCATTCATGTTGTAGCACGTGTCAGAACGTCATTCCTTTGTGTGGAGAGACTACATTTTGCTCATCCATTCATCTGTTCATGGACACTTGCTTCCACCTTTGGGTGTTGTGAATACTGCTGCTATAAACATGGGTGTATAAGTAATTGGTTCACATTTTCAAAAGGAATGTGGAGAAACTGAGAAAGATACAGGCTGGAGCTGGCAGGAAAAGTTACTCTTCTGTTTCTCCCATCATGCCCTGTGGGATGAAGGCTTCCACAGAAGAAAGAGAGATTGGGGTGGGGCGGGGCAGTGAGAGGGAGGGGTATTCAGAGATGGATGCCAGAAGGCTGAGGGGCCAGCAGGAGAGAGGGAGCCAGACTGTCCTACTTGCCCAAAGGTGCCGCCACTGGGGGAAGGTCTAGAAGGTTCCAAGCAGGACCACTGGACAGAGTCACAGGCCGAGGGGAAGGACCGGTGGAGGATGGGTCAGGACCATGATGCGGTGCAGTAGGGGTGGTTCATTCCTTACCACCCGGAGCCAGGCAGGAGGGAACAGGCGTGGGCCGGGCTGGAAATTAAGTCCACTTACTATCTCCTCTTGCTCTTTTTCAGATTTTTGTGACCATGTCTCCCAGTAAGAAGTGTATTTTACATTGCAACCTGGTGCACACACTCATCCTTAGTTACGATTGAAATACTCATCTTACAGAAAACATTTACTTCTACGTGAAATGTACTCTGATATTTTTGATTCAGTACTGTTCCATTAAAAAAAAAAGCCTATTGTGATTGCCCTTGGCTTGAAAACACAGTGCTATATGAAGGCCCACATGTGAAGTTCTTTGTGCCAGTTTGTTTTCCTTTTTCTATTGGTTCTGCCACCCCTACCCCATGAACACTGTAAACCATGTAATTGATCATGTTTCCCTTTTTGATTTGGCTCTTAGGAATCTCAAAGCCAAATTGGCTTGACCAAGCGGTAGGTCTCTATACGTTGTCATATATCATACCTACTGATACCTTAACTTTTCCTGGCTCTTCACATTTTAACTGTATTTATTCCGATCATAATTATTCAATATATTTTTGCTTTATTGCGTGAATTCTTGGGACCTGCCACAACCTATGTGGAATGTGTTAGGATGTGATGATGGAATACCTAAGAAATCATTGAGAACTTTTGATCTTGAATGAGAAAATCTTTGGAGCGAAGTCTGCCTCTTTAGAGACTTTTTTTTTTGAAGCGAGGTCTGAACTTTATAATTTTCCTTTAGCTCTGTGACTCTGATTTATTTTTCTGGCCTTTGATTCTTTGTTTCAGATTATCTAGGAAGCATCTTCCCTCCCCCACCCCTTTTTTAAAAGGAATTTATTACAGTTGCAAAGGTAGAATTCGGGAAGTCTGGTATTGGTGTGTAGGAAAGATGTCATTTTATCTTTAAATAGGACTGTTTTAACTTTCACTCACATTTCTTAGAATGCCATTTGTTTCTGTAGACTTTTAAAAAAAATTATTTATTTATTTTTGGCTGCGTTGGGTCTTCATTGCTGCACATGGGCTTTCTCTAGTTGCGGTGAGCGGGGCCTACTCTTCGTTGTGGTGTGTGGGCTTCTCATTGCGGTGGCTTCCCTTGTTGCAGAGCACAGGCTCTAGGTGCGTGGGCTTCAGTAGTTGTGGCTCGCGGGCTCAGTAGTTGTGGCTCCCGGGCTCTAGAGCACAGGCTCAGTAGTTGTGGCGCACGGGCTTAGTTGCTCCGCAGCATGTGGGATCTTCCTGGACCAGGGCTCGAACCCTTGTCCCCTGCATTGGCAGGCGGATTCTCAACCACTGTGCCACTGTGGAAGTCCCTGTAGACTTTTTTTTAAAATAGATTTTTAACCTCCTCTTGAATGCAATAAAGTATTATGAACATTTTCTTTCCCTTTTTAAAAAAAAATGAAGTATAGTTGATTTACAATGTTGTGTTAGTTTCAGGCATACAGCACAGTGATTCAGATATATGTATGTATATATACATATGTGTGTGTGTGTGTGTGTGTATATATTCATATTCTTTTTCAGATTCTTTTCCTTTATAGGTTATTATAAAATACTGAGTAATTGAGTATAGTTCCCTGTGCTCTACAGTAGGTCCTTGTTTGTATAGTTTTTTTTTTTTTTAATCCCAGGAATGCCTCTTAATCAAGCACCCTGTGTCTGTAGAGATTCCCCAGCCTCAGCTCTGGTCCTCATCCCCCTTCTTGCTTGGCCGTCTAACTGCTTTCTCTGCCACCTGCAGCCTCTGCCCGTGGGTCCCGCTCCTGCCACAGGTATCTTCCGAGAACCCGTGTGTATGGTTGTATCTCCCCTCTGCTCCCAAACCTCTGGTCCCTTCCCGGGCTTGCAGATCCTGCGGTCTCTTGAGCTTGTATCAAGGCCAGAACCCACCTTGCCCCGTGGGTAGCACTGTCACTTTCACCGTGCTCCACCCCCACCCCCACCCCCACCCCCGTGCCCCAGGTCAGAAGGCTTTGGAAGGAGGGTGAAACGAGCAGCCCATCGATGCACCTGGACTTCTCAAGAGGCAGTGGAGGCTAGGGAGGAAGAGTTTGGAGTTGAGTCAGTTATTGGATGAACTTTTCACTAAGCTGATGAGCGTTGCCTGTGCTGCTCTGGCCTTCGTTTGAGGTGATAAAAGGAAGTGAGGACTGTATGGGTGTGAAGTCACTCTCGCCAAGAAGTGAAGTCTCGGGCTTTCTGGGACCTGTTTATCGTTTCATTCTGAAAGAGCATAATTATTTTTTAGCTCTGGGATCTACCTTAACATATTCAAAAGCAGGATTTTTTGGGGGGGGCAATGTAGTTGATTGCGTATTTGAAATTCTTCATAAGATGTTTACTTTCTTTTCTCTCTGTGCTCAGTTATTGATTTAGAAGTAAGCTAGAAGCATCTGACAGGAACTGTCACTAACCCACCGTGAAGTTAATTTTATTTTGGTTACACGTAATTATTTCATGTTTGCTTCTGTGGGGAACAGCGGCAATAGATTTCATCTCCTTTCCCCCTCCCCCCGAAAGCTTCCCTTTTACCTGTGCAAATCTTTCTCTCTCCATGTTCCCGTGGAATGATGGGGGAAACTCTGAGTGCCGAAGTGGACATCTGCGGAGAGCCTGCTGAAGTCCTGCCTCTGATGTCAAATAACTCGTGGAATGTGCCAGTTTGATAAGTCACTGGTAGAATGAGGGTATTAAGCCATCTGTAGAAACGACTAGAAAAAACAAATCGGGCATAAGAGCTGACCGTTAGAAAAAATACTTTATGGCACACAGTTTGATTAAGTTAGTACTTAGAAATTAATATTTGTGCCATCAGTGTACACACTTAAATGCCAAATGAGGAGTCCAGTTGTGATATGTGGCCCATCATTCAACATATACTCAAAGGCTTTTTCAGAAAATGTGTCTGTTCCTTCTGTGTGTAGCACTATTGCCAGGTAGGGGTAAGTGTAAATGAAAATATTTAATACCGGCTCCCTTCCTTTATAGGAACTTCAATCTGTTTTGTGGTGGCACGACATACAATTTATGAGATGAATTAAAATAACAGTCTAAGACAGGGGTCGGCAAACTATGACCTACAGGTGAAGTCTGGCCCGCTGATTATTTTTGTGACTAGGGTTTTATTGGAACACAGCCATGCCAGTTCATTTCCGTGTTGTTCAAGGCTGCTTTCTTGCTGTAATGACACAGCTGAGTAGTTGGAACACCATATATGGCCCGCAAAGCCTAAAATATTTACTATCTCACTCTTTAAGAGAAAGCTTACCAACCCCCCAGTCTAAGACAGTATTTCAAAAGATGTTCAAGGCAGTGTCTGATAGTTAGAAGTGATTTAGGTAGTTAAAGCTGTAGTTAGTAAGTCTGAGAATATAGTGGTGGCTGTCCCAAGATGGGGCTTGAAGTTGACCTCAAGCCGTGAAGGTGGAGGGCGCTTTGTGATGCGAGGAATAAGAAGCAAGGTTCGTGGGTGAGAATATACACCATGCCCTCTGGAGAAGAGTGGGTGGGGTGACAGGGAGCAGTACTGTCCAGTTGGGGTTGGGCTTGGAGGCTTGTCTGCGTCACACCTGTACCACGTGGTGGTGGCCTTTGAGTTTCCCCAAACGTGTACTTTCTTTCAAAGACAACATTCACTTACACAATAGATACTGATTTCAGACCTGTGATGTGGTTGACCCCAAGGGGATGTTAGCATTCATGGAGGCTTATTTGTTTCATGTAGTGCTACTTCTAGGTGTGTTGGAGAAATAGCTGTCATTTCTAAGAGAGGTTTAACCTTGAGATCCCCCAAAGGCCGCTAACACTAGGAGACTTGTATGGATAGGCGTCTCCCATTCCATGGTGACAATGTTCTGGAGAGTCTTTTGAGACGGGAATTCTGGAAAGGAATGTTGTGTAGATGGGAGAGGTTGGGAGGGGAGAAGGAAGAAGGAGGACGCGCCCATCCTTGGCTACTTCCTTGTCTCTTGCTTTCCTTTAGAGCCTCAGTACTGTCTGCCATTTTGTCTG